>NC_091012.1:143972415-144572415 GCF_041146395.1 Eulemur rufifrons
AAAAAATAGTACTTTTTAAAAATTGTGCGTCAAAATACAAACGTTTCCTTCTTATCTTTCACCGCTCTCTGAGGGATTTTGAATATGTCACATTCTACCGAGAAAGCATCATGAATCTACATTTATTTTGTGACCTCCGTCGGGAGCAAACGCAGCCCCCCCCCCCAAATCCAAAGTCATGGGGGGAGTCCCTAAGAGAGATTTCTAGGAACAGCTACACGTCACAGAGGATGGGAAGTCTGTACAGCTGTTGGGATGGCGACCTGTGTCCCTCGCTCTGTGTGACTTTCACAGAGTGAACGTGAAAATTATGAGACCGTCTTGAATCGAATGCACTTGTCCATCTGTATTTCAAGGTCCACTCGGGGTTAGGGGAGGGCAGTGTCTTGAGTGACCGCTGGCTGGGACACTTGTCCACCCCCAGAAAGCAGGGACGCTCGGCCTGGGGCAGACCCACCATCCAAGGCATCCTCTAGAGGCGGACACGTCCCCACCAAGGACACGTTTCTCACCAGGGGGGACCCCCGAATCCCAGAGATGTGGGATGAGCTCCCAGCCTATGGTTTCAGTCTTGGGGGGGCCGCGTTCCCCACTGGCCAGAGCTCAGGTCTGTGTACATCAGCCTTGTCCACACCAGTCTATTATCACCGGCAATGCTGCAAACCCCCCTCTTGTCCACGGTGCCGGCGACCGTCCTCCTGTTATTAAACAGTAACCGGCTAAAGATTCAACCCCCCAGAGGAGAATCACTTCTCTGCAAAACCGTCTCCTATATGTGTTCACTGATCCTGATGTCAAGATGTAGCTGGTTACAGAAGATTTCAAAACACTGAATCCTCCCAATTGAAAGGAACCCTTCATCATACAAACAAGAAAGACCCCCCTCTTTTTGCACTTTAAAAAAAAAATCGGGGTGAAGTTTGCACGATATAAAATCCACGGACGCGAAGGGTTCAGCGGTGCTTAGCACAACTTCGCGCTAAGTCCGCAACTTTTTTCATTCCCTCGAAAGGAGATCCCCTGCCCATCCACAGCCGCTGAGATCCTCTCTCCGGCTCCTGCAGCCACAAACGCACGTCTGTCTCCGTGGACGTCCCGCTTCTGGGCATTTCGTAGAAATGGGATCGTGCGATGTGTGGCTTCTTCCACGGAGCAGGACGTTTTCAAAGTTGCTGCACGTCGTAGCAGGTGCCAGAGCCTCGCTCCTTTTCGTGGCTGAATACTATTCCCCCTGTGCAGAGATTTGGGGACATGCCCGCTCAGCGGCACCTGTGCGTGTTCAAGGTGCGACCACTGCAGGCAAACACCTGTGCCCGGCTCGCCCCAAATGACCATCTTGACGCCAAGTCCTCTCTGTCTGTCCAGGCTCACACAGGTTGGTTCCTTCCCCCCCCCCCCCCCGAAATCTCTCACCTGCTTGTCTTCCCTTTAAGCCCAACTCAACATCCACGGCTGCTCAGCTGACAGTCCCCAAATGCCCTCGTGTCCGGCGACACTTGTGGCTTGGAGGGTTGCAGAGAGCCGGGAGGGTCCCTCTCCAAAACCCTCAGCAGAGCCGGGAATCTGCGCACCATCTGTGGCCCAGGGCAGCTCCCCGCGACCCGCCGCTTTCTGACACTTTATACCCCGGACGCCGACGCATAGATCATTCCTACCTTGTTCTTTTCCCCGTCTCATTACCGGGCTTTATCCCGTTGCTTTGTAGCCGGCGGAGCCTGCGCCCTAATTGTTTCTTCCATGTGTTGTAAATCCGCCTGCCAATCAGCAAAACACGGAGCCGAGACCCAGGCAATTTCCTCTCCCACCACGTTGGCGGCGGCGGCGGCCGGAGCGCAGTGTTGAAATAGAAAGCGACGTGTCTGCTCCCCCTTCCCCGCGCTCACGCCAGACTCCTCGCAGTGGCCGCAGGAATTTTTAATATGCACGACATGCCCTCCGCATGAGGTCACCCCGGGATCTAATTGGAACAGGGGACCCCGGGGCCGGAACGGCCGCCGGGTGGCTGGCGCTCTGCCCACGCCAGGCCCTGGCGCGGAGACTTGATTCCCTCACGTGTCACCTGGTTTTATGCGCTCTGGTGCGCTGAGTTCACAAATGCATTCCCAGGTTTCCGCTACAAAGCCCCAAAACGGGCCAACGTGTGCCACCTCCACGGAGCCCCCTGATTCAACAAGACCCCCTGTCTGGGTCCCCCGAACCTGTCCACACCCCAACCTTAACCGAAACCTGGTCCCTGCAGCTTAACACACCTGTTCAGGGACCCAGTAACCTTCACCGGGAATATACCCTTTGCGTATCATTCCTCAGCTTCAGTCTGAACAAAGTTGCACGTGGGGAGAAACGATTTGCAAATCGTTACAATGTTCTCTGCCACTGACCGCAGTTAGTCGAGCAAAGCGCAGGGCGCCCAGAGAAACGCGAATTTGACATGAACATCATCACTGTCGCAGGGGGCTGCGGAGATGCAAAAAGTATCTTTTGTTTATGTGAAGTTCAAATTTAACCGACAACCTTGTTTTTATTTTTCTTTCTGGAAACCTGTTTTTCTTTTTTTCTTTTTTTTTTTAATTTATTTTATTTGTTCTTTTTTTGTTTGTTTCAAAGTATTAGGAGGTACAAATAGTGTTGGTATTTTGGTTACATGAATCGCTTTTGTAATGCTTGAGTTTAGGGTTGCAAGTGTGTTGCTCACCCAGATATTTTGTTCATGGTACCTGTTAGGTAGGTTTTCACCCCTTCCAGCTTCCTCCCCCCACCCTGCTTGATTTCCACTGAGTTTTACTTCCTTCTATGCACGAGTGTGTTCTTCAGTTAGTGCCAATTTAATAGTGAGTACCTGTGGTGTTTGATTTTCCATTCTTTAGATACTTCACTTAGGGGAATGGTCTCCAGTTGCATCTAAATTGTTGCAAAAGGTATCAAGTCATCCTTCTTCATGGCTGAGTAGTACTCCATGCTATACATAGACCACATTGTATTAATCCACTCATGCATGGATGGGCGCGTGGGTTGTTTCCACAACTTTGCAATTGTGAATGGTGCTGCTGTAAACATTCGAGTGCAGATGTCTTTGTTATAGAATGTCTTTTGTTCCTTTGGGTAGATGCCCAGTAGTGGGATTGCTGGATCCAATGGTAGGTCTGCTTGCATCTGTTTGAGGTGTCTCCATATTGCTTTCCAGAGAGGTTGTGCTAGTCTGCAGTCCCACCAGCAGTGTAGGAGTGTGGAAATGCCAATTTCACGGCTCATGTTGCCTGTGGGCTTCTCAGGACGGAGCAGAGACCCTCTAAAAGCCCCTGCGTTTTCCTTCTTCTTCCCCTCTCAACGCCATTGTCGGGTAGGTAGGGCAACGATGCCCGTACCCGGGGGTACGTGGTGTTGACGTCAGAGGGGACAAAAGTCTGACATTTCCTGGCTGTGCCTGCAAACACATCCTCCGTGCAACTGGCTGAGGCCACACCTGTGGACAGGTGCCAGTTACCTGGGACTGGCTTAGAGGTAGGGCAGCTCTGTCTGCACTAATTCTAGGAACTACTGGCTTCCTTTTGCCCCCTTAGACCATAATACGGCTTCTCAGCTTCTATGAAGGAAATCCCATCCTCCACCCGGCACGCGCACACACACACACCTAGGTGCACACACACACATAGGTGCACACACACACATGTGCAAACACACACACATAGGTGCAAACAGACACATGCACGAGATTACGTCCAGCATGTGATTCTCATAACCCTGACTTCACAGACAGGCCGGAGGCAAATCCCGCAGCCCCCAGACTATGCGGACAGAATCATGACAAATTGCATAAATATGTGCAAATTGCCCGGATGATGTCATGCGCAGCCGCTGCCCCTCCCCGAGCCGGCAGAACCCTGCGGCGGCGGAAGGTCAGGCCGGGCCTTACTCCGAATCCGATTGAGACAATTACATTCAATTTGCTTCAATGCGTCGCGGAGAAAAACCCGCGCGTTCATCTCGACCGTGTTACCGGGTTCATTCTGCACCGGGGCCGGACGCCACGGCGTCGTCGCAGAGAGGAAACCTCCCGCGCTGCGAGCGTCTTGGGGGTCCCGGGGCTGCCCCGGGAAGGGCAGGGAGGTCCCCCGTCCCCGGGAACACCCCACGGCTGTCACCGGGGCAGAGAATCCCCCACCCAAGCAAGAGGTTTTCGGTGCTCACGAAACAGGTTTTGCAGGTGCAGTTTGACAGGCTAAGTGGATGGAACCGGAAGTTTCACCGCAAACGCTCGCTGGGGGTGCAGCGCGGCCATTTCTCCCGCATTTGTGCAACGGCTGCCCCGGGGTGTGCTCCGGGCCTCGCACCCTGAGCCAGCAGCGCGCAGGTGTTCCTGACAGCCGGACCCCAGCCCTGCCCCAAACACGCCTAAGGGCTGAGTAAGTCACCTGCGCCACGGGGTGTCGCCGGTCCCAAGAAGACAGAGCTGGGGCCGGAGCATTTTGTGGGCGCCACCCTCGTGGTGCTGAGGTTCCCCCGAAAAGCCCATGTTCGGTCCAGGACGGTGGTTCTATGGACAGGTGCACTGGGCCGTGGTGCACATTGAGCTCCCCAAGGATGTTCCCTCTTGGGGTCCCCCGGAGGAGGTGTCGCCAGTCCCTGTTTGCAGACCAGGAGGGGGAGGCTCTGGGACCCCCCAGGGCAGTGCATCGTGGGTGGAACTGAGTCCCACCGTGTCTGGTGGCCGGGCTGAGAATGGGATCGTGACTCCCCCGTGGAAAGAGAGGGAGACCAAGGATTGCCACGCGACCCTCAGACACACGGCTGAGCTGTGGTTGTGAAACGTAGAATACACTTGAAATAAAAAACATGTCGTGGGGTGGAACAGAAAAGGCACCTTCTCTCCAGACCCAGCTGGGCACCCCAGCTCGGCCCTGTGGCTCCCGGGGGAGAAGGTGGGTCCCCGAGGTCTTGCAGCGTCATTGCCTCACCTGGACAAGAGGACAGTTGTAGGGTTTGCCCGAGGGCTCCTCCATCCACAGGGTTAGGCTCCCACAAAGGTGCTCTGCTCACAGAAAGCATCTTTGTCCTCTGAAACCGCACAAGAACTTCTTCCCCAACAAACCAGATGATCGCTCAGGTCCACCGTTTAAAAAAGGAGGCGGCAGGACCCCAAGACAAGCCTCTGCTGCCCTCTAGGAGGGGCTTAGGTCCCCAGGGGGTGACTCACTTGCTGCTAGAGTGTCCTGGGCTGCTGCGATAAATGACCACAAACCACGGGGCGTGAAACCACGAGAGCCCAGGAGTGTGAGACGCAGGTGTCTCGGGGCCGTGCTCCCTCCGCAGGCTCCAAGGGAGGCTCCTTCCTGCCTCTTCCAGCTCCTGGGGGCTCCAGGCGTCCCTGGGCTTGTTTGCTGCATCACTGCAGTCTCTGCCTCCCTCTCCACGTGGCGTCTCCTCTGTGTCTGTGTCTCCTCTGCTGTCTCTTAGGAGGACACCTGTCACTGGGTTTAGGGCTCACCTAATGCACAGTGATCTCACGTGGAGATCCTTAATTGCAACTGCAAAGACCCTCTTTGCAAACAAGACCACATGGAAAGCAAGCTTGCAGGGTCCTGGAGGCAGACGTCTCTTTTCAGCATCATGATTCCACCCAGGGACCCAGGGACTCAGGATTCGCATGGGATTGTGTGTCCTGAGCCCTGAGGGAGCCCGGCCTGAGCTTTGCAGAATCGCAGCTGCAGAAGATAGAAAGAACCTATTAGGGTCATTTCTTATAAAATAATAGAACATCTTGGGCAGACCAGAGAGGTTCTACCTATCAATTACCTATCTATTGATCCACTTATCTATCAATTATTTAATTTTTCTAATTCACCCCTTTGCTATTAATCATACCTATTATCTAGATATTATATATCTTCTATCACCTATTTAATTTAATTTACTTCTATGCGTTAATTATGTACCTATTAATTATCCACCTGTCCCTCATGTTCCTGTCTCTCTGCACACACACACACACACACACACAGGCACGGACTCACATAACTGATTTTACAAGGGCCTGGGGAATACGTGTAATCACCTAATCTCCCATTTCAATTTGCAATCGATTATCATCTCCGCGGCCAACACGATCCAATTAGCAAAAGTCATCGAAACACTTCAGAAATGTCTAGACGTCTATTTTCCTAAGCCGAGATCTTAAAAACGCTGTGTGTCAGGTTTTTTTTTTTTTCCCCCCCAGGTCAACTTTGGAGAGTGCGGTTCAAAAAGCTTTCCGATGAGATGTGGAAACAGGTGGTCCCCGCCGGAGATCAAACGTGCCGAACGCTCCACACCCCTCCCGGGTGCCGCTTTCTTGCCGGAAAGGTCGCGGGGGGTCACGCTGAAAATGCACTTGTATATTTTTCACTGTTTAGACAAGAAATTGAGAACAGATCCGATCTGCTACAGAAGAATTTCCACGTTTATTTTTGAACGGTCGTTTATTAAAAAAAAAAAAAAAAAAAAATTGATGGAAAGTAGCAAAGTGGTCCTGCGTCTCCCACGCGGCTCCTGGTAGGTGGTTTTGAGGCAACGTGGACATTTTGCAACTTGATTCCATCGGGGGTCGCTGGGAGAGCCCAGGCCCGGCACACAGCTCGGCTGCAGATGTAAAAGCGGCTGAAACTGTTACTTTTAGGAGTGCGTCTAAAAGGGCTGCAGAAGCATTCGTCGTAATGATGCTTGGGGGAGGGGGTCCCTGCACATTGCAGGTGGCAGGCGGACCAGGGCTCACGCTGCCCTGTGATGCACGGCTCTGTGCACGCAATTAACACGCTAATGCACGGAACAAACGGAATGTGGGCTTCCTGCAGGCACCTGCCACGGAGCCCAGGGGAGGACACTCCGGGCAGCAGAGCCCACAAAGGGGACAGAATGGAGCTGCGCTGGTTCCCCGAGCTGTTCTTGGCTGCTGTGTAGTCGTTTGAGAAAACCCGGCCGGGCACAGAGGCTCACGCCTGTGATCCCAGTGCTTCGGGACGGAGGCGGGAGGATCGTTGGAACCCAGGAGTTCAAGGCTGCCCTGAGCTGTAATCACAGCACTGCACTCCAGCCTGGGTGGCAGAGCGAGACCCTGTTGGAGGAGGAGGAGGAAGAGGAAGGAACTCAGGTGCCTTCCATGTTGGTGGGCAGGAGAGTGTGCCCAGTTAAGCACCCACAACGCACCCAGGATGTGGATTCAGACGCCCCTGAAATGCATTTTCCCCCAAACCAAGGAAAGCACAGGTGATGTTGGAAGCAGAGCTCTGGGCATCCTATTCTGCAGGCGGCATTTCAGCTGTGATGATGCCTCGTGACTGTCAGGAACACAGCACAGACTCCCCGGGAAACTGAGTCGGGGACTCCTTCACGGATGAATTTTGGAGACCTGGTCACTTCCCTCACACCCCAAGAGTGTCCCCTGCCCAGCCCGGGGGACACGACTGGGAGAAGTCCGTGCTCAGGGGTCCCCCTGAGACCCTCGTTGGTCCCGGTCAGGCGGGGCCTTGGGGAATTTGCACAATCAGTGTGTTTTCTAGTCGTTATTATTTTTTCTCTTACACCTCACTTTTGCATTTTACCACCTCATCCAACTGCCCTGGGTCATCCATACGTGTGCACACAGCTGAATCGGGCAGACTCAGTGCACCGCAGAGCAGAGAGGGTGCTAGTCGGGGTGGTCAGCGTGGAGGGAACATGTAGAATGATCGCATTTCATCCACAAGAAGGAGACAGTGCAAAGAAAAAAAGAGACATGCTTGCCAAGCCACATGCAGTATATTTTCACCCTGTGCCCCTCAGGGACAAGCTTTGGCTACATAACCAAGCACCCCAAGCATCGGGGAGTGACATGGTCCACATTTATTATTTCTCCTGATCCCGTACGTTGGCTGAGCGGTTCTGGCTGGGGTGGCTCAGCTGTGGTTGGAGGGCCTGGGACGGTCCTGGTCAGTTGCCCGGCCGGAAGACTGTTGATGTGGATACATACTGTAGTACCTGTGGTATCTTAACCACGCCACAGGTTCATATAGACGGGAACATAAGTGATTGAAAAAAAGTTATTTGCAATTTATATCAACGCAATTGTCAATTTATACTGACAGTTCATGTCAACATTGCAATGGCTGCGATGTGTCCCTTCCAAAATTTAATAGTGCCTTTATAAAGGAGGCTTCTAGAAGCTTCCAGCTCCTTCATCCTTTCAACATGCACCATGTGAGGACACAACATTCCTCCCCGTGGGAGGGTTTGGCAGCAAAGGGCCACCTTGGAGGCAGAGAGCAGCCCTCCCCAGACACCGAGTCCAGCCCACACCTTGATCTTGGACTTCCCAGCCTCCAGGAACAGTGAGAAAATAAATATCTGTTCTTTATCCATCACCCAGTCTCCGGAATTCTGTGACAGCATCACCCACAGGCCCCAACAGATGTATCGGGACCACGTATACGGACTCAAGGGCTGAGAGAGGTGACTTTCACCTGCAAACTCCCCGAACGGGGCCGTGACCTGCAGACTCGAACCCACAAGTTGATTGGCAGGTGCTGATGGGGTCGACCGCAACGGAGCTTGCAAACTGACTCCCCCTAAACCTCCTCTGTGTCCCGCGTAATTTGTTCTACGGGCCTTAATTAGGCACTCGTGGAACCCAGATCTGCTTGTCGCAAAGATGGGGTCTCCAACAAATGCCCTTCACCCACGAGTGGTCGTAAGTCCGCACATGTGGCTGTTCCCAGCTCCCACACGAAGACAGAACGTGGGAAGCCCCTTCTCCACCTGCGTCTTGCCTCCCCCGTAGTGTCCAACCGGGGTCCCTGCTCTCCCCACCTGCACCTGTTGCTTTTAGACAATCCACAAGAGCCCAGACCCATGGGCAAGCGTGATTCTGTGCACGCCTTCGGAAGACCAGCTTTGATTAATGCATGCAGAACATTTCAGAAGCATTTGCAGACGGCTTTCCGCTTCGGGCTTAACCTTTGTTTGGGTAAACACGCTAATTGCTTAAAACAGGGTTGGAAAAGGCTGTTTTGCTTTCTCAGAGGAAGAGCAACGAACGAAGCCACCAAGGCTTGCCAGATCTCCGGGAAGCCACAGGGGCTGGGTGACGGCTGTGACAGCTTGGGAGGCTGGGACCCACGCGTCTCCTCACTGGTGCCTCTCTGGGAGGATGTGGGGCTGGTGAGACGCCCCAGTGACCGTCACGGGTGGCATCTGACTTTTACTTTAGCAGGCTGGGAGGGTGGCCATACCCTTGTAAATCCTAGCACTTTTTATGGAAATAAGAAAAGGTAAGAGGTTGGGGGCTGGCAACGTCACCACTCATCAATCGTTGATTTTGGACATACAAGCTTCCGTTCCCCCCAGTTCTGCAACTTTCCGCTCTGAATATCCTCCAAGCACTCTCCTAACTTCTGCAAAGTTCTGGCTCCTCTCCTGCAAAACGCCCACCTGCTCTCCCATCCCGCCCCCCCATCGCCCAAGGATTACGCTGAATTTTAAAAGGAAAGCACTTTATACATATAGGTCTCTCCATCAAGAAACAATAGAATGATCCCTCTGTCGCTGTGATTGTGACGTTTTCTTTCTAAATAATTCTGGAAGGCAGCAAGCAGCGGTGGAAAAAATATATATACAGACTTTCGAGTAAGATGCTATAGGATTCCAATCCCAGACGAGACCCTTCCCAGCTGGCGGAATTGGTGGCTGGTCGATCACGTGACTTTTCCAGCACCCTGCAGTTCCGTCTGTAAAATGGGACCCGTGCTACCTGCCCCCCCCACCCCGAGCCTCCAGGAGCTCAGATGTGATGATTACACACAGACAAAGTGCCTTCCACTAAGGAAATGCCTCCCGTCTGTTCCGTCTTTTGTCCGTATGCATTGACCTTGTTCGGGGAATTACTAAAGCCTTTTAGTTTGCCTGAGGTCACCCGGTCTCTGATTCACGTTAAGCGGGAAGGTGCATTTTAACTATTTCTAAAAAACATCAGCTCTGGGGGATGTAGGACAAGGCGGAGACCTTCAAGGAAGGATAGCCCCTTTGGGGACCACAGTCCCCGAGTCCCAGGTGAGCCCAGGGCTGCGGGAGACGCCCTCCCATCCCCCTGGGACACAAAAGCCCACGTCATAATGTAGGTAGTGACCGCAGGTGGCTCAGGGCCTCCACACCCTGAGGTCCCTCTCTGTTTCTCAACAGGCTACACAGCAAGACAACCGCAGAGAAAGAGAGCTGGGAGATCCAAGCCCAGAGAGGCGGCTGCTGCGTTTAAAAAATAACAGAACAATGTGTTTCTCTTCTCCCTTCCACGAGACCCTGGCAGCAGAAGTTTGACATCTTCAGAGCCTGGACTTTGCTCAGTTGTTGGGAAGTTCCCTCCGCCCCAGGGTGAATATCCATGTCCCCTCACCTCTGCTGTAAGACTCCCCGATACACCTGCCCACGTCTGTCTTCCGGAGAACTGTCAGGAGCTGGACGCGGCCCCCAAATTCATACCCCAAAGCCCCGACCCCCAGGACCTCAGACTGCGGCTGTGTTTGGAGATGGGTCTTTAAAGAGGTGATTAAGGTAAACTGAGGCACTAGGGTGAGCCCTGATCCAACAGGACTGGTGTCCTTATAAGCAGAGGAGATGAGGACACAGACACGCACAGAGGGATGACCCCGTGAGGACACAGGCAGAGGTTGGGGTGACATGTCCACAATCCAAGGAACACCCAAGATGGCGGCAACTCCAGCAGTCACAGAGGAACCAGGAACTGATTCTCCCCTGGCGTCCCCGGGAGGAACCAACCTGCCAACACCTTCATCTCAGACTTCTGTTCCCCAGACCTGGGACTGAACACATCTCTGCTGTTTTAAGCTCAGCTGATAAGGTGGGGCCCGGTGGCTCACGCCTGTAATCCTGGCACTCTGGGAGGCCGAGGCTTGGACAGCTAAAAATATATATAGAAAAAATTAGCTGGGCATGGTGGCACATGCCTGTAGTCCCAGCTACTCGGGAGGCTGAGGCAGGAGGATGCCTTGAGCCCAGGAGTCTGAGGTTGCTGTGAGCGAGGCTGACACCACGGCACTCTAACCCCGGCAACAGAGTAAGACTTTGTCTCAAAAAAAAAAAAAAGAAAAAAAAGCTCACCTGATAGTCTTTTCTGACAGCCGCCCCAAGACCCAGGAAAAACCATTCTTTACACAGGCTGTGGGTCAGTTTTGCAGCGCCCACCTCAACTTAAAGAGTCCCTAAAACCCACCCCTGTGACAAGCACGTCACTAATAACACAGGCTCTGGAAGCCCAGGGTGACCTCCAAGGACTGGTCCATGGGGGGCAGGATGCTCGTATTGTGGGAAGGATATCTCAGCGTGTGTTTGAGTTTCCGTGGAAGGGGGCGGTTGGTGACATGCCAAGCCTCCGTTCCTCCGTGCGCCAGACACAGAGCACTCGTTCTAGCCGGGCCGAGCTCTGCACTGCAGAGAGGCCAAGAAACGTCTCTGTTCCAAGCGTTTCCCAGGCAACACCGTGACGCACCATGAAAGTTTTATTTTCTCCAAGTGTCTTGCCGGCCAGAGACCTTGGCCACCCAGTCTCCTTCTAGGAGACACCTGGGTGAGTCTCCACGTGTGGACATAGGACGGAAGCCCCCTGCCAAGTCGAGGCGCAGGGTGGGTGCAGGGAAAGAGGGGAAGAGCGGGGGGGGACATTCCTTTGTGGGTGTCCCCTTGTGTCCTCTGCTCCATCTGACCCTCCTGTTCCCATCTCCCCTCTTCTGGGGAAGGAATTACCGGCCAAACTGCAATTCGCCTCTTCCGCAACTCTGGCACCGGCCTCCCCGAGCCCCTCAGCGCGATGGCTTTGGTTCCAAGGGGCGCGTTTGAACCGCAGCAGGGAGAAAACCCCTTCCCGGGAATCCCTCTCCGACCCGAGCAGCTGCGGGAGCCCCCGTCCCGAGATGCTACATAACTTCCCTTAATCAGATTGCAGCAATCAGCCCAGAAAATTGTCCCATATGTGGGAGCGCCCGGCGGGGGCTGCGGGGTTACTGCCGGGACACAGGCCACGCGGGGGTGACGGTCTGTCTGCAATTACGCGCGCGCCGCAGGAATCTCGATGGGACTTCGGGGAGCCGTTGCACTTTAGTGACTTATAATTGCACGCTCGGAAATTACTCACTCTGAAATTGCCCGGGGACCCCCTCCTCCCTCCCCCGCCCCCCGCCCCCGATCGGGCTTTGCCCATGTGTGTTGCCGGAGGTGCACGGCTGTTGCCTCGGCGAGGACGGAGCACCTCCGCTGGGTTTTCAGGGGTCCCGGGGCAACCCGGCGGGCGGGTTGCAGAGAGAGCGGAGGCTGCTCTTCCGGGGGATTCTGGCATTTAAACCTCCCAGGGGCGTCTGCTCTCGTGGGATGCTGTCTGGAACTTCTGCGTGTCTTGGATCCTTAAAGTAAAGGTGGTCTCTCATGCTCAGCTCTGGGGGTGTACGAGTCTGGAGGAATTGTTGCATGTCCTGGAAGAAGTGCCCCTTTTGGGGGTCCAAAGCCTGGCCCATCCCCATCTCCGGGGGGAGAGGGGGCGGGGAGACCAGCTGGGTGAATTCACAGCAAGTCATTCTGCAAAAGGCTGAGAAAACCGATTCGGGCCATGTGGGTGCCACACTCCGCTGGCTGACACAGAGGAATCCCGTAACTTCCTTATATATCCCGTTATTCATAAATAATATTTTTGATCTGAGGGTATTTAGAACGTTTTGATTTTCTCAAGCTAAAACTATTAACTTTATTTTTTAAAAAAAAAAAAACACAAAATATGTACATGCAATTGGTGTATTTATTAAAATAGATTCCGGTCAACTCGTCTAAGTTAAGGAAATCGGTAAACCAGAGACATAAGAAAAACTTTAAAAATATAGATACATGACAAGTGACTGTGGTGATGTCATTGTAAATGATGAGTCCTGGTTTCAGTTGAAGGGTGTTGAATTACGATGTTTTCGCAGGAAAAACATCATCGTGTGAAAAACATAAACAACATTTTTTACTTATTTATTTATTTATTTTTTTGGCTTTTGAGGACACGTCTTTGGCTATTTGGACCCACTGGGTGTACGCACCCCCCCGGGTGGGTGACAATCGGCCCAGGTTGCACGCTTAGAACCTTCTAGAATTCTGAGAATGGAGTGCTGCTTTCTAACCTGTGACTTTGAAAAACTGACGGCAAAAGTCTTGGAAGAAGCCAGACACCGAAGGGCACACAGCATGTGATGCCCTTTACAAGAAGTGTCCGGAACACGCAAATGCACAGACAGGGAAAGTGGGTTCCTGGTTGCAGGGGCCGGGGAGGGGTCTGGGGGAGAGACTGCTGAGGGGGATGCGGCCTCCTTTTGGGATGATGAGAACGTTCTGGAGCTAAATCCAGGTGGTGGTTGCATAGCATGGTGAATGCACTAAACAGCATTGAATTATGTGCTTTAAAATGGTTGAAATTTCTGTTATATTTATTCTCCTACAACTGAAAAAAGAAATCACAGCCTGAAGGCCAATTCGCAGCTTCGCTTTGGAGAGGGAGGAGGCTGTAGGGTCGGGACTTTGTCTCGTGGTCCTTTTGCTACGTCTTCCTCCTCCTCCAAGGCAGGACATGCCCAAGTGTCCTGAAGGGGCTATTCAGACAGGGCTTCTGGGGACAAAGGCAGGTTGCACTGAACATGGACAAAGAATACAATTGCACAGCGTGCTCTTAATAAACTCCGGAGATGCCCGACGTGGAAGGGGCCCTTAAATTCCCCAAGGTGACGGCTTTGTTACCAGCCCACTGACATCCGGCGGGGTAAAGCCCAGGGGTTCCGTCCCTTGCACAGGGTGCCGCGGGGGTGTGAGCTCTGCACCCCTACGAGGTGCGTGTTGCATGACCCTGGATGACCCTTTGTGTTTTCCTTCTGCAGACGGAGCAGAGATGGACACAGACACGCTACGTCCTAAAGGGTCTTGCTCTGAGTGGTCCATTCCTGACAGCGGAGCCTCCCAGCCCAGCCCAAGGGGGCAGGAAGGTCACCCAGGGGCTGCAGGGCACAGAGACAGGAACCCCCGCCGTCCCCCCGCAAGATGGGGCAGGGACGACCCTCGTGGTCTTCACAGAAATGAAGCAGGTCGCTGCGGTGCCCTGATGCGTCTTCCGGTGGGGCGGAGGCGGGGGTCGTGCACCTGTCTCTTCGCAGGGACGCAGGCGGCTGCCCCCAGCGTTTGACGACTATTCCTGCAAAACGTGGAAACTGGCGTAGGCAGCAAATTTGATTTGCAATCCGGGGCGTTGTGTTCTGGTTCTGAGAGGGCCAGATACGGTTAGACACCTGCACCTTCTTGCCACCTGCGTCTGTACCTGTCGCTCACGTGCACCCTCACACGCCGTTCCTCACTCTTCTTCCTCTCTCGGACTCCTTTGCCATTCTCACCGCTGCGCCTCCCTGCTCGCCCGGCTCCCACCTGCGGAGACTTTCGCGTCTGTTCTCTCCAGGAAGAGCATCCGGCCACTCTGGGATCACGTCTCCTGAGCTCTGACCCTGCTGCCGGGAGAAGCGAGACTCAGATCCCGTGACGTGGCTTTGAGAACACAATGGGCTGCTCGGGGAGCTCCTAAACGCGCGCATTTGTAAGAATCCGCCGAGAAACCTGTGGCCGCTGACTTGGTAAGGAGCTGCCCTGAGGAATCCGTCACCGATGAACAAGCCCACCCAGGAGCGCGCAGACTCCAGGGCGCAAACAAGCGTTGGTGCAGGAGCTCCACGTAAAATAGCCACCATCCAGCAAATGCAAAATGTCAGGCACGTTTCTGGGGGGGCTTTTTCTGTCCTTTCCTACAACCATGTGGCTGACGCGGGCACTTCTGCTAACGGGATGCGTCCCCGGAACTGAATGTGGAGCTAGCAGACCCTTGGTGTGATTGACAACGTGGCATCGTGCGGAGTGATTCCAATTCCAGCGTAAGACGGACAGTTTCGGCGTCGACCGTCTAACTCGCAATTAAACCGCCTCGTTGGCGGCTACAGCCTGTCCGGGCTGCGGACGCCCCGGGTGAGTCTGCGGAAAGTGATTTTATTTCCTTTGGTGTCTGGGCACGACACTCATCTCACGCAAAGTCCTTCAAAACAGGTGGCTTTGCCGGGGATGAACTGACTGTGCTTTTTTCTAAAAAAAAAAAACAAAAAAATAAAAAAACCCAAAAAACTGGCTTCAGCATTCAAAGGCTGAAATCAATTCCACTTGAGGATTTTCCGGTGGGTTCGTTTGCCAGCGGCTCTCGGGGACAGCGCAGGCCGTGGTGGCAGGAACGGGCGGGCCTCCCCCGACGCCGGCTGCTCCCCACGCCGGACCCCCGAAAGGAAAAGCATTTACCGTCAGGGCTCAAATCGTTATTGAACAAGACACGTCCCGCAAACACTTCTTGGCAGAGAAACGTGACCCGGCGGCCGGCCGCGCGCGGCGTCCCAGCTGCCAACCATTACGCTGCCTGGGAATTAACGTGTTTTCCCGTCTCCCCGTCGGCCCGTCAGCGAGGCATTCCATGGGAAGCTGTCATCGGCCGGTGTCGCGCCCGGGGCACACGCGCGGTGCGGGGGTGACATGCCCAGGCACCGCAGGGACACGGCGGGGCACTCGGCCTCCCTGTGGGTCACTAGGGCACGCAGTGACGTCCTCACCACCGCTCTGCACCCGCAGCTGTGTGGACACCTCGCCCACCGGGAGTTCCGGCGTGTTCTAGAAGGCTGATGCTGCCCGCGGTTTCCGTTCTCTCTGGGTCTTGCCTAAGGCGGGAGGAATGTCGTCCCTTCCCCTCCGCCCCCCCCCCCAGATGCCTGGACCCACCTGCAGGGCAGCTTCCTCATATTGTTCTATTTAAGGAGAAGGAAGACGGGGAGACCCTGACCCTCCAGGGCCCCCCGGGAGGTAGGAAATAACGCATTTGACAGGAGTGCGGAGGGAGGGCGAGCGGGCTGGGAGGTAAGAGGTTTTCCTGCCTGGGAGACGGGGTGATTCTCTGAGTGAGTGTGAACCTACCCACATCCTTCGTTCTTGTATCTGTGCAGTGGACTGTTTTCCTAATCACGCGCCCTTGTCACGCATAAGCACCCACGTTAGGAGAACAAGATCACAAAACCTCCAGTCCCCACACGGTGTGGAAGGTTGTCTTACCACCCTGGGGCCTTGCCCTGTACCAGAGCAGAACGTTGCAAAATGATTTCAGTGTTGCATCAGGGAAAGCAAATTCTGGCAGGGAGATTGGCATAGGGCACCCCATGGTTAAAACGCATTCGAGGGTGAGGTGGCTCACGCCTGTGATCCCGGCACTCTGGGAGGCCGAGGCGGGAGGATCTCTTGAGGCCAGGAGTTTGAGACCAGCCTGAGCAACATAGTGAGACCCCGTCTCTGCAAAACATTAAGAAAAATTAGCCGGGTGCGGTGACTCATGCCTGTAATCCCAGCACTGTGGGAGGCTGAGGTGGGAGGATCGCTTGAGGTCAGGAATTCGAGACCAGCTTGAGCAAGAGCGAGACATCGTCTCTACCAAAAATAGAAAAAATTAGCAGGGTGTGGTGGCTGATGCGTACAGTCCCAGCTACTCGGGAGGCTGAGGCAGGAGGATGGCTTGAGGCCAGCAGTTTGAGGCTATGGTGAGCTATGATGACACCACTGCACTCCAGCCTGGGTGACAGAGTGAGACTCTGTCTCCAAAAAAAAAAAAAAAAAAAAGTATTCAAAACCTATAATCTTCAGAAGGGTTATGACTGTGGTTTTCGAACGTTTTATTCATTGGGGGAAAACACGTAGCTCCTTAGTTTTCTGTATATAATGCCAAGTATCAATGCGTGCTGTACTCACAAAACCTAATTTCCTATTTATTCTATTTTCTTAAAGATCATGGTGAAATATTTTCCTTGGCTGTTTTTCAGGCATTGGTTATTATGCACTGGGGTTTGGTTAAAAGAATTGTAAATGATTTCTTCCCCATCATCTGTCTAAAGAGCATAAGGGAATTTGATTAGAATCAAAGCATTTTTTTAAAAAAAAAAAATAATCTCCAAAATCGTAGTTGGAAGGGAAGTTTCCATGTCTAAGTGCCAGTCCATTATTTTACAAATTTATTGCTCAAGGGTGACATGAATTTTGCAATGTGATACAGCAATTTTGAAATTTATTAAAAAAAAAAAAGATTTAAATGAGAAAAAAATTCTTCCTCTGTAAATTTAACAGTACATGGAAAACGCAATGTGTGAGAACCTGCCTTACAAGCTGGAGAAATGGCAGGAAGTAGGAATGAATGAAAACAGTGAAACAGGGGAGCAAAGACCCCACACCCCAAACCTTCCGTCCTGCTGCAGGGACAGTGAGGAAGTCGAATCGTGGCTCAGAGTGACCTTGGGCAGCACAGTCTGGGTGTCCCCTGGGGGTGACGGAGGAGCAGATGTAGGATGCTGAGCAGCAAGGACCTGGGGACAGCTCAGCAGAGGACGTCCAGGTACAGGGAGTGAGGAAGACAGATTAATAGTCCCCAAAATGCCCACGTCCCAATCCCACGTGCTAGACACAATAATGTCCCCAAAGATGTCCACATCCTAATCCCATGTGGTAGACAGAATAAGTCCCCAGAGATGTCCATGTTCTAATCCCATGTGGGAGACCAATAAAAGTCCCCTTAATTTCTTAAGGAAAAATGTGGGCTCTCCTCTCTTCCTTTGGCTGCAAAGCAGATGTGATGGCTGGAGATTGCAAAGCAGCCACGTTGAGCTATGAGTAGGAAGTCGTGCGCTAAGTATGGTGGAGCAACAACGTGGAAGTCGACTGACATCTTGAATCTCTGTAATAACCCTGGACCTCTTGCTCTGGCCTCCTACCATGTCAGAGAGAAATCAATGTCTATATTATTCATTATGACTTGTTTGTCTTCATACATGTGTTCATGCAGTTACATGATATATACTATCATCTGTATCTATGCATCAACCAAATAATTGTCTATCTGTTTATCATCTATGTATCTATCAATCATCAATTTCTCATCTATCAATCATCTCTCAACCATGGATGTATCTATCAGTCACCAATCCATCTATCATCTATGTATCTATCAATCATCAATCTGTCATCCATCAATCACCTATCAACCATCTATATATCTATCAATCATCAATACATCTATCTACCATCTGTGTGTCTATTGATCATCAATCCATCATCTATGCATTGTCAATCATATATATATATATGTACACACATACGGTGGGGGGAGAGAGAGAGAGATTGAGAGATCAATTTTTCAAGTCCTTGGACTCCCCATGGTCAGCTCCATCCTGGGATCTCAGATTTATATCAGGTCAAACAAATTTTTTTTTTTCTTGCTTAAACAAGTCTGTGTTGTGTTTCAGTTGCCGTTGACGGAAACAACCCTCAGTAAGAAATCAATACAGTCATAAAATTGCGTCTGTGGGCTACCTGTGTCCCTGCCTTCCTTGTCTCCGGATCCTGCATCCTACACCCAACCCACACCCACGGCTCCAGCACCCAACATTTTCCTGGCACGTGGGAACTTTTTAACTGAAATGCCATTTTTTTGTCAGGGCTCTTATAACACTTCGGAAAACTGCCTCAGAGTTGACATTCTTACCCTTCACATCTGTAAAATAAACTCATTTCTTTAGGAGAGAGCGAAAGTTTCACAAAGACCCTCAGGGTGTGTTTTTCTTACCACTGTAGCCCCGGCTCAGGCTGAGCACCACTTCCTGGCACTAAGCTTTTCCAGGTTGGACTAATGCCCAGCCCTCCCGGGGGGCTTCCCTCCGGGTCTCTCCCCATGTCAGCCTCCCCTTGCAGGGATAATCCGCACAGGACATTGCTTTCATCTCCTCACACCTTGCTCAACGAGCTCCCACCTCTCTCCTTGACCTACAACCAAGAATACAAAATCTTGAAGCAAAGGAAGCAAGTTCAAGCATCGTTAACCTCAAATAGTCCTTTCAGCATGACTCCAGGTGGGACCTCACATGACTTTTGCCAGGTACCTCCTTTGCTATAGTTGGCCGCTGCCCAGAGCTTACCAGCAACCTGAATCACTCTTGCTACCCCTGTGTCAGTGTAAATTCTAAATCTCGTGGTGCAGTGTTGCAAGCCCAGCCTGTTCTTGCCTTCCCAATGATGCCCAGTCTGAAACCCTCCCAGAACCTTCTCCTCAGGTGGCCCTGGGGTTACCCACTTGGCTGGCATTGTGCATTTCTATCTGTTCATTCGCTGAATCATTCAGAACAGTTTCCTGAGCACTTGATGGTGTACCAGGTGCTGTTCTAGGAACTAGCGGGAGAGAGCGTGGTGAACAAGATATACACGTCCCTGTTCGTGCTCATCTCATGTTTTGGTGGTATTAAAAAATGATAAGAACAAGTAAATTGTAGAGTTTCTTCCATGCTGACAGATGACCTGAAGGAAGAACATTGGGGCTAACGGGTTGAGCAGGCCCTTCGCTCTCTGCAGATGTGGTAATATGGACACATAGGAGTAGAACATGGACATATTTGGGGACATTATCCTGTCTACCACATGGGATTAGGATGTGGAAACCTTTGGGGACATTATTCTGTCTACCACATGGGATTAGGACGTGGACATCTTTGGGGGCACTATTCTGTCTACCATGTGGGATTAGAACATGGACATCTTTGGGGACATTTTTCTGTCTACCACATGGGATTAGGACGTGGACATCTTTGGGAACATTATCCTGTCTACCACATGGGATTAGGATGTGGACATCTTTGGGGACATTATTCTGTCTACCACATGGGATTAGGACATGGAGATCTTTGGGAACATTATTCTGTCTACCACATGGTATTAGGATGTGGAAACCTTTGGGGACATTATTCTGTCCACCACATAGGATTAGGACATGTATGTCTTTAGCATCTCCATCTCTCCCCATCTATCCAAAGGCCCCTTAACTCCTGTCCCATCCACGAAGACGTCTTGGCACGGTTGACCTACAAAATACCAAGACTGTCAGAAAAGGCAATGATTGAATCACACGAGGGAGACCAGTGCGTCTGCAATTTCACACAGAACTCTGCCTCCATGGGCACAGGCCCTCACGATCCCCAGCACGGCTGCCCCACCCCATGTGTTTGTTCAAGGCTCTCCTGTAGGTTCCTCAGGAAGGTGGGACTCCTTTCTGGGTCTTCCCACCTGGGACAGTGACAAATGACTCACGCACCCACTTGAGCTCTGTGATGGCGGGAGGGAAGGCCTCAGGCCCCCACCAGCGCCACTGCTGCTGAACTCAAATGCATTAACGAGGGCTGAATATTTACGGCATAAAGAGTGGGTGTTTACAAAAACAAATGTGCAATCATATGTCTTATGGAGAATATGGATAGAAAAATCAAAGCTCTCTAACGCTGGTAAGTGCGCCTTCCCGTCCTAAAGCCTCTTTAATTAATTTAAAGACTTTCTCATTGAGAAGCACAAATGAAAATCCTTATTAATCAGCAAAGCTTTCAGGCCGCTATCAATCATTTCTTATGTAAACCGCTGTCTCGTGGCCCAAACTGGGTGTTTGATTATAGTGATATGATTTATTTCCCTAAATGAGTCAGTCTATTTGTCCTTGAAACCCACTGCAAATGACTGGAAGTCTTGCAGGAAACGGTTCTTTGATGACCAAAGGCTCAAGGCAGCGTGAGTCCTTCTTCCTACCTCTGAAGTCCACGTCAAATCCCTTCAACTCCCCCGCCCAACCACTGAGGGGATTTGGGGTAGATTCCAGAGGATGGGATAGGACACAGAGTAAGGCCAGAGCTCCGCTGTGTGGATCCATCATGCAACACAGAGATGCACACACCCCAGAATAGATCACCCACCGCAGGATGTGTACAGAGGTCCAGGAGCTCTCTTGAAGGGTGGCGTTGAAGCCCATAGGATGCACCATGACAAGTTAATAAAATGGGGTCCAAACATTTGTACGTGAGAAGAGATAATGCCATGGAGCCCCAGCTCCACACTCCATCCTTTCTCTGACCCCTTTTTAACCTCACCTTGATTGCCCGAGGTCTGCAGATTCATTCAGCCCCTGGCACACCCAATCTCTGAGAGTGAAGCACATTATTCTGTTGAATTATGACCATTTATGATTCATCTCCAAAGAGAAAGGAGATTGAGATTCATTGCTACACTCTAGCTACATGTAAGGAAGGAATTCAAGCAGACAACCCTCCTAGCTTCTCCGTCTAGACACCTGGAGGTGGCTGGCACCTGTCACACCCCTCCCCCTCACTTTTATACCCAGTTCATGTATCCTGGGGCTTCAGGCTCATTGGCCCTTGTCATGCCCCTCCCCCTCACTTTTATACCCAGTTCATGTATCCCAGGGCTTTGGGCTCATTGGGTTTTTTGGCCTCTTTGCCCACTAATGTGGTCAATCTTCCATCCTTAAATCTGAGTCTGTCTATTCTGCAACAAACCACTAACCAGGGCTACTGAAGAACAACAAGGTGCCCCAGTGATTCTCCAGTTGCTATCCATATGCCACGGACCCCAGGATGTTGTGTTTGTCTGGCTTCTTCCAAGGAGAGTGTCTCTAAGCCTTGATCTTTGCCCCGCACCTATGCCAATTCCTTCTTACCCTGGAAGACCCTGCAGAAGAGTCTAGCTCGGGGCTTCTTCATATCAACACCATTAACATTTACAGTATGCCTTCTTACTGTGTTCTCACGTGGTGGGGCATGGGGGAAGGAAGAGAGAAAGAGAGAGAAAGAGAAGGGAAGAGAGAGCACTTTGGTCTCTTTTTATAAGGGCACCAATCCCAGCAGGAGGACCTCACCATCATAACCTCATCTAACCCTAATGACCTCCAAAAGCCCCACCTCCTGATGACATCACTCTGGTGGCTGGGACTTCAACACGTGAATTTGTGGGCACACAGACATTGAGTCTATAGCAGGGTGGAATAGCTCTTTCTTGTGGGACTGTGCTGTGTACTGTAGGATGTTTGGCAGCATCCCTGGCCTCTGCCCACCAGATTCCAATACCCTCCCTCTGATGTTGCAACCAAACATGTCTCTGAAACACGGTCACGTGTCACAGAGGGTGGGTAACATCACCCCTGGTCTAGCTTAAAGGTGACCAGACTGTATTCTAAGCCCCTTCCAGTTGACAGGAAGGGCTCAAAACAGAATCACGACAGGGTGGCTCTGTCTCAGCCTCTCTTCGTCCTTTTAGGAGCTGCTTGCAACTTGAGGGTTCAAACAGAGGAAGCAGGACCCAGGACAGGTGCAGGGACAACCTGTGGGAGCATCCTGAGGGTAACAGAGGTGTCCTAAAAGCTAAACCCCAAGGGAACCCAAGGGGATGTAGCAGTTAGCTCTGACTGTATCTGTGGCTGCCGTAACCAGCACGTCCCCTCGAAGGAACTTCCCGTGGGAAGCAGTATCACCACCTGGAACACGCACTGCATGAGTCACAGCACTGTGTAGGTCCGGAATGATGTTCCCATGGAAAGCCTCTTTCACCCCGAGACAGCCCACGTCTAATGAGAGTGTCTCAGATCTCACGGTAAATACAGACACCGTGGAGCATGGCTGGTAGGTTTGCCTCAGGGGACAGTTATAAGTAACCATGTCATTTCCTGTCTCCAACGAAGACAATCCGGGTGGAGAATGGATCATCGTTGACTCTGGGAATGCGCAGAATCTACAAGGAAAGGAAATCTTTCAAAGAATCTACAAGGAAATTCACAGATTAAGGAAAGGAAGGAGCCAGTACTCATCAATGTTGAGATCAGCAAACTGTGACACATTTCTGCTCCTGTTCTATTTATGCAGCAGACTGCAATAATTTGGAAACCACATTCTAAAAACGCCTAATTCCTGTGTTTCTGACAGGCATGAGAGCTTGTGCATCAATGACCAAATCTCTGTGCAGGTTAGAACTTGATTCACTTCCCGGATATAGGATGTGGTTTCCCTAAGACACCACCTCTGAGGGAATTCATTAAAAAACATAAACATGTCCCTAAAGTTGAGACCTCTGATTGAGGATTTTGTGACGGCGCAGAAAGGGCTAGATTGAATTTTTCTTTTTTCCCATGAAAAAGCACAACACGTGTTCGTGGTGAGTCTCCATGTAGACAGTTTTTCCAGAAGAAAATCATTTGCACTTAGAAGGGGGAAATCATTTAAAACGTATATGCTAATTATTACATGCTTGCCGTCATGCATGTGGCAGAAATTCCACTTGGTAAATTTTTACTAATTACTGGATCAAATGGTTCTAGCTACCGACATGACTTTTTTTCTCCCCTTTAAAAATGTCCTTCTCAAGTATTTCGTGAATTCAACGTACTTGTTTTCTGTGGTTAATCTGAGTACTGAGGTGGCTTTGTACCTTCAAGGATTCCATTGCTCAAGAACTAAACAACTTACGTGACTATCACCCCAAACTGTCTATAGGTTAAGGTGACCTCGTTAAAACATCCCTTCATTTGGAAGCTCTTTCACCTTCCAAAGGGCGCCCCCTTTGTTGAATGCCAAACAGGATTTCCAGGATAATGGCTACATGTAGTCCTAGGCACTGACCTCAGTCTCTGAAATAATTTGTGTGTGCGGTGTTTTTTTTTTTTTTAACACCTCCCGGGGGAGCTGTGTGATCACTTAATTATTTATAGATTAAAGAGCATTGTTGCTAATTAACACTGTTCTAGTTGTCAGTGGGTAGAGTTGTTTGCTTTGAAGTTTTTCTGATGTTGTATTTTGGGAATTCCATCCGCTGCCGTAGTTGGCATAGTTTTTGGATTTGGGAACCTGTGTTTCCTAGCAATTATTTCATGTGATATCGTGTGTCCGTTATCCGAGTACATTCCTCACTGTATCACTCCCTGGGAACTCGTTCTTTTGTGCCAGTAGAAACGGTTTCCTGATGCTAAGTGTTATGATCCCACGGGGTTGAATGTCCTCAAGACTCTTCCTCCTCTTCACCAAGCCCTTTATGGAAAGCGGTGAATGCCCCGTGTCTCAGTCTCTTTGGGCTGCTGTAACAAAAATACCATAGAGCAGGTGGATTATAATAGACATTCATTGCTCACAGCTCTGGAGGCTGGAAGTCCAAGATCCCGGCGTGGCAGAGGCTGTGTCTGGTGGGGACTCACTTCCTGGTTCATAGATGGTGCCTTCTTGCTGTGTCCCCACATGGTGGGAGGGGCGAGGGAGCTCTCTGGGGTCCCTTTTATAAGGACCCTGATCCCATCCATGAGGCTCCACCCTCATGACCTCATCCCCTCCCAAAGCCCCACCTCCTAACACTATCACCTTGGGGGTGAGGATTTCAGCATGGGAATTTTGGGGGAACACAAACATTCAGACCATGGCACCCTGTCCCAGGACCATCCCAGTTGTACCTCCCTGGGCAGGTCCCAAAAAGGCCACCAAAGAGCTAGCAGTTTCACAGGTTGCTAACTTAGGTGGGCATCATGGCTTAGAGCTAAACACACACACACATCCTTTTCCAATGCAATAGCTGTGTTACTCCAGCACTATAGAATTCAAGTGGTATGTGTGCTTGGTTGAATATTGTCACCTCCAAAAGTTTATGTTTACCCATAATATTTGAAACTAGAGATTTTGCTGATGTGATTAGTAAGTTAGGATGAGACCGTCCTAGATTAGGGAGAGCTCTAAGTGCAATGACAAGTGTCCTTGTAAGAGACAGCAGAGGAGACACAGACACAGAGGAGAAGCCACGTGGAGACGGAAGCAGAGACTGGAGTGACGCGGCCACAAGCCCAGGGACGCCTGGAGCCCCCAGGAGCCGGAAGAGGCAGGAAGGAGCCCAGCTACTATTTTGATGAAGAAATCAGATTATCGATGTAATTGTCTCAGAAATGTCGGATTTCCCCGGTTCAAGCAGCCACAGGGGGTATCTACACACACACACACACACTCAGATACCTGAACAAGCAGCAAATTGTTAAAAGAGAGAAAACAAAAGAATTAAGAATGGATGCTGGGTTCTTCACAACAAATGTCTGACATCTTGTGTTTGTTTAGAATCCAGAGCCAACGCCCAGAGTGGAAAGTCTCATCTTACAGCCAGTGAAAGTGTTTCAAATAGACGAGATCTCGAGGAACTTACGTGGACGTGGTGGTGACACATGGTCTCCACATCCCGTGCACATGTGTGGGCTTGTGTGCTGACATACAGACTCCACAGCAAGAGCCCAGCAATGTGACTGCTGTAGGGTAGCTGAGGACGCCTCAAGGCACTCTGGGGTGTTTTAACAAAAGACAGCTATGGCTCCCAGCCTTCCCTACCTGAGCCAGACACGCTGGCGCAAGGAATCACTTGGAGTTCTGTCTACACCCACGTGTCTACACTTCTACTGTGTTCCCAGGACGCATCAACCTGTTTGCCAACTCTGAGAGTGGGTGCAGCCCTCCAAGACCCTTCAGAATATGCGTGTGTGTGTGTGTGTGTGTGTGCACGCATGTGTGTGTTTTATGTGCATATGGGTGTGTCTGTATGGTGTTTGAGTTCGCCTACAGGTTGGGGTGACTCGTATACAGCAAGGGAGACAATTGCATCTACACTTTGCCTGTGCTGCATGAGGCTGGCCTTCAGTTCATGTCCCCATGCTACTGGACACGCATACATGCTACCCCACCTTGTCCCGGGTCTTGGAGAAGCTAGGACGCTCCTCTAATCCATCACCCAAATCTCCAGACCCTACAAAAGTTTGCCCTGTGGGTGGTGGGAAGTGGACGACCTTGAATCCGTGGAGCTCCCTCCCCGCGTCCAAGAGACTCCGCCGACCCCCAGGTCACATGTTCCCGGTGCCAGCCAATGGCGGGGCTTGAGAGACCCTCCCAGGGAAACTGAGGATTAAGGGCTGCAATGAAAGCAGATTCCAGTCTGGACACCAAGAATACCTTCTGTTACAGACGAACACGATCAGTTATGACAGACGAGACGGGTGGCTGATTCCATCTCACGTCTGGGTTCGCTTTGGCCGATCCCTCAAACACTGATCGAACGCCGGTGAACATCTGTGGTTGCCTTAACAACGTCCCCAAAACTGGTGGTGGTGGCGGTTAAATGACAGACATTTATCCCCTCAAAATTCCGAGGGCAGGAGTCCAAGACCGAGGTGTCAGCGGGTTGGCTCTTCCCGAGGCTGTGAGGAGACATCTGTTCCAGGCATCTCTCCTTGGTGTGTGGGTGACACCTTCTCCCTGTGACTTCACACTGATTTCCTTCTGTTTCCCTCTGTGTCCAAATTTCCCTTTTTATGAGGACACCCGTCATTGGCTCAGGGTGTCCCCGAATGACCTCACGTTATCTAATGACACGTGCAGTGGTCCCATCTCCGAACGGGTTCTGAGGAGCCTGGGGTCAGGGCTTCAGTGGACGAATTCTGAGAGGACACAATGTACCCTCTATCAAGCACCATGTTGCAGAGATGACGATATCATTATTGAATCGACAGAAAAGAAAAGAAGTGGAAACTCAGGTGAGCCACTCGTACTTCTGGGTCTACGACATCCTTTGCTAATATTTCCTCCTTCTCAAAAGCGATGTCAAGGTCTTCTCACAAGACGGAGTTCCGTGGGGCAGGGAACCTTCTAGGTTTTCCTGGGAAGACCTTTGGAGAATGAAGCTTAAGACCTTGGGGATGTCTTAAACGCAAAGTCCTCATCCCTGAGACTTCTACTTTCATCTGATCTTTATCACCTCAAAGACACGCCTTGGAGACGCATCTCTGCCCAGAAAACGGACGTTGCCGTAGCTGCAGTGTGGGTCCAATGGGTCCAATTTTCCCTCCCGCTAAGCTGCTTTTGATTTGAAGGCAGCGCGGCATTCTCGGCTCTAACCTTTCGTGCGGAACACCAGGATTTCCCGGACAGCAGAAATTACAGACAATTTTCTTGTCGACCTCGTTTCTGGGGGTCTTGCCGGCATTCGTGATGAAACACGCCCTCCTCCCGTCTGAAGGGAAACTTGAGCTCCCCGTCCAGGGTCACACGGTTCAAACTTTGATTTTTGTTTTTTTAAGAGGAAACAGGACGATTTCCAAGCAGAGACATCAAAGGAGGAGGAAACAGAAGTGGCAGGAGACAGAGGCCGCCGTGCGATGGGGAGGTTGTGGGAAACATTTTATTAATAGCAGGGTCGGGATTTGGAGGGGCCAAGACGAGTCTACACACCTCGAAAGGGTCCGCTGAAATCCCGTTGGTGGTTATCACAGGGGGCGGTGGGGTTGCCGCTCTGATCTCATTATCAGTATTCCTGGCTGGCAGGAGGCTGCAGCCCAGTGTCTGAACTGCGGCTGCATCTTGGAGAGCAACACAGGAGTCCCGTCTACACTGCAGGGCACCCACAGAGTCAGAAACACACAGACGTGCCCTTGGCCACCCCAGGACCCAGGGACCCAGCCTCCCCTCCCCCGAAGGCCCCACTGCCAGAGAAACGTCCCAGGCCCGTCACGGGTCCCCACAGGAAGCTTCCATCCCTACTGGATCCCAACACCCTACTCAGGTTGAACCTTTATTACCTACAAGAGGTTGTACAGGCTCAGGACGTGGCTTGGAGTTCTGGGCTGGTGTGGCCAGTTCTCTCTCTCTCTCTCTGCATCTCTGCCTCTTTCTGTCTCTGTTTAATTCTCTAATTAAAAATAATTAATATTAGACTTTGCAAACTTAAGGGTGTGTGTTGTGATATGTAGGGTAAACTTCACAAGACAAGTAAAGGAGTATAGAACAGCCAACTTGATGGTGATGTCTCTGTCTCTCTCTATATCTCTGTCTCTCTGTCTCTGTCTCTCTCTCCCTGTCTGTCCCCCACTCCTCTCTGTCCATCTCTGGTTCTCTGTCTCCCCCATCCCAAGGCTGCTGGGGTGCAGGGCCCAGCCAGGGCTGCTCTCTTCCACCTGGCCCACGCCTTGCCCTGCACCTGTAGAGTGTGAAGCTCACAGCTGACCCCTGGACAACGCCCAGCGTGACTCAGTTTCTCCCCACGAGGCCTGTCCCTTCAATGCTAAGCAGTACGCCCTCGCTTCAGAGTGCTTCTTTTGAAAGCAAAAGGGATGGGGCAATATTTGGCTAATAAACAAAATCCCGACATAGACTTCCCACGGGGTTGGAGCAAAGGCATTTCTGCACAAACAAAAATGGGGAAAATAAGCTACCACAGAGTGCCACGGAAGGAAATGTTAGAGAGGACGCTTAAGGCAGGAGGAAAGTGACCCAAACGGAACATTAAAATTCATGACGGAATAAGGAGCGGCGAAAATGTGGAATAATGTGAATAATTGTAAACAAATATTGACATTGTAAGACAACAGTGTCTTAAGGGACTCAAAACACACAGAGGATTAAGATGCATGACAACAGAAGTCTATAAATCAGCAGGAAATAAATGAATTTAAATGGTCTTAGGTGTTTGCATTGTCTGGAAAGCAAAAATGCAAGTGAAGATAATTCACATTACACTTCGGAAACTCAAGGGGTGTGTGGTGATATTCAGGGCAACTTCACAAGACGAATAAAGGAGTATATAGTGTCCGGGTTGAGGGTGGTTGTAATGACAGTAATTACAGTCAAAAAACTAAAACCGTAAGTGCTCTAAAAGAAGGAAAGACATAAAAAAAAAAAAAAAAAAAAAAGTGAAACCAACAGAACAAGTAGAAAGCGCAAAGCACAGTGGTCAGTAGCAATATATGTATCAATAATCTCCTTCAATGTAACTAAACTAAATGCTCCAGTTACAACACAGATTGGATAAAGATAAAAACAATGCAACTAAACTATATTTTCTTTCTGGGACAGACATATCTAAAAGTTACCCAAAGGTTGAAAGTCAATTATTTATTTATTTATTTTATGCTTTTATCTTTAAAATTTCAGAATATTACAGGGGTGCAAACATTTTGGCTACAGAATACACAATGTGCCAATGCTAACCAGAAGGAACCTGCTACACCCTTACTAACATCCAACATGTCTTTACGATAAAGTCGTAATTAGCGATCAAGAGAAATATTCCTAATAAAAAAGTTTCATCAATCAATGAAATATAAAAGTTCTAAAGATATAGGCATCTAAAGCCGCAGCTGGAAACTATATAAAGCAATATTTGAATTCACCCAAAAGAGATTCAAATACACACACAGTCACAGTGAGAGGTTGGAACATACCTCTCTCTTTAGTAATTGAAAAAAAAAAATACAAGCATATAAAACAAATCTGTAAAGATATACACTTTGAACAAAAGGATGAACAAGCTTGATGAGCTGAAGATCCTGTTTTAAATACTGCAACCAAACACTGCAGAATAAACCATTTTTTGCAAACACACCTGGGACCTTTTAGAATCATTGAGTCTCAGCTGAGTCAGTAAGTTGATCTCAACGAATTTCAAAAGACGGAAATGAATTCATCAAAGTGGAAGGTAGACTTGGAAAAATAGTAAGATTATGAGAAAATGTCTGTAGGCTTGTAAATTAAATATCTAAATAACCCATTATAAACTGAAAGATAATGAAAAAAAAACAAATTAAAACATTGGGAGTGCAGCATAGAGCCATGCTGGGTGTGACACGTATAATTTAAAGTCAAATACTAGGAAAGGTTTAAAATAAATCAATGGGCAAGTCAATCTCAAGAAATTAGAAACACAACAGCAACAAACTCACATAAATTACTGAATAATAAAAATGAGATAAGAATTGAACCAGAAGAAAAAATACATCATAGCACTACAGAGTGAAAAGACCAATACCATGAAAAATAAAAGGAAAAAAAAAAAAAAAAAAACCAGGGAGATTGATTAAGAAAATCAGAGAAGCCATCAGAAATTAATATCAGAGATTTTTAAAACATAGGAAATCACTACAGATTCTGAAAAGTTTTAAAATCTCACAAGAGGATATTGTGAATGACTTTGTTCCTATAAACCTGAAAATGCAGACAGAATAAACGCATTTCTAAAAATACAAAGTTTACCAAAACTGACACCCAAAGAAATGAAAATATAAACAGTCTTATGACTATAGAAGAGGTTGAAGCTGTGACTAAATGCCTTTATAAGATGAAATTTGGACCCCCAAGGTGTTTACCTATATATTATATCAAATACCTACAAAAGATGTCATGCCAATATTACTCGAAATATCCCAGAGATTAGGAAAAGATGAAGACACAGTGACAACTCGTTTTATGTCATGGGATAACTTGTACATTGACACCTAGGATGAGATCTCGGGCCAATCTGCCTTGTGAATGCAGACACAAAAATAATAAATAAAATATTAGCAATATATTAATAATAAAGGATGATAGATTGTATTAAATCGGGTTTATTCCAAGAATGCAGATTGGTTCAACAATGCAAACCATCACATTAAAATAATGAAAATAAAAAATCATATAATCATATCGATGGCTGCATAATAAATTGGTAAAAATCATCATTCATGATATAATCAACAAATACATATTAGTACACTGAAACATACTACACACACACACACGTACATACTTCAGCCAACTAGAACTATGAGACCGTCCTTAATCTAATAGGAGATATTGACAAAAGACTTCAGCAAACATTATACTTCCTGCTGAAGTTCTATAAACTTTCCCTTTCAAATTGGTAGCTGGGCAAGGATATCGGTAATCCACCTTCTATTTACTGCGATGTGTGAGGTCCTAGCCAGTACCGTAAAAATATAAGAAAATAAATAAATCAGAAAAGAAGAAATAAAATTGCCATTCCTTTTATATAATATGAATGTTTGTGTAAACATTTAAAAATGACAGAGAAATAATTAGAATTAATAAGTAAGTTTAGCAAGGTGTTGGCTACCAAATCTATCTAAAAAATGCATGGCCATTGTATATCATGGCAACAAAGAATTTCTTTTGTAAACATATACAATAACTCTTATATATGAGTAATATATAATACAATGCTATTATATTAGCATAAAATAATAGCACAAAAATCCAGTATCATTTAGAATAACATATTATGTAAAATTCTATTTATATTTATTTTATGTTAATGTATTAATTATATAAACTTTACATTATAATTAATTTATATTTAATTTTAATGCAAAATTTATATTTATTTATATAAATTATAATAGCATAGAAACATCCTTAATAATATAATCACATAAATATATAACATACTAATTTAATGCTGAAGGAAAAAAATCCAACAAAGATGTGCAAGATGTCTAGCCAGATAATGACGAAATATTACCAAGAGAAATAAAAGAAGACATAAATAAATGGTAGCATATACCATGCCCTGGTGTTCTCCCTCTGAAATCCAAGTTCACCGCCCGGGTGTCGTAGGGCACCTCACTCATTCCAGCTGCTTAATAAATGTGAGTGGAATTCCGGAAAGAGCCCTCGTTCTCCTGAGCCCCAGAGGCTCCAGGAAGTGTCCCTGCCTGCTAAGGTGCAAATTGTTGAGCCTCACACTTCCCTGTCTCCAACTGCAAATGGTGCCCTCACCTGAACCACAGGTAGACAGGTGCGCACAGGTGTGCACTGCAGGTAGACAGGTGGGCACAAGTGTGCGCCACAGGTAGCCAGGTGAGCACAGGTGGGCACAGCAGGTAGACAGGTGGGCACAGGTATGCATGGCAGGTAGATAGTTGAGCACAGGTGGGCACAGCAGGTAGACAGGTGGGCACAGGTGAGCACCGCAGGTAGACAGGTGAGCCCAGGTACACTCTGCTATTCCCACCCTAGAAACAGGAACTTTGATTCTGAACCCAGAATCCCTACGTGAATGCGTCCCATTCCCCTGTGTCTTTGAAGTCAGTGTTGGTCCTTGCTGTCTCTGCGATTGTGCAGAAACTGTGTGTCTGGCTCCTTCCTCAGCCAAACAGGGTGGCCCCCGGGGCAAGGCGAGGCCGTGCACCTGCTCCTTAGAAATTCCCTTAGAGCAGCTGCGGCAACGCCAATGCTCACTGGAGGGTCCCGTTGCCCGACAGGGACCCTGCCTCTCCTCACCTGGGCTTAAGGATGCATGGTGCTGTGTCGCAGGGGTGGCCATGCCGTCTACAACACTCTCCGGGGAAGAAGGCATTGTCACCCGACAGAACCTGGTTTCCTTTCTCTGCATTCTCGAGAGGGAAGTATTCCCACCGTCCCCAAACCCTAGGGGCCCCTTGACCTGTTCCTCCTTGGGAAGCCCTTCCAACTCTCTGCTTGCTCACCAAGAATCTGTTTTCCTTCAGAGCTCATCCTGGGTCAGAGAATCCAGAGAGGGGAACTCAGGATCTGTCCAGGGGGCCCCGCTCACTCTGTGCAGCCCCCACCTCCTGGCAGCTTCCCCTCCCTGGGGTCCCCCGAAGCCACCCCACGGGGGACCCTCCCTCTCGGCCAGCCAAGCCCCTGGTGTCTGGAACGTGCCTTCCAAGTAAAACCCAGCCGAGTGAGCACCCGCCGGAAAGACCTCTCTCCGTGTTATTTTTGAACACTGGAAGTTAATAATAAATATCGTCTTTGTTTTCTAATTTATTTTTTATTTTTTTTTCCACCAGGTTGATTGAAATGCCCCTGACAGACCCAATCCAATCCTCCCGTCCGACTTGACAGCCGTGACATGCTGTGTCTGCGCGAGAGCTCTCAATTATGCATAATCCAATGTTTTCTGGGGTTTTAATTGAATCACGACGCTCAAACTTGTTATTTTTAATTTGCAACATTTGATTTCTGACACCGGCTCCTCCACGTCATAAATTATGCAGGCGCGAGCCTTAGTTGTGTGGGTGATTAAAAAAAAACTAATTAGGCATGATTAAAAAAAAAAAAAAAACTAAAACGGAGACCTCTTAACTACGGGCACGTTCCCATGTTAGGGACGCTGGCTTCGCTCGGAGAGATTGTGTTCGGTTTCATACAATGTGATTGATTTTGACAGAAATGAAAGGAAATGTAGGGTTTTCTTCCCCCCTTCCCGAACACACTCCAGCGATTGCATTGCGCGGCCCGTTGGCGTGGATTCGCTCCCACAGCTCATTGAATGTAATTTTGTTAAGTGGGCAGGAAAATGGACATGAAGAACACGCCATGGAATCCGGCGTTTTCTTTGGCTCTGCCGACGGGGTCGCGGTACGGCCGCGTGCACCACTCGGGGACAGCAATTAGAGTTATTGCCCTTTCAAGATCCAGCTAATGACAGCTGGCAGGGGCACGGCGGGAAAGTGCAGAGAAAGTGTCACTTTTTGGAGAAAGGGGTCCCCCCCCCCCCCCCCGCCATCCGGCACAAAGTGCCTCGAGCGTCCCAGCACCGCGAGAAGCTGCCCACGTGGCGTCTTCTCCTCGCAGCCACGGGGAAGCTACAAAGACACCCGTCCACGCTGGTGGAAACCCACGAAGACCCACCCGTGGCTGTCACCTTCTGATACGACAAACCCGGCTCACCTCGGTGGAGACAGAGACCTGTTTCCTCCAGTCCTTGCCTCCTTGGACACCCTCAAACTGGCCACCAGCAAAATCAGTCCTTCCCAATACTTTGGTTCTTTGGAGACTCGGTGACAAAGGTGTGCCCAAAGGTGTGTTGCAGAGACTTCTCCCTGGGGGATTCTGACTTACTGCCCTAGGACGGGGCGTGGAGGGCATTTGGGAAACACAAAATTCCACCGGAAATTTGTGCCCTAGGTAGAGAGAAAAGCGTGTCTACGAAAAACCAAAGATTGCGCAAAACTGTCCACTTGAGGACTCAAGGTTGACCGCGCCTGCATTCATTTTCTCAGGAGACTGGAGGCGGGTTCCGGGGGTCCTGGGACTCACGTCCCTGTCATTCTGCCCAACCGGGGCTGCGGTTTCCCGTCCCCAGGAAGCGGAATCCGAAAGTGTGGATTCGGAGCAACTGCATGGATCGAACATGAAGGCAGATTCCCAGACTCAGGGAGCTCACGGCTCCTGAAACATAATCACGGGAGCCATTGCCATCAAGCAGGATGAGTGTGCTAAAAACATTCCAGCAAGCACGCGCACCATGCTGGGAGCCGTGGAATCGTAGGACAAGTTGCTCCATGGCTGGAAAGGAATGATCCTTGCACCACCAAAGTGGTTCTTGCCATTCCTTCATCCTGCAAAACTTTTCCAGGGATGCTGGCCAACCTTGTCATCCTTAAACCCCTTGTGCCGACGGTCGTAAAACCGAATTTTATTTTTAACCACAAAACCGCTGTGACGATGTTTTGAACAATTATCAGTTTTTAAAATTCATTGATTGCCTTATTTATTTTAAATTGACAGATAAAAGTCATAAATATTTATCATGTTCAACAGTGGTCCCCAACCTTTTTGGCACCGGGAACCGGTTTCGTGGAAGACAATTTTTCCACGGACAAGGGGACCGGGGGGGTGGTTTCGGGATGATTCAAGTACATTCCATTTTTTTGTGCACTTTATTGTAATATATAACGAGATAATTGTGCAACTCACCATAGATCGGGGACTGCTGTGTACAAGATCATGCTTTGAAACACTCATCCCTTGCGTCACGGCTAAATGCAGTTAATTAGCATGTGCGTCACCTCACATACTCACCTTTTTTCTTTTGTGGGGAGAACACTCAAAACCTATTCTCTTAGCAGTTTTCAAGAATACAATGCACCGTTGTTAAGCGTAGTTGCTGGAAATGCAAATCAGGACTGTCATTATGAAAAACAGGATGGAATCTCCCCCCCCAAAAAAAAACTAAAAATAGAACTATTGTACCACTCAGCAATTCCAGGGCTGGAAAGGCGTCCAAGGGAAGGGACATTGGCACGTCCAAGAGTCGAGACGTGAAATGAACCCACGTGCCCATCAGTGATCATGAACAAGGACCAGACAGTCGTGCCATGCTGCCCACGGCAATTTGCAGACAAATACTTCTTGGGAGCTACGGATGGACAGGAACCCGGTGATGTGCTGCGTCCGTCTGTCTGACAACTTTGTTTTTAACCTTGGAAACCTCCAAAACTGTGGCCAGAAGAGGTTCAACAGCAAAGCAAAGAGTAGAATTCAGACCTCAGACTAACAAATTGTAAAACTCATTGGACGACCCTTCTGTCTTCTCCATTCAGTCTAAACATTAATCAAAAAGGGTGAACGTTGCCATGAGTGTTTTTTTCCTTAATGGAGTCCAACAAAGTGGCTTATAACTGGGGTCCCCCACCTACGGAGAGTTGTACAATTGTTTCATCATATATCACAATAAAGTACACAGTATAAATGTCAAGGGCTTGAGTCATCCCCAAACCATCCCCCCCTGCCCCGGTCCCTGGAAGAATTGTCTTCCATGAAAACGGTCGCTGGTGCCAAAAAGGCTGCGGACGGCTGGCTTATGTTAAATCACATCCTAAGTCGTTTTGAGGAGATGTGGGTACAGGTGGTTAAGCGGGCAGCTTGATGACATGGATAAAACCAAACCGTTGTGATGTGGCAGATAAATGTCCCCAGATGGCCACTTCTTTGCTCCTTCTCGCGCAGAAGCTCACACCTGATTTTTCTCCTCCCCCACAAACCCCAGGAGACCTCCCACGGTACATCCATCCCCAAACTGTGCACTGCCCATGTTAAGGATGCAAACCCTGGCGTTTTGACAGCATGGCTCAGAAAATTGGAGGGAAGCTTTGGGTTTGGGAAGTGGCTTGTTCCAGATGAGGTACTTACCTCCTTTGTCTAAATAACAGCATTGGCATCACATGGGCAAACGTGCAGAGAATTTTACTCCCACACACACACACACAACTTCACGCTGAATGCCAATCCTCTGTGGTGTCGTTATGGGGTTAATATTTATAGCCCCAAGCTCAAGGGCAAATGCAGCGTATGGAACATGCATCGGCCCTCGTTCCAACGCTAATTCCTCAGCCTGGTGTACGGTCACACGTGAAAGCCTCGCTTTGCCAAAGGGGAATGAGAAGTTAACCTCTCTGTGCCCCGATCCACGGTGTGGTTTCAGATGCCGGGGAGGCCTCGCGACTTTGGAGACAGATTGTTTCTATGGAAGGGGCCACCCCTGAAATACCCCCAATCCCTGCCCAGGCTCCAGTGGGGCTCCCCGGCAGAGGGCCTATCCGACAGGGCAGTTGGCCCCATAACATCCGCACGACTCTAGCTGGAAACTTAAATTCCGGTTTTCATCCCCCCTTCCTTGCCAAATACCACGGCGTCCATGGCTCTTCCCATCCACGTACCTGCGCCATCTTGCAGAAGGTTTGCAGCCAACATTCGACGTGTCTCTTCAAAATGCCGATCTTTTATTTTTTCCTACATTTATTAAATGGCAATACTGTATACGGAAGTTGACACATCTCTCCCCTGTATCTATAGATCCAGTTGTTTATTGACATCAGTGTGACCTCACCGATTTTGACTTTATTCTATAGGTCAAAGTCTAATGAATCATTTTTTTTTTTCTATTTTGTGGCTCAAATTGTTCCAGCTGTGGCCAAGGGAATCCCCTCCAAGTTGGCTGCTTGTACGCTTGGACATACCTCATCCCATTCCATTGTCTCCTCTGTCCCAAATCCTGTCCACTCTGGGAAAAAATTATTACCTTAAAATAGTGCCATGCACTTTACTAAAAAAAATAAATAAAATTAAATTAAAATTAAAAAATCAGTGACAGTCTGTTTCCTTCAATAACACACCTGTTGTGGGGTTGGATTGTGTTTCTCTAAAATAGATGCTGAAGTCTAACCGTTGGTACCTGTGAATGTCATTGGAAATCGGTTCTTCAAAGGTGGCATGAGAGCAGAATGAGACCATCCTGGATCAGGGAGGTCCCTAAACCCAGTGACAGGCGTCCTCCTAAGAGACAGCAGAGGAGACAGAACACAGAGGAGAAGCCACGTGGGGACGGAGGCAGAGACTGGAGTGACGCGGCCACAAGCCCAGGGACGCCTGGAGCCCCCAGGAGCTGGAAGAGGCAGGAAGGAGCCTCCCCTGGAGCCTGCGGAGGGAGCGCGGCCCTGAGCCACCTGCGTCTCACACTCCTGGGCTCGGGGACTGGGAGGGGACACATTCCTGTTGTTTAAAGCCCCCAGTTTCTCGTATTTTGTTGTAGCAGCCCCAGGAAACCTTACAACATGTGCACATTTTGACGCTTCGATGTGCTAAGCTTGGCAACACCTCCCTGTATCACCTCCAAATCCACACGGAGAAGTTGTGTCAGCTTCATGCTCGTGGCTGAGAGAACACGCTCAGTACTCAGCAGTCGGGGCTGCTGCCTTGGGACGGGACCCCTCCCCACGCAGGGCAAATCCTATTCCACAGAGTTAGATTAGGAATGCAACTTCTCGGTGAAAACATCAGCAACAGTTTTGGGCTCGGAGGGAAACCAGCCGCCCAGCCCGGGTCACTGTGCCCAGGGGCAGGGGAGATGCTCGCAGGTGAGCATCTCTGCTTGTGTTTCTCACTCCAGAATACACCCCCCTGGCTTCCGGAACCCCCTAGTTCTGACAACCCGTCCCTGGCCACCCACTGAAGCAACATGAGCAGGCAGAAGCCGGTGGCTTTGATGCACACACAGCCTTGATATAGGTGCCACAACTCCGACACCCGAGTCGTACGGTTTCTGGGAACGGGCGCGTCTCTGCTTCATGCCCCAAAGCCTCGGAGATCATTCCTTGAAGCCTCCTCTGTGAGGATTAGAATCTACATAGTTCATGCAAAAATCAGACTATTTTTTTTTAAGGGGAGAAAAAGAAAAAAAAAAAAAAACCCTAAAATGGCTCTTATTTATGAGTGAGGAAATTCAAAACCTGGAGCAGCAACTTCCACTCGCTGCCAAAGCCATGAAAATGCAATGATTTCCAGAAATTCACACACTCTTCTCTGGGGACGTTGTTACAGGCTCATAAAAAGTCAAATTGCAGTTACCGGAGCGCTCCGATAATTTATACGTATCATTTTGTTGTACAGTCCCAGCGTCGGCCCGCCGAGCTGACCACCTACCCACACGCCCACACGGTGGAGGAATCTGGCTGTCTTGCACGGTCGCGGGGAGAGCATTCGAAATCAGGAAAGCCACAAAGCCCGGCTGTTGCCCAGCAAGTATCAATCCTGTCCCTGCGTGAAAAACATAATGGCTCCCCAAGACGCCACCTTCCACGTTTACAACCCAATAACCTTCCTGTTGGTCCAAACAGTCTCCACTGATAAACGTATCTTTACCAATTTGGTACATTTTCTGACTCTTTCCGGCGACACAGAATAATAAAAACACGGGGACGTCTGAGAAACAACGGAGTGTTATTTTTTGCTGAGGTCCTCTCAGGCTTCTGCAGATAAGAAGAGATTCCTGCTCAACGTCCCTTTGCTCCAGAAAAAGGGACAACAGAGACGGGCATTCATGCCTGTGTGAAGTCCAGGTCTTCGGGGCGCACGGCTGTTTCATAACATTTGCAAGTGTCGGGCTGACCGTTTAACGACAGGCAATAAAACCCGAGCTAATTAGGAGCTGCAGGACGCAGGCCCTGTCTGGCCTCCCCACGTCCTGGGCTGAGCCCCGCCGGCCGCAGTGCGTGTGTCCGGCCAGCCCCACCGTACTCTGGGGTCCTGCGTGTTGCTGCAAACCCCGATTTCGTGCCAAAGCAATTTTCCTCTGCACCTCGGCCTGCCAAGGGGGAAAAGGGGTTACAATGGCAATAATGACTGACGGTATTCAAGTTATTGTCCCCCGGGGAGGAGGAAGCAAAATACGAGAGAAACCAGGCGTCCCCGTGATAGAAGCTGCGCTTCCTTGTGGATATACGAAGGGTCGCGTTCTTCCTGACAAATTTAATCTGAGCATTAACTGTGCAATTAGCCCTCCCGCCGCACCCTTATGTTTTCACTTCTAACAGAGCAGGAAACTCACGTTAAAATGAGAAATGATGGAGCATGTAAGTGGGGTGTGTGTGTGTGTGTGTGTGTGTGTGTATGTGTTTGTATGTGTTGTGCTGTGTATCTCCAGAGGGGCGCGGCGGTCTCCGAGACTGCGCGGTCCCAGGGAGGGCCAGGCGGCTTCCCCGAAGCGCTGCCCAAGGCCTGTCTCGTGGGTCATGGAGCCGCCGTGGCCGCGGCCTCCGCGGCACATGCTAGTCACACCCGAGAAGCTTTGCAAAGTGCCCCGTTAACGCATTTTTCGTGGTGTGGGTTTCTACAGAGCCAGGTCCAAGTCGGGTTTCCCTTGTGCACGTGCAGTGTTGGCCGTGAGCTGGTTCTCGCTCCCCCAGGCTTTCTGGGGAAGAGTCCCCACCCTGTCCCTGGCCCACCCAGGGGACCAGCCCAAAGCCCCGAATTCAGGCTCCTCGGAGCAAGCTTGGGAACTGGGTAGACTCCCACCCTGCGAACGTACGAAGCTCCGACTTCAATCCCCTCTTAGCAGATTCAAGCACACCCCACGCACGGTACCCTGAACCACACTCACCGCGCTTCTCATGAAACTGCAGGGAGTTGGGAACTTCTTCATCCTGCAAAACCGAAACTCTACACCCCTGACCGACAGCCCTGTGGTTCCTCCCGGCCTGACCCTTCCACGGGGCATGCCTGCATCTACCATCCCATTGTGCACCGCGATGATGTGCAATGTTTTATTATCGATTAGGTTTCAAGAAGCTGGGGAAAGAAGAAAAAATAAACTAATCCGGTTTCTGCAGAAGGACCAGGGACTGTGCGTTAGACTCAGGACACAGGGGCTGCCCCTGGAGGCTGCTTCAGAACCGCAGGCTCAGGGTCTGTGCTCCTGGGGGTGGCATTCTGTGACACCAGGGAGGATGACACGCTTAGGCACAGGCTCTGTTCCGCAGAGTGTGCCGGATCCCACCAGCATGCCCTGCGAGATGTTCCTCCCACTCCACCCCCGATTCTCTCGGCTGGAGAGCACGGATTCCATCTGCACACACACTGTCCTTTCTTGTCAGATTCCAAACTTCTCCAGATTACGTCCCCCCAGCCTGCCCACATCGGAGACATCACTGACGTCTCGCTGGGCATAGCGTGAAATGCAAACACGCTGACTCTGCCCAGCATAGGTTTTTAGGTTTATTACGCACCATTTCCTTTGGTTTGTGGGCCACACATATTCACAGCAAACACGCAGAAAGAAAGAAAGAACAGTTTCCATCGTTGCCTGGCTTTCTTTATCCTCTTCAGTGCCTTAAAAAAAATTCATTAAAGAGAAAAATATAAAATGTAGATTTTCAACCAACGTTTTTAATTTCGATTCACGACACACATCTGCTCAGCGCGGGCTAGAGGGAGGCGCACGGTGTCTGCTGTAACTCAAGGGGGTGTCCACTGAGGAATGTTGCCTGGTCCGGCCCGAGGAGGAAGGAAGAATCGACTCAAGGTAAAACGACGTCGTGTTGTGATACATAACCGTCAGGGACCGTGCCCTGTAGACATGGTTAAGTTGATAGAGCAATGGGTGAATTATCTGACAATGGAAATTGCACAACGCAAGAGATGGCTCTTGTTAGCGGTCGCTTGCCGGGAACAGAAATAGCGCGTGGCGTCCCCTCCCAGCTGAATTCTTTCCCGACAGCCGGGCTGAGCCAGGGGACCCTCGGGAACCGGGCTGAGCGGGGTGGGGTCCTCCGGGAGAAACGTAAATTTTATTTTACCCACCGAAGGAAGACAGGGCTGTAAACCGGTGGTCTTCCCCACCGCCGGCCTCGGAGTCAATTTTTATGACGGCCCCGCCAGACACGTATCTGTGTTCCCATCTCAGGCAGTTGCAAAAAATGCACGATTCTGAGTTTGCACCGTAGTGCACACCTGTTGCAAAAACAGCACAAAAATGACCCTGCCTGGAAATGTCCTTTGGGGTTTTGGTTGTTCACGCTCATCCACACGGGCTTTTAAAATGTGGGTCGTGTTTGGGTGCCGTCTGCCCGGCCACCCTGGGGATTGCCCACTGCCCACTTTTCTATGTCCCCCGTGGAGACGGCTGTGGGTTTGCCGTCTCCCTGGGCGTGGAGAGACGTCCATGACGGATGAATGCTCAAATGGGCTCATGTCCCCGCTGACACCAAAAGCCTCGTGATGTGGATATTATAAAGCTGATTTTTTCGTGATGTGCGTATCATGAAACTGATTCTCCACAGCAGTGGCGTGGGACCCCCCCTCAAAACACACACACGCAGGGGCTTCTTGGTTCTGTGTCCGACCCACGGCTGGGCGTTGGAGGATGCAGATGGTTACCGCTGCGGGTTACGAGCCGTCTCACCGTGCGGGACGGGGATTTTCAAAACGGCTCTTTTAGTGTTTTGTAAATTGCCTGAGCTTCTACATCAACAGCAGCAAAAGCAGATAAACGTGATGAAATATCACTTAGAGTCGTGAAGAATACCAAATAGGTCTGGGGGGAAAAAGGAAAAGGAGAAAAAAAAAAAAAGAGGGAGAATTAGAGAATAGGGTTTGTTAAAACGAAGTTTCGGGGAGACCCAGCTTGCAAGGGTGCAGGGACAGGGTTTGCTAAAATGAAGTTTAGGAAATACCCAACTTGCAAGGGTGCAGGGAGGGGAATGTGTTTAGGGTCTGTGTTTTCCACAGATGAACACTGACCTCGGGAGGGGGGAGGTCATTGCTCCCCAAACGTTTGCGTTCTTTTAGGATCGGGTCTTTATCCTTTCTTGCACGCTAATGAGTTAATATGTCTTGAACTCCTCTAATTCGGGGCTTCCTCTGAGTTTGTTTCCAGCTGGGTTTAAGAGCACTGTTCCGGAATATTCCCCGGTGCCCAGAAACTCCGCATACGGGACGGTCTCCCAGGAGAAGCAGCTTCCCCGGCCGTTTACGAAAAAGTACTGCTGTCTTTTCTGGCATCCAGACCCTTTTATAGAAGGGATGGGAACACATTTCTCCTTTCTGGGGGCTCTGAGATGGACTTGCCAAATTTAGCAATGAAAACTACAGCACAAATACACACCCAACGCTATAAATGTCCCTCTGCGTGTATTTTTACCTGTGTCCACACGTTGGGATATACAGTTACTCCCATCGCACTTTGAAATTTTTATTTTTTTTTTATTTTTATTTAATTTCTTCTTTCCATTCTGTCAAACAATTTTTTCTACCTATAAAAAATAAAATTAAAAAGAAAAAACCATGCAGAATAACCAGTGAAGTTTGCATTTCAGAGAGACAATTTTATAAGTGTAAGTATATCCTGGGGAATATCTGGGATTTATTCATACTAAGAAAAAAAGGAGGGGGTTGTCTGGAATTTGAATTGAACTGGGCTTCCTGGGCGCACGGGTGTAGTAAAAATATTCCGTGCTGCATTTTGAACCGGTGACTCTGGGGAGTGGCTCGGAGAACGGGCTCCCCCGGGCAGGTGGGTGACCTGGGTTATCGTCATCTTCCTGCAGACTTGCAGGGTTGGTGGAGACAAACCGCCTTCCGCTAATCTGGGCTTTTCTACGGGGATTCCCGCGGCTGAGTCCGGGACGCACACAGGCTGGGGAGGAGGAGGAGGAGGAGGAGGAGGGACGTCTGTCGTTCTCTGGCCCGAGGAAGCTCAGAGGTCACCGAGAAGAGGGACGCACATGGTGCCTTGTAACCGCATTGTGAGGCCACTGCGCCTAGGTCCTCTAACAAGCCCTGCTCTGTCTCACGCTATCAGAGTCAGGGGCAGCTGCCAGGGCAGAACCCCATGACTAAGTGTTCCCCACTTTACTAACAGAACAAAAGAGACAGAAACCCACGGCACTTCCCAGGGGGCTGACTTTGGAGGTAATAACACAACATTGCATTCACTTCCTTCTTCCCTTTCTAAACGAGTGTAAAATTCCTTTTACTCTTTTCTTTCCTTTTTCCATCTCGCTGAGAACAAGGAACATATGTGAGGCTTCGGAGGCACCAAGAGATGAAGTCCTGGGTCCACCCGGATCAAAGCCACCCTCGTGGAGTCAGTTATGGGGTTTCAGAGAAAGAGAGACGGGGAGGGGAGATGTGAGTAGGTTTGCCCCGCGGGGACCGGAGTGAGCCGGGTTTGCTCCCTGCTCAAGTGCCCCCGGGAGGTGCGAACCCACAGAGGTCCCCAAACCGGGGAGCCCACCCCGAGACCCATGTCTGTGACATAATCATGCTTTCCACCATTTCTTCACATGTGGCTGGCAGCGGCCACGTACATGGGGGAGAATTAGACTTGTTACTCATTATTTCTCTCCGTATTTCTGAGAGAATGCTTAATGCCACTTTTGTTTTCAAGATGAGGGGACCTGGTGGCTCCCAGCAGCCACCCCACCCCCACCCCCGGGATCCACCAAGCCCGGCCTCGCGCCCCCCACCCAGTCCCCAATTCTTGGGGCTTGTCCCCTCCTTGGAGCTCACAGTCCACCCCCTCCCGGCCCCGCGCCCACAAACAAACCCTCGTTAAATTATCCTCCACTTGTCTGTGTGGAAGAAACCAGCCGTTTCATCGTTAAAAGTTCCAGTTCCGCACCCGGCTAGCGCGTCACCGAGAGTCATTACCACGCGGTCCCTGCCTCTCATCAAAATTATATTGCAAATATAGATGCGGCCCGAGACGTACCCAGAATAATTATTTGATGAATAATCGGGGACTGCGACTTCCAGTGTTTGCCGAGAGATTCATGCCATTAGGACGCTGGGAATAAAAAAAAAAAAAACCATGAAATAGAAATCGGTTTTGTGAGTAAATGACCTATTGTCTTCTCAAGGCTGGATTCTAAGAGCCCTCCTCAACGCCTGGCTTCTGAATTAGTTGATTTTATCCTGTATAGAGGTTTGCTTTTTTTTTTTCCCTGGTTAGGAGGTAGATTAACACACAGCGCAGCTCACGTCTAGGCTGCGAGTGTCGGTTCAAAGGGACGGCAACCGTGGTCCGTCCCGTGGACCATCCGGCCACGGCCCCGCAGCCGGGCGGGCTCAGCACCGTGTACCACCCGGCCCCTCTGCTCCTGCCCCCCGCACCTTGGGGACCCGTATGGGGACAGGAAGATTTGCACACGCATGTAGGAGAACCCTCCGAAAAGCCACGACAGTGATTCCAGAGGCAGACACCCAAAGTAGCTAACAACACCTCCACACTGTCATTCCAAAACCAAACCTAGGACAGCAATGCCACTCACTCCACTCCAAGGAATAAAACCCACCACGCATGTCTTTTTTTTAAATTTCAAAAGTTTTTGAATATCATTTTGAAAGGGCGGGTGTGAGCTTCCACGACTGACTCCAACACGTGCGGCTACAAACCAGGAAAAAGAATTAAGCGTGGCTCGCACAAACCCATTCCTTAAGACGCCACGGGGGATTCAAAAAGGAACTGTGTTAAAATGTCAGAAGAATGCCTGGGTACGTTTATCTCAAATGCTCCCTATTTAAAAATTGCATTCTGTCTCTACTAAAAACAGAAAGAAATTGGCTGGACAGCTAAAAATATATATAGCAAAAATTAGCCGGGCCTGGTGGCACACGCCTTTAGTCCCAGCTACTCGGGAGGCTGAGGCAGGAGGATCGCTTGAGCCCAGGAGTTGGAGGTTGCTGTGAGCGAGGCTGACACCATGGCACTCTAGCCCGGGTGACAGAGTGAGACTGTCTCAAAAAAAAAAAAAAAAAAAGAAAAATGTTTGGACTCCTTTGCTGACCTACAGCATGGTCTCAAGATGCCTTCCGAAGTTACGTCCTGGGCTGCACCCAGCTGTCGAGAATTTTGGAGTCCCCGTGGCGGATAGAGCCTTGGAGGTCACCGCGTCTGTTTATAGCAGCTCTCGAGCGATTCTGGAACTATTTCTAAGTGGAGATCTCTGCTGTCTCATAAGGTGCTAAGTCACTTCTTAAGAGCACTTGTTACTCTGACCGTTTTACCGACGCTACAGCTGTAATTTAGAGTTACGGATTCCACGAAGCTCTGGAAACTTTGTCACCCGTCCTCTGCGCCCGGAAAAGCCATGTGGATTTTGTGAATGACTTTCATCCTCATTTCTCACTCATTTACGCTTCTGAATCTACCCCCGCTGAACACACACACACACACACACACACTTTGTATGTGGGCGTTCAGACATGACTGTGCGTGAACAACCAAAGACATCTTCATAATGAAAAATGCAAGACACGCACACATTTCTATTTTAAAACTCCTGAGTTTGCCAACTTCTAATAAGCTTTTCTTTATGAAACCAGGTGCCCCCGCCCCTCTGCTCCCTCCAGCCTGCTTTTACAAAACGCTTTTAAAAAACAAAATATTTTTACTTGCCAGTCCTTGAAAGGTGCTTCGGTTCTGTTCCAGTTCACCACCGGCAGGCGGAGGGTCACGCTGAACAGGCAACGCAACCCCCCAAGGCGGCAGCTCGAGGATGGCCGTCCACCACCCCCGCCGGATCTGCGAGGGCTCCGAGGGGATCCTATTTTGGGTAAATCAAATAAAGCCATTTTTACATGATCAGGTACCCTAGCTAGGAACTTCCCCCCTCACAAAATATCTCCAACACATCGATGGTCCTACGCTCGGCATTCGAGGCCAAAAATCCTGTTTCGTTTCATTTTCAAGAGTGAAAAGGACGTGGCTATCACATTAGGATGAGGGTTCAAGGAACGGTAAGCGCCAGCCACCCAGCCAAGCCCCGGCACTTTGGGCCACGGTCGGCTCACGGGGGGAACATTATGACTCCGTATTTGGAATGTCTGTTTCACATAAAAAAAATGCAATTCCTGTTTATTCTTTTCCTCCCACTTTCAGTTCAAGTATGTCAAAGAAAACCTCAGTCTGGCTCAATTCGAACGTTACATCCTGTAGGTTCATCTACACCGTAAAAAAAAAAAAAAAACAACAGGATTTCTTTCTTTTTAAGGCTGAACGGTGTGCCGTGGTGTCGGTACCGGGCATTTTCTTTAATCGATCCCCAGCTGATGGACACTTAGGTTAACGCCACGTCTCGGCTGCTGTAAAAACAGCAGCAATGAATGTGGGAGCGTAGATAACTCTTCGATGGACTGGTTCCGTTTTCTCTGGCTGTATTTTAACACGGAGTCGTAGCAGTGCGTCAAGCCAGGCACTGGGAAAACACTGCATGATCTCACTGGCTTGTGAAACCCAAAAGCTGATCTGGTGCAAGTAGCAAGTAGAGGCCGGGCGCGGTGGCTCACGCCTGTAATCCTAGCACTCTGGGAGGCCGAGGTGGGCGGATCGTTTGAGCTCAGGAGTTCGAGACCAGCCTGAGCAAGAGCGAGACCCCATCTCTACTAAAAATAGAAAGAAATTATATGGACAGCTAAAAATATATATAGAAAAAATTAGCCGGGCATGGTGGTGCATGCCTGTAGTCCCAGCTACTCGGGAGGCTGAGGCAGGAGGATCACTTGAGCCCAGGAGTTTGAGGTTGCTGTGAGCTAGGCTGACGCCACGGCACTCACTCTAGCCTGGGCAACAGAGTGAGACTCTGTCTCAAAAAAAAAAAAAAAAAAAAAAAAAAAGTAGCAAGTAGACAGGTGGTTCTGAGAGGCTCGGGGAGAGACGGGGAGAGGTGCCTCCATAGACTCCAATCTGCAATTCGCAGGAATAAGCTCTGGTGTTCTACAGCACCAAACAGTGACCGCGTTTAGCAATGATGCATTGCGCCTTTCAAAATAGTTTCGAGAGAGGATTCTGAATGTCCTCACCCCCAAGAAATGATCAGTGTTGGAGGTGACACATCTGCTGTGTACCCCGAGTTGATCATTGCACGGTGTATACATGAATTGCAACATCACACTGCATCTAATAAACATGTGCAATTATTATGCACAATGTACATAAATTCATGTGTGCATATAGGTACGTACAATTGTTATTAAACACTTTTTAAAACTGAAACAAATTCTCCCATGGTGTAGGGTGTCTGTTTGCTCTTGTGTTAGTTTCCTTGGCTGTGCGAAGCTTTTAAATTTGATCACATCCCATTTGTTTATTTGTGTTGTTGCTGTGAGTGCTTTTGGGGTCTCCTTCATAAATGCTTTGCCTGGGCTCATGTCTGTGAGAGTTTTTCTAAGATTTTCTTCCAGAATTCGTGTGGTTCCATGCCTTAGGCTTGCCTCTGTTGTCCAGCGTGAGTTGATTTTTGTGAGCGGTGAGAGGTGCAGATTGAACCCGCTTGGGCACCCCGTGGGTAATGGGGACCGTTCACATGTCTCATGAGCATCTTACCACGTTTTGTGGACATCTCCGTATTTTGTTATGTTTCCTGATAAAACAAAAAGTGTCCTAAAGTTGAGGAAATCAGTACAGGTGGCTTGGAATAAAATTCCCAGTGAACCCCCAAATTGCTGGATATCAAACACTTCGGGTGCAAGCAAAAGTGGGGTGTTCAGAAAACGTTTGCATGGATTCCACGGTGTCCCCAGTTGGGCCAGAGAAAATCTCGTAGAAAACGCACGTGAAAAGTTTGAATGACATTGTTTCCTGACATGCCAGTAAACCAGAATCTTTGTGTCTAAATTATCATGCTATGTACAATTTGAAATGTAAATGGAACTAAATAAACTCACGATTATCATTAAAAAAAAAAAAGAAAAAGAAAATGTGACGCAGGTTGTATCTTTTCCTTGGACCTACGTTATCCAGGGGCTGTCAGATCCCAGCAGGGGTGGATTTGCAAACCCGAGTGAAGGGAGAGGAAACTCTGTCTGCTCGCTCTCAGTGTAGCATGTGTGTGCGTGTGCATGTGTGTGCGTGCGTGTGTGTGTGTGCGTGTGTGTGTGTGTGTCCAGGGCTTCTCTGCCTACCTTCCAGAAATACACCTTCACACGGCACCGAACACATACAGCCCCTCTGACCCATTCACTCTTCTGAAACCCGACTAGACCCCTTCAGGGATCCCAACCTTCTTAATATTCCCTTAATTCCTATTTTGATCCAAAAGAAAAAAAAAAGTGGAAAAAACTCCACAAGAGACTCGGTCGAAACAGGTGTGTGCTCACTCACCACCCGGCTCACCTGGAAACGTCAGAACTCACCTTCATCACAGGTGCTTTTGCACACGGCCCTTCCATTAATAATGTTTTCGTATGTAAAGCAGGAAAGAGAAAAAAAAATTTTTTTTTTTTTTTTTACCTCTCGGAGCACGGAAATCAATAAGAAGTTGATAAAGCCCAGTGCGTGGCCGGGGAACGTAAAGCAGGCATGATTTGTTTACCCACGGACGCCCCGCCGCGCTGACGGCCGTTCGGAAATGATTTATAGACCGCCACCCCACGAAATCACTTAAAGCAGATTAGATTCCGAGGACAATCCCCCCCTAATATGACAAGCTGATGGGAGCTGACAGGTAAGCAGGTTGCTCCGGACGGCAAGCGAGTTCAAGAAATTCTGATTACATTAAAATATTAATGGGACCACCGGGAGGGTGAGATTGAGTCGCGTTAGGCGAATTCCGGATGAGGAGCCCGATGGCAGAGATGAAGTCGAGCGTCGCTGTGCCGGAGGAGAGAGCCCGGGGTGCCAGGGGGGAATTTCCTGCCGTCACCAGAAAGCGGGGACTGAATTCCAATGAAAAGGGAGGTTCCAGAGTCCACGGGGCAGCCCACCTGCCGGGCTCGGGGGGAAGAACTGGGGGTCTCTGCTCACCTGCCGCCTCCCGCAGCTGCAGAGGTGATGCCTCTAATGCCCTGTCGCTGGGGTTCCGGAAGCTTCCGTGGCCCCCAGCCTCTGCCCCGCTGGGCTGAGGGAACCTCTAACCTGAAATGCAAATCACCCCTTTCAGCAGCGCGATTATAATATCATACATCCTTCCTATGAAACCGTCGCTGGCTGGGTGGCAGCTTCTTGTTGAAGACGGGTTGTATCATGATTATTACGATTATTATTATTTTCTGCACAGAAAAAAATGGCAAGTAAAAAAAATCCCACCCCGGCCCCAAGAAAATGAGATGCTTTCTCGGCGGCCTAAATCGTCCCCTTCGTTTCAAGGCTGATTGATATCTGGAACCCTTAAATGTGTTCCCGTGTCCTGAGGATGCAGTTGGCAAACACAAGAGACAAAGTCCTGCCCCCCCCCCCCCAGCCTTGTTCATGCCACTAAACCGGCACGACCTCAGGTACAACCAATTAAAATTAAAAAAAAAAAAAAAAAAAAGTCAAGGTGAACGTTTAGCTGCTCCGACAGGAAAACGAATCAGGTTAGCAGTGAAAGGAAGCCTCATGTTTCTCAGGAAGTCATTCACCAGAAGCAAACGAGGTACTTAAAATTCTGAAACTCGCACCAAAATGAAAAAAAAAAAAAAAATGGGAGGGAAAAAAAAACGGGAAGGAAAAAAAAAGGGGTGGGGGGGAGGGGAACAGACCGTTTTTTGGAGACCAGATTCCAAGAGGAGCTCTGTCTGCCGGTGGTGTTTAGACAGAGCTTGCTGTGTGTGCTTTACGGAGTGTGTGTTTTAATAACCCCACGGCCACAAATTATGGGTCCAACACAGGGGTCCACCTCCCGTCCGAAGGTATGGCAGCGACAGATATATTTTTTTCCGTGTTTTAAAAGCAGGGTTCATATTTATCTTTGGCTATTTAGGCCAAGTGACACGTGTGCAGAATTGCCGAGATCGTGGTGGATTCGGTGGAGCCCAGAGCTGGGGAAGCAGCCCGGACGCAGGGTCCTCTGCCCCTGAGCTCTTAGGGGCGGCCGAGACCACCTGGTGTCTTTAATCACAGCCTAGCTGGACGCTGGAGTGACTCTTCCATTTGGAGCAACTTCAAATGCCCGTTTCTGAGTTCTCTCTTGTTCTCATGCAAGACGCGTGCTGGAGTTTTCCTGCATTTGTGACCTAAAAATCCAGTGTCTCTTGTAAGATATACAGAGACCACCCCGACGGAGCCAGACTCTACAACACCCCCATGACTTTTCCCTTCTCTAAGCTAGACCGGCCCACGGATTTCAGGCCACAGGAAACATTTGTGTACTTCCCCTTGCCGTCTAAAAAGGAATTACGTTTCCCCACGCTACGGGAAGCCCGAGGTATTTTGCTACAAAATACAATGATTTTTATTTCTTTTTTCTTTTTATATGATCATGAGACCCTGATCTATGAAAGGAGATATTAAGTCTATAAATACACATTGATTTGTAAATTTAACATATATGTAGGCAATATAATGTATACTAGATTAAGTATATAATGTATGTTAAATATATATTTATATTTTATATATATACTAATGATTCAGGTTGATTTATCACAGTTAAGAAGAAAACAAATGCAACTGTGGAGAGGAATCTACGAGGAACAGAAATATATAAGGAGAGAGATGAGAAGGGGAAAAAAAAAACCGAATAGAAAGAATAGCGGGACAGCCCGGAGCTGTCTGCCGTGGCTGGGGTTTACAGGACTCAAGCGCAGATGGGTTTTCGGTGGCTCTTGGGCCGCTGGGACGTTCCGACACCCCAAGCCTTTCTCTGCAGTAAAGCCACCTGAGCACAGAGTGACAGGGACCGTTTGGGGGCCTCCTGACTTTGATCATCGCAAAAGAAAAACAGTTCAGGATGTGCGGTGATTTAGACACAGGGAGAAACAAGGGATGAGCTGGGCAGGGTGGTCGTCCTCACTGAAGTTCCACGGGGGACATGGCTCCAGGGGACAGCGGCCACCGAGGGGAACGAGGGGACTCCGAGGTTCAGAAAGCAGGACCTTGCGGGCAGGTCCAGGCAGGAGGAGGAGGACATCAGAGTCGGTGACAGGGTGCATTGGGGGGGGAGGGCACAGCCGGGACCGGGTGCCACAGCGGCAGATGGGACCCTCCACCCGGGTCTGCCCAGAGCCCACGGGTCACCCTCTGCCACCTGCAGGGGCTTCCCGGTGTCATCGGGCACCTGCCCTGTGCTCTCCACACGGAATTCTTGTCCTTTTAATACGCTGTCTTCTCATCACACTGTTTCTTACAAAAAAACTTGTTGAAGTATATATTCATATTGTATTTATTTTTAAAAATATAGAACATTTTATAGTTATATATTTATATAGATATCTATTGTATGTTTATTTTATAATATGTAATATGCAATAATTATTTTGTAATATATAGAATGTATAATGCATATGATATAGTCTATATATTATAAATATATGGAGATATAAAAACATAAAATGGAAAATACATATTATAAAAGGTAATATATTTATATAAAAGTATGCATGTATAAATAAAATTACATTACATATTTTGTTATATATAGTTATATATAAATATATATGTTTATATAATGTATATAGTATTATATAATATTGTATATAAACATATATATGTTTAATTTATGTAATGTATATACTATAATAGAATAGAAAATGTATATAATTTTATGTCTAGATATATAATTATGCATATATGAGATAGAATTTTATTCACTATCACATCATAGCAATTACGTATAATAATGCATAATTATTAACATAAATACAACAGTATTAATTATATATTATCTACTGATTTATATAAATAAATACAATTTTATATTATATATAAATAAAATTACACATTACATATATATTGCATATAACTTTACTATAATACACAAAGTATTTTAATGCTATATAAAAATCATATATTATATATTGTTATCATATATATAAAATTGTATATAAATTATATATAACATAATATATATAAAAATAAGTATTTAATATTATAATTAATTATATATAAGTATATAATATATAAATAAAGGTATATATTTTATGGATACTAATATAACTTTATTATTCACACCAATAAATACAAATTTAATATTATGTTTATAGATTAATAAAATACATTTATATAAGTATGTGTTTATACAAATTAGCCACAGTTCATATTTATATAAATAAAATACGTATAAAACTTGAGCCAGCAGCGTGAAAAGCGCCGGGGGTTTTCTGCAGAAATGCCGTGAACATTCTCAAACTACACAGAGAATGAAAACTTGCTTCCTGTCCCCTTTTGAACGTGGTAGGAAACCAGCCCAAACTCACCCCCCTTGACGGTGGCCGGGGCGTGGGGGTGGCAGCGTGTCCACCAACACGGACACACATGCACACGCACACACACACACACACACACACACACAAACACACACAAGAAGGAGAAATGTCTCCACCGGCGTTTGAGTTGCTGAGAGCCGGGAGCCGAGGGGAGCAGACCCCGGGCAGAAGCAGGGCGCTGTGCAAAGCTTTGCAAACGTCCCGAATTCACCGGCTCGGCTGAGGGAGAAACATCCTCCCCCCTCGGGCCACGGCCTCGGGGAAGGGGGGCTGCCAGGGACCCCCGCCTCTGCCTCTCCCTCCAAACTAACCCGGCTGTTAAGAACCGTCGACTTTTGGGTGAAACATTCCAGCCCCAGAGACCCATATATAGTGAACCCAACTGAATCCTTTATTTTTTTTTCCTAACTGAAAAAAATTTAAAATAAAAAAATTCAATATTTCAGCAGCTAAAAGTCTGAGTTCCTCATTTCTCCTGAAGGCATTGCATTGAAATCTCTATCGCGTGTAGTGTTAACGTGTTTATTAAATGTACACGCGGTTACACGCTGCTTTCTGCTGTTTTCTGCCCCTCGGTCTCATAGTGCGAAATAAAAGTTTTGAGGGAAAAAGAACACTTTTGTCTGTGCAAACAACTCAGATTTTTAGAATATTTTAGAACAAATTTGTTTTTTTTGCTTTTAAGAATTGTTTATATGCTGAGTCAGAGATAGAACTTGTCATTAAACAGAACACAAAATGTGTGTGTGTGTAAGTAGATACTCATACAAATACACTCACACACTCGCTTTTGTATACTTACACAAACACACCCACTCACACACATAAATACACACTCACATAAACATGCCTGCACATACATGTACTCAAACATACTCACACACTCACACTGCCAATACACAGACACACTTTCACACTCACAGAAATACAGGTACAAACACACGTAAACACAAGGACACAAACTCACACAAACACTCAGACACACACTCACATATAAACACACACGTTAACACCCACACATTGTCATACACACTCACACAAACACACACAAACACACATATAAATGAACACTCACATAAACACCCACACATTGTCAGGCACACTCACATAAACACAAACACCTGGACACACACTCACAGATAAACGCACACTCACATAAGCACCCACACATTGTCATACACACTCCCACAAACACACACATAAACACAAGGATGCACACACACACACACAAATCCATAAACATACACATTCACACTCACACCAACACACAAACAGAAGGACATGCTCATATAAACACAGCCACACACACAGCCTCACATAAACACATGGGCACACACTCACATAGACACCCACATATCATCACACACACTCACACAAACACGCTGACACAAGCACAAAGACACAGTCACAAAAACACAAACACACAGACACACACATACAAATACACACAAACACACAAACACAAGGACACACTCACATAAACACAATCACACACTCACACAAACACAAGGACACACGCATAAGTGCACAAAGCTCGCATGCGCACACACTCTCCCACGCACACATAGAACGGGCCCACGGTACCTGATCACACAGTTAAACCAGAAATGACAGGTGGCCGGAGAAGGACACACAGAGGCTGCAGGGGAACTGAAATCTCAGACGAGGGGTCCCGAGTGTGCCTGGTGATGCCCCCTGGCCGAGTCCCCACCTGGCTCCCGGAAACCCTGTTTCCCAATTGCCCAGGACCCCTGCTGGGGACGCAGCCACCTGCAGACTGGCCCGTCCCGTGTGTCACCTGCCGAAGCTGCTGCTGGCTCTACCCGGGACCCTCTGAAGTGAGGACAATCGGGGGGCCGGATCCCGGTGCTCCTGTGAGGGGTGGGGTCCGGGGCTCACCCTGCACCTCCCCTGACAGCAGGACGCGGCCGGCCCGGCTGGACCCTCCGTGCCCTTAGCCGAGGACGCCCGTGCCCTGCCATCCACACCAGGGACAGCCTCCTAACTCCCCTCAAAGTCCCGGCCCTGGGCTTCTGCCCTCTCATTTAATTTTGTCTCCCTGGGGCAGGAGGATGGCAAACATTTTGCTTTCTTTTTCGTTTCAGAACGCTGCTTCCCTCTAAGAAAAACGGCCCACGTTCTGAGAAGCAGACACTCTGTTTCCCTGGGCGTTTTGAAAAGCAACTTCAGGAACCCAGACACCCCGACAAGCAGAGCGGCCCCCATGGTGAATCGGAAAGTCATTTTTTAAAAGATGTGTCTGTCTGATTAAAAAATAAGAAAAATTAAAAATCTCTGCCCTGCCGGGGACGATGTTATAAGCCTGTCTGGCCAGGCAGGAGGACGTTCACCCCGAAACCAGAGGACAAACATCACCCTCCAGGTTGGGGGGGCACAGGGATGGGCGCCTTCTTGGGGAAGGGGTCCCTCCTCCTCCAGCATCCGGACGGGAGGTGGCTCTGTCACCCAGCCACCCAGTGGGTTCCGCCCTGTCCGCAGAGTCCCCAACAAGCCGGGGGGCAGGGGGTGTGTCCAGCTTGGCGATGACAGACACACCCCTCACCGACATCCCCTCCTTCCAGCAAGACCAGGGGTCCCAGGTCAGCGGTTTCTGCATTAGCAGCCGCCGTTTAAAATCATCAACATGCCCATGTTGTCCGGGTCTCTGCGGGGACCCGCTAAACCATCAGCCCTGGACATCTGAGTTCATCTTGCAAAGCTTCCTCCCAGCCAGGGTGGTGAGCTGCCCGTTCTAACCGGCAGGTCCAGCCTGGGCCAGCTCCCTGGCTCTGTGCCGGGGGCTCAGGACCCTGCATTCAGAAAGATCTCGCCCCTCGGTTTGATGTTCCACTTTTGCATATTGATTTTTGGACAAGGGGCCCCCAGCCCAAGCCAATGGGCCAAGATGCACCTGTTGTCCCTTGCTCTTCTGACCCAACGGACTTAGGAGATGCTATTAGGTTTTTTAATCTGCTCCCTTTCAGAGGCAGCTAGCTGATACAAGCAGCTCCCCGCAGAAGGACAGAGACAAGCATCCCCGAAAGCCGGCTCCAAGCTGGACGCAGGGCTACAAAGCACATCCCTGTTATTTCACTTCATTTTATTTTTCTAAGCCAGCGAGCGTTTTGCATTTGTTCACTCAAGGCACCGGTCAGAGAGGAGGAAATCCGAGCCCTTTGCTAAAACCTGCTCGTTCTAATGGAAATAATTATCGAGTGAACATGGCTTCCAGCTCCCTGTGGTATATTAAAGAAATGGTATGGAAATAAAGATATTACCATGTTATTAATGCTTATTGTTGAGATCTGAATACGCAAAATATATGACTGAGTGTAGTATTTAAATTGCAAAAACGTGGAGGAGATGTTTAATAAGGTGGTAGCCGTTCCGGGTTGGTTTTTTTTTTTTTTTCCCCCTTCCTCCCCCTCATAATTTTCAATATAATCTAAATTAAGCTCTAAAAAATCATTACCTTTAGCAATTTTTAAAATCATCTTTCATCTCGGGGAACCTAACTCACAGCCCGGTGAAAATATTACAAGTAAATACTGTATTAAGAACATTGATTATTTTTCCTTAATCCAATTGAGGCATATTGAGACTTAAAGCAAAATTATGGGGAATTATAGACATGCCCAGCAGGCCAGGGAGAGCCCCTCCGAGCACCTAGGAGGAAAGCGTGTGGGAGGGGTTTAAGGGACCCCTTTTCCACGGCGATTAGACCCACCACATTCTCCCCCCAGAACAGGGTATTACTGAACTGCCGTGTCAACAGCAGAATTGATGGCTGGAATTTTAATCCAGCTCTCTGCTACACTTTGGGGGAATTTGGAATATTTCAGGAAGACAGATGGTAGCATTTCGGATGCAAACGCTATTTTTAAGTCATCCTGTGTGTATGACAAGTAGAATTTCTTTAAAAGGGCAGAACAATCCTCCCGGCCACGATGTACCCAGGTCCACCGTGGTTTTGGAGCAGGGGTACCCCCGTCACAGCTGAGATGGCAGACAGGAGGCAGAGTGACCCTCAAACCCAACCCAATGCTTGGACTCACCGCTTAATGGGAAAATAATGGCCAAGCAGCCGGCAGGGACACAGGGTGAGCGCGTGAACAGCAGGCAGGTCACAGACTTCAGCCCTATCCAAGGGGACTTTGCGTCTCCCTTTTGGAAATAGGGTTGGAAAACAGAACTGATTTCCCCCCCCATCGTGGCTCACATACATGGGATCATTTTATTTTTGTTCGAGTAAAAAAAAATGTTTAATATTCTCTACCGCCACTTCTGAGGCACCAGGACAAGACGTCGGGAAACAGAGAAACTTGGTCCATGCCGGGAGCCTCCGGGGAACAGAAATGAAGCCCTCGGCCAGCCCCGGGGAAGCGGCTTCCTCCTGGGCTTGTGTGTGAAGCGGCGTGAGCTTGGACTCCCAGTGCTGTGTGTACGTACATGTGGCAACCAAGTTTCCCGACACCTCCTCAGGAGGGAAGCGTGGAATTCCAACATTTATGGGATGCCCGGAGAGCCACCGAGAGACCCTCTGGATTAAGTTCAGGTGCTTTGAACCTACGTTGAACTCACCCTAAATAATCAACAGACTGAATGTTTGCATTTTCCCAAAATCCATACATTGAAGCCCTGACCCCCCGGGGGATAGTATTAGCAGGTGGAGATTTTGGAAAGTGATTAGGTTTCAATGAGGTCAAGGGAATGGGGTCCCCATATGGGATTAGTGTCCCTAGATGAAGAGGAAGAGAAGCCAGAGCTCTCTCTCCCATGTGAGGAGGCAGCAGAAATGTACCGTCTGCAAGCCAGGAAGGGAGCTGCCACCAAGCACGTCATCTGCCACACCTTGATCTTGGACTTCCAGCCTCCAGAACCAACGGACACTAGCACTCTGGGAGGCCGAGGTGGGAGGATCGCTCCAGATAAGGAGTTCGAGATCAGCCTGAGCAAGAGCCAGACCCTGTCTCTACTAAAAAATAGAAAGAAATCATCTGGACAACTAAAAATATATAGAAAAAATTAGCCGGGCATGGTGGCACATGCCTGTAGTCCCAGCTACTCAGGAGGCTGAGACAGGAGGATCACTTGAGCCCATGAGTTGGAGGCTGCTGTGAGCTAGGCTGACGCCACAGCACTCTAGCCCGGGCAACAGAGCAAGACTCTGTCTCAAAGCAAACAAGCAAACAAACAAACAATAAAAGAACCAACGGACATACATCTGTGCTGTTTAAACCACTCAGTGTGTGGTGTTTTGTTATGGCGGCCCAAGTGGGCTGAGACACCAGTGTCCGTGCCCCAATGGCATCCCTGCTGTTTTGTCCATTAAAAAGAAAAAAAGAATCTTCCTTCTGCTTACTGATTCCGAAAATCAGTCAAAGCTGCCTTTATTGCTTTTTTATCCATGTTAGTTGGGATGGCTTCACTGGTGGCCCATCACAGGCTCAAGACATGGGTGGTGATTTTATCTCAAGGAAAGGAGAGGTGGGAAAGGGAACAGGTATTTATCTCAGCCACGCAGGAGGATGTAGTGGGTTCACGTGTGGCCCCCACAGAAAGATACGTTTCCTGGAACCTGTGAACAGGACCCTGTTTGGAAATAGGGTCTGTGCAGACATAGTTAAGTGGAGGATCTTGAGATGAGGTCATGCTGGATCAGGGAGGGCCCTAAACCCAATGACAGGTGTCCCCGTAAGAGACAGCAGAGGAGAAACAGACACAGAGGAGAAGCCACGTGGAGACAGAGGCAGAGGCTGGAGTGACGCGGCCACAAGCCCAGGGATGCCTGGAGCCCCCAGGAGCTGGAAGAGGCAGGAAGGAGCCTTCCCTGGAGCCTGCGGAGGGAGCGCGGCCCCGAGACACCTGCGTCTCACACTCCTGGGCTCCGGGACTGGGGAGGACACATTCCTGTTGTTTGAAGCCCCCTGGTTTGTGGAAATTTATTATAGCAGCTCTAGAAAACTAATGCAAAAGATTTCCCCCATTTTTTTCATGAGAAAAATGAGACCACGAAATGTCCATGATTACGAGACGTCTCCATTCTTGAAGGTGCAGATCGTAAATAAAATGTGTAAGAATAAGTCTTTTTTCTTTCCCCTCTCAACGACTGTTTCTTGGCATCACAGGAAATCCTGAAAAGAGTTGAATCATACACTATTCCACTGAACGGAAGTGTGCTGTGATTTCGTCATTCACGTTATATATCACACAGTGGGAATCATACCACATGGAACCTTTTGGGACTGGCAGTTTAACGCAGTGCACACCTGTGTAGACCTGTCCAAGTTCTTACACGTTGAAGTGAGTTCTAAGCCTGGCAGGTGTTGCCACTCTTATATTCCCACCGTGAACGGCCGTGGCAGAAATAAACATGGCGGCCTCCCATGGTGGCGTGCCTTCATGGACAAGACTTCCCAGTCATGGGTGGTGCCTTCTCCTACTGTGCCAGGACATTTCTCTTCTTCTTTAGCAATAGCGTAATGCATGTCGTTAAACTGACAAAACAGAACTACTTCCAAGGTGATTTTTCTTCCCTGTGGTTCTGGCGTCCTCACCTCTTAGAAGGTAAGAACAGGGACGCCACGTTGCGATGACATCGTCACATCCTCACGCCATCCTTGTCACCGGGGCTGTTAGAAAAATGACAGGATGATTTTTCTGTGAGCGTTTGTAGTGCTCCGAGATCTGTTCCAATACTGAACTGTTTACATCGGGCTGCAAATTTGGGCTCTGGGAGGAATATGTCCAGCACCTTTCCTTAGAACAGAACACAGAACTTATTTCTCTGTAAATTGTTTAACTCCTTGAACGGTTAATTAAACATGGAAAAAACAAAATTATTCTGCAAAAGAACAATCTTTATGTTAAAAAAAAAAAAAAAACCGCTGGCTTTTAAAGATCTGTCATGATATTTGGTGGACACATCTCTTTACTGTCAGAATTAACTCTGAAATGCACATCACCTTTCTTTTTGCCTTACCTGACCTTACTCCTGAGGGTAGCACGTTGATTTTTTTCAACACTCTGCCTTTGAATAGCCCCCCCAAAAAATCATCCAAGTATCCAAATGAATCCCATTGAACCCAAATGGTTGTTTTGTACTTTGATCATGCCTCTATTTCTCTTTTTGTGAAAAGAAAAAAAAAAATCTTGGTTTTGAGAATTTGGTGTAACATATTATGTTGTGGATTCTTCTTGAATGAACTATTTTAAATATTTAACTGAGGTGCCCCTTAAATTTCTTACACTAACAGTGGCTGATTGGAAATAAAGATTTTTTTTAGTAAAAAAAAAACAAGAAGGAGGAAGAGGAGGAGGAGGAGGAGGAAGAAGAGGAGGAGGAGATGAAGAGGAGGATGAAGAAGAGGAGGAAGACAAAGAGGAGGATGAAGAGGAGGAGGAGGAGGAAGAGGAGGAGGAAGATGAAGAGGAGGATGAAGAGGAGGAGGAAGACGAAGAGGAGGATGAAGAGGAGGAGGAAGATGAAGAGGAGGATGAAGAGGAGGAGGAAGATGAAGAGGAAGATGAAGAAGAGGAGGAGGAGGATGAAGAGGAGGAGGAAGACGAAGAGGAGGATAAAGAGGAGGAGGAGGAGGAAAAGGAGGAGGAGGAGGAGGAGGAAGACGAAGAGGAGGATGAAGAGGAGGAGGAAGATGAAGAGGAGGATGAAGAGGAGGAGGAAGACAAAGAGGAAGATGAAGAGGAGGAGGAGGATGAAGAGGAGGAGGAAGACGAAGAGGAAGATGAAGAGGAGGAGGAGGAGGATGAAGAGGAGGAGGAAGACGAAGAGGAGGATGAAGAGGAGGAGGAAGACGAAGAGGAGGATGAAGAGGAGGAGGAAGACAAAGAGGAGGATGAAGAGGAGGAGGAAGACGAAGAGGAGGATGAAGAAGAGGAGGAAGATGAAGAGGAGGAGGAAGAGGAGGAGGAAGATGAAGAGGAGGATGAAGAGGAGGAGGAGGAAGAGGAAGAGGAGGAAGTTGAGACTGTAATGACATTTCCATGCAGGAATATTAGGGAAGGATCCCCCAAGCCCCCCTGCCTGAGCTGTTGAGCTGCGTGGCTGGATTTTGTGTGAACCACAACATATACGTGAAGTCAACAAGCGACCGGACAACCACACGGCCAGACAGCACCAGCCCCGCCCCTCCACGTGCTGTCTGTTTGGCCAAAACTCCCCACGCACGCCCTCGATACTGCTGACCAGACACAGGTGAGGGTTCAAAACAAAACCAGCAGGTGCATCGAGGGTTGGAACAAGGACAGCCGCGTGGGGACCACTCTGACCCCAAAGCTTCCCAGGTCAACAGGGAGGAGTCACGCGTGCTGGGGGAGGGGGCGGGTTTATTCACGTGTGGCCGAGGAGCGTGGCCACCAGACCAGCCTTCTGCACATGCTCGGAGACCCACGGGCAGCCTACACGGTTGTGGACATTCGTGGAACACCAGCCGGTCAGCACGATTTCGCGGCAGCTCTGAGCCTATCAGGACGTGTAGACACTGCCCCGTGGGACTTGCCTTCGCTTCCTCGTCACTGGCTCATCCTGTGACATCCTCGTTCGACTGGTCTTGTGTCTTAAGGTGTCTCTGCCAAAGGTCCCCAAGCTCTGGGTATCTTTTTATTTCTGCGTCACCCCTAAAGTGAGCATCGTGGCACTGTTTGTGCTCCAAACCCAAGACGGGTTTCATTCTCTTTGCAAGGGTCATGTCCATTTGGGGAGCATGTGGCTGGGGAACTGGGAGGGTTGTGTGGCCGTGGGGGGAGCGTAGCCACAGCCGTCACCCATACCGGTCACCCCGCTGCTGTGAGGAAGAACATTGAATGGGTAAAAGCAATTTTCATGGACGAACTTGCTTTCCGCAATGGCTGCAGTGCCCCGATGGACCACCTAGGCTGTGCCACCTGGGCAAGCTGCCCACCCTCTCTGGGCACGTTGACTCAGAGGCCAAGCGGGCACCATCAGGGGCCCCGAGGGAGGCTGTTGGGAAGATAAGAACATGGCTCTTAGAACACTAACCTCATAGACAACGGAGGTTGTCACTAGCGTCCTGCGTCACCATAAAAGTTGAGTTGTTGGTACCTGCAGGGTCTCTACCCGTCCTCCCATCGCTTGCTCTGAAATCACCTCTGGCGTGTGTTGCTATTGCCACATAGGGTGTGTGTGGCCGTCGGGTCCCCCACGAGGCATGAACATCAGAACTACTCTTCACAGCTCCTGCCGGCGGCCCCAGGGCGGGACTTTCTCTGAAGGGAAGGACCAAGCTGTCCTGTCCTTCTGCCCCTGTGTTCTGTCCCAGAACACAGCCAGACACAGGCAAGCCAGACCCCCTGCTGGACCCGAAGGTGGCCTTGGGGGTCCTGGCCCAGCCGAGCGGGTACTGTTGGCTCACCCTACAGGATGGGAGAAAATATTCTCGTGCTACACATCCGCCAATAAAGGACTGATAACCGGAATCTATAAAGAACTCGAGCAAATCAGGAAGAAAAAAAAAATCAAACGACCCCATTAAAAAGTGAGCAAAGGACACGAACAGAAACTTTTCAAAAGAAGACAGACTCATGGCCAACAAACATACGAAAAAATGCTCAGCGTCTCTAATCATCAGGGAAATGAAAATCAAAACCGCGATGAGAGATCACTTAAGTCCACTGAGAATGGCTTTTATTAAAAAGTCCAAAAACAACAAATGCTGGTGTGGATGCGGAGAGACAGGAACACTCCTACACTGCTGGTGGGACTGCAAACTAGTGCAGCCTCTGTGGAAAGGAGTATGGAGACACCTCATGCCTTTCCTGTGTGTTCTGTTTCCTCCTCACTCTTGAATCTGCAACTTTGTTGGATTTGCAAGATGCCCAGCCACAAACTATATATTTTTGTCTTATCTTCTACCACGTAAGGGTGGCCACGTAAGATGGTTCAGGTCCTCGGGGAACCAGCAGCTGTTCTGGTTTTCAGACACGTTCTGTAAAAGGGGGAACAACCCCCCTCCATGATTTTCCTTCTTTTTGGAGGGCGGGGGGTTGTATCAAGCCACGAGGGGAAAAAGTGAAAAATACCCCAGAGAGAACCTCCCAGTATCTCTGAGTCTCTGTGCTCCAGCCCTGAGCATCCCACACCTGGCTCCATCAACCGCCTGTTTGCAGAGCCTGCAGGTGCATGTCTGCGAAACACCTGAGGTTTCGGGATGGGGGCTCAGGACACCGGTCCCCGCCGGAGAGGTGGTCGGATTCGAACTCGTGCAGCAAGGCGGGGATGACAATTCAAGCCGTGAGTGGAAAGAGAACAAAATAAATACATAAGAAACAGGGAAAGTTCGATGCATAACACAGCCCCGGGTTCCCAAAATGAACACACTCTTGGGGGTGCTTTAAACATTGAAAAGCTCATGTTTAATAACCGTAAACATCTTTCAGAGAAATATTAGGACTCGGGCAGCCGCAGAGAGGCCACGGATACGGCTGGTGTGTTCTGCAGCCCGGGGAGGGAAATTGCCACGTCTGTTAACCTCACCTGTCTAAAATATAAAATTACTTGGAAAAGGATGAGGAATGTAGGGGCCAAGAAGAAAGAAGATTCTGGCATAGGAGATACGGGTGGAAAAAAAAACATCAGCAGAAAAAACAGGCACACAGGGAGACAGACGCACACCGCCCTCCACGGGGGAAGAATTGGCGTCAATGTTCGAAATACGAGACCTTAAAAGATACACGCGTGCGTCTGTTTTTCCCATTCTCGCGTGATCTAATTGAAGCTGAACACCAGCCACCCGGGCGTCATTTTTTTAAGTATGAAAGTGAATTCTGATGATGCCGTCCGCAAAATTGAAACCAAACCGAAAAAAAGTCCCATATGTTTCTCAGTTCAGCTGAGTTTTCAGTTCTGAACAGATGCTCAGGAAGTTTATTACGATGTCTTTAATGCTCCCGGTTTCCTTAGAATTGCTTTTAATTCTACACAAAAAGCAACTTTCCAGGAAAAAAAAAAAAAATTCCATTTTTCAACCCCTGCCCCGACATTTCTTTTTGTCCAAAGCACTTCATTTTTCAACGTCCAAAATATATGGAACAGATGAACATTTTTCCTGTGTCTCCATTTTCTCTGCGTTCAAATTCTCATGCTTGGTTTCTGATTACCGAGAGCTGCCCAACCTTGCTCTTGTGGAGCTAAAATATAGTGTCACCTGGTGCCACAAGGCAAAAGTTCCAGGGAGACATACGTTTTAGCTCTTTATTGTAAAACAACGCATTGTTGTGTAAAAACAGAACTCTTTTGCTAATTCAGAGGCTGGTCTATGTTTCTTTAATTAAAACTTATTTTTTTTAAAAAAAATAACAATAGCATTTTGTTGTCAACAACAGGGGTCTGGACTCTTTACAAATGAGATTCCAGGATGGTTTTCCCCATTTCCCTGAAATGGGGAAACAGCAGAACAATTTCAGTCTCACCATCACCAGATTAGATTTCCAAAAGCTACCTGAAATATGATTTTCCTGTTATTATACCAAGGCTATTCTTAAGACTGAAATTATCATTTTATATGCTAAATCCCATTTTTTTTTTCATTATTTTATGCTTAGCCATTATTTTATGCACCGAATGTTAGTTTTAGCCCAAGAGGGATTTTTCTGGGGAAGTTTCAGAAATACATTCATCTATTTTTGAGCTCTCCGGCCAGCGGGAAATTAAGGGTTTATACACATTAAGACATTTTTCAGATGCCTTTTGGAGATCTTGGTTAGACTTGTATTTTAAAAATGCAGACATCCCTTGGAATGACAAACCCTCACTTCTTCGTCCTCAGGCAGGTCGTTATAAATGAACTATCTAGTTACTTAAAATTAGCCTCCTGCATAAACACACTCTAATAATCACCTACCCTGCCGAGACGCGCGCCCGCTCTCTCCGGTAATAACCATTAAACATCTACCAAGTATACGGCGCTGAGGGAGGCCTCCCAGGGAAAATATGTCATCTACTCTCAAAATCCAGCCTTTTATACAAGTCAGACTAACCACAGCTTCTCAAAAATATCCATTTGAAAGCACACTGTTATTTAAACACATGTACTCCAAGTGAGAAGAAAAAGAAAAATGTGGCTCAAGTTTCTTCTAAAACAGCTTCTTTTCATCATCTGTTCTCTTCGCTTTAAATGAAGCCTATTTCCAGAGATGTGTGTGTGCGTAAAAAGACGGAGACGTATATATAAAAGATGCATATGTCTATGTATGCATGTACAAATTGAAACAACAAATGGGTGTATATGCATACATAAATTGGAAAAATATATATGTGTAGACTATTTCCATATAGACATGAAATCTATATAAATAATATGTATAAATAAACCTATATTAATAGATCTAAAGCCTAAATAAAATATAGATGCTCATATATACCTATGTATAAATATATATAACAGATAGATACATGAACATATATATGTATTTATATAAAGATGTATTCTGAGACACAAAGACACGAACATGTATATAAAAGATATAATAAACATATAATATAGATACTTATATATATACTTATATACACATATATAAATATATATAGTAGATACATGAACATACATATGCATTTATATAAAGATACATTCAGAGATACAAATACACAAATATGTATACAAAAGATATAATAAATATATAATATAAATACTTATATATGTATTTATATATATAATAGATACAAGAACATATATATGCATTTATATAAAGATATATCCAGAGATACAAATACACAAATATATATGCAAAAGATATAATAAATATATAATATAGATACTTTTATACACATATGTATAAATATATATAATAGATAGCTACATGAACATCTATATGGATTTACATAAAGATATATCCAGAGATACAAATACACAAATATGTATACAAAAAGTATAATAAGGCCGGGCGCGGTGGCTCACGCCTGTAATCCTAGCACTCTGGGAGGCCGAGGTGGGCGGATCGTTTGAGCTCAGGAGTTCGAGACCAGCCTGAGCAAGAGCGAGACCCCATCTCTACTAAAAATAGAAAGAAATTATATGGACAGCTAAAAATATATATAGAAAAAATTAGCCGGGCATGGTGGCGCATGCCTGTAGTCCCAGCTACTCGGGAGGCTGAGACAGGAGGATCGCTTGAGCTCAGGAGTTTGAGGTTGCTGTGAGCTAGGCTGATGCCATGGCACTCACTCTAGCCTGGGCAACAGAGTGAGACTCTGTCTCAAAAAAAAAAAAAAAAAAAAAAAAAAGTATAATAAATATATAATATAGATACATATATATGCATAAATATATATAATAGATACATGAACATACATATGTATTTACAGAAAGATACATCCACAGTTACAAATACACAAATATGTATACAAAAGGTATAATAAATACATACCATAGATACATATATATGCATAAATATATATAATGGATACATGAACATACATATGTATTCATATAAAGATATATCCAGAGATACAAATACACAAATATGTATACAAAAGATATAATAAATACATAATTTCCATGTACGGTAAATTCTCTTCACATCATCCACAGGTTCTTGGAAACTGCAAGTTTAAGCAAGACGATGAACTATGTAACAAAACCCATCTCCCCTCAGGCTGATTTATATAAACAGAGTTCAGGTCCCATGGCATACAGGACAATTGGGGTTTTTCCTACTGTTTATTGTAGCTTTCTCTTCTCATTTTTCCCCCACCCTTAAAATCCAGTTAATTCGACCCCAGTGCATGCAGGAGGTGTTGTCTTCACTAACTTTGCCTACTCTTCAATGCCCCTGTTCTTTTTGTACATTATCAATGGCTTTCTTGGTTCTGGAAAGTGATCTTTTCTCATTGCCACCCTGCCCGTCTTTGTGAGATTTTGTCTGTGCCAGGGGTGGGGGGGGATTGGATGCCTCAGACCTATCCTCTGAGTGTCTTAAATGCTCTTCAGTAATTTCATCTTTTTTAATCCTTGTCTTTCAAGTGCTGTCAAAATTTCCTGAGATCATGTATGACTTAGTATTTCAGTTTTCTACGATACACAATCTGCTCTTCTCTGCCTCCACTGCAGGGTTTAATTAGAACCTCTTTTTTTTATTTAAACATCTATTTTCTCACTTTCCTTTCAGAAATTCTAGCTCTATTGTCATTAATGCAATGTCCTCTTAAATGCAATAAGAAAGGGGTAGTCTCTAAAATCTTGTTCAGGCCAAGTGTGGTGGCTCACACCTATAATCCCAGCACTCTGGGAGGCCAAGACGGGAGGATGGCTTGAGGTCAGGAGTTCGGGATCAGCCTGAGCAAGAGCGAGATCTGTCTCTACTAGAAATAGAAAAATTAACCAGGCATGGTGGCGCGTGCCTGTAGTCCCAGCTACTCGGAGGCTGAGGCAGGAGGATCACTTGAGCCCAGGAGTTTGAGGTTGCTGTGAGCTAGGCTGAGGTGATGGATTTAACCTCCAAAACGTCAATAATTTTATTATGTCAATGTAAATCAGTTAAATGCTGCAATGAAAAAGCAAAAATTGTTTTCTTGGTTTTTTTTTTGGGGGGGGGGGTTGCTTTTTAGAGACAGGGCTCTCACTGTGTTGCCCAGGCTGGTCTCAAACCCCTGGAGAGAGGTGACACCCCCCCCATCCTGAGCAGCTGAGGCTACAGGCCCAGTGGGTGCAATGTGCAGCGTTTGGAAAATGGTTACAACAAAAGTCCCCACGTCACCTCTCAGCAATATAGCCAGGTAACAAGACTGCCCTTGTACCCCTTAAATTTACCGAAATTTTAAAAAGCAGAGATTTTCCATCTAGGCTAGGCAGAAGTGTGAGGGGGAACTGATAGCTTTAAATTCTTACATAAAAAAAGAAGAAAGGCTGAAAATTGGCTAGTTAAGAATCCATCTTACCAAGTTAGAGGAAAACAAATAAGCCCAAAAAATAACAGAAATTAATGAATCCAATAATGAACATAACACACAAAATCAACACAACCAAAAGTTGGTTGTGTATAAAAAAAAAAACTAATGAGAATTATATACCCCTAGCAAGATTTATTGAGGAAAAAATAAAACATAAACAGTAAAAAGCAATATCAAGACAAGGAAACAACTGTAGATTATATGTGCATATATACATTTTAAAATAAGGATATCGTTTATAATACTTTATGCAAAAATTTAAAACTTAGATAAAATGGACACCTTTTTAGAAATAAAAACATGGATTAAAGAAATTCACTGTATCATTTAAAATTTTCCCACAAAGACTATGCCAGATTCATATAACTTCACTTGTAAGTTTAACAAATATTTAAAAAGAAATAGTGCTTGTTATACACAAACTCTTCCAGAGTTTAGAAAGACAAAATACTTCCCTAACTCACCTTTACAATGCCAAACCTAAGGCAGAAAATTATAGAAAGGCAAAATTACAGGTCAATCTCACCGATGGACAGGAGTAAACTTTTATACAAAAATATTAGCAAAACAAATCTAGAAATATATGTAAGAAAACAAAAATGATAATAGGAGACAAGCTGGTTTTATTCTGGGAGTATAAGTTTGGTTCAGCATTCAAAAAAAAATCAGTGGAATTAATCACATTAACAGAATGAAGGAGAAAAGAAAAACATAAGATTATCTCCATAAATAACAAAGGCATGTGATAAAATGTGACAGCAACTTATGATTTTAAAAAACCACTTTGTCACATGTTAGAAATGGAATGACACTTCCTAAATTTGACAAGGTTTTACACTCTTGCACACTCCACCACACACACACATAACTTTCAGCCAATGTTACACTCAGCGGAAAACACTTAAATTAAACTTCTTTCTGAGATTGGTAAGGAAACAAGAATGTCCACTATCAGTACTTATGTACAACTTCCATTCCATATTGTACTTGAGATCGTAGCAATTAGCAAAGGAAACAACCACAAAAAAAAAAAAAAGAAAAGAAAGAAAGAAAAGAAAAGAAAAGAAAAAGATAGCATTAGGCTTAAGAAGGAAGGAAGAAAGTTGTCATTAATTGCAGATAAAATGTATTGTGTACATGGAATATCCAAATTATTTTACAGATAAGTTATCAGAACTTGTGAGTTTGACAAGTTTTCTAGATGTAATGTCAATATAAGAATCACCTGTATTCCTAATACCAACCAAAAAACCCCAAAACCACAATTAGCAAGGAATTTTGTGAAAGATATAATCTACTGTAGCATACAGAGATCAAATACTAGGAAAAAAATCTAACAATAATATTTGTAAGACTTTTACCTAGACACTGTAAAACATTATCAAAAGGAATAAATGAAGACCTATGTAAATGGAGGGATTGACCATATTCATGGATGGCAAGAACTGACATAACATATTCATGGATGGCAAGAACTGACATATAATATTCATGGATGGCAAGAATTGCCATACCATATTCATGGATGGCAAGAACTGGCATACAATATTCATGGATGGCAAGAATTGGCATACCATATTCATGGATGGCAAGAACTGACATACCATATTCATGGACGGGGATGTCAATTCTTGCCCAATGATCTCATTAGTAATCAGAATTCCAAACTGTTCTTTGTGAAAATTAACACAAGCTGATTCTAAAATTTATCTGACTATTCAAAAGGCAGAGACAAACTGAGATGCTTATGAAGAAGAAGAACAATAAGGCAGAAAGACTCAGATATCAGGAATTATTATAAAAGTATAGTAATTATGTCCCCGTGCCTTTGGACAGAGTCGCACACAACATGTGGAGACTTTTCTTTTACAAAGATGACATTCAGTGACCACTCATGGGGAAGATGGCGGGAAAACAAATCAAACTGACCTCAGTCTCAGAATATGTACAAAAAGTAAATTTTGGAGGGATGATCAATCTATATGTGAAAAGATAAACAATGCTGCTTGTTTTAGGCTAAAGATTTGTGACTGTCTGACCACACAAACACACACACAATTCATATGTTGAAGTCCCAATCTCATTTGTGGTGGTGTTTGGAGGTGGGAATCTCAGGAGGGGGTGGAATTAGGGTTAGTTGAAGTCAGGAGAGTGGGGCCCTGATATGATAGAATTAGTGTCCATATAAGAAGTGATACCAGTGCTCACTTTATATCTCTCTCTCTCTGTCTCTCTCCCCCTCCCTCCCTCTGTCCTCCATATAAGGACACAACCAGAAGGCGGCTGTCTGCAAGCCAGGAAGAGATCCCTCCCTAGAAACCAACCACACAGACCGCTTGATCTTGGACATCCAGCCTCTAGAACCATGAGAGAACAAATTCCTATTGTTGAAGCCACACAATCTATGGCATTTTGTCACACCAGCCCAAGAAGATCTATACACTGCTTGCTTTTTTAGACACGGACATGGGAGGATATCATACTGATTTTTCTTTTTTGCTAAGGGAGGAGACGGGTGGGGGGACACAAAGAATTTTTTAAAAACAGGGCACAAAATGCAGTAACCAAAAAGGAGAAACAGCGATGGCGATGTACATTAAAGTGTGGAATAACCATTCATCAAAGCATTAAAGGCAGGGTAAGGCAACCCACAGGAAGGGAGGAAATAGTTGCAGCATTTATAATCGAGGCAATGTTTGCATCCAGATGAAAGACCCAAAGATAATGAAAACAACACAATACGATGGGAAACAGTTATAAATCTTGTGCACTTCTTGCACTCTCTTGGAGTGGCATCAAATATTTTACAACCAGTGTTTCTCAAAATCAAGGCTGGCCAAGGTGATCAGACAACGTGGGTTGGCCAGGAACAGAACCATCACGCCCGACTCCAGAGCAGGGACAGAATCTGATGTACAACTGGTCGTTGTGACCATCCTTGCCTAGAGCCGAGGTCACTCTGACCCTCCGCAAACAATAAGAAAGAGGTGAGAGATGGTTTAGCTGTTTGGGGACCACCTGCCCCTCCGCTTTGCAAAGGAGCGTTTTCAAGGCACAAAATCATTTCCCCTCAACCAAAAGCAAAGAGGATGTCACCGTCGTCCCTTTTCCTCTTGGCGTGTGAATGGTTTGCTCTACACCATCAAGGAAGGGATGCTTGGGGATCGTACGATGGAATGACTTAGAGCACCGAGGTCCTAATTTGGGGGCCGTCCTTTGCCTGTTTCTCGCCGTGGAATAGGGTGTGTATTTCCTCTTGGTGGTGCGTGTAGGAGCCACAAAACCCGGCCGTGCCATGTGCATAACCCCTGTCTGCTAAGTAGCAATTAAGTCATCTTCACAGGTCACCAAGCAGGTGCACCTGCCGCCTTAGAAAACCATCATCATCAAATAAGATCAATTAAACGCCTCTGCATGCGCGGCTTTATGCGAGAGGCCGGGACAAATTCCAAAGCTGGGAAAGCTGACTTTATTCCAAAGTACGGCGAACACTCTCAGTTTCCCTCTGTGACTTCATGACGGGCTTAAATGAAACAGCAGTAAAACCCGTCCCCCGCCCCACCCCACCAATACCTTTCACAGCTGGCGATCAAACACAGTTCTGATACCGGAACCTCCCTGCTCGTGTCTTCGGGATCCAAGACAATCTCTCTACCGAGTTAAAATCCAGATTTTATAGGATTCATCCACCTGCCAGGGGAATTGATGGGGGGGGGGCAGGTTGAAAAATAATTCTAGAAAAAAGAAACTCATTTTTGTGGTGACCATAACGACAAACACTTCACTCTCCGTATCTTTGCTTACACAGTTTTCTGATTTGGGTAACTTTTTCCTAGAACTAGACGGCAAGGAGCTTGCCTTTATTGGACCCCAGATAGCAAGCATGCAAACCTAAGCTCACCTTAAAATATTATAATATTTCATGGGGTCCCTAGAAGCATATTTTGTGCCTACACTAGCTAGTCATGTGCGAAGCATCAGGGCTCAGAGAGAGATCGGCAAGAATTTCTGAAACATTAATTTGTAAGGATGCATCCTTGTACCAACTCCAGCAAGCCTGAGTTTTAAAAGAAGATTTTAGTAATTATAGCTACGATGTATTTGGATGCCTGTCCTCGATCAGGCACAGTTTGGGGCTGTGTACCTTCTAATTCATATTGCATTTACAGCCACCTGACCAAGCAGATACAAGTATAGCCACTTTATAGGAAATGGATCAGAGAAGTTAAGTAACATGCCCCGAGTCACACAGCTAGGACCCAGTGACCTCAGAGGCAAAGTCCTCCCTCTCTCTCTCTCTCTGTCTCTCTGTCTCTCAGCAAAGCGCAAGATCGTTGCTGATAAGGCGTCGCTGTTGTAATAAGAGTCACCCCTGAGTGAGCTTTTACCGGGTGATTGTAGAAACGCATCCTCATCTTCAATTTTCCCAACAATGCCGAGAAGAGACGTGGTGACACTAATGTCACAGCCGATGTTCAGGAACCTTAACGACGTCCCCAAAGTCACAGCGCTAGTTGGTTCAACAAATGGATTCATGCCAAGGTATGTTTGACTTTTCCCTTTTTAACAGAGGAACGGATGGATGACTGTCCTATCTAGACTTCTGCCTTTCTTTCTAGCTATCAATCAAATCGTTTCTGCACCGATTTGCACGCAAGAGGCTGGTGGCCGATGGCATCTGGCCACGTGGGAGCCACACACCTGCGTGACAGGTACAAAGGGAGACCCAGCCGTACACACCTTCTCTGGGAGAGCTCACAGTGTAGGAATGAATTCGCCACGGATCTCAGCTGCACAGAACTTAAGAGCTGGGACGGATTTAGACATCTCCTGGTGCAGGGGTCCTTGCACTTTTAATATATATATATATATTTATTATTTAAAAACTTCTTATCATGAAACATTACTTAAAAGAACAACACACAGACTGGTGAGAGAGCAACTTCTCTGGTTGCAAGAGATTTGCGGAGGGCATCTGGGAAGGGGTGTGTAAGGACCAAAGCCCCCGGCCCCCTAAATGTTTCCAGAAAAATCCATGACACGAGGCAGATCGCTTACTAGGAGAAAAGGCACACACATGTTTTTAACGTGTGTGCACGGGATCCTTCGGAATGAAGACCCACAGACACAGGGGAAACTGTGCATTTTTATGCTCACGTCCAACACAGCGTGGGCGGCCATGTGGACATATGATGGCTTAAAAGGGCCTGATCTGATGCTGATGGACCGAGTGGGGAACCCAGCAAGGCCTGTCTGTCTGGACGCTTCGTCCCAATGCAGCCTCTAGAACCGACTATTAAACCCTGAGAGGGGGAAGCTCACCTGAGAAGCTGAAAGGACCCTCCCTGCCGCCCTGCCCAGGTGAGCCGGGGCAAGGCTGTCCGGATTCTCCGCAATCCAGTGCACGCAGACCTCCCAGGCAGGACAGACATCCGGAAGCCACTTGCTCCAGGACGGGAAGGTCCCATGCAACATCTGCCTGAACAGTGACACCTGTGGCTTCCAGAGAATCAGGAACTTAAGACATGTTGCATAGAAACCAAACCGTGAGCTCGCACCTGCCCTGTGCTTGCAGTCTGCCACGCTCTCCAAGCACAGAGTCATGGATGAGAATTTCTGCCCCCCGGACTCACTGAACTGTCTTTGCAAAATCTCAGAGCGCCTGAGCTTTTTCTACCCTGAGAGAAGAGGCGTAGAGGGAGCTTTGACTGAAAGAAGCTGGCCCCCAACTCAAGGTGCGCACCTGCAATCCAGGTAACCCCGTCCAGGTGAGCACGTTCCACCTAGAATTGCACCAGCCTTTCTTCCCACAGATGCTGTTCTAAGCGCCCAGCCAGCTCCAAACACCCTCACTGAGCACCCAGCTCTGCCCGGCCACTTTGCAAGCTCCACACGCCTCGACCTCTTTGCAAAATCCAAAAGCAACAGCCAGGCAACGCGGGGGTCCCTAAGCAACAGCCAGGCAACTCGGGGGTCCCGTAAGGTGCCTGCAACCGTGGCATCCTCTTAGGGAACCACTCACGGCAGGCTTTGCCTGCGATCTGTCCTATTTTACGTTTCCAGCAAACCTCCCATCCGGGGGGCCGAGCCCACGCTTAATCGCTCCTAATACAATAAAGCGGCACTTTAAAATATTATTAACCTCATCTGTCTAGATTTGGAGCTAATAGACCATCCCGGGTACATTGTCTTATACCTGGCACTTATGCACATATTTATTAATTCACTCTTCCACGGAGGGGGTGGAAGGGGAAGAAGAAGAAGAAAAAAAAATTTTTTTCTAAAGGAAAACCAACAGCATCCGCCGCCCGCGTGCGGGTACAGGTTAGAAGGCCACTAATTAAATGTCAGCCTTGACAGATTAAAATTATGAAATTTAAAATCACCGCGGAGCTCTTTGTCATTGTCAAATTAGAAGTCAGGGTGATGAGAAGTGAGGGGAGTAATGGATTGGATCTGAATGGGGAGTAGCAGCGGTTTCTCCGGAATCCAGATCAGCACCGAGTTCCGATCAAAGGCGGGCGGTGAGGGGGGCCGGGGTGGGGAGCGCTGCCCACGCTCAGGGAGCCACGGTGGCAGCGGCCACCAGCCGCACAAACGCACGCACATGCAGGCACCCGTAGCCTACTCCACGCCAGGATGATTTGTGGGTATAGAACAAGAAGGGACAAAAAGCCCTTTCCCTATATTTAGAAGGGGGTGATGTTAGAAAGTGTATTTAATACCATTTTAAAACAAAACCGACGTACCCAGATTTCGAGCCCGTGGCCAACCACCGTGGTGTGGAAGGAGCATAACTGTGATACTATTAAGAGTCTTGAACGGCAGGCCGGGCACGGTGGCTCACGCCTGTCATCCCAGCACTCTGGGAGGCCGAGGCGGGAGGATCGCTCGAGGTCAGGAGTTCGAGACCAGCCTGAGCAAGAGCGAGACCCCGTCTCTACTAAAAATAGAAAGAAATGATCTGGCCAACTAAAAATATATACAGAAAAAATTAGCCAGGCATGGTGGTGCATGCCTGTAGTCCCAGCTACTTGGGAGGCTGAGGCAGGAGGATCGCTGGAGCCCAGGAGTTTGAGGTTGCTGTGAGCAAGGCAGAGACCACGGCACTCACTCTAGCTTGGGCAACAGAGTGAGACTCTGTCTCACAAAAAAAAAAAAAAAGTCTTGAACAGCTATGTAAAAGCACAAACCCACATGAGTGTCTGTCGGGCACCTGTCTGGGAAGATTCCAGACACACTACGGTCTCAGGGAGCTGTTCCTGTTATACGCATCCAAAGCCCTTAGGAGAGGCCAGCGTGGCGCCATCTTTGTGCTGAGCTCTCGACATGCCAACACTCTGGCCGGGTGGCGATTAACCTCTGCGCGGTGCAGAGGCTGTGGCATGCGCCCCTCCTCCCTGGTAGTGGAGCCCGCCAGGCTCCCACCCCCCACTGCGGGGAGAAGGATTGTTCTCGTTCCCATCCCTTGGTGCAGGTGCAAAAGTATGCAGGGCCACTTGTGAATAATTCAGCAGCCGTAACCGATGAAATATGACAGCCTTCGGAGACATTCGGGAACGCCGTGCGTCTTGAGAGAACCACATCTCTTTCTCTCAAGAAGAGCCATGGGTTAAAGAAATACCAAACGCTGAAGCCCAAAGTGTCCCTGCGGAGCGTGCAAATGGCCCCCAAGCCCAAGGGTGCAAGATCCTAAATGCAGCAGGACTGACCCCGTGGGCTGTGCCGCCCGGGGTCTCAGGGCACAGGAACAGACCCCAAGAGCAGACGTTCCCTAAACCTCCACCACGCCAGCCCCTGCCAACCCGTAATCTGATTTCTGTCTCCATGGATTTGCCTGTTCTAGACATTTTACATAGATGCGGTCACACGACACGTGAGCTTTGGTGTCTGGCGCCTTCCCCCGAGCGTGACGTCTTCACGGTTCATAGCAGGTGTCAGAACGTCATTCCTTTTCGTGCCTGAAGGCTACTCCACCAGCAGACGCATCCCATCTGCTCGTTCATGCACCCACGGACGGACATGTGGGCGGTTTGTGCCATTTGGCTGTCGTGGATAAGGCTGCCACGATCATGCGTGTGTAAGTTTCTGTTTGAGTTTGTTCTGCGTTCTCTAGGAAGGGGATTGGTGGTCCTGTGTGAGCTCCACGTGTGACTTTTCGAGGAAGCTTCATTCCATTTCTGTAGCGGTTGCCTCATTTTTTATCTGCACTAACAGGACACGAGGATCCCAGCTCCTCCACCTCCTCATCAACGTTGACTATTTTCTACTTTATAATTAGAATGATTCTGGCCATCCCCATGGGTGTCAGGTGGAATCTCCTCCTGGATTCAATTTGCCTTTTCCTAACCATTAGTGACATTGAGAGTCCTTCCATGAGCCTCTTGGCCACTTGTATATCTCTTTTGGAGAGGTGTCTGCTCCAGTCTTCTGCCCATTGTTTAATTGGGCTGTCTGTCTTTTGGATGCTAATTTCTTAACGGATCTCTTTAAGCTTAGCTTTTGATCTTGTAAAGACTTGTGCTGCTTCTGCCATAACCACCTCAGAGTGTGTCAAAAGACAAAAAAAATTGTAAGTTCACAGACACCTTAGGGCTGGAAGCCCATTCGAGGTTTGTACTCAAGACCTTTCATTGTAGGGCGTCAGAGGTTGAAGTTACTGCAGCTAAACAGAGGCTGGCTGGCAGCCCATACCCGAGTGGAGGAAGCAGCTTGTGTGGCGTCCACTTCCTTCTCTCGTTCAGCTAAAGAAAACTTCCCCCAATAACAACAACAAGGACCAGCAGTTATTCTTTGTACTGGGTCGGAGTGTCCCCCCCAGAACTCACGTTCGCCCAGAACTTTATTTGGGACCTTATTTGAAAATAGACTCTTTGCACAGGTAATCAAGGTGAGGTCCTTAGAGTGAGCCCTAAACCCAATGACAGGCGTCCTTCTAGGAGACACAGACACAGAGGAGAAGCCACGTGGAGACGGAGGCAGAGGCTGGAGTGACTCGGCCACAAGCCCAGGGACGCCTGGAGCCCTCAGGAGCTGGAAGAGGCAGGAAGGAGCCTCCCCTGGAGCCTGCGGAGGGAGCGCGGCCCCCAGACACCTGCGTCTCACACTCCTGGGCTCCGGGACTGTGGGAGGGTGAATTCCTTTTCTTCTAAGAACCCCAGGTGTGTGGTCCGTTGCTATGGCAGCCCCAGAAATCCCACACACAGAGTAGACACCGTAGCCACATGTTTTGGGGGTTCACCATGCTCTGAAGAGGAGGCCTTTTTCAACATTCCAATACGCCACTCTCTTTTAAGAAATGCCCCAAGACAAATCCGTGTTATTATAAAAAGAGTTTTCATAATACTTAAAGTGATTCCTTCATTTAAAAAAAAATGTTTGATTATTTATACCGAGGACACACAGCATCATATTTATTTCTGGTAAGGATGGGAACGCCTCTTTATTTTCATTTTGAGATGCACGTGGTTATCCAAGAGAAGCTGGGAAGATGTGACGACCCAAAGCCTCCAGAAGACACATGGAGACCGTGGTGCCCATCTGGGCTGAAGGTATATACAGACTCCCCATCCTTGGTGACATCATTCTGAAGGATGCAAGAAAACACACAGCGTACTACTCAGGAGACCCACGATCATGCGTGGGCAGAGACGAGACCCTCAACCCCACCAGAAGATATTTAATACAAGCAAAAACAATTGGTGCGTCAGGTACAAAGCCAGGTGCACCTGGTGTGCAGAGTCCTTCAATCCACCTGACTGAGTGAGTGCATGGCCAGAGCTCCACATCCCGGGTGCACACCTGTCTCTACGCCTTTAAGTCTGACAAGGAAGGAAGGCATGTTTGCTTCCAACAGAAAGTTGCTGGGTGGCCATTGCCCGCCATGATGTGCTCAGAGTCCTGGAGTGAACCCAGCCAAGCAGCAAGTGCGCCCACGTCAAGTTCTGCAGTAGAGACAGGATCGTATTGGACAGCAATGAAGCGGGCATTAGAGTGGTTGTGGTTGGAATTCGGTTCTGACTCCCACCAGCAGGTGCCTTTGGACAAGCCACCTGGACTCCCTGCTTCTACTCCACACCTGAAATAAAGACCACAGAACCTCATCAGGAATGGATTGAATGACCCAATGCATCAGGTGCACCTGACTTTGTACCTGATGCACAGATGACCTTTGCTTGTATTAATTATCCTCTGGTTGGGTTCAGTGTCTAGTCTTTGATCACACATGATCGAGGGTCTCCTGAGTGGCACACTGTGTGTTCCTCTAGGCATTCAAATTTATCAGCATACTGAAAATATAAATTTCCAGAATGGTGTTTTCCACTAAGAAGCAGCTTCCTGGAGCAAAAGGCTGTCGTGTTCCCAGTTGCATTCTGGCTGGCACATCTTAGTCTTTCCACGTAGGCTTTCAAGTTCATTGCTGACTCGGTGAATAATTCTGCACAGGGGAGAAGAGCGTCTCCGAGAAGGAGACTATGAGTCTGGTCTTCATGGATGAGCAGGAGTTGGCCAAGAGCGGGGAATGGAGAAGGAATTGCAGGAAGGAATGTGTGTTCAGATGCAGGGAGATGTCTGCATGGCGAGCACGTCCCGGAAGTGGAAAGTAAGATCATTGTGATCCCGGAGGTGCTAAGGACACATTGTAGAAAGAGCCAGAGACATCGATGGGAAAACAGGATGGAAGTAGGTTGAATCCAAGCTGACCAGTGGGACTTAGTCCAATCGGCCAAAGGGAAGTGAGGGTGGTTGATGGACAACAGAGCGGCAAGCAGGGTCTATGTTCAGAGCGCATGTGTGGTGGCCACGTGGACCACTTACAAGGTCCCAGGCAGGGAAGATCAGTGATCCACTGCCACCAAGCATGACTGTTTCAATGCATGGAGGAAAGTCAGAGAGGGTAGGACATCCAGAGTTCTAAGCGTGGGTGGCTACATTGAGATATTAGTTTCCAGTTGCTGCTATAACAAATTGCTAAAACTATATGGATTAAAACAACAGACATTTATCCTCCCCCAGTCCGGGAGCCCAGGAGTGTGAGACGCAGGTGTCTTGGGGCCGCACTCCCTCCGCAGGCTCCAGGGGAGGCTCCTTCCTGCCTCTTCCGGCTCCTGGGGGCTCCAGGCGTCCCTGGGCTTGTGGCCGCATCACTCCAGCCTCTGCCTCGTCTCCACGTGGCTTCTCCTCTGCGTCTGTGTCTCCTCTGCTGTCTCTTAGGAGGACACTTGTGATTACACTTAATGCCCACCGAGATAACTCAGGATAATTCCCCATTAAAAATCCCCAAAGATGATTAATTCATTGCATCTGGAAAGACCATTATTTGCTGTATAAATTAACACTCTCTGGTTCCAGGGATTAGGACAGAGATAGGTTTCTCCAGGTCATTAGTTCACCTACTGCAGTTGCCAACCAACACGGTGCGTTCGGGAAGAACTGTGAGGCAGGGTTCAACTTTGGTGGAGTGACCATTCAGAAAGGGCCAAGTTGTAATCAGCTGGAACAGAGTGATCTAAAATTCAGATGAGGGGTCTAGGCTGAAGAAAGATCCTACAAGTTTTCTCTCTGGGGCCCCTGTCCGTGTTGGGATGCTGTGGTCTCTGGCTGATCAAAGCCACACATGTTCTCCATCTGACTGGAGTGTTGTCTGAAAGTCCTCATTCCCTTTTCAGTTTCGCTTCTTGTCCAGTTGGTCTTCATGACATCTCAGGTTTCATCTCAGCCCTGAGAGCCCGGTCACAACCTCATTTTAGGAGGTCCACCCCCTTCGACAGAGAACCTCGTCCATTGCACCAGCAAATACCAGATGTCATTGCGTCAAGCTGACCTTCCACTCTCTGCAAAGAAGTGGCAGGCGGGGCAGAGAGTGTCTTCCCAACTCATCAATAATTAACAGGACACGGGAGACTGGTTCAGCTATAATAAAACCTCTGAACTAGAGCATTTCACCTACCAAATATAACAATTTCAACGCCCTTTCATCTTCGCATCAAAGTCTCCTTGATCGAGCAGCTGAACATTGAAGAGCCGTTGGCTGAGTTTTAATCCCCACACGTGCTTGGAAATGGAGCTAGTAACACGTGGCTGTCTGAGCTAGTAATAATTCACAAGCTTTTCAAACTCACACGGATTCCTGTTCCAGCCCCCTCGCCTGTGAATCAGAATTAGCGATTTTTATGTCCTAAATACCACCAAGAAAGGGTTCACAGGAAGTACATTTTGTGTTAACCTGGGTTCCTCCTAAAACTGATTTTCGTGGAGTTTCCCCTCTTTGTCATTTTTCTACCACTTACATTCACTACGACATCTAGGTTTTTCATGTTTCAGATTCCTTCACACTTCTGGGCATTGCTGCACCCTTGCCTGCCCTTTCTTGCAACACTCTCCTTCTCCTGATCCCTGTCCTGGCACCATGCTCTGCTCCTGCTGAGTCCTATCTTTGCCCTACCATTCTCCTCCTCCTCCTGCAACTCCTCACTGCTCCTCAAGGTTCAGACCTAAATGGCCACTTTCCCACTGCCCACTGGGGCTGGACGGTGGGTGGCCCCTGCTCACCCTCTTCCCTCCCGTGTCCCCGTATCCGGGCTCAGAGCAGCCTGGAAGCAACAACATCACCTTCCCCGGCTCCCTTGCAGCTAGGTCTTGGGCATGGCCCAGCAAACACCGGCGAACTCAGAGTTTCTCAGAACTGCAATCCATAGAAAATGCTGCCCTTAGCTCTGTGCACTTGTACGGGTTTACGTGTTTATTTATATTCTTATAAATTAAACAGATAGATATGTTTATACGCATACAGTATCACGTTAAATATGCATGTATCAACGTAACGGCTACATCCCACATTGCGCAACACACAGCCTGCGTGCCACTGTGGCACGGAATTCTCATGGTGACCAAGGGGGCGGGAGGCGCTGGCTTGGCCCTATGCACGGGATCCCAGACGCCCACGTGGGTTCATGTGTGGGAGGGGAACACAGGGTAAGGCCGAGAGAGCTGGTCCTCTGGACCATGCCTGCCATTTTGCTGTCCTTCCTGTTCTTCCATGTGTCCCAATAGAATGCCCGCCCTCCATGGGGTCCCCAGGACATCATTCTAAGGACAGCAGAGCCCCAGGGAGCCTGTCGGGTGGGGCTGGGGGCCGTGGCACGGAAGATAAAAGTGGCTGAGGAAGAAGCTATTGGGTGTGGACCAGACAGCTGAACACTGTGCGTTAGCCCCTCTGAGATGCCCGGGGACCCTGGGGCTGTGTGTGGGCAGAGCCGTGGCACACACAGCTCACGTCAAGTGCCGGTGAAAGATAGCGTGCGTGTCCCTGTGTGTGTGCCCCCTTGTCACCGACAGACCCCAGCCAGCACTGACATACACCATGCACTAGAGACCCCAACAGCGTCAGCTCTTGGGGAAGAAGGGATGAAGCCCCCCAGTCCCTGGTCCAACAAGGCTTTGAGAAATGAGAACAAAACTGGTCCAAACCCACAGCGAGAAATTGGCGTGTGCACGGGACACCCCCACCCCCAAAAGGCTCCCTCTTCCAGGGAGAGACTTTTTCCCCGACATCCAGACATCGTCTCTCGGCCACCCTATCTCGTCTCCCATAAACACGTCATCTTGAGGGGCTGAATGTTTCCAAACAAGGGCTCCTCTGTCCCCTGGAGGTGCAAGGGAGCCTGGCCGTCAAATGCAGACACCAAACTCTGAATTTTGGTCCTCGGGCTGTGAGTTTGGTTTCTGGGTGTGGGTGTGGGCTGCCGGGAGCCCCAGGGGCCGCTGCTTTAACAAGGGCTTGTGGCTCAGGCCCGCCTGGCGAGGGGCTCCTCACAGACACTGGGCTCATGTCCTTCACGCCTAAGCTGCCTTATAGACAGGCAGAAACCTAGGGCTTAGCAGACAAAAGCCACCATCCCTGTCAGTTTCCCAGGGCTGCCTTCACAAAGACCATACCCAAGGTGGCTTCAACAACAGAAATTTACTCTAACATTTCTCAAGGCCAGAAGTCCAAGATCAGGGTGTGGGCAGGGCTGGTTCCGTCTGAGGGTCGTGAGAGAGAGTCTGTTCCGAGACTCTTCCGGCTTCCGATGGCTGCTGGAATCCATAGTGCTCCCCCGCTTACGGCTGCACAAATGTGACCTGTTCCTCCACCTTCACGTACCTGTCATTTTCTGGTCTCTTTCCCCCATCCTCTTGGATGAGAGCTCACCCTAACAACCTCGTTTTAATTTGATTATACCCACAAAGACCCTATTTCCAAATAAGTTCACAATCACAGGTGCCCGGCGTTTGAACTTCAACATACATATGTTTTTGTCAGGAAGGGGTGTCTTGCTGTCACCTGGGCTAGAGGGCCGTGGTGTCACTGTAGCTCACTGTAGCCTCAAACTCCTGAGCTCAAGCGATCCTCCTGCCTCAGCCTCCCGAGGAGCTGGGACTACAGGTGTGCACCATACCTGCTATATTTTTTCAAGTTTTTGCAGAGAAGGGGTCTGGCTATGTTGCCCGGGCTGGTCTCGAATTCCTGGCCTCAAGTGATTCTCCCACCTCGGCCTCCCGAAGTGCTGGGATGACAGGTGTGAGCCACTGCGCCTGGCCTAATACATCTTTTTGAGGGTCAAAATTCAACCCATATCACTATCTGTTGAACCATAGAAAACTGCTTAAGCCCTGAAATGGAACATACAACGGTTGTTGCATATTGTTAATGATTCCAAAGACAACGCTGTGGTTATGTGGACCCAGGAAGTCTATAATTCAAAAAGCCAGGTGCATATTTTAATACGAAGAGAAAGTCACTTGTATAAAATTAAAGATCTGATACGTCTATCCAGATAATGTTGGTTGTCCTAAGCACGCTTCTTTAATTTCTTACAAGGGCTAAGTTTTTTTTCATGAGCTTCAGGAAGGCGTTTGATTTAGGAAATTGTATTAAGATAGGTGATGAGGATGTCGTGTAAGATTTGCTTGTTATTTTTTTTACGTGTCATTAAAATGATTGATAATTTAGGATACCGGAGCGGAACATGTGAGATTAAACCTGAGACCCTCTATCAATTAGAGGGGTTTCCGTGAGACGTGCTACGCAAGGCTGTCAAAAGCAACTCCCCACGTGGCACTGAATCCGCAGGAAAAGGGACGCAGGGACGCAGGGACGCGTGGGCGGGACCAAGCGCTAGACCCCGGGTCGGTGTGAGGAAGTAGCGGCCAGACCTCGCTGCGTCCTCAGTAAATGGCAGCTGTCAGGAAGGCTGAGACACCCTGACGCCAGCATACCAAGGACAGGGTTTCACTGGGTTCCAAGTTTGTTTGTTTGTTTGTTTGTTTTTTAAAGACAATAGCACTATGTTAAAGTGAAACCATTTTAAAAAGAAAGAAAGAAAGAGAGAGAGAGAGAGAGGGGAAGGAAGGAAGGAAGGGAGGGAGGGAGGGAGGGAAGGAAGAAAGGAAGGAGGAAGGGAGGGAGAGAGGGAGGGAAGGAAGGAGGAAAGGAGGAAGGGAAGGAGAAAGGGTAAATTTGAGTTCTTACCTGTCTAGGATCCACAGTGCCTGCACAGAGCGTAGAGCCTCAGCTGTTTTCTGTGCACACAGAAGCTTCCAGAGCAGCCGGCCAGGGCATGGCTGACCAACAGGCCATCGTGGGGACAAAGATGGGACAGTCTGCAGAGCTTTGGGGTCACCTTCCAGCTCCCAATCCCATACGGAGAACACACACCTTCAAGGGGTGACCCAAAGTCAGGAGCTCAGAAGGCTGTGGCATAAGACAGTCCCCTCTCCCCAGGGCCGGCCCGGGGTCCTCCCGGCGTGACACCACGTCTCCATGAGGGCCACCCAATCTCCCTCGCCTGTGGCCCCTTGGCAGACACCCGACACGTTCGTGGGAACATGCCGGACATTCCAGCATCAGGAATAAGCCCGGCCGCCCTCTGCCCGCTCTCCCTGTGGCATCTCACTATTAGTGTGCAGTCCCAGGAAGCAACGGTCCCCTGAAGCCCCCAAGGAGACCTCCACACTCTGTCACTGGAGACAGTAAAAGGACCACCCTGACCCTCATATCACTCCTATTTATAAAGGCATTTCCAAAATAGACCGATGCAAAAATCAGCTCGAACGCATCCTGCCTACACCCTTGCACAGCCAAAATGTGGAAGGAAAGTGAAGGATCCCTTCGCCCTGAAAGGCAAACGGTTTGCGAGTTACAAATGTGGAAACCGCCGCACGCCATCCGCAGAGCTCCTGGGGTGCGAGCCTCCAGCTCCGGCCCAGGTTGGGGCCCCCCTGGCAGAAACGGGAGCTTTGTGAGCTGACAAGGCTTTGGCTCAAAGACACTGTGTGAAATTTGGCCACTGCCTTTAAGCAGAGTTAGCTAAGGGGGGTTGCAATCCCCACCGTTCACTTTTCCCAAGACTGCACCGGATGTACGTCTTTCCTACACGGGAAGCTTTCTTGATTTCGAGGTGCTGTTTCCTGGAGTTCGTAGTATGGAGAGATGCAACCCCTCCAGCCCCAGAAGGAGATGCCCCAAGAGCCAGCAGATGGCTTTGGCAGGTGACGGTCAGCCGTCGGCAGACGAAGACCAACTTGGGTACACGCTGGAATTTCTATATTCCCTGGGGTCGGCCGAAGAACCGTCCCCAAAGATGCCCAGATCGTAATTCCCAAGAGCCGTGAGCACGTGACCTCACATGGCAAAATGGTTAAGAATCTCGAGAGGGAAGCCTGACCAGGATTATCTAGGTGGGCCACGTCCTCGTAAGATAAAGGCAGGAGAGGCTGTGAGGACAAGAGGAGGGTTCAGGGCCACACGTCCACGACTGCAGGTGACCTTCAGAAGCCAGAAGCGGCTATCCAGTGGATTCTCTCCTAGAAATTCCCAAGGAACAGCCCTGTGGACGCCTGGGGGTCAGCCCAGGGCGGCCGATTCAGGAGCTCTGGCCCCCAGGACTGTAATATAACACGATAAAGTGCGGTGTTTGTGGCCACTTGTCAGAGCCACCGTGGGAAACTCACGGGGTGCCCATGGCTGGCGCTGAGTAAGTGGCCGTCCTATGTGGTGGCCACACCATGCAGAAGGGGTCTCTGTGGATACCGTGTTCCCTGCAGAACCTCGGTCCCTCCCAGAGGGCAGAAGTAGCACCTTTTTGCAGAACCGGGATTTGCACTCCGATAGCAGCATCAGCACGTGTCCAGCTAGGAGCCAAAGTTAATAATCCCCGGGCGGCTTCGCCCGCTCTCCCTGCCCCGGGCTGGCCCCTTCCATCACCGAGGGTCCCGGCAACAACAAGGTCTCAGTTTATTAGAGGAGGGTCAGGTTGGGCAGCAGATTGCAATAAAAGAAATTAGCCAACCGCAAGCCGCAATTCCGTAGGAACCCTCGGAAACGAGGAGGATTTAAAGTGACAAGATCCAATTAAATTTAATTACTCAAGCTGTATTTTCATTTTAACTGACACTTTTTATTAAGCCGCCGCCTGCGCGCGCGCTAGCAACCCGGGCCAAATTGCATCCCGGTAATACAGTTATCGTATGCAAAGTCCCGAGTACCTAATTTTCTGAAACGAAATTAGAGACGGGGGGTTTTTTCCACAAAAGGTTTTCTCTTTGTTCGGGGGGCTCGGGACGGGGTTTGCAAGGCTCGCTCCGCACGTCCTGTTGTCTGTCTGAGAACGCGCCTCCCTGGCCCCCGTGAAACCCGTGCCGAGAGAGCGTCACGGTGGCGTTATTTGTTTCCGACAACAAAGGAAACCGTCGTCCGCAGCCTCTCCTGCTTGAAAGTTATTTTCCCGGAGAGGAACCGGGTGGATTGAATCGGCAGTGCGGTAAACGCAACGCACTCAGAGACAATGTTTCCACTAGACATTTCCCACGCGTCTCTGGGCTAAGCCGAGACAATGTTGCTAATTAAAACGCTCCGTCTGCGCCCGAGCAGACGATCGGGCTCGCTGACTCGACGCGCTAAGGTTTACGGTGAGGCGCTAACAGGTCCGAGGCGGGAGACGGAGTCAGGAGAGGCTGCTGCTTCCGAGAGAGAGAGAGAGAGAGAGAGAGAGAGAGAGAGAGAGAGAGCGCGCGCGGCTGTGAAATCGAAGTCACCACGCATCGTGGAACCAGGTCATTTCTCCCAGTTGCCACCGTTTTAAAGCGTCCCCCATGGAATGGCTCCTTTTATTCCAGCATATTATGGGGGTACAAATGTTTAGGTTACACATGTTGCCTTTGCCCCACCTGAGTCAGAGCTACAAGCGTGTCCATCCCTGAGACGGTGCGCACCGCACCCATCAGGTGTGAATACACCCATCCCCTCCTCCCCCTTCCACCTGCCCGACACCCGATGAATGTTACTACTATGTATACACTTAAGTGTTGATCAATTAGTTCCAATTTGATGGTGAGTCCATGTGGAGCTTGTTTTTCCATTCTTGTGACACTTCACTTAGTAGAATGGGTTCCAGCTCCACCCAGGATAACACAAGAGGTGCTGGATCACCATTGTTTTCTGTGGCTGAGTAGAACTCCATGGTGCACATAGACCACATTGCATTAATCCACTCATGCATGGATGGGCACCTGGGTTATTTCCACATCTTTGCAACTGTGAATTGTGCTGCTGAACCCCTCTGGGTTAGATACGGAGCCCGCACACTGGAGGGAGAGCAAGGTCCACTCCGTGGCTGAGACGGTGGCTCGAACCCAAACACCAAACACAGAGTGCCCACACTCCGACAAGACCGGTTGCTGGTTTGCAAGACACGAGACTCCGCTGGGAATGCGTGTGCCTCGTGGGTTGTGTGCGGAACCCACGTCCGTCACGCTTCCCATTTGGGGCTGTTCTCATCGTGCCTGGTGGTAAATATTTTAGTACGTCCAGCGAAACTGCACAGAAATGGAAGGTATAGGTCGGACCACACAAACTGGCAGACGTGTAGGATGAGAACGTCTACAGATCAAATGTACGCCGTGAGGGCTACGCTTAATATTGCATTAATGTCGTATGACAGTCAGGATTTTGGCTGAAAGAGTAGATTTTAGGCGCTCTTGCCACCTGTATGTAAAAATGTGTAACTCTGTAAGATGACAGGTGTGTGGATTTTCTTCCCTCCAGCAACCATCCCACCAGTTCTATGTGCACCAAAACACCATGTTGCACACCTTCAACATACAAGACAAACCATTTTTAAATGGAATAAAAAGTCATTTGAAAGTCTTCCTCCCACGACGGGCACATCAGATCTGCATTGAGCAGGGGCAGGAATGGGAATATCTGCTAGTCTGGGACAAAGAATTGAAGTGGACCAGGCAGGTGGCATTTGGTGTGGAGGGGGCCGTCTCGGAGCATGCACAGTTCAGACACCTGGATGTCTCTGCCCCAGACACGGATGCCCAAAGCCCTCACTCCCTGCACCCTAGACCCCTTCCTGGCGCACGGGCGGCCACCCAGTTTTTCTCTGTATTTCGTCTCTAACACCGGCATGTCGGCTTCCTGAGGGCACAGATCTCTGTGTGGTTTCTTTCCTGGGTGCATAATCTCCGAGCTCCAAAACTGCTCTAAATGAACGCTGGAGGTTCCTTTGGTCAATAAACACCGCTGCCGTCTCTAGAAGCCTCCCAGCCTCTGTAGCACAAATGCACCAGTCCCGAACTTATCCACGAGGCGTGATTAGAATCCTACAAGGAAAATCGTTGAACTTTGCTGCATTCACATCCCGTAGGTGGGACGGTCCCATAATGCCTGGCATGGGGCCAGGTTCAGGGGACCCCACGGTGAACATAAAACAGGGTCTCTGTCCTTGGGAAACTTAAGATCACACGGGAGCCGGGCGAGGTGGCTCACACCTATAATCCCAGCACTTTGGGAGGCTGAGATGGGAGGATCGCTTGAGGCCAGGAGTTCAAGCCCAGCCAAGGCCAGGAGTTTAAGTCCAGCCTGGGCAATGTAGTGAGACCCTGTCTCTCTGAAAAAATTAAAAATTAACTGGGTGTGGTGGGCATGCACCTATAATCCTGGCACTTTGGGCGGGCCAAGTTTGGGAGGATCGCTTGAAGCCAGGAGATGGAGGCTGAGTGAGCTATGATCGCGCCGCTGCACTCCACCCAGAGCAACTATCTCTGAAATAAATAAATCATAACATAGAAGCACATGCCCTTAAGCAAACAGCACTCGTAAACATGTAAGCACAAGAAGCATTGGCTTCCGGTTCAGGCCGACCCTCCCTTGGCATCTGATCGGCCACCAGCTCTGGCCAACGATGTCCCACCTGGCTGTCGGGCCTACCCTCTCTGAGGGGGACTCGGGGGTCCTTTGGCCTCTCCTCCAACTCGCCTGCACATTGGAGATGACTTCAAAGGCAAAACCAAAAACAACAGTGGTGTTCAGGACTCCCAGCGGTGCCCACACCAATCCGGGCAGGTCAGCATCCGAGATAATACAATCGACGTTTCTGGCCATCTAAGCTCTTTGGACTCCTGTCTCCACATTGCATCTATTTTTAAAAAAACCCAGTTGGACCCTGAGCTTCTCCATCCTTGACGGTCTTTGCACAGGTCCAAAGACAGACACTTGCTCCGTCACAGCCCTCTGAGGTGGCCCCACTCCCCGGAGCTCGACCTCCTCAGCTCTGCACGGCAAGAGACGTCTCCAAAACTGCATTACACAAAAAACACAGCGAAGCCAAGGTAAATATCTGGGGTGTGAGTAGCCCACTCCCAATGCTGTGCCCCACGGCACCGTGTGAACGTCAGAGGCAGAAGAGCTTCTAGTTCACGCATGGATGGAGGTCCTTGCCACCCCGGACGTTCAGACCCCCAGCCTGTCACCCCGGGATGGACCTAGGTGTGATCACCCCATTCTACAGATTCGGAAGCTGAGACCCAGATGATTAAGGCATTTTTGCAACGAGGCAGACCCAGCTGGGGAAGTGGGTTCAAAGCCAAAGATCTCAGCCCCACGGTGGGTGCAGGTATCTCAGCCTTGTAAACCCCGACAGCTCATCTGCAATCAGCCTGGAGCGATTCCTGCCCACGTGTCTATTCCTATGTTTAATGTCATTTAATATCGTCACACGATTGCACCTCGCACCCACCTCCAAAGTGACACAGCGCAGAGGAACACCCCGGCCGTCCCGGCGTTCCCGACACGTTGACCTCCATCCTCCCAGCTGGAAGGACGGAGGTGTTTCCAGTGCATCCTGGACCTCTTGTGTTCGCTCCCCATTTTCCTGTCGGGAAATCAGACCGCCCCTCACTCACCTGCATCGTTCCCCGTGTCCCCATCTCCCCTTGTAATCCAAGGAAGCCACCGTCATCCGTAAGACTTTGCAGAGTGATGTGCATAAACACAAGAAGCGCAGGAACCTTTCGCAGGCAAAGCCTCCCTTGCGCATGGGGACCTCGGGAATCGTCACAGGTACCCGTTCTGGCAAGTGGCATGAACCTCTGCCCACGGACACACAGAGAGAAGCCACCTTACGCCAATTCTAGGTGTGTACATCCTCCTTTCAACTCTGCGTCCTCACCCCGGCTGTGGTGACCGAGTCTTCCTCCAACATCTCTCAGACGCTGATTATTTTTAATGCTAAGGTGGGAAAAAACAGAAACCTTCAGTTTCCCCCAAGAGACTGGAGCATCTCGGAGCCTCTGTGTGTCTCCTGGGAATCCCTGACTTTCGTTCCGTCTCAAAGACATGTCCCCTCTCTGTTTCCGGCGCTGGCTCGGAGAAGGCTGTGGGAGGCAGAGTCCGCACCCCGCGTCATCCAGGGGTGCCCGACAGCTTCCGGGGGACACATGGGAGCTTCCCCTCTTCTCTGCCCCAAGCTGCGGGCAGTCCCCGGGGACCTTCTTTTGCCTCCCTATGAAAACAGGCTTCACAGAGCCCAAGCCTTGTCCTGACGATGCAAACGTCTCCTCCCCAAAGTCCCAATGGAAACGTTGTGCCTCCACGTCGAGCATACAGGTTCTGTTGGGACCCCACTGAGTCAGAGAGGGCGTGGACCACTCTCGGCAAGCAAGAGAACTGGACGTGACTTGTGTCTCTGACGACACAACGTGGCTCCGGGAGTTTATTGGGCAAAGTTATGACGATGGAGACTGTGAGGCTGGCTCTCACAATATGGACGGTATCAATCTTTGCCTTTGGAGGTTTATCAATAACTGCTGCAAAAAAAGGCATAAAACGGCATCGTCTCAGAGGTCCCCAAGAGGCAGAACTATTCCACGGGTGCTTTGGGGGGGGGGACGGAATGCAAATAAGGAAAGAAATAGAAATACGACAGGATTAGCAAGCTCCACCACAGCCAGGGGAACAAGGTCAGCCTCACCCATGGTGAGTCTTGTTGACTCGAGATGTCCTTCCTAGAACCTGATGAGTTGGGAACGTTCCTTCTGTGGTTTTCTGCCCCCAAACCCATCATTCTGATCTAATCACGAGGAAACCGTGAGAACAGACCCCAACAGAGGGCGTCCGACAAAACGCCTGAGTAGGAGTCCGAGGGTGTCAGCTCCAGTCCGAGGACCCGAGACCCCGGAGAGCCAGTGGTTTATCGTCTAGTCTGAGTCCAAAGCTTCTGACATCCAAGGGCAGGAAAAGACGGATGTCCCATCTCAAGAAGACAGAGGACAAATTTCTGCTCCCTCAGCCTTTTGGTTCTCCTGAGACCCTCAGTGGATGGGGTGACAGCCACCCACCACGTTGGGGACAATCTTCTCTACGCAGTCCACCTGTTCAGACGCTAACATCTTCCGGAAACGGCCTCACAGACACACCGAGATAGGATGTTTGACCCACTCTCTGGGCATCCCATGAAATTAGCTGTCACAGTAAGTCATGGAAGTTTTTGGCTACACGGACTTTTTGTGTGTGCTCGTCTGAGTCTGAGACTCACAACACAGTGACAAGATGCGCGTTGGAAGAACTGCAGAGCCGGGCCACGGCGTCTCAGCCGAGACATCACCGGAGCTGCAGGAGGAACAAGCTGTAGCCCAGAAATGCAGGCGTGACGTGGGCTTAGTCACCCCAGACGGGGCCACTGTGCCTCTGAGGGTGACCGGCTTAGGCAGAGAGATGCCAACACTGACATGCATCACACACCATCCGCCGACCCTCCGCCTCGCCCGGCATGTGCTGTGACTGTCCCACGCCGCCAACTGACATCCTCCAACACACACGGCCTCTTTCCTGGCAGGGAGAAGCCACAGCTGGCCAGACGCCCCCTGCTCAGAAGGGAGCCCTCCTGGAAGCCCACAGGGCCACGCGCTCAAAAGGACCCCACGCAAGCGAAGCTCACATCACCCCTTGGCACACGCCAAGCCGGAGTGCAATTTCGTGCAGATCCGTGAAGCCTGTTCATTACGAGTTGCCAAAGAACACCGCTCCGAGAGTGCTTCTTGGCAAACCTCCCGCTAGCCGTGGGGAGCCCAAAGCTGCCTTCGCTGTAAAACTCAGCCCCAGCCCGGCTTTGGGGAGAGCGTTTTTCAACACAGTCGTTAAAGGCATGTTGACCTTAAGAACGTAATAGAAAAACCCACTTCGCCAAAAGCCAAGCTGGGATAACTTTTGCTCTTAAGCCGAATGTTTTTATTCCCCCAGAATTTATATTTTGAAGCCCGAACCCTCCACGGGGTGGTGGCAGGATGGAGAGCTTTGGGGAGGTGATTGGGATTATATGAGTTCACGAGGTTGGGACACTTAGGATGAGATTAGTGTGCTAATTAAGAAGAGAGACCAAAGAGCTTTCCCTCTGTTTCTGTCCACCATGGGAGGACACAGTGAGAAGGCGCCATCTATGAACCAGGAAGTGAGTCCCCACCAGACACAGCCTCTGCCACGGCGGGATCTGGGACTTCCAGCCTCCAGAGCTGTGAGCAATAAGTGTGTGGTTTTTATAAGTCCTCCCGTGTATATTGTCTTCGTTATAGCAACCTAAAGGGACTTAGTCAGCTTCCAAGGCCTCAACAGGGGTGTACATTTCTTCTCCACCTGTGGCAACGTGCTGTGTAGACGCACAATATGAGTCTCCGTGGCAAAGCCATATGCTACGATGCCGGACGCACAACGAGCCTCCAAACTCTCTTTCCAGAATCCCACCCACCCCGTGACCCCACCGCCAGGCTCTCAGACCCCATCGTCCTCAGGTGACTCCCGAACACGGTCTCCCTGCGTGTGCAGCGGTACCGGCAGGTGCGTGTGCCGAGATCCCCGTGCCTGGTGGGGCCATGGCTGCGCCTCTCCCAGCTTCCCTCCTGCACGTGCTCACACGCAGACACACACACGCACGTCACAGCCCACGCCCGACAGCTGCAGCTGCCCCTGCTCACCTCCGCATCCCCGCTGCGGGGGGGAGTCCCTGCTAGCCATCCGCGCCCTGCCTCCCACCTCCACCGCCAGCGTGAAGATTTGGGGACAAGAGTCACCAGAGCCTCCGCCCGACCCCAGGTTTGCTTTTCTGGCTCTTTTGCTCCGCAGGGTGTGTGTGCCTGCGTGGCCACGTCACCAAATCAGGTCACCCCAGGTGAGGGAGCGTCCGCAGGGAGGAGTCTGCCGTCCTGTCCCCAACGGCAGCGGCCCCCACACCTGGCCGGAGGGACGTGCAGCCTCCAGCCTGCCGCGATGACACCTCCCGAAGCCGCCCAGACCGTGGAAGCCCCTGTAGCCCAGACGCTGCCCCGCCTGGCTCGATGTCCCCGTGTCACTGAATCCTCAGCCCCCGGTTAGGTTCTGTCCTTTCCGAGATGGGAACCCACTCAGCCGCCGACCACCCTCCGGAGCCCCTTCACGGCATAGCGGGCGGCTGAGCATGGGAGAGACAGAGTGAGTTGCTGCAGCTGCGTCCACTGCTTCGTGCGAGCCACAGCCTTCAGATTCTTCCCCGCCCCACGGCCCTCGCCCTGCACAAGGCGAGCTTTCGCACGCGCGGTGTTCCGGGTCGGCCCAATGCTCCCTGAACTGGGCGTCTCCTTGTCCCGCCCACCCACGAGTCCTGCTCACGTCCTGCAGCGAAGCCCACAGGACAGACTAACAGCGTCTGCTGTGTTGAGACCAAGCCCGGGTCACCTCCCTTCCCTTTTCATCCTCATCAGAATCTGACACGTTAGGAACTACTTTACTTTTTTTTTTCTTATTTTACAGATAAAAAAAAATTGAAGGCTAGAAAGGTCCAAGGTAGGTACTATTTTTTTTTCCCCTTTTTTAATTGAGTTGCGCATCAGAGAGGTTAGTAACTTACCCAACGTCACACAGCAACCGGATGTCAGGTGTCCATTTCAGCTCCCAGGGCACAGCCGGCGCTTTTAGGATCGGTCCGCTCTGCCTTCCTCTCTGCGCCAGGGGAGGCTGTAAAATGTCAGAGTGGCTGCCCTCGTGTCTGGCTCTTGTTATCTGTCGACGTTGTAACCGACAGTCCACCCCCCAGACGACTGCTCCAGCCCCGTGCTGGGACTTCCCCAGCCGGCTACGCGCCGTGAGGCTCTGTCCTGTCTCAGAGGGGTCCTCGGTTCCCACATCTGCACAGTGGGGTGGATGAAAGTGCTGCCTGGTGACGACACTGCACCCTCAGGAGTACCAACTCCAGTCTCCGTCCTCGCCTTCCGGCCCCTCTGGTCATTTGGTCACTCGGTGACATCTCCCTGTCCCCAACCTGGGCACCACTTCCTGGGAGGCAGCTTGGCAAAATCCAGGATTAAACATACATGTCGGCATTCTATGTCCCGTTCATCTTGTAAGTGTAACAACCGAAGCTCCAGCCGTAGGTTCCTCAAACCGGTGGACACACAATTTTCCCACATGGTCCAACAATTCCGCTCCTAGACACGTACACAATAGGACTGAACACAGAGACCCAACCGAAACGTGTGCGCACGCGTGTCCATGGCAGCCAAAAGCAGCCGGAGTGCCCCCCAGAGGATGAAAGGACAAACAGAACCTGCTCCGTCCGTGCAGTGGAATATTACGCAGCCATGAAAAGGAACAAGACTCTGACAGCTGCTACAGCCTTGAAGACAGGGACAGAAACCAGATGGAACATATTTTTTCTCACCTGTTGTGTGGTTCCATTTGCATAAAACGTCCAGAACAGGCAAATCCAACAAGATAGGAAGTGGATCAGCAGTTACCAGGGGCTGGGGACAGGGCACAGGGAGTGACTGCTAATGGGGATGAAGTCTCTTTTGGGGGGGGGGACAGAAATGTTCTGAAACCAGACAGAGGAGGCGCTGGCATGACTTTGTGAATGTCCCAAATGCCCCTGAGTTGTTCACATTAAAATGGTTAATTTTATGTTTTGTGAATTTCATCTCCATAGATTATCTTTAAAGTATATTGGATAAAATATGCTTGTCAATAAACAGCCTTCCCTTTCGGTTAGAAAAAAAGATTCCAGGCTAACGGGAGACGTTGGAGGCCTCAAAAAAATTGTCAGTCTTTGGGGAAAAAATTAAGGAAGGCAACTTTTCCGGAAGCGAAGGTGTTGGGTCCCCTGAATTCGTGTCCGCCCACAGAGGGGCGGCCTCCATTCCGTAATCTCATTTTTCGTATCCAGAGAATCTTCAGAGATAATCTCAACAGTATTCTAATAACTCACCTGGTCTCCAGCCCATACACTGCATTTATTGATTTTCCGACTCAATAAAACCCCACAGTCTGTGACGATGCCTAATTCTCCACGCTCCCTGGGATATTAAAAAAGAAAAAAAAGAAAAGAAAGAAAAGCCGCTTTTGCCCTTTAACATTAAAAGTGTTGTTATTTATTTTAACTCCTGTTGTACCTGAAAAAAAAAAAAATTCCTTTCCAAGGGATTACATTTCTTTCCGGGTTCTCTCCACGGGGCTTTCTTTCTGGAATTCTCCAGGAATCTCCCCGAGGCTGAATTCGCCACACACGCGTGTCTTAGCCAGGCTTTGCAGACCTCACCCTAAAATGCCATCTGTTCTCTTAGCACGGAAACTTCCCTTTCTCCGGTGTTCCTTGTAAGAAACCGAAGGGAAAGCTTGCGAGGGTGTTAGACTTTTCACAATCCCGTTAGACCCCCCAGCTTTGCGGGGACATCTGTGCGCGCTGCCCCAGCGCCGGGCACCCCCGTCCCCGGACGGTTCCTGGAGCCCAAGGTCACCCCCACGTCTCACCTTTACACCCAAGTAGGGCATTTAACACTCGTCGTCGTCCCCAAGATCGCCCTGTAGCCCCTTCCACCCCTGCGTTTCTCTGGATCAAAAGCGTTTGCACCCGACGACCCCCATTTCGGGTTGTAGGTTTGGAATTTGGGGAATTTATAAGTGATATAAGAAGGGAAATATTGATACATGGGCAGGAATCCCGTTATCCCAAATCGCAGACAGCATCGCTCGTGACCCCAGGGGGTGTCCTGTGTTTCTGCGGTTCCCAGGGGACACCAGCTTCTTCCTGCCTCTCGGGGAACTCTGCAGCCAGGAAGCGAGTCCCCTCTCTCCCTGCCCCTGGAACTGGGAATGAGACACAGCGAGTTTCCCAAATGCCCCGGGGGGCGGGAGCGCTCGGCCCTTCCGACCCCGCCCCAAGACGGTGGCATCGGGGTCGCTGGTGACGCTGGTGACGCTGGTGACGCTGCGAGGATGGAGCTCCACCCCCGTCCGCGTGCAGATGCGCAGAGCGCGCCCTTCCCCGGTCCCTTCCCGCCGGCGGTGTCACCGGTTCCTCACCACTGACAGCCCCGGGGCGCTGCACCTGCCCTGGCTGCTACCCCCAAACCCTGCCCGCACCCCCATAAACGGCCTTTCCTCTGGTTCCCGGAGCGGAGCGAGCTGGATGGAGGGTTTCAGGCTGGAAAACCTGTCCAGGAGCCGCGCTGGGCGGGCCTCCAGTGTCGGGCCGGGAGCGAGCACGTTGGCACCCTTTCCTCTGCCCCATTTGGGGACTAAAGGATCAAGATAGAATACGGAGACCCCAAAAGACTACAGTATCCGTTTCTTTCCTTGACAAGACCGAGGCTGCCCAGAGGGCGGGAAACGGATCCGTCTGAATCTGCTGCGTTTAACGCAGATGATGTGGGATCCAGTAGTTGCTCAATAAACGCCTCGGAGTGGACCCCGGGTGCGCATTTTCCGCGGCGCCTACTTTACACCCCGTGGACTTGGGGTTTGTGCTGCAGCAGCCAACGGGGTGTCCCCGGAAAGCTGGCAAGTAGCCAAGTGAGACTCCCCCACCTTGTGCAATGTAGGAACGCAGCCTGTGGGAACCTTCCTCACGGGCGCTCAGATGCCGTTATTAAAGGAGGTAATGACAGCTGCTCGCGGTGGCTCACGTCTGTGATCCCAGCGCTCTAGGAGGCCGAGGCGGGAGGATCGCTCGAGGTCAGGAGTTCGAGGCCGGCCTGAGCAAGAGCGAGACCCCATCTCTACCAAAAATATAAAAAATTAGCCGGGCATGGTGGTGCACACCAGTAGTCCCAGCTACTCGGGAGGCTGAGGCAGGAGGATCGCTTGAGCCCAGGAGGTGGAGGCTGCGGTGAGCTATGATGATGCCACGGCATTCTAGCTTAGGGGACAGAGTGAGACTGTGTCTCCAAAAAAAAAAAAGAGAGAGTTTAAAAGAGGTAAAAGTAACCCCGGCTTCTGTCTCAGCCCGACGAGGGGAGTACCGAGGTTGCATTTGTAAAGACCCCCAGCCTCCTTCCCTGGACGCCTTCCGAATCAAACAGCTGTAGATCGGGTCTGATCGGGAACACCTGTCCTCAATACTTGTGGGCGGCTCTTCCCCAGCGGAAAATGAAAGTCAAAACAGGACTCGTGGTCGATATCCCTGCTCACATTCATTTATTGATCAGATTGGTCGTGGATCCATGGACGTGGCCCCCACACCACGGAAGCCCCCGGGTTCGGTCAGATCCAGCCCAGGCACCTACTTGTGGTGGGGGGGAGGCCACGGCGGTGTGGCTAAAAAAAAAAAAAAAGAAAAGAAAGAAAGAAATAAAAAAATAAAATCGTTTCTTCTTAGCCCCTGCAGGGCCATCGCCAAAGCCGCAGTTATCATCTTATCGATGATCTCTGCGTTTCCATTTTAATAAAATAAATTGAGAGACCCGTGGATAATAGCGCTGTTCAATATTTATGAAGTGCCTTTTTAGAATAAATTCAGAAATTCGGTATTAATCACCACAACCATTACACTCCGCCGGGCACATAAATAACCGCCGGAAACACCATTTATTCTTTGAAGACGCCGTAATGAAACGCAGCCCGGGACCCGATTGCATGGTTCACGGATTCATCCTCCCGGGCTGGATTTATGGGATCCTTAAGAGACATCTCTCAGCTCACCCCAGGCCCAAACTCTAGGTGGGATCATAACAGTTTTCTCCCACATGGATGGCAATAAGCAGTTTTTTTATTTAAGGCAAGAAAAACAGTCCAGGAATTATTTTTTGTTCCCCCTCTCGCTGGGCAGAGAAGGAGAACATTTGTCTCTCGGGCCGGGAGCCCGAGCCGCAGGCTTGGTGCCGGACAGACACCCAAGTGTGCCAGGAGACAGATTAAAAGTGGATAAAAAGTGGAAAGGAGTCACCTCTCCGTGCAGCTCCACAAGCGAAGCCAGAGGACAGACCCGAGTGGGACACGTGGATTTGCTTGTTTTAACCAACGCATATTTGGTGTCACCTTGGCAGGAGCTTTCCCCAGATGGTGAAGTCACCCTGGTGACCGGCTCTGGCCCAGCGCAGGACATGCCCCCACGGCCCCAGTCCTAGTGTTTCCAGCTTTTGTCTGCTCCACGGTGCTGTTGCATGTCCTGTGGCTGCCACAAGTGACACCAAAGCACACAGTTGACAGAAACAAGAATGTGTCCCCTCCCAGTCCCGGAGCCCAGGAGTGTGAGACGCAGGTGTCTCGGGGCCGTGCTCCCTCTGCAGGCTCCAGGGGAGGCTCCTTCCTGCCTCTTCCAGCTCCTGGGGGCTCCAGGCGTCCCTGGGCTTGTGGCCGCGTCACTCCAGCCTCTGCCTCCATTTCCACGTGGCTTCTCCTCTGCGTCTGTGTCTCCTCTTAGGAGGACACCTGTCACTGGGTTTAGGGCTCACCCCAATCCAGGATGGTCTTATCTGAGGGTACTGACTTCATAACATCTCCAAAGACCCTATTTCCAAACCAGGCCCCATCCCCAGGTTCCAAGTGGAGACACGTATTTTGGGGATGACATTCTTCACCCCAATCCACGCCTTTTCCCCAAACCCACCCTGGACGCAGAAACAGCGCAAACTAAGGCAGAAACACAGAGCTCGGTTTCCCGCTCGTCCGAGGGCTTTTGGAGACAACTGTAGTGCAATATTGGAAATTCGCTCTAAGCACCTAGAAACAGGCAGAGAATTCTTTAAAATAAAATTTAGATTCTAGCTTAATGAACTCTATGCGTTAGATGTATATTAAGGTTTTACATCAACTGGACTGTGTTTTACTTCCTACACGGTGTAGCCTTGTGATCAGTAAAGGAATTTACACGGTCAGGAAATTCGCTGAGTTTGGGGGGCTACAGGACCCCGGAAATCACGTCTGTCTGTTTTGCACGGGGCCCCCCAAAAGCTCACACGCACCTGGGGATGCTCACATGGACCCATGAGCAGGACCTGATTTGGAAATAGGGTCTTTAGACACACCTGCCCCTCTGAGCTCCTGTCTCCCAGAGACACACCTGCACCTGTGAGCTCCACTGAGTCCTCGCTGGCTGTGCAGGTGGAGGAAGGGCCCCACCAAGGACGGCTGTCACTTCCAGAACCCGGAAGAGGCGAGACCCACACGGATTCCACCCCCAGAAGGAAACCTCCGTGCTGACACCTGAATTTTAGCCCCGCCAGACCCACAGCGGACTTCCGACCTTCTGACCTTAAAACAATTAGTGTTGTTTTAAGGCACCACGTTTGAGTGCATGCGTTACCGCAGAGACCGGAAACTCACACAGGTGCCTTCCCAAGGAGACGCACCTGCGTTTCGGCTTCTCGTCCCCCAGACGCTGGGTCCCACCTTCCTATGCGAGAGTCATGCTGCCCACAAGGCACGAACGTCACTTCGGTCCCGGGTCTGAGGCTCCTGGTGCGCCAGCTGCGTCTCCGTCGCTGACTCCCGGGGTCCCATGAAGACCCCTCGGATTCCAGCCTGTCTGCAAGCCGGAGACCCAAGAGGAGCCGAAGTTTCCATTCGAATCCAAAGGCCAAAAACAAAACGATGTCTCAGCTCAAAGGCTCTCAGGCAAGAGGACTCCCCTTTTATTTGGGGAAAGACCAGACATTTTTCTGCAGCTCGGCTGAGGCTCAGGTGCACACTGCATCCAAAAATCCCCGCCTAGAAAGACCTAGAATAACGTCTGGGCGCCCGACGCCCCAGTCAAGTGGACGCCCACATTAAACATCACGCCCCGTTCGCTGGTGACTCCGGCGGGTTCAGAGCAGGTTTCTGCAGGGGACCCAGGAGAGACCCCGTTTCAGGGCAGGAAGGACGGATGATGCCCCAGCTCGGAGATGCCGCAGCCTCAACCCCACGGGGTCCGGGTGCCAGGCACCCCCTCCCAGGATGGCCGTGCGTGGACACCAGTCCGGCCGCGTCTCTGAGGGGAGAGGGTCTCTGTGGCTCGTGGAGAGTTGGTGGGCACCAGGGGTCACCCTGCTTGGCGAGGCGTCCTGCAGGGTCGAGGTTGACGGCAGCTTCCTGCAGGTGGACGAGCAGGAAGGGTCGGGCCACAGGTGCTGAGGGCCGAGGTGTTTCCAGGGAGAAGGTGCGATTCACACGTCCCTTGCTTGGCTTGTGGCCACGTCACTCCAGTCTCTGCCTCCGTCTCCACGTGGCTTCTCCTCTGCGTCTGTGTCTCCTCTGCTGTCTCTTTGGAGGACACTTGGCATTGCATTTAGGGTTCTCTGTAATCCAGGAAAATGTCCTGTCGAGATCCTTCACTAATTCCATCTGCAGAGACCCTGTTTCCCAATAAAGTCCCATGCACAGCCACCGAGGCATAGGACACGCACCTGTCTCTTTGCGGGGACACACTTCAACCCACGGCAGCCGGAAACAGAATCCGCACTTCCCATCCCTCCATCCACCTTCTATTCCGTCCTCCTCTGCGTGCAGGGGCTCTGCCTGCCTAATTCATCCCGGGACATGCCGGGGAGCCCCCTGCCCAGCCCTGACAGCTGAGGATTATCATGTTAGCGACGTCCGTGTCCTGTTAGCGCCCCTCCCGGATTGCATTAGCGCTGGCGGACGCTGCAAATGTGATAAGAGACTCTTGCCGTGCAATATGCACGCTGCTAATCGGATCTCGCAAATTATGTTACCAGCACCGGGAACAGGTTTTCCGGTGACAAATAAACACCGGATACAGCACCTGCCGGGGTGAAATCACATTGTATCATGTGTGTCACGGTCAAGCCGGGTCCCCAGGTGCAGGCCCCACACGGGATGCTCACCGGGACAGGTTCTGCAGGTGTCTCTGTGCACAGGTAGGCACTCACCTGTCCAGGCCACAACCAGGGGGCTCGGCTGCCTTGCAAAGGGGAACACATCAGATTCACCCCGTGCAGACCCAGCTGGTGTTGGGGCCACATTGGAGCTGAGACAGTGTATAGTAAAGAATTTAACCTCGCCCAGGTGCAGTGGCTCACACCTGTGATCCCAGCACTCTGGGAGACCGAGGAGGCAGGATCGCTTGAGGTTAGGAGTCTGAGACCAGCCTGGGCTACATAGCAAGACCCCATCTTTCCAAAATGAATAACAAGAACAAGCTGGGCACGGTGGTGGTGCAGCTGCAGTCCCAGCTACCGAGGAGGCTGAGGCAGGAGGACCACTTGAGCCCAGGAGTTTGAGGCTGCAGCGAGCTGTGACGATGCCACGGCACTCTAGCCTGGGCGACAGAGCAAGATCCTGTCTAAAAAAAAAAAAAAAAAAAATGAAGTGTTTGAACAGCGAGGCTTGAGTGAGCTCCCCGGCTTGCAATGCGTCATGCATTTGTGCTGCGTCACTTTCCTGAGCCCACGGGGAGGGGACCAGGAAGCTCCATGCTTGGGACATTCCTGGTCTCGGATGCACCTTTTCTCCTCGGCTGGTTTTAGTATCTGGTCACTGCCATGAACCATAACCGTGAGTAAAACCGAATTATTCTGGTGAATGAGCGAACCTGAGGGTGTTGTGACACCAACTTTGCAAGCTGGTGTCCGTCAGACACGAGGACGCCTGACGTGGACCTTCCCTGACTTCCTGGTGGGGCAACCTTCGCAGCCGGCCACGCCGGGGACATCCCTGGCCCCGCCAAGGACTGTGCTGATGGGAGAAATGCACGTTTCTATCCAACACGAGCGTGCAGATAAAGTCTGTCCTCCTGGGCCGGGCGCGGTGGCTCACGCCTGTCATCCCTGCACTCTGGGAGGCCGAGGCGTGAGGATCGCTCAAGGTCAGGAGTTCGAGACCAGCCTGACCAACAGCGAGACCCCGTCTCTACTAAAAATAGAAAGAAATTATCTGGCCAACTAAAATATATATATAGAAAAAATTAGCCGGGCATGGTGGCGCATGCCTGTAGTCCCAGCTACTCGGGAGGCTGAGACAGGAGGATCACCTGAGCCCAGGAGTTTGAGGTTGCTGTGAGCTGGGCTGACACCACGGCACTCTAGCCTGGGCAACAAAGCCAGACTCTGTCTCAAAAAAAAAAAATCTGTCCTCCTGAGCGAAGGGACCCTGGACACTCGTGACGTGTTAGCAGCCCCCGGCGGAGCAGATGTGATACAACCTTTCCCACCTCACTGGCTTCCTGAGAACAAGTCAGTGGGGAAGCAGGTTTTAATTCTTCATAATCCTATCTCTGGGGGCAGCAGAGGGGAGGCAGGAGAGGTTTCTGGGCGTCGCTGGGAGCTGCCTAGTCCGTGTTCTTGGCTCTGCCCACGTTCCCAGTTTGGATGTGAGGTGACTTCGACCCCTCAGTACCTCACAGGGCAACCTCTTCCCTTCGTGCCCTGGGAGAGGAGGACAGAAAACCTGGTGGCAGGAGAAGCAGAGTGACAGAGGCACCGCAGGGTGACACGCCTCGTCCCTGGCCTGCTGGTACCTGCTGGATTGGAGGACTCGACCAGGAGCCCTGGGAAGGTTGGAGGAAGGAGCAGCCGTGAGTGCAAAACTGCAGGAGGCCCACAGGCTCCGGGTGCTGCAAGGGCAGAGAGACAGGCGGGCGGAGAGTTGAGAAATCGAGACTGGGCCAAGCCCGGGCATGGAGGGCTTTGCCACCCAGCACACGCGATGCCCATTGTACCGTAAATGGCACGGAAAGCCGCAGAGGGCGCTAAGCAGGAAGTGGCTGGATCAGACTGAATTGCTGATAAGAGATTATGGATGCGGAGAGACAGGAACACTCCTACACTGCTGGTGGGACTGCAAACTAGCGCAACCTCTGCGGAAAGCAATATGGAGACACCTCAAAGAGCTACCAGTAGACCTAGCATTTGATCCAGCTGTCCCATTACTAGGTATTTACCCAAAGGAAAAAAAGACATTCTATAATAAAGACACCTGCACTTGAATGTTTATAGCAGCACAATTCACAGCTGCAAAGATGTGGAAACAACCCAAGTGCTCATCAATGCATGAGTGGATTAATAAAATGTGGTACATGCATACCACGGAGTTCTGCTCAGCCACAAAAACAATGGTGATCTAGCACCTCTTGTATTATCCTGGGTGGAGCTGGAGCCCATTTTTCTAAGTGAAGTATCACAAGAATGGAAAAACAAGCACCACATGTGCTCACCATCAAATTGGAACTCATCGATCAACACTTGAGTGCACACATAGTAACAACATTCATCAGGTGTCGGGCATGTGGGTGGGGAGGAGGCGATGGGTAAACTCACCTCTAACAGGTACAATGCACACTGTCTGGGGGATGGGCACACTTACAACTTCTACTCAAGCAGTACAAAAGCAATTTATGTAACCAAAACATTGGTACCCCTGTAATATTCTGAAATAATAAAAATGAGACGATTGGGTGGGTCGTGTTGGGTGTCAGGACACAGGAAGAGAAGGAAGCAGGCCAACCGCTCGGGCCGGGATCCGGGTGTTAGCCGTGAGATGCAGCAGCGTGGAGAGATTCCGGAGGCGTCATCGGAGGCCACAAAACCTCGAGGAGGTCTTGGAGGAGGGAGGGAGCCCAGGAGGCCTGGCGATCTCTCCTGTGATCCCAGCTGGGGAGCCGGGTGGTAGATGCACCCACCGATGGAACAAGTGACAGAGCCACCACCTCCTTGGAGGGGCCACAGGTGCTGGCAGGCAGGCCGTGGGTCCACGGAGCTCGACAGTACACACATCTCTGGGGACTGGGGCTCGGGGGACCCACCGTCCTCACAGCCAACTGCCGTCTGCATCTGCCAGGGCTGCAAGAAGGTGGGGACCCTCCATGCTGGACGACCCCACGGAGAGGGTGGAGCCAGGGCCTGTCCGTGCACGGCCCGAGTGCACCCCAGTCTGTGCTGTGAGTGTGAGAGTGTGTACGCGTATGCATGTGTACGTGCGTGCTGTGTGTGTATGTAAGTACATGCTGTGTGCACAAGCGTGTATGGCAATGTGAGCGAGAGACTGAGTGGTGTATGAATGGGCGTGTTTATAACTGTATATGCGTGTGCAGAAATTTCTCTAAGTGCATGAGTGCATATAAATGTGTACAAAGGTGAGCAAGGCTGTGTGGCATGTGCATATACATGTCTGCATACATGTGTGTAAGCATGTGAGTGTGTTGCGTAACTGTGAACATGTATAAGGGCCTGCATGTGTGCGTAAGTGTGTCAGCATGAACATGTTGCATTGCCATGTGTCCACATGTATAAGTGTCTGCATACATGTGTAAGCATGTCAGCATGAACATGTTGCATAGCCATATGTCCACATGTATACGTATCTGCATATGTGTGTAAGCATGTCAGCATGAACATGTTGCATAGCCATGTGTGCACATGTATAAGTGTCTGCATACGTGTGTAAGCATGTCAGCATGAACATGTTGCATAGCCATGTGTGCACATGTATAAGTGTCTGCGTACGTGTGTAAGCATGTCAGCATGAACATGTTGCATAGCCATGCGTGCACATGTATAAGTGTCTGCATACGTGTGTAAGCATGTCAGTCTGAATGTGCTGCGTAATTGTGTATGACCGTGTATGAGTGAGAGTATGTGTGTCGTGTGCAAGGACGTGCTATGTGCATCCATGTATAAGTGTGTGGATGTAGGTACAAGTGTGTGTGTAAGTGTGTACAACTGTGTTTAAAAACCCACCCCCACCGCCACCCCTATTCCCGGGGTCATGACTGTTCCCCCGGGGCATTTCCCAAGCAAACAAGAGTGGATTTTACGCAGAAAATGTTGCCAGATTTTCCTCTCCGTTTTCTGAGATTTTCCCCCACGCTCTAACCCGCAGCAGAGCGTGGGGAATTTCCCGCCCTTCGAACGCGCGCCCGGCGGGGAGGCTCTCTCACCCCTGCCCCCTTCCCCACGGGCACTCCGGGCTGGAGGCCTCTGAGGCTCCGTCTTCCTGCTTCCCTGCTTGGCGACTTCTAACAAAACCTGCTGCAAATTTAGGGCCCAGCGAATAGACCATCCCCGCAGCCAACAAACACCCCAGGGAGGCGGCTCTAAAATGCCCCCACAAAGGAGCCTGCGAGGTTAGAGCAGGACTCTGCGCCCCTTCCCTGTTTAAATGCAAAAGAGATTCCAGCCCCCTGACTTTCCGGTCTGGCCGGGAACCTTAAGCATGCAGATCGGGACAGGGGGCCTCTCCTAGCCTTCTGAGAAACTGCTTTTCTGCCCCAAAGCTGCCCAAATCCCCTGCCCTCTTCCCGTCCTCCCGGGCCCAGTGTGGCATCTTCTCCGGGCTTGGTTGGAGGGGGGCGGGGGCGGGTGGGTAGTTAGTACTTTCTTCGGGCGCCCAAGTAGCAAATTAACCCGGTAAACTGCAGTCCAGAGTGAGTCCCTAATTCGATCGCCACGCTGGGCTTTAGATATTCGGTACAATTGCCGCGGGAAGTCCACTTTCAAAACTTCATCTTGGTGCAGTCGGACATGAGAGCCGATATCCTTCCCGCGGCTGCGGAAAAACCGCCTTCACCGCGGCGCAATCCGATTCCCCGCACCCCGTCCTCGCGTGGGGCTGGCGTCGCCAGTGACCGGGATCCCTGACCCCCACGGCTACGTCGGTGGAGGACACGGGGGGCCCCGGTCTGTCGGTCTCTCCCCGTGTCAAATTAATTCCCGCGTCGCCCCCAAATTCAATCGGATGGGGACCCCCGTGGAACGAAGAAGGCGTCCGACGCCCCCCTCGTGACAAATGGCTGTGCCGAGCGCGACGCACCCGGGCGGGGTGTCCGGCCTCGCTAATCTCCGCGCTAATTCTCAATTACGGTAAAATGAAGCCGTAAATCACCCGGACAGAGGATCGATGGAAACGCGGTTTTCCGGGTGATTGGCAGCCTCGCAAAGGGTCGCTGCGAGTTGGTTTAAGGTGACCGGTTCTCCGCGGGGGGCGGGGAGGGGCCGCCCGCGACGACGACGTCTCGGGGACAGGAGGCCCCCGCCCCGCCCCCACCCGCCGCCCCCGCCCCCGCCCCGCCCCCACCGGGTCCCCCGCGGAGGGGGAGGGGAGGAAATCGAGGGACAGCGCCAATGTCAGCGCGTCAGACATCCAATTCTTCTCCTTTTTTTACACCTGCTGTACCAAATGAGAAAGAAATTAAATTTCACTCCACTCTCTCCGCGGAAACCATTTAAATTTTTCACGGAAACTAAATTGTCCCCAGACAAATGGCCCCCGGATTCTATGAAAATATAGTGCGCTGCGCCGGGGACAGAAATAAATTCGTGTCACTCCGGATAGGCCTTTCTCTGTAATGTCATTCACCGCCGCCGCCGCTAAATGAGACGCCCGCGGAACACAATGGCTGGGCGGTGGGGACAAGGGGGGGGTGAGGGGACAGCGTGGGGTCCCCTCCCTCCTGCCGGCGACACGGCGGTGCCCGCCGGGGCGGCCCGGCGTCCTCCTCCCCCTCTTCCCCCCCACCCCACCCCGTTATTAATTTGCAGTCTGGGTTTCGCATTCATGAGGCCAAGATTGAAATGTAAATGAGCTGTTAGGACGACAAAAGTCATCGCGGTGGTGGCCGAGGCCGGGCCCACGGTGTCAGGGGGACTCGGTAGTTGTCACCTGGAGAGATGGGTCCCCCTGAGCATCAATCACCGAGCCCAGGAAACGATGAATAAAATCGCGCCCCGGCGGCAGGGCAGGGGGGAGACGGTCCCCCGACCTACCGCGTTGCTACCTGTTGTCCCGGCGGAAGGTGGCTGTCGTGCGGCTCCTCTCTGCCCTGTGCCATGCCTGCCGCCCGCAGGGAGTTAAATTGCGCCTTTTTTTTTTTTTCTTCCCTTCTTGTCATCTCAATTAATCTCCTCTCTGAGTCCCTCGGGGCCCCCTTTGGAGGTGCTGACAGATGGAGGGGCTGCCCAGCCCGCCTGCTGGAGTCCGGCTGTGTAGTGCACCCCCCAAATCCCCTGGGGTCCCCGGTGGCTCAGGAAGGGGTTTTATGTTTTCATTCAGTGGCTCTGACCGAGTGTCATCGTAAAGCAGAGAAGAGACTGGAAAGGGTTAATGCTAGGGCTTGGCAGATTGCAGGTCGTGGGGACCTGGGTCAGACCCCAACCCTGCCTACCTGCCACAGAGCCCCCTGAACGCCCAAACGGGCACCCACCCCTCGTTCTCCGTCCGTCCTTCCCTCCTTCCTTATCGAGTGTGGCCCCAGTGGTCTCCACGCCCCGAATTTTGCTCAGGGAAATCACAGAAACCAGCCCGGTGACTGAGCAAGGGCTCCCGACAGCCACGAAGCCACGTGGGTGCTCATCGTGCACCAGGAGCTTTCTTAACACTCTGGAGTGTCCTGACTATGCTGTAGGCACAGTCCTGTTCTCATGCTCAGCGGACGAAACTGAGTCACAGGGATATTGGGTGACGTGCTGGGTTCACGCAGGCAGCCGTGGGCAGGGCGGGCTTTTAACACCAGCCGTCCGCAGCCACACGGGGCCGCCTGGCCACGGCTGGCTTGGTGTTCCTGGCACACGGGTTTCCACCCACAGATAACCGATACGGGGTCTTCAGGAAACACCGCATTGCACAACCAGGTACCTACCTGCGAGGTGCTTCCAGGGAGAACTTCCCCGACGTCTCAGGTGCTGTCTCGATGCCCAAAGCCGGAGTGGTCTGAGGACACCACAGCCACGTGGAACCGGGCCACACGTGGACCTTCCCCAGACGCCTCCCTGCCTTAACTACGGGGACAGAGCCACCCGGGGATGCACCCAGCCCTTGGCTCTCCCCAGCCCAGCAGCCATTTGAACAAAGAGAGCTCAAGAAAGGAAAAAAAAAAAAATGGACAAACTCCAGATCCTGATGGAATCCCAAAGAATTGCCTTTTTTTTTCTTTTTTTTAATCCAAATGTTGAGGTTTCGCTGCTGCACTGGTACCTGGTCTGCGGTAGCCACCCCTGTCCATGAGGCTAGATCCCCACACGGGTGCGCCTGTTACCCTCTGCCGAGTTCTGAGAGTCCCCTGGCAGGGAGACATGGAATAAGGGGACGTCACTTTGCAAGTGCAGGTGTACAGGTGGCCTCTGTGGAGGTGACCAGGTGCTCTGAGGTTGCAGCGTGGCAGAGAGGTGTGTTGGGGAGTCACCCGGGGTGACCCCGTGTTCATCCTCCCGGGAAAGGCCTGAGTCTTGGAGAAGTCAGGCTGGGACGCTCTGTCCTGTCTCGGGGTGTCCCCTTGGGACACTGGGTCTGGACTGCTCGACCGTGTGGACGCTGAACACATCAGCTCTCCCCGTGTGACAGGACGTCACCTCCTCTACCTCCCCTCTCTCCTTAATAGGAGGAGAATAAGTTCACCTTGAGGGGCTTCCCTGGTCTCCGGCCCAGCCCAGGGAGTTCTCAGAGTCCAGCTGGCCGGTTTGGAGCTCTCCTGGGAGTCTCATGAGACTCTCTCTCCCCCACTAGATTTTGCCCAGGAGAAAAATCTAAAAATCAGAAACTCACCTTCTCAATTTTGCATTTTACCTTGTTTAGGTGGGCACAGCACACTCTCATTTTTTTTATTGTGCACAGCGTTGGCAGATTTTTTCCGGAATGTCTCCGCTCTTGTTCCTGGTGTGCCTGGGTGCATTAGCACGGAAAATGCTAAGCGTAGAATCGCTGTAGGATCCAGCCACGTCGCCGCTAGGTATCTACCCGAAAGGATGGCAAAGTGGGACTCGAACAGGTATCTGTCCACGGACGTGCACGGCAGCCAAGAAGTAGAAACAGCCCACGCGGCCACGCACAGCTGCCTGGATCAACAGCGTGTGTGAGATTGGGGGACGTGGAGTATTATGTAGCCACAAAAAGGGATGAGGCCGTGACACCCGATACAGCGTGGACGGACCCCGTGACAGAAGCCAGGCGCAAAAGGACACTTGTTACATGATTCTGTTTCCATGAGGAACCCTGATTAGGCAAATCCAAAAAGACAGAGTAAAACAGAGGTGGCCAGGGGCTGCTGAAAGCCCAGAAGCGGGAATGCTTGTCTCGTGGATACATAGTTTCTGTTTGTGGTGAAAAAAAAAAACCACGGCGTACCCCTGGGGCAAAGGGGGTGATGTCCGGTGCTGAGTGTGCACAACGCCCCGTGGGCAGCCCCGGCCCCCTGGCGTGGGACCCCCTCCTCCCTCCCTCCTCCCCGGCCCATTGTGCTCACTCTCCGTGTCTCAAAACATCTTTTAAATTGCTCATCAAATGGATAGTTATTGTATCATAAAATCTTCAAAGCCGTTCCCCAGTCCCATTGAGTTGCGCCGACGAACTTTTATAGGATGATGCATCGCCACGGATTATGCTAATCAGCTTGTTAATAGCTCCGCTGGCGTTTCCCCCTAAGAGCATTAAAACCCGCCAGCCCCTCGGATGGACTGGGGGGGAGGCGGGGGGTGTTTCATACGGGCGGGGAGCCGGCGGCCGTCCTGACAAGGCCGGTGAATAACGGCAGACACTCCGCAAACTAAAGAAATAACTCCACTAAATTATTTATACGTTCCTCAGAAATACAGTGGTTAAGCAATAGCATTAGTTCACCGCTAATTGTCTTACGGATTTGTGATGAGTTATGGGTCTGAAGGTGGAAGGGGCCTGCGGTTTCCCCCTGTCCCATTATGCTTCGCTGAGACGCCTGCTTCCCCGGCCAGACGGCCAGACTGACCGGCCACAGCTTGGCGAGGCCGGGAGAAGCCACGAGAAGCCCCTTTGTGTGAATTTCAGCATTAAAATACGGCTCGCGGCTTCTGCCCAGAGACCGGCTCCGGTGTCTTCTCCGGAGGAGATTTCACCCATATGTAGCTCCGAGGTGTGTGTTTATGCAACACATCTTCCCAAAGTGTTCCAAGCGCTTTCTACATCATTTTTCATTTAAAGAAAAAAAAAAAAAAAAAACCCAGGGCATCACTAGTTTTAGATGCACGAGGTCGTGAACATTTCACGTGGAGGGATTTGAACAGGGGGCGTCTCTGTTAGTGCAGACGAAGCCCCACCCCCCAGGGCTGCTGGACACTTCTTCCTTCTTGTGGACCCCAAGCGAAAGGTCATTTAAATCTGTAGGAACAGCCCCCAACGGCCACTGTATTGTTCCATGCACTTTGTCCCCAGTTTTACCCACCAGGGACCACGTCGTGTGGACAGTCTCCTACCCACAGCTGTGGTGAGAAGCGGGTGTCCATGCTAGGACGATGGGGATGGCTGGATGTGACACCTGGTGCTGGGCCGATGATGGCTCCACAGCTTCTTGGTCACACATACGCCGGGCAGGGGGACGAGGGTGCCCTGCAGCACGCAGAGTCGCGTGGGGGAGCAGCGTGGACCGGCACACGCCGTGGGAGGCAGGGTTGGTAGTAACAAGAAGGTGTGGTGACCCCGGCTCCTGGGGAAGGGCGATGATGGTGTCGTGTGGATCATGCACAGGTCGGCAGGGAACTGGAGCTGCCACTTGGCGACCAGCAGGAACCGTGGCACGGCCCCTTGAAAAGGACGGGGGGTGTTTGGTGACGGCGCCTTATCCCCGGGGAGCAGAGCGGGAAGACGTGAGATCATGGTAGACCACCAGGAAGCCCCTGTTTTCATCTCAGACTTGAAGCGGGAGCAGGGACGGGGGTTTCCGGCAGGCGGAGAGAGAGCAGTGTGGACGGGTCCACGTGGCCGGAGCTCTGTCACTCGAGCCCCCTGCACCCCCGTGAGGCGAAGAGTGACGCAGGCAAGCCGATCCCCAGACGGCGGCCACGTCTCCCTTCCTGCCTTCTTCTCTGCGGCTCCCAACTGGCTGCAGCCAGCCAAAGCCAGAGACGTGGGGGCCCCATGCACACAGCCCTGTACGCCAGCCTGCAGCCCCGGAGCAGGACGGAGAAGGTGACGCTGGCTCCAGAGGGGACCCAGACCCCAAGCAACATGTGGATGTTGAGCACCTGCTCTCCTCTCACTCTTTCATTATTAATTGATCGATTAATGATTCAATACGGGCGAGAGAGTGTTGCCAGCGATGCATATGTAAAAAGCAAAACAAACAAACAAACAGATACAGGTGGAATAGGTGAACAGAGGAAGCACAGAAGACTTCAGGGCAGTGAAAGAAACTCCGCACGACCCTATACATCGTATGTCTGTCCAAACCCAGAGAATGTGCAACACCACGCACAAACCCCAACGTAGACTAACGATGTCGGTTCATAGTACTCAGTGTTGGCTCAGCCCTTGTAACAAATCTACCTTCATGCAAGGCGTGAACGAGGGCAGAAAAACGAGAGGGTCTATGAGAACTCTGAATCTTCTGCTTTCCCTGTCTGCAAACGTAAAACTGTTCCAAGAAAATTAAATATGCAAGTTTTAAAAGAAACAAAGTGATTTTCCTCTGGAGTATCTACGATCTGGCGGGGAGAGAGAGACACCAGCCATCGCGATGTGGCCTGAGACCTGTCTGATGGCAACAGTCGAGGCTCAGGGACACAACGGGAACGCCTCAAGCCACCAAGGCAGGTGGGAAGAATGTCCCCGGAGAGGTGGCACCACCACGTTTAAGAGGATCCCTCCGGCCAGCACCTCCGAGGGAAGGGACAATGTCCAGCCAACATCTGACATGGCGGGTGCCACCATGGTGAGACCGCCTTCCCGCGAGGAGGGGCAGGTGGAAACGGGTCCGCGCTCCCTCAGCAGCCCGTGTTGGGGTCCGAGCCCGCACGGGCTTCTCCCCACGCCGGCATATCTAAGGTCCCCCCCGCTGAGACGCGCAGCGGAGGACCGCTGGCCGGGCCGGTAATTTGTACACCCCAGCGGTAGACTCGAGCCGCGCCGATCAAATCGAGCAAGCGGCCTCAGACGAGAGGAGAAATTCTCCGAAGATCAGAGAGTCGTCTTCATCATTATAATAATATTGCACTCCTCACCTTCAAAGCGAGGCGCAGACGCTCGCTAATCAATTAAACATGCTCTTATCTTTTCTGATTGGAGTCCTGCCATGCAGGTCAGGAAGGCAGGGCCACGCTCGGCTGGAATGAGCAGCCTTTAAAGTCCGTGCAGACGTGGGCATATTCTGAATTTCCCCCTGCAGAGGCGACGTCCTCAGAGTAAACTCCCAGGAAGGAGATTCTGCACCACACTTTGTTGTTCTTTTATTGCTCTATTTTTTTTTTCTTCCTTTTTGGATAAACGGAGATGATTTTTGGAGAAGCACATGCCTACAACGGGACTGGTGATCTGAGGGAGAGCAGGTTGCTTTTATTTTATTTATTTATCCTCAGTTTCATCTTCTTGCAGTGCTTTTTGCAAAGCCACAGAATATGTCTTGCACTTTCTCCCAAGTCTTGGAGGCTTTGCACAACGCCAGGCTATTTGCTAGTTTTGACGGGGCTGGAGGCGGCAGCCCTCCCGGGGATGACCGTACCACCTGGGACGTTCAGCTTTAGGAACGAAAGTGTCAGGAACCGTCAGCCCCCTCCATCTAAAATCAAGCCTTTACCATGAGGACACCATATCACAGAGAGACAAAGCCACTGCTGTGTCATATTCTATTTGATGTAAGGGTCCAGATATCTTTGCAGTGCAAAAAAAAAAAAAAAAAACAAGTCTCTTATTTCAAAGTTCTGTGGGTGCTACTTCTCCCAAGCAGGACAAACTGACCTGCACCTGCTACGCTGTTTTCCACATAAGCTGGAAAAACGCTGGGTACGTACGGCAGAAATGACAATGTGAAAATTTTTTGTCACGAGCCCGCACTGCAGGAAACAGCCCATTTCGCCTGTCCGCACGCTCTGAATCCCTGTGTGCCTGAACACCACCCGAAAGAGACTCATGAGGTGGAAACCGCTGTCCCACATGTTGCTGGATCCTTTGAGCTTCCTCCTCCAATCTGGTCAACTTGGCTTTGCCCAAATAAGCCACAGCGTGTGATAGCCCAAGCCCTGCACCCCGACATTAGACATACAAGGTGGCCTCAATGTCTACCCACCTGCCCGCAGGGAAGCATTCTAAGAAGGTGACTTTACACCTGCTGTCTGAGCACCTGGTTGGGGAGATTTTGTGGATCTACCAATGGCGCAGTGGCCAAGGTCTTTGCCATGTCTTTCTGGCCACTCCAGAGGACACCAGAAGACCTCCAGGTGATGTCCCTTTCTTTTCCAGACACAAGTAGAGTCAACGTGAAAATGCAAAGGAAACTTTGGAGAACTGGACCGTAGCCAGGAGCAAAGGACAGAAGGATGGCTGGGGAAGGGTGTAGCAGAACGAGGAAGTTTCTCTCTATTTTGTTTTGTGATTGTTGTTCTAGTTCTCTTCTTGTTTCTTGTGCTTTTTTTTTTTTTTTGTTAATAAGACTTAATCTGAAGACCAATTCAAAACCAGCAACCTTCCACATGCCCACCTGGAAGAGCAAGTCTTCTGAAAGAAGAACCTGTGGCTTGGGTCTCCTTGGCGGGTCCATGACTCCAGGTTTTCCGAAAGTCCTGCAAGACAACAGAGGAGCCAGAACAGCTGTAGCACCCAAGTCAGGGGCTCCTCGGAGGGGCAATGCAAGAGTCCCATTTTATCGTGGATATATGGCGGCTCAGTAGAAGACATGCTCTTGACGCCCCAAGCTGGAGCCATTGTGATTCTGAGCATGTTCTTCATGAAACTTTAGAGATCTCTGGACAGATCTGGGGCTCCAAGCTTCCTCTCGCTCTGTCCGGAATTGATCACCGTGTTCTCAATTTCAGCCACCCTCTGGATGGAAGTCAGAGAGGGTTGGTCTTTGCTATTTGAACGGTTGGACACTGTGCACCTTTGACCCTGGGAGTTAAACGCCTGACAGCCTCTCTGATGGCTGAAAGTCTGAACTTTCAAGAGCTAAACGCTCCAAAGTCTTCCATGAACATCACCCAAGGTTGAAGCCCTAGGAGAGTCAGGGTGGGGATGACACAAACAGCCCTAACTCTTCTCTAGAGAATGTACAAGGGTGTCATTTTGGGGCGCCAGACACATCACGAACAGTTGTGGAGATTGCCACCTTTCATCCTCTGTCTTGGTCTGGGATCCCCTGGAAGCAGACCCTGAGATGAGGTGTTGAGTGTGAGCTTCTGGAAAGCCCAGCAGGACGATTAAATCAAGGGAAGGTGATAAGCAGTCACCACTGTGACAGTGGTGACAACCATGCCTCAGTCTTGCTGGAGACCCCAGGGAGATGAGGTAAGATATGCCTCAGAGTCGGTTCGAACAAAGAGTGAGAAAGCACCAGCAGATACCTATAAGTCTTCCCTATCGCTGGCCAGACGTTCCTCCAGGCATGTTAGCTCCACAGAAGAGTCGCCCAACAAGAGGGGACTGAGCAAACCATAGAAAGTTCTCAGGAGGAGAGCCGTGGGTGCTCACAATAAGAACCTTTCAGAAACTTTGGAGAGTTGAGTGCACTTCAGGGAATATACGTGCAGTGTCCTGACAAGGTCTGCAGCATCCTCACCACCACCCTATAAGCTACGAGCCACCGTCACCTCTATTTAATTTCCCCTCCTTCCCAGATTTGACTTTACTTCCGTGCAAATCTGATGGAGGGAACAACCCTTCCAATGTAATTATAATTCACCCTGGTGTGATCAATGATTGTGACTTTCTTTTTTTATCGAGTGTTAAATGTGGACGAGGCATCTAAAGTAGCTAAGGTTTGCATGACCATGTAGTTATCTGTCTGATAACTGGGATGGGGGTAGGTTTGGAGTATGGCTGTTCAAAATTCACTCTCATGCAGAGTTGAGGGAATTCCAAGTGTGGGCACCAGAAGGAAGCCAAGAACCCCTGGATGTTAGAATAAGCTTGTCTGTTGAGGAGAGAAGTGCAAAAATCATAAAAGTGGTTCCCATGAATAATCAGAAAGAGAGCACACCGGGGTACCCACCCCCAGGTGTGGGAACAGACAGGACTAGCACACACGTCCACACCTGGTCACTCTCCCTCCCAAAGGAGAAAAGATTTGGCTGGTTTCGAACTGTGTAAGACGGGAACCACCCAGTGTGCCGCCCTATGTTATCAGCTCAGTTTGTGAGATTTATCCACACTCTTGCACACTTTGGTGGTTCTTTTATTCTCACTGCTTCGTAATATTCTACACATGGATATACCATGATTTGTTTATCAGTTCTATTGTTGACATCGAGTTGATTGTTTTTGGCTGTTAAAATTATACTGCTGTGAACCTTCTTGCACGAGTTTTGGGCACACCTGTGCACCTCCTTCTCCTAGGTCCACATCTAGAAGCAGAATTGCTGGGGCACAGACACGCCTAGGCCCCACCTTAGCAGATACAGCCACGTGGTTTTCCAGAATGTTCACACCAATTACACTCCCTTCTGCCACGTGGGAGTGTTCCAGTTGTTCCGGAACTTGCCAACACATGGTACTGTCGGCCATTTTCATTCTAGCCATTCTGGTGGGAGGCTGATAATTCGGCCTTGCAGTTTTAACCTGTTTTTCCCTGTTTATGACCGATGCTCGCTTTTTAAGGAGAGAACATCACACGGCTTCCCAAGGGCACACGGCACATCCCTGACAAAATCAAGACCTGTTGCCCTGCCTAATTCCCAACTCAATGACTTTTCCACGCCACCCACAAAGCCATCACCTGGGAGGTAGCACGAGCAACGCTGGCTGCCCACACGTCACTGCCTCTGTGTCCCACACGCTGCGGTTATTCATTCTCACGGTGGGCATGATTTTAGGCACAGCCCCGCACACCCATCAGAACAAAACAGTGCTCAACACACGAGCGCCAACGCCACCACACCGTGGGGTAGAGAGTCAAAGATTAAAACTATGGCAGATCTTCCTCAGTCTGTATTCTTTTCCCAAATGTCCTTTTTCCTCTTTAGCTGCAAGAAAAAAATCTCTGCCGAGCTGGAGGTGGGCAGAACCGCAAACGCCCCGGCTGCAGCCCTGCCAGTGTCTGCTGTTCCCCAAGACGGGGCCAGGAGCAGAGCAACAGCTAAACAGAAATGGCGGCTCCATTTCCCTTAGGACTCTCGGCCTCGCCAGTCGGGGGTTGCAATGGGTTAAGCAGTGGCCTCCCCCAAAAAGGTGTGCTCAAACCCTAAGCCCCAGTGCTTGCGGATGTGGCCTTATTTGGAAACGGGATATTTGCAGGGATCATTAAGATGCAAGTGAAGATGAGGCCATATTGGATTACGGTGGACCCTAAATCCAATCAGCGGTGTCCCCAGAAAAAGATGACAGGGCCCATAAAAGCACACACAGGTACCAGGCCCCCGTGGAGACGGAGGCAGGGATTGGAGGGATGGGTTTGCCATGCACGGAACGCCCGGAGCCCCAGAGGAAGGAGAAACACATGCAATGGGGTGTCCTCCAAGTGTCCAGAAGGAGCCAACCCTGCTGACACCTCAGTTCCAGACTCCCGGCCTCCAGAACGGGGAGAGGATCGATTTCTGCTGTTTGCAGACAGCCGGTGTGCAGCCCCCGGAGACTCCTACGGAGGCCTTGAGTCTGGGCCTGGTGATACCTGGAGGTGCGGGTGCCAGGAGCAGGGAACGGGGCGCCCGCTGGTGAAGCCCCAGCCCGGCCCTTCCTCGCCCGTAGGCTGTTGCAAAAAAGCCGGGGCCAAATCCGCAGGCTTGTCAAAAGCTCCTCGGGGCTCCAGGCAGCTACAAAGCCGCAGCCAGCCGCCGCCTCTCATTACGCGCGGCGCGGGCTGTGATAGCGGCGGGGGCGCCCTCGACGCCGGCCCCTTCCCCGCGCCGCGCCCGCGTTATGAATAAAAACATGAAATTAGTTTTATGTCAGAAGAACAACCCCTAGGACACTTGTAACTTATAATTATGATTTCTAAGCCGTTCGACTTGTCAGTACCGAGAAATTCACAGCAGAGACTTCCCGCGGTTTATGGGCTCAGACAGTCCGCGCGCGCTGCGGAAAATTAGCCACGAGTCTCTCATCTGTATTCTGATTTATTAACTGCCGAGCGGAGCAGGAACGAGGAAAACGGACTCCCGGCCACGGAGTTCCCGGCGTGGCGGCCCGGAAGGCGTCGGGGACACACGGGAGGACGTCCCGCAAAGGGCAGAGAGCAGCGTGGGTGAACCTGCCTTACCCCAGGGCCACGGTCACCACCCTGTGCAGGGAGCCCCTCCCCCTTCCAGAGGCAAAAATCATTTCAGATACAAAACGCAGAGGCGAGAGACGCAGTTATTTGGGGAACACGCACTGGCCGGCCACACCCCTGAACTCAGGTGCCCCCTGAGAGCCCCCCAATCTGCCTGTCCATGGAAACAGGAACGTCACCAAGTCTGGGCTTTGGTGACGTGGTGCTGCTCGCCTGGAGCCCGCCCCGGGACACCTGCGCTTTCCAGATGTGAGCTGCACCTCGTTCGAGGTCTCTCTCAGTCTCTGCCTTGTAGGATTGCCGAGAAAGCTGGGTGGCCGGCACGCAGTAGGGCATCAGGTGCGACTGCCCAAGATCTGACACCTCTGACGTCACTGTCTAGCCCACACCTGCGCCCCAGGTACAGCTTTCACCGCGTGCGAGCCCAGCTCTGCTATTCACCACCGACTGGCCTCAACCCCTCACTCACCGCCTCCACCAGCTTCGCCCCGAAAATCAGAGCCCGGGACCCAGAAGGGAAAGAGAATCGGAGAGACCGGGTGTCCCGGCCGGGTTGTGACCCTCCGCGGTTGTCTCCTAATCACCAGCAGGTGGAAGCCGCCATAGATTGATGTTCTAGGTCGGCTGGGCGATGCTATGAAAATGTTCTTCTGCACGACGGTGGCTTTGTCACCTCAACTTCCGTGCATCATAAATGAATTCCTTGAGTGATTGACATTTCCTAGAGCACCGTCTGGGCAGCCAGGCCTGGGCTCACTCAGTCAATCAACAAGCATTCCCTGCAGATCCACACGGGATGTTTCATAGAGGCCCAGACAGGACCAGAAACAGCACTGTGGCCTCCAGGCAGCCGGGCAGGTGGGAAAACAAGGTATCGCACCACGGTGCCATCAGGGCTGAAAGGAATCTTACCATCTGTGGACGGGTGGCTTCCCAGGTGACAGATACACTAAGTCCCTGGTAACTGCTAAACAGGCCTGGGAGGCAGGTGCCACCGTCGTCACCCTACAGGGACACAGAATGAGGATGGAAAGAGTTAGGACGTGCCCAGGTGGGATGAGCCCGAAAGAGACAGATCTCCCGTCCGAACTCACCTGGGGACGTGAGCTGCCCGCGCTGGACATTCCCCACCCGACTCTCCAAGGACTTTCAGCTCTGGCTTGTGAGGTGCAAGGGACATGGCAACCCAGAGTGCAGACAGCACAGAGGGTGGCATTCGGGGGAGCAGCTGTGTGTCCATTTTCTTCTGCCTAACCCGCGCCGCACACAAGCAGCCAAATGCTGTAAAGCTGCTTAAACTCCGAGTCCCTCGTGTTTTATGAATCAAGCATGAGCCTCACACTCGGATATGTCCCCTAAACAGTTCTCAACCCGGCTGCACGTCCCAACCTCCTGGAGACGTCTTTCGTACACCGAGATTCACGCCCGAGTCCTCCTGGCTCAGTTTGAGGGGACACTGGGGCGTCCCCATGCAAGGAAGAGCTCAGATGTGGGGACCACCCCAGCGGTGGCACCTTCAGAAGCATCTGAGCAGCTCCCACAGGTGGCTTCGGTTCTCAGCTCCCCCTGACACGTGCCTCGGTGGTGTCATCCGTGTGACGCCGAATCTCTGATTCCACCTGGACCAGGTTCCCTCTCCCGGCAACTCAGAGACAGACATTGAGAATCCACGTTGCTCTGGATGGCTGGGCTTTGGTGTGCACGGCAAGGGACCTGGGAGGGGGTCCTGGGAGGGACGGGATGTGGAGATGGGCCGTGGCTGAAGACACCCCCCCAGGCAGAGCTCCGGCCCCCCTCGTCACTCCGCCCGAGTCCCAGCCCACCCTGGACCCCAACCCTCAAGCAAACCTCCCTTCTCTGACAAAGCCGGCGTCCCTTGGTGTCTGTTCACCGCCATCAAATGAGAAAGTTTTGGAACCAGATAGTGGTGATGATAGTTGCACGATGTTGCCAATGGACCTAAAGCCACCGAACTTGGCACCTTAATGTTGTTAAAATGGTAACTCTGACATTATGTGTGGAACCTGAGCAACCAGCCAGGGCACTCACATGTGAAACCACAAGTTTTATGCATCCTGATTAGGGGTGTTTCTATTTAGCAAATAAAAACAGAGGACGCCCATTTCACATTTGAATTTCACACCAACAAATAATAATAATTTTTTTTTTTTTAGGATAAGTGTGTCCCTTGCCATATTCAGGATATACTTCTACTTTAAAAAATACAATGCGTCCATCATTTATCTGAAATTCAAATGGGCCCAGGCACCCCATCTTGCGCCGGGCAGCCCTAATCCCGGGGTCTCACACGGGGACTTTGTGTCACACCTCACGCCGTCCCGAGGACAGCAGATGGTCTCAGGCAAAATGACCGGCAAAACCCTCACGTATCCGGCCAAATGGCCCCTCCATGCAGCACGGTCTCGGATCTTAAAACTCCTACACATTAAAAAAAAAAAAAGATTTAAATAGCATCTTAGCAAGAGCTTTAAATAAAGACTTTTAAGTTATAGAGTTCAAACCTAAAAGAAAACCCAGCAAACAAAACTCGTACACATGTCCCCCTACCAATGAATATCTGTGCCGTCAGGGAAACTTAACCCCGTGCATGACACGGCTTAAGCCACCACGGCAACAACCGAAAATGCACCGGAGCGGCTCGTGTGAGGGCCCTCATGTTTTGCTCTTTCTCTTCAAGAGAACCCCCAAAATAACATAAAATCCTTAGCTCCCCCCAAAAACCAGAACCCACTCTGCCAACTCCATACAACGGATGCTGTTTTAAGTTAACTCTCCAGGATAAGAGACCAGTCCCGGGAACGGCCGCAGAGGCTGAGTGATGGACGGCCCATCCCCCAAGGAACGTTTGCGTGTTAAATGAGGCGTGAGTCCCGCCAGCTCCAGGGAGTCCCCACGCAGCCCCTCTGCAGGTGGGATGAACTATCTTCAGCCCGGGAGAGGCGGATGCGCGGCCCCCCCTGCACCCCACCTGCTCCCCGGCCAGAAGCAACAGAGGATGCTTTTATTTTGAATACGCTGCGGTTGTCGGTTGGATGCAAATGAGACCCCGCTGGAGTTGGCCTAATTTACCTAGTTTTCTTGGATATGTTTCCCCAGCCCAATGGCAGTGTTTGCACAGAGGAGCCCAGGGTGAAAGTTCTGTGATTCTGGGGTTCGAGGCTAAGTTTCAAGGGATGCAGGGGACAGACACCTGGACGCAAACCTGGAGCGGCACAGGGCTTCCTGACAAAGGTGTCGGGCGGGATTCTGCAAAAACTCATAAGGAAGGTCTCCAACAGGGTTTCTACACCCCTTGTTGGGCATCTCTGGAATAACTCTGAACCCATTAGTGGGAGAGACCAGGCCCTCAGTGTGTCCCTGGCTGTATGCATGCAGTGGCGTCTATTTTATGTTTGGCACTTATGTGCACTTTGAGTGGAGGATGAGTGCTTGGGGCGTACATTGCTAAACACACAAGTGGGCGTCCAGGAAAAGTGGGTCCCTCTGACCTCGTCCCCCTGCCAGCTGGCCCCCAAGAGCCCCTCCCGGGGGACAGCCCTGTCACAATCTGTCGGTGACGGTCCATGATCCGCAACTATATTTTCAAGCACAATCATAGATGCATTTGTTTCTTGTAGCTGCGGTAACAAATGACCATAAAACAGGGCGCTTAGAAATTCACCCTCCCCCAGTCCCGGAGCCCAGGAGTGTGAGACGCAGGTGTCTCGGGGCTGCGCTCCCTCCGCAGGCTCCAGGGGAGGCTCCTTCCTGCCTCTTCCAGCTCCTGGGGGCTCCAGGCGTCCCTGGGCTCGTGGCCGCGTCACTCCAGTCTCTGCCTCTGTCTCCACGTGGCTTCTCCTCTGTGTCTGTGTCTCCTCTGCTGTCTCTTAGGATACTATCATTGGGTTTAGGGATCTCCCTAATTCAGAGTGATCTCAGCGCGAGATCCTTCACTAGTTACAACCACACAGACCCTGCTTCCCAATAAGGCCGTTTTTATGGTGTCTAGAGATTATGAAGAGGATTTACCTTTTGGGGGCACACCACGCAGCCCACTGGAGTACACACACTTTCATTTTGTAAGTATGAAAGGCGGCCACCACACACCCTCTTCCGAATTACGCTTTTCACCAGAGGCAATATTTAATGTCCCTGCACACTGCAGAACCTAACAGTTCTGAAGAAACCCTAAGAACACGGTCTCTATCCCCATGTAGATTTTTAAAAAACTCACATCAGGACTCCATGGACCCTATTCTAAAGATCTTAAAATGGAAATGCAAAATGTGCCCTGTGGCCTTGGACACGCTCGAGTGGTAGGACAGCAGAGGCTCGTGCCGAGGACGTGGTCGGAGCTCTCCGCACTCGCTCGAGGAAGGGGGCACCAGCCGGGCTGCGGAATGTTAGCTGACGTCCCACGGCTGGTCAGGACCCAGCTTGGGGGAAGGAAAAGCAGAGAGAAATCCTACGTGTGCTTCCCCCCAGCCAGTCGTGCATATACACATTGTGTGCATGTGTATGTGTGCCTGTGTGTGCATGCACGTGTGTGCACATGCGTGCATGCTCACCCGTGACGTTACATGCATACCAGAAGCAATCCAGCAGAGAGGAAATCGAGGTGTGTTTCCTCCCAGCCAATGTGCGTGCATACATGTCTGTGTGCACGTGTGTCTGTGCACGCACTCACGGTAACCGTTGCACAGCAAAAGCAAGAATGCAGCCAACAGGAAATCCACATGTGCTTCCTCCCTGGCATGCATGTGTACACGTATGTGTACAAGCATGTCTGTGCATGCATGAGTGTGCATGCGTGTTGTGTACATATGCATGCATGTGTATACACACTGTGTGTACACAAATGAGTGTGAGTGTTATGTGTATATGCATGCATGTGTATACACACTGTGTGTACACAAATGAGTGTGAGTGTTATGTGTATATGCATGCATGTGTATACATGCGTGTGTGTATTCATATGCATACATGAGATTATGTGCCCACCAGGAGCAAAAGACCCCACCAGCCGGAATCCCCCAGCCCACAGACAAGGACACATGGACAAAGCAAGAGCCACAGCCACCCCCACGCCTGCACTGCCTGACACATGACCCCCTGGGACCCTCCTGTTCTCCCATGAAGACAAGGTCAAACGCCGCATCCTCCTGAGCTAGGAGCATCATCTGCATGGAGCTCGCAGCTGGCTAACGAAGGCCTCTGTGACATTTGTTTTCACAATGGAGCACATCCCAACGGTCCCTGCTCTGATCCCCTGCCTAATTCAACCTCCCTGTGGATCCCGCGTGGAGGGACGCAGCCCCTGACAGATCCCTCCGTCACTTTCCATGACGGTGGGAGCCGCCACCCTGAACCAATCTGCCATTGCAAAGTCCCCGGGAGGGAGGGGGAGCGCGTGTTCTGGCTGCCTTCCCACCGTCTGCCCCCGACTTCCCGTGGGGTAACCCTTCCTACCTGCCTGCCTTCTCCCCACCCTTCTTTCCGTCCTACCCTCCCCGGCAACAGATGCCTGGTGGGGGTTTTGTTGTTGTTGTTTTATTTTTAAATCAAGTGGCACTGTCAGAGCACAGCAGTGCTACCGTTGGTTTTCCTTATGAATGTTAACCGAATAAAGCCCACATTGGAGAAAATGCTTTACATGCTACCTCGGAAGACCCGAGATGGGTCCAGACAGTGGGCTCCTGCAGATGCTGTCTGCTGGCCGCGTGGAGAGGGGGACAGGCCGGCCGGGGACCGTAGCCAGGGCTGGCCGAGCGGGCCCCACGCCCACACGGGTCCACCCTCACCTCCCGGGTTTGAAATCCGCACACCCGCGCAGCCCTGGAGAGGGGCGTCCTGCAGAAGCCGCGGATCCCATCTGGCGCCTCGTACGTTAGGATGCCACGTGCGGTTTTTAATAGGTGGGAATTGGGTTAAGGAGCCGTCCAGGAAGGCTGAGCTGGTGGGGCGGTCTGGGGAGGTGTGTGATTAACTGGCGCACAGGGCCGGGCCGGGTGGGAACCAGAGTTCTCCCCTGGTGAACGGCAAGCGCCAAACGGACCCAGGAAATACAGGAGAGGTTGTATTGCTCATTGATTTTTCTGTTGTGTTTCTGCATAATTAAAACAAAAAAGAAAGAAAAAGATAGCTTTCCCGCCTAGCTGCCCTGAACACCATGGTCGGGGATAATGATTTCATAATACAACACCTGTGCGCCTCTCTCTCTCTCTCTCTCCTCCCAGAGCAGGGTCTACTGAAGGTTTTGCCTCAAAGGCATAGCTCAGATAAAACACATGCTCTTCTCCTACCCCCTGGCTATGGTCTGAGTGTTTGTCTCCCCACAAAATTCCAATGTCAAAATCCTCACCCCCAAGGTGATGGTGTTAGGAGGTGGGGCCTTTGGGAGGTGACAAGGTAATGAGGGTGAAGCCTCATGGGTGGGATCAGTGTCCTTATAAAGGGACCCCAGAGAGCTCCCCGGCCCCTTCCACCATGCGAGGACCACCATGTGAGGAAGATTTCTGGGACCAGATTGCCAGGCTAAAAAGGGGTAGAATGTGGTTTTAGCATGAGCTGATTTTTGTCAAAATTGGCGAGTGCATCAGAATTTTGTGCTGAATCAGCTACTTGCTTGGGGGAATCTCACGGTGTGCTTGGCAGATTTAACAAAATAGGAGCGTGATGCTAGATCCCACCAAAGCAAGCTGAGAGCCGTGCTACGAGCCGTCTGTGGACCAGGGCCGGGCGGGGACTGCTTGTTGGGACTCACCACACACCAAGCACAGACATCAACATGGAGCCCTTAGAAATTTGACACGGCCACAAACATCCAATTTTTTATCTGTCGGAGCTAATGACAAATTGGAGCTTGTGTTTTGCCTTTGCTTCGTTTATTCTTCTAATAATTTATTTCCATTTTATTTTTTTTTAAAAACATTGTCCCATGAGAGATTAGAAAAGAACATGTTGCTTCTTATCAATCATTGGAATGGTCCTGGTTTGAGGATGGAACTTCCCCGGATGTTTGCAAAGGCTCAAAATCAAAGACTGTGGGAAAGAGGTTTGCCTCGTTGTATGTCTCAGGTGTATCTTAACCCCATCTTGATAAATCAGGTCCTCCAGGAGGTTCACAAGCCCTTCCTTCATCGGGAACTTGACACGTCTCGTCAATGAAATTCCAGCTTTCGAGGAGGAAACACAAAAATAGACACCTTTGGGGATATTGCTTTGGGGCCAAGAAGGCCAGCAGGAGATGCTACAGCTGAAATAGGCTCATCTTGATGCAATTTGGAGAGCGTACGGTGTGGCAAAGAGCAGTAGGCAGCATGTGACCACCGGAGGCAAAGTGTCTCTGTAGGATGCGGTTGGCACCCTCTGCTCCCAGAGGTCTCAAAGCAGAGGGCAGCCACTAAAGGGATACTGAATTTGAGACCTGAAATACTCCCTAGTGGGTGGTCAGGGACCCAAATTGCCCCCCTAACGCAGAGAGCAAGGCTGCCTCGCAGAACTCCCTGCTCCAAGACCACCTTGAGTCCAGAATACCTGAAAGAAAGATCATCCTCTCTTTGAGGAAGTTCTCTAAGATGAGCACATCCTGGGAGTCTTCTTCTCAAAGAGTCTCCAAACATTTTCCTGGAAAGCTGGAAACAATATAGAAATCCTGCCCCTGGGGACAATTCCACACATTGCATCTTTTGTCTGTCTGGTAAGAGAGACGGATGACCCGGGAAAGTGTTCTCCCCAACCATGGGCAGATGCGAATAGCAGCTAATGGGTTCACCACCAGCCAGCGTGATCTTTCAGAGCGGACCAAGTTTGAGAGAACCTGTGTGTTCTCTGTGAATTCTCCCCCACTGGGAAGGAGGAGGTTTCTGCGACCCAGGTCAACTACATTTCCAGCTACTGGTCTGGCCAACCCCTCCTCTGGTCCCATTGCTCACCCAGGGTTCACGGTGTCCCTGGAAGCACGGCTTGTGGTTCTGTAGGTTGCCATGGATTCTATGTGCCCAGCTGTTTCCCCTACAATATTCCCTTTGTAAACTAAAAACAAAATCCACCTGCTGACCTGCTGGACCCCTCTTGGCCAAGAGGACCCCAGAAAAACCTTAAAACTGAGTTCCCAGCCACGAAGAGAAGGGAGGTTGGACACACCTCATTATACCCCCTTCCTTTTGGAGTTTAGCTACAGCAACTGACCAGCAATAATGCAAAAACAGAGATCATATGACTGAAAAAACAGACTCTTTGTGACAATGAGACACTAAATTATTAACAAGACCTGAGGCCATGCAGGGCAAAGGTTAAATCACACCTGCAGGTCATCAATTTACTTAACAGATCACTTCAGAGGGGAACACACGTCCTTGTGCCTCCAGCAGTGTGTCTCCCATTCCAAGGTTCCTGGCAGGTTCCTTAAGTGTTGGCGTCCTCCCAGCCAGTGTGTCCAAACTCTGGTGTTCTCAGGAATCTTCTGGGGATCTTGGTCATGCAGACTTGAACTCATAAGTTCTGGCCAGGGCTGAAGACGGTGAGGCTCTAACCATCTCCCAGGGACGCTGATGCTACGGGTGTGGGGACCATTAGCGAGGGTCTAATCCAGTGTGTCTCCAACTTGGCTGAGCATTGAAATCACCTGGTGAGCTTTAAAAGACCACCTTCACAGGTGGACGCATGCATAGGTATGGGAATGACTCTCACCTGGCCACTGTCCTCTCCCCAGTGCCCACAGCTTCTGCTGACGAGACGTGACTTAGCAGCCACTTAGTGCAATACTCTGAGCCTCGTCACCTCTGTGACCACCGGGGCCCCCTCCATCTCGAGGATGGCGGGAGGGCGACTCGTTAGCATTCATTACGGGTGTCTGCTGAGATGAGATGCCGCGTCCCATCGAGGTGAGAGGTTCCCATCAGCGCGAGGGCCACCTGGATCCTGACATGCACCTCGTTACCCGCCTGCTGTGACAGGCATTTCAGATCGAACGCGCATCACCGTGCAGACTCGGGGGCTACATCCAGAGACCTGAAATATGCAAAGGAGACATTCCTGATGTATTCGAGAGGAAAGGTCTGCCCACGGCGCCATATGCTCTACATGACAACGCGGACCTAGAGAGATGCCGAGACGACAGGGAGGAAGGTGACGCGCTGTGATGTCGCTGTCTGTCCTCCACCCACCTGCCTCCGTAGTGGCCCCGCCAGGTGATCATCCTACCATAATTACGGGTTGTTAGCATGATGGCTGTGAGCTCTGTTGAAGCCAAAGCTCCAACTCAGACGGGACTTGCCTGAGAGAGTGCTGGGTGACTTTTCAGGGACCCCAGTAAAAACCTGGCAGTGGGGAAGTGGCCTTTGGTGAAAGTGGGGTGATTCGTGATGGTGATACCCTGAGAAGAGCTTCCGGTTGGCCCCTGGGTTGGGGTGGAGATAGCGCCTTTGCCTGGGAGAACTTTCTCTCTCTCTCTCTTTCTCTCTCTTTCTCTCCATCTTTCTCTGTTTTTCTCTCTCCCTCCCCCTCCCCCTTCCCCTCTCTCCTTTTCTTGCCCTGTTTTCAGACTTATAATTAGTCAAAAACTTCTAATGGCATTTATTTAGCCTCCAATGTGATCCAAAAACCTAAAACAACTGGTTTACCCACCAGGCTCATCAAAGCCAAGATATGCACGTTGGGGTTATACATTTTTCTTTTAATGATTTGATAACAATTTATGGATTGAGATTCAAAAGAATGACAACAATAAAAATCTATTGCGGAATCCTTGTTAATTATAGAAAAAGTGCTTCATAAATATTGAAATATGTTCTTATCCGGTAATGCCCTGATTTTCTAGACTTGGACACACACGGAAAGCAATTATTTGGTGATTAATCTATTTTTTAAACTTTCTGTTCATTAGTCTTTTGATGAAAGTTTATCTAAGCAAAGATCACACAGAGTTGATGCACAAGGAAAATGTAATATGGATCATTCCATGAATAGAACAAGAAGGCAAGGAAATCATTTCACAATGTTGACTCACTAAGACCATATCTTTATGGGACAGGTGAAAAAAACACTTATTTTGACCCATTTTGGCCATTTTCATCATCCATCAGTAGAGATCTATACAGCTGGGATGGGGAGAAATTTACCTCGTTACCTTTCTTTAGAAAAAATTAAACCGTGTGTAATACATAAAGAAGAGTGCTATAGGTTCAGTGGTGACCCCAAAACTATATTGACCACCTAACCCCCAGAACTTGGGAATGTGATCTTATTTGGAAATAGGGTCTTTACAGATGTAGTCAAGTTAAAATGTCTGTTACCCCAAAATTCCTGTATTGAAATTCTCACCCCAAGGTGATCGTGTTAGGAGGTGGGGCCTTTGGGAGGTGATGAGGTCATGAGAGTGGAGCTCCGTGCATGGAATTAGTGTCCTTATATAATAAAAGGGACCCCAGAGAGCTCCCTCGCCCCTTCCACCGTGTGAGGACACAGCGAGAAGGCGCCATCTATGAACCAGGAAGTGAGTCCCCACCAGACACAGCCTCCGCCACGCCGAGATCTTGGACTTGCAGCCTCCAGAGCTGAATGAGCAATCAATGTCTGCTGTTTATACGCCGTCCAGACTGTGGTGTTTTGTTATAGCAAACTGGATGGACTAAGAGAGCTGGGAAGGAGGTACATGAGGAAGTGTTAGGCTCTACACATGGAGTTTATACTTCTGCTCTTAGAACTTTATTACCCCATTTTGTATATCCCGGCAGCATCTATAAAATCTGTCTCCCACGTGATAGCAACAGATGGTAGCTGAGTTTGAGAATTGCCCAGATTGGTCAAAGTTAGTTATCAATTACTGCTACCAGGCTCCCTTTGGTGGCCACTAGAAATGTGACTCTGGGTATGATGGGCTGAACTGTGTCCCTCCAAATTCATACATTGGAACCCTGACCCCCAGGACACTGTATTTTGAGATGGGTCTTTAAAGAGGTGATTACAATAAAATGAGGTCATTAGGGTGGGCCCTGATCCAACAGGACTGGTGTCCTTATAAACAGAAGAGATGAGGACACAGACATGCACAGAAGGATGACCCCGTGAGGACACAGAGAGAAGACGGCGTCTACACGCCCTGGAGAGAGGCCTCAGGAGGAACCAGCCCTGAGACACCTGGATCTGGGACTTCCAGCCTCCAGGACGGGAGAGAATAAACGTCTGTGGTTTGAGATCCCCAGTCTGTGGGAGTTTCGTATGTCAGCCCCAGGAGAGTTACACTCTGGTCATGGACTGGTCACCATACAAGGGTATGATGCCTTTTGTGATGACCAAGTCGATCCACAAGCATCTTTGGGATGCCCACTCCAGTGTGTGTCAGGGGCTGAATTAGGGTCCACAGATACACAGGCAAAGAGACTACAGAAGAAGGTTTCTGTCCTCTTGGAAGATTCGCACTCTAGACAGTGAGAGGAAGCAATAAAGAAGTCAAAGGCAAATCACAAATAAAGCAACGGTTTGTGGCAGGGGCCATGATGCAATCAGACAGTGGCAGTAATGAGACACAGCTGGAAATCTTAGGATGGGGGTGGTCAGTGACACTGTATGAGGTCCCTGGGGTTTCTGCAACAAATTGTGGGTGGCCTAAAACAACAGCAATTCACCCTCCCCCAGTCCCGGAGCCCAGGAGTGTGAGACGCAGGTGTCTCAGGGCCGCGCTCCCTCCACAGGCTCCAGGGGAGGCTCCTTCCTGCCTCTTCCAGCTCCTGGGGGCTCCAGGTGTCCCTGGGCTTGTGGCTGCGTCACTCCAGTCTCTCGCTGTCACAGTTTTTGTGCTAAATTCCCCTGTGCCTCTCTCTTACGAAGCCCCTATGACTGCATTTAGGGTCCACCCTGATAACCCAAGATAATCTCCCCATCTCAATACCCCTAACTTATCCCATCGGCCAAACCACTGGTACCATGGGAGGTTCCATTTGGTCGCAGGGATTAGGATGTGGACATCTCTTCTGTGGAGAAGGTGGGCAGGTATTATTCAGGTCAACACAGGAGCCTCACGAGGTTGGGATCTCTTGAGCCAACACCAGAAGGACGCAAGGGGCCGGCCACGCGGGAGCTGGACAGGGACATCGAGGGAGAGACACCGTGGAGAGAAGCCACGGAGGACGCAAAGAGCTCGCTGAGTCAGGAAGACATGCAAAGGGGCAGCAGTTCAAATGCACAGTGAGGGGGGACTTCCAAGTTCACGGTGGCCCCTCCAAGGGCACTGGGGTCGGAGGAACCAGCGTGGATTCTAGCCCATGTCCCTGGGGAGACACAGAAGGATTTAAGAGTTGAGGTCAACTATGTAATTTGACTGAAGAGAGCACCGGTGGCCACATGGAGAAGGATGCCAGAAATTCAGGAACAGAAGCCAGAGGACCCATTGAGAAGCTATCGTCTTCGTTTGGACATGGGAGGGCTGAGGCTTGGATGGAGGCAGAGAAGAAGAGGAGGAAAGACAGACCTGGACCTCTCATGGCACTCGCAGAGGCAGCCTCTGCCGGAGAACGTCTGCATGGACGTCCTACAGGCTCAGCGCCCAGCTGTCTGGTCCTGCCTGGTTCTACGTTCATGTCGGGCGAGGGCATCTGTGACCCACTGGGAAACCACCAGGACGCTTCATAGTTGAGGTCACAAGGCTCCCATCTGCGGAGGGAGCATGCGATAAACCCAGGAGGAATACATCCTGGAATCTGGACCAAAGAACGTATCGCAGCAAGGTTGTGACGTGGCCCCAGGAAAGCACGGCGGGGATTTTGGGTTTACCCAGGTTAAGGTCATTTGCTGAGTCACACCAGGAAAAGGTATAGCCACGTCGGCATCCTGGCTCTGAGGTCGCTGTGAAGATTCTAGAAGACAGCAGCAACATTTCCAAACATACCTTGAGCAGGAACCACATCAGCCTCACCCTGCAAGATCCCCACGGTCCACAGAAAAACCAAGGTCATCTCCATGAGTTGGAGCAAAGAGAAGTGGCCAAACCCTGCCCTTGTTATGTGTGTGTCTGCCACAGTTGTTTAGATATAGGCTATGAATGTCACCAAATGATGTCTAAAGACTGAAAGCATGAATCTCCATAATTTTCATATGCATAAGAAAGATATCTTATGATATGCTAATGATGAGGGTAGGATCCTTAATGAGTGTTACAATTAAGGACAAATAATTAAATGCTCACCTTTTGTGGAGTCTTTGAACATCAGCCTCAAAGTAATCTGGGCTGATAAAGTATGGCAGAGAGAGACAAAGATTCTGCTGCACCTGGAATTTTGGCGTCAAGGACTATTATATTCGGTTCCGGGGTTGGTGCACCTCGCCACTGATGTGGTCAGCTTGGGTGTGTGAGTGGGAAACCCCAGGCGGGCTTCCGTACTCAGATTGGTCCTCGATATGGTAACACCAGGGGGGATCCAGTGTCCTGAGGACACAGTGCTGTGCAGCTTCTAGCTGGTGGGACCTCCTGACCTCATCACCCTTGACAGCAGGGAGGGAGGGGTCCAATGTCCTGAGGTCACAGTGCTGTGCAGCTTCTAGCTGGTGGGACCTCCTGACCTCATCACCCTTGACAGCAGGGAGGGAGGGGTCCAATGTCCTGAGGTCACAGTGCTGTGCAGCTTCTAGCTGGTGGGACCTCCTGACCTCATCACCCTTGACAGCAGGGAGGGAGGGGTCCAATGTCCTGAGGTCACAGTGCTGTGCAGGTTCTAGCTGGTGGGACCTCCTGAGGTCAGCGTCCTGTGCACCCTGATCCGCTAAAATCTCATCCTGCAGTTTGCTGGAATAACAGAAAATCCGATTCCCAGGGGACAGTGTGGGTCTCTTGCCTGGGTCTCTGCCCCAGGTCCCTGCCCTGATTTCCCCAGGTGTGGGGACCAAGGTGAGGCGTGTCCTGGCTCCTCGCATCCCTGAGGCCAACCACACGTGCACAAATCTTCAACCCCTGAGCCCCTGGCTTTGGAGGTCACAGAACATTTTTAAGGTGTGTCCTCCCCACCTCCAAGACTGTCACCTGCTCCTGAGACCTGGCACTGCGCTGGAACCTGCATCGGGGGAGGGGGTTAGAGAGGTCACAGGGCAGGGGCTGGGGGCAGAGGTCATGTCTAAGTTTGTGGGATGCGGATCAAGGAAACTGGCCACATCTGAGGGTCACTCGGTGGGGCTTGGAGTCAGAGGTCACAGCTGGGGACGGGACAGGATCAGAGTTAGACATCGTGTTTGGAGGTGTCAGAAGGAGGATGGGGAAAAGGTCACATCTGTGGGTCACAGGGTGGTTGTCAAGGATAGAGGTCATGTCTGGAAGTCAGGGAGTGGGGATAGAGGTCAGAGGTCACTTCTGGGGGTCACGGAGTGGGATTGGGGTCAGAGGTCCCATCTGGGAGGCTCATAGGGTGGTTGTCAAGGTCATGTCTGGAAGTCGGGGAGTGTGAATGGATCAGGAGTCATGGTCAAAGGTCGTTGGGAAGACATAGAGGTCAAGAACAGAGGTTACTTTGGGGGGGGTCACAGGTTGGAGATTGGGGTCAGAGGTCATGGCCGGAGGTCACAGGGCAGAGACAAAGTCCAGAAACAGAGGTCACTTCTGGGGTCACAGTGTAAGGGTTAGAGTCAGTGATCACATCTGGGTCACAGTGTGTAAGTCAGGGTCCAGGGTCACACCTGGGGGTCACAAAGTGTAGGTCAAGGTCAAAGGTCACTCTAGGACCCCACCTGGAGCTCACCGTGGGCCATGCAGGAGCAGCTCCCGCCCCGTGTCCAGGCGTGGTCAGAAGCCCCGGCCCTGCCCAGGACGCCCTCCCCTGCCCAGGACGCCCGACTGAAGCAGGAGGCCCCGGGAAGGCCCAGGGCTCCCACCGGTGAGGGCCACCCTGTCCCTGCCCCACACTTGGGAAACGGAGGGGCGGCCTCTCCTCAGAGGCCCCACTGCCCTTGGCCGGGGGCAGCACAGGCCCTGCGATTCCGTCCCCTAAACTCTGAGAGTGCCCACCAAGGCGACGTCAACCTTCTGGCACCCGGGCAGAGGGCTTCTGAGACGGTCACAGCCTCCGTCTGTCTCCTGGCGAACGCGCTTCTCCCAGCCACTGCTCCACCCGGAAGGTGAGGACGGGCCTGTCCACTAATATGTCCTAATACGTCTCTGGCCCTGTGCCGGCCCCGGGGGCTCCCGTGCGTCCCCCAGCCCTGGCCTGTCCCCATCTGGTGCCACAGGGCCGCAGGACAGCCCTCCGGGACTCCAAACGCATCTCCCATCTCTGCCGCTGTTTTAGCACAATCACAGCTGCTTTTGAGTGTGCTGCTCTGTAGGTAAACAAAAACAGCCCACGTCTACACGGGGCGGACACATGGAGTAGAATGTAGACCTGGACAGTCCCTCCCGGGCAGCATCTAGCGGGTGGGTCAGCGAGCGCATCCCCGGACCCCGAGGGCAGCCACTCCGGCTGCCGGGGAGGGAAGAAAATTCTCCGTCCTGTCGAGCTGGGGTCTCCCGGCTCCCGGAGCCAGGCGTGGGCTCCCGGCCGGAGGAGAGTTAATTGCTGCAGGGTTTACGGTGCATCTGATCGGAGCGGATGTCGCCCTGGGCTCTGACCCCACCAGGCTGCCGTGGGTTATTTAGTACGTGCGAGCTGCCCGCGCTGTTCCTTCTCCCTCCATGTGAAAACCGTTAACCGCAGGGCACGGTCCGCCCCTCCACTCTGCGAACCGGTGAAATTAAGTTTTCTAGGGCCCCGCCCGGGGACGGGGGCGCACTACCCTGGAAACAGAGTCCTCATTGATTCGGAAGAAAGCGCTTGTCCACTGTGTAACAATGATAGCCTTTTAGGAGGTTTGCAAAACAAATCTGACACCCCATTAAAAGCCAAATGATTTCTTTTTCCCCCTCTCTCGCCGCACAAGGAAAAGAAACTTTTAAAACATACAAGGCTATTAATAAATAATGGGCCTTTTTTTTTTTTTTTTAATATAGGGACGGCTGACATCAAAGCGAAGCCGTAAACTATATCGGGGACGGCGCGCTGGGCCGTGCGCCTTAATCTCCAGCCGGTGAGAGTCTCCGTTTTATTAGTGGCACCAAAGACGTTTTATTGAATGTCACCTTGTAATTTGATTTTAAAAGGGATGTGGGGGGAAGAATGACATTTTTGGGGGTTCATAAGACGGCAGGAAAACAGTATCTTCCCCGTAGACCCTAGATCGTCACGCAGAGAAATGTTACTCCGGAGAGCTTCGTGCGCCAGGAAAAGTGGCATTTCCAAGGCAGGCGGACACCTTCCTTCTCCCATCTTCTGCTATGGCGGCTGTGTTAGAAAAAAAAAAAAGAGACAGAGAATTTTTGTATTGCAGAGGGAAAATCCAGTAGAAGCGAGATGTAGAAGAACAGACATGCGTGACTTCAGGATTTGTTTTAGTCGACATCATTTCTGCATAGGCTAAGGTTTTTGCGTCTTGCAAGATTGCACCGTCAGATATTCACGGACCAAAACAGTGAACTCGAAACAGGAACGTTGGCCTCTCTGTGTCCCGAGAAGAGCTCCGAACTTTGACGATCTGTGCATCATAACGACTTGCTTTCTCTCGGTGGCCCTGAAGGTCCCGGAAGGCTGATAATGCCAGAAAAAAACAGAGCATTTGGACTGGACGTCTTTGGGCCGCCTGGGACGTGGTCCGCACAGAGGAGGAAACCTGTGTCTCGAACCCGGTGTGCGTTTTTCCTCCTTCCGAACTTTCTTCCACGCGGGTGGGAAGTCCCTTGCCCTGACTCTAGAGCTACTTTAAATACTTGTTTATTCTTCAGTTGGATTCGTGGAGTTGCTGCGGCTACAAGGGCCACCTCTGCAAGATGTTTGCGGTCGCAGGAAGCCAAGACCAGAGAGGGGAGCAAAGTCGAAACCTGCAGACCCACGAAAGCAATCACTGATTTCGCTCGGGTCTACCGAAAACCGGTAACTGCCTGCCCCCAAGGCACTCCTTTTCCTCAGGAGAAACCTCCAAAACTGCCGCGCCGGGAATAGCTTCACGTGCTGGTCTTTTTACCAAACAGTTGGATACTTTTGCATAGGTTTTCGGTTTTGTTGCTTCTCCGAAAAATGAAAACAAACTCTCCCCCTGCATTCTCGCCGGGGGAATTCTCTGCTCCTGCCCATGACCACGCCGTGCATTCCTGCGATAGGGGACCCATGGCTTCCTCGGTCACTTCCCACTCAACAGACAGTTAATGCCGTTTCACTGGGTCCATGTCACCTGCCGGGCTAGGAACAGCTGGTCCCTTTATACTCATGATGGCACTCGTCCCAGGGCCTCAAAAGGTCCATAGCAGCAGCCGCTCACGATGCCCTAAACTTTTCGTTAATGCTGAAAAACAGATTCAGGAGTTTGGGGAGAAGGAAGGAGGGGGGGACAGGCGGAGCATAGGGGATTTCTAGGGTGGTGGAACTGCCCTGTGTGACGCCACAATGGTGGCACATTTGTCCAAACCCACAGGACGTGCAACACCAAGAGGGAGCCCCAGTGGAATGTCCAGCTCTTAGATAATAACAATGTATCTGTTCTGGTTCATCAAGTGTAACAACGTAGCACACATAACGCAAGATGTTAATAATAGTGGCAACTGTTCGAGAGGATGGGTAGGGAGAGGTATATGGGAATTCTGTCTCTACTTTCTACTCAACTTTTTTGTAGACCTAAATCTGCTTAAAATGTAAAATCGGGAGGCTGAGGCAGGAGGATCGCTTGAGGCCAGGAGTTCCAGGCCAGCCTGGGCAACATAGCAAGACCCCTCCTCTACAAAAAATTTTAAAAATTAGCCTTGCACGGTGGTACCTGTACTCCTAGCTACTCAGGAGGCTGAGGCAGGAGGATCGTTTGAGCCCAGGAGTTTGAGGTTGCAGTGACCTATGATGACACCACTGCACTCCAGCCTGGGTGACAGAGTGAGACCCTGTCTCTCAAAAAAAAAAAAAAAAAAAAATGCTATTAATTTTTGAAAAAAGAAACACGTTTAGGCCAGGCGTGGTGGCTCATGCCTGTAATCCTAGCACTCTGGGAGGCCGAGGCAGGAGGATCGCTCGAGGTCAGGAGTTCGAGACCAGCCTGAGCAAGAGCGAGACACCGTCTCTATCAAAAAATAGAAACAAATTATCTGGCCAACTAAAAATACATATAGAAAAAAATAGCCGGGCATGGTGGCGCATGCCTGTAGTCCCAGCTACTCGGGAGGCTGAGGCAGGAGGATCGCTTGAGCCCAGGAGTTTGAGGTTGCTGTGAGCTAGGCTAACGCCATGGCACTCATTCTAGCCCGGACAACAGAGCAAGACTCTGTCTCATAAAAAAAAAAAAAAAAAAAAACACATTTAAAGGACTTTCTGGCCTTTTCTATTTTCTTCCTTTTTAATAACAGTTACACCTCAAACACAGCCTCGGGGAGAGAGAGTGCGGGAGGGACCCCAGGAACGTCCATTCGTGGGCTTGTCACGGAAAGCTCTGAACTCTGGGTGCCACGCAGGCTCCGGCAGCTCAAGTTCAGGCTCCAGGTTGGATGACTGATTCCCCAAATGGGCTGGTTCTGTGTACATTGCTTGAGGTGGACGTTGTCTTTTTAAAAGCCAGAAAATGAATGCCCATCTGTCCTGGAGGTAAGAAACATTGGCATTGAGGGCAGAGTCCCGACGGCACAATTCCTGGCTCAATGTGGCATGATCAGTTGCCCTTTTGAACCATCTCAGTCAGCCCCAAGAACAATATCATAGCAGCTGAACTTAAAAAAAAAACCCCACAGAATGGCAGAAAACACTTGCAAGTTGTATAATCGATGAGGATTTAAGGTCTAGATATATAAACAAACAACTGCTACCACTCGGCAACAAAAAGTCAAACAACCCCGTTTAAAAACAGGCAAAAGATTTGAAGAGACATTTCTCCCAAGAACGTATACAAGTGGCCAAGAAGTGCGTGAAAAGATGCCCAATATCGCATCTTTATTGAGGGAAATGCAAACCAAAACCACAAGGAGACAGCACTTCACGCCTACTAGGATGCCCATAACTTTCAAAAAATGGTAAGAATGTAGTGAATAGTGCAGTCACAAGGGAAAACCGTTTGGTAGTTCCCCAAAAAGTTAAACTTAGACTTGTTTAAGGCTCAGCGATTTCACTCCTGGGTGTATACCCAAAAGAATTTAAAATAGAAACTCAACACATATGTGCACAGCCATGTTCATAGTGGCACTATTCACAGTAGTCCAAAGTTGGAAACAACCCATGTGCCCATCAGCAGATGGATGGATAAATAGAATGTGGTGAATCTACCCAGGGGAATATTATACAGCCATGAAAAGGAAGGAGACTCTGACACCTGCCAAAACGTAGATCAACCTTGAAGACATCACACCCAGTGAAAGAAGCCAGACCCAAAAGGCCACATATCACAGGATTCCACTTAAATGAAAAGTCCAGAACAGGCAAATCCACAGAGACAGACAGAAATCGGATTAGAGCTTCCCGGGAGGTGGGGGCAGGTGAGGGCTGGAGAGTGACTCCTTAATCAAAATAGACTCTCTGTTTGCGTTGCCACAAATGTTTCAGAAATACTAGTGACGGTTGCACAACACTGTGAGTGTAACCAATGCCACCGAATCGTACCCTTGAAAATGGTTCAAATGGCAAAATTCTTGTTATCAGTATTTTACCACAATTCTAAAAAAAGGGTTTTGGAAAAAAAAAAATGCCTAGTTTGGAGAGTGAGATTGGGGCTTGAAACAGCAGCAAAGCTGATCTGTTTCAAATAAGCCAAAAATTCCAGGAAAACCCGTGAACAAGAGTTGCAGGGGGCCTGGCTTCGTGTCCAGGGACGGATGGTGAAAATGCGGTTTGAGGGTTAAAAACTTCGGGGACGTGGGCTGTGATTGCGCTCCCGTGGGCTGGCCACGCCATGTGAGAAGGGTCCCATCTGAGCACTGACAATAGCCGCGTCGGGCAGTGCAGAAGGACCCAGAGCTCCAAGCGGGACGGCTTCACAAAAGGGCTCCAGGAACAGCCGACCTTCCTTCAACGGCCCTTTTGTTCTGCGCAGGGATGGCTGGGGAGGTGGGGCAGGATGCGCACTGCTCAGGTTTCCAAGCAACAGGAAGGAGAAAGGGCTGTGTTCTGCTTGCAGACCTTTTCACTGCCCCACGGGGAAAAGGTGTGGGCACAGTGAAAAGTGTATCCCCCCTTTTAACAAACAATGAACCCAGGGGTCCCTGAGTCACTCTGAGGTATCCATCAAACACCCTTTAGACCAGAGCTGGACGCAGGCTTTGAGCAGAGGCTCAGAGTCTCGATATTTTCACCTCCGTGGGCCCCACGGTCTACGCTGGGAGGACACGGCTCTGCCCTCATCTCGGGGAAACAGCCACAGACACTGTGTCAGTGAATGGGCGTGGCTGTGTGCCAATAAAACTTTATCGACAATGACAGGCAGGGGGCCGGATTGGCGTTGTGTGCAACACCTACAGGGCACAGCGCACCTGCGGCTGCCTGATGCCCCCTACGACCACTCTGAGATTCTGCTTCCCACCTTCAACCAACCTTCCTCACCGCTGCAATGCCCAGCCCTCGGTACTGAACCCACTGTCTTCTCAGAGCAGGGTCTGGGAGAGTGTTTATTAGCCTATTAATAAAAATATAAAAGTAAAAATATATTAACAAATATATTATAATATATGAGATATATAATTATATATAAATATAATATATTAATAAAAACAAGATATACTAATTTATTAATAAAATAGAAAATAATTAATAATATAGTAATATATTAATAAAATATAGTTTATGTTATAAAATATAAATTAAATATTTAATATGTAAATATTTATAAAACATCGATATTTATATATTTAAATATTTAAATATTTATATATTTAAAAATTTATATATTTAAATATAAATATATTAAATATATACTTATATATTTAAATATATAAGTATAATTTATATACATAAATTTATATATAATAAATATATAGATATATTTATTTTAATTTTTAATATGTAAATATGTATTTAATATATAAATATATTATATACTCAAATATTAAATATATAAAATTTAGTATCTAAATATATTTAATACAAATAAAAATTATATTTTCATACTTCAAATATAATTTATTAATAAAGATAAAAAATATTTTTATTAATGAAAAATTAAAACTTATTAATAAAAGTAGCCCTCTATATTCTATTTTAGAAAAACAGAATGTGCACCATTCACATTTACCTACATATATATGTGCCTGTTTCCCCCTGAACAAACTAATCACTTTTTCTTTCCTTCTTTTCCTTTCCTGATTCGGAAGGACCGCATTTATTTAATTTGTTTTTTTTTTTTGAAGACATCAAATCTGGGCGTTCCTGTATCACCATAGCGACACAGACAATCACGTTATGTTCTGTCTCAGTGTTTTGGGCTAAAAATACCGCGGCTGCCCTGTTTAATGTTGAGATCCAGGCACGATCAATATTGATGCGTTTCTGGGACAGCATCTTGGGGGCCCTCGCGGAGGCTGATTGACTTCCGACACTGACACGCAAACATAAAATGTCACCGTGAACTTAGACTCCGTAAGTAAAGAGGTCGTAACTATTATTTGCATTCTGACGAAGATGTCAGTGCCCCAGTGCCAGTGGGGCTGCTCTTAGCGACTCGTCTCTGACATACAATTTTCTCAAAGAACAAACACGTGAGGACAGATGCCACCTCCCCAGTGGGCGTCTGTGTCCAGGACACGTGAGTCCTCAGATTTGAACAATCCATCCCAATCAGCATCCTTTTGCCCAGTTCTGATTGCTTTTCTTTATTTTATTTTATTTTTTGAGACAGAGTCTCACTCCATCACCCAGGCTAGAGTGCCGTGGCGTCATCATAGCTCCCTGCAGCCTCCAACTCCTGGGCTCAAGCGATCCTCCTGCCTCAGCCTCCGGAGTAGCTGGGACTACAGGCATGCACCACCATGCCCGGCTAATTTTTCTATTCTTTTGTAGAGACAGGGTCTTGCTATGTAGCCCACGCTGGTCTCGAACTCCTGAGCTCCAGCCGTCCTCCTGCCTCGGCCTCCCAGAGTGCTGGGATCACAGGTGTGAGCCACGGCCCCCGGCCCCCGATTGCTCTTTTGATACAGTCATTCTATGGTAAACGTATGGCTAGAAACCTGCCTGACGCCAGTATTCTTTCTTGAAAACATCTCAATCACAGGGTATCGCTGCCTTTGCCGGGCCCCCCAGAGCAAGGTGGCATAAAGGATTTCCAAATCAGTAATCAAGAACAGCGAGTGTAACTCAAGGAGAGGGGGCCACTGTGGTGCGCGTGAGCACGTGCTTCCAGAGAACAGTCCCCCGGCCTGGCCGAGCGTGACAAAGGAACACGTTGTTCAAGACCGGGCAGCTTAAACAACAGACATTCATTGCTCACAGCTCTGCAGGCTGGAAGTCCAAGATCCCGGCGTGGCAGAGGCTGTGTCTGGTGGGGACTCACTTCCTGGTTCATAGATGGCGCCTTCTCGCTGTGTCCTCACGATTCTGGAAATCAGAAATCCAAAATGGGTCTCCCTGGGCTAAAAATCAAGGTGTCCGGCAACCTCATACCAAACTCCGTGACAATGCAAAACGTCACCAGTGGTGTTCTAGAGAAAACACCTCTCCGTGGTTACGGAGCCAGTTTTAAAGACACTTGCTTCACCAGCAGCACAAGTTGACCCTGTAGCTTCGTGTGCTAGAAAAACTTAATATTGAGACAGGAGAAACCAAATAGCCCACAGATTCCCAGGGGTCCCCATAACCTTGTGTTTCTGATGGTAGTGTGCAAAAATGACACATGCTTTTCCAGAATGATTCTTTCCAGGTTTAAAAGGAAAACTGGGTTGCTCCAGCAATTGCTGGTGGGAATGTAGAATGGGTCCGCTGCTCTTGAAAACAGGGTGGCATTTTCTTAAAAATAAAATAAAATAAAATAAATAGTAAAGTAAAATTAAAAATACAAAAGAACTTGCAACCACCATTTGATCTAGCGGCCGCATGCAGGAGGGCTGGCCCCTCAGAAATGAAGATTTGTGCTCACACAAAACCCTGTGCACACATGTGTATACAGGTTGGAAATCCCTTATTTGAAATGCTTGGGACCAGAAGCATTTTAAGGTTTGGATTTTATTTTATTTTATTTTTTTGGAGAATATTTGCATTATACTTACTGGTTGGACATTCCTAATTTGAACATCTAAAATCCCCTTTTTATATAAGTTTTCAATTTAATTTTATTTTTTAATTGACAAGTAATAGTTGTGCATATTTCTGGGACGCAGAGTGACGTTTGGATACATCTGATGTATGGTGATCAGATCAGAGTAATGAATTAATCCATCATGTCGAACAGGAATCATGTCTTTGTGTTGGGAACATTCGCTGGCCTCCTTCTAGCTGTTTGAAACTGTATAACATATTACTGTGAACAGCGGTCATCCCACGGAGCTAGAGAACACTAGAACTTACCCCAAACACTCCCAGGTGAGCTCTTTCATTGTCATGTCGGGGCTGAAAAAGTTTCAGGTTCTGGATTTTCAGGTTGGGGCTATACAACATGTAGCCGTTAATTATTCCTAACAGCCAAAAGCTGGAAACAGCTGAGATGTCCTCCAAAGGATGAATGATTAAACAAAACAAGGTACATCAGACTCTTGTGCAATAAAAGAGAATGGACTTGCCATTCCCGCGAATACTCTGGGAGAATGTCTCAGAGTGGAGAAAAGCCAATCCCCAGAGGCTGCACACTGTTGGATTCCATTTAATAACATCCTTAAAATAACAATGTTCCTCAAATCCACAACATATCTGTGGTTCCCACACGTTAAGGAAGGGTCCGGGGTGGGAGGAGGAGGTCGGGGGTCCAGGGGTCGGGCCACCAGGAAAGGAGGTGACTGATGCCCAAAATGAGGACGGCACCTGTGGGTTTTGTTCGGCAGAGGGCCGCCATGATGCCCGCATTTCCAGATGGGGAACAGCCAAGCCTCGATCTTCTCTGGACGCTTCACCAGCCACCTCCCATGACACCTCCAAAGAAAACGGTTATTTGTCTCTTCCCCCCAGCCAGGTTCATTTGGTTCAGAATCTACCCGAGTCTGCGGCAGCTCGAGAGGTTGGTGACACCAGTGACTCCGGTGGTGTTTGCTGAACGGACGCTTCTGCCGTAGGCTGACAAAGCCCCGAATCCTCCAGGATGAAGAGCCTCAGATGCATCCACGCAGAGCACGTGGCCCTTCCCAGCCCACGTGCCTGGCTCTGCCACCACAAGGGACATGCCTGCCCTGAGACCACCAACGTCCCAACCCTGGGGGGCGTGAAAGTCCCATATGATGGTGAGGATATTGGTTCCTTGCAAAGCACATGATGAAACTTAATCCCCAACGTGGCCGTGGTGAGAGGTGGGCCCTTTAGGGGTGATTGGATTAATCCACTCATGAATTAGTGGGTTCCTGGTGTATCTCAGGAGTGGGTCTGCAGGATTGATAACAAGAGGAAGAGAACATGTCCCCAGGCTCAGGTGACGTCCTGCGCCACCTCGGGACTCTGCAGACAGTCCCCGCCGCCAACAGGCTCTCGCCGAACGTGGCTCCTAAACCTTAAACTTTCCAGCCTGCAGGAATGTGAGAAATAAGTTTTGTTTCATATAAATTCCTCAGTTTTACATCTTCCATTATGAGCAACGGAAAAGGGACTGAGACCTCAATTACCTGGGACTCGCAATGTCACCTTTCTTAAGCACCAGGTATGTCACCCGAGTGGATTATATAATCCAGGATAGAATGAGCACATGAGACCATGAAGAAGAGGAGATGTCTGTGCACCTCAGAGTCCTGCAGAGAAACAGACTTAGTAGGAGACAGATAGAAGATTGATAGATAGATAGGTAGGTATATAGATAGATAAATATATAGATAGATAATATGTGGAGAATAATGACAATGGTAAATGAATATGTGATATATAGGTAGGTAGATAATAGATATGATATTAATAGACAGGTAGATGAACGGATGGATACCTAGATAGGTGATCAATGGATTTATAATGAGGAATTGGTTCCCATAATTATGAAGGCTGAGAAGTCCCACCATCTGTTGTCAGCAAACTAGAGCCCCAGGAGAGGCCGGAGTGTGACCTGCAGTCCGAGGACAGGATGTGACGAGACACGATGTCTCAGCCCAAGCCCTGAAGAAGACAAAGTTGGCAAATTCCTCCTTTCTCTGCCTCTTATTGTCTCCCGGTCCCCAACCGATAGAATGACGCCCACGCATGACGCGCTGAGCTGTCATCCTCTCGGATGCTGCTGATTCAAATGCCGACCTCACCTAGAAGCCGCCTCACAGACACACCCAGAAACAGTGTCTAACCTGCTCAGCCCCGTGGCCGGTCACATGGCCCTATGCCATAAGCCGTGATAACGTCTGCACGCCTGTCGGACAGGACCTTCTCTCCTCCCACCTTCTCTGGGTCCTCCAGGAGAACCGGAGTCTCTTTCTTTGATTTCTTGTTAACAGCACATGGGCTGGGGCCACGGACATTGTGTCTAACCCACGCCACCCTCCGGCAAGCCCCGGAGTCCTCAGCCGTGCCCTGTGTGTCTCAGGCGTCTTCCAGGGTGCAGCTATGTGGCCCGTCATCCGTGTCCTGGGTTTAACACATCACTCCATCAGTGGCGTCCTGAGCCCTGCGCTGGGACAGGGAAACACCGCGCGGGCAGGATTAACGAGGAAACGGTTTTATGATGACTCTTTGCCGCCGCAGAGCTATGGGGACCAACACGAAATTAAGCCCACGAGGTCTGCTTCCTTCTTTATTCCTGTGCACCCAATAGACTCTTTGTTCTGCAAAACGTATCGGCTGTCCCTTGACTCGTGGATAATAGGCTTCTCTAGTCTGTTACAAGGATTAAATTATTACCAATCGATGGAGCCCCTGGTCGCGATGCAGAATGCGTAATGTGCGAATGCATGGGCAACCCCTCCCCCAGCGCCCGCCCAGCCCTGGACTTCATCCGTTCATTTTAAGGCGGTGAGTCTCCCATTTATTTCAAGCTATGTAGGAAGGCAGCACAGAGACGCGGGGTTCGCGCTCAGGGTGGAGTCCAGTTTCACGGTCAAGTCCCACTAGGAGCTTTGGTTCCTAGTGGACCCCAGTCACTGCCACTGCCCCAGTTTCCCTGTGGCTTGGGGAGGGGCGGTTCTGAAGCCTGTGGTACCCCCAAGAGTTTTTCCTCTTTCAATACCCCACGCGGTTGGCTCGGCAAACCTCGACAGAGCCTGCCGGTAGCAGATCCTCTGGTACGAGCCCAGGGACACGCAGGAGGACCCCACATGTGTGTTAACCTCAGAGGCAGCTCCTGAGACAGATGGGTGGTCCACCTGTGTGGACAGAGGTCCATCGATGAGGGTGTCTTTGTGGGGGCTCCACATGAGTCTGAAACGTAAATGTGAGCTTGCCCGGCCTCAGGCAGGGCCCTGGGGGGCACATTCCCAAATCCAGACTTTCAGACAGAGAAGGTGGTTCTGCAGGAGAAGCATCCCCGGCGGCTGTCACAGCTGGGGCAGACGCCTGCAGCTGGGAGTGGGCTTGAGGCACTCAGGGTAGCAGAGCCCCAGAAAGGACAACAGATATCTGGGGACCGGGGAGGTAGAGAGAAAGAGGACTCAGCATCAGGGCGTGCTGTGGTCTTGGGTCTCAGCCCTGGTGCCCCGGAGAGGCGTCCTGGGATTTACTGGGCAAGATCCTGGACGTCCAGAACCAGGAACAGGGCTGAAGTCCAGCCGCAAGGCTCCCCCAGAGATGCAGGTGGCAGGACCAGGGGACCCCACGTCAGCTGTGAGAAGCGTCCTGGGGCTGGAGGAGGGATGGAATTACCCTCCATCCTCCCCTGCGACTGGGGATTAGGGGACAAAGTCCGTGGAAGGACACAAAGTGTCGATCACAGTGGAGGAGTGAGTTCAAGAGAGCGAATGTGCAACATAGTGACTGCAGTGAGCAACACTGTATCGTGTGTGTTCTCACCACACGTAAACCATACGGCTGTGAGGTAGGGCACCTCTGAGCTCCATTCAGCCACGTCCACAAGGGATACGTGTTTCCAAACACCACGCGGAAATACTGCACCCTAAATACGTGCGATTTCTACCTGTTGACTGAAAGAATAAATAAATAACAAGGCCACAAGGAAGAAGACAATAAAACACTCTGCCCAGTGTGACTTGGTTTATCTCCACCAGAGAATTAAACAGGAAGAATCCCAATGTGCCTATTCCTCACACACACATCCCAAACCAGTGTCCCCTGAGTGCCCTGGTGTAGGGACGACAGGCGGAAGAAGCTCCCAAAAGTCAACCAGTCCTGAGGATTAAAATTAAACGAAACACCACGCATGAACCCGGAGGAATGTCTCAGATGCCCCGTGACCCTTCCCTGCTCGGCACAGGTACCCGCGTGTGGCCGGGGCCTCCCAGACACGAATTCCCTTCTCAGGTGGACGTGTGCGGATTCCAATCTCCCAGGTAACCGTCTCTCTACGTGCAGACCTGCCCAGGCAGACACCATCTGTGCCACTTGAAACGGACGCGTTAGACAAATGCAAACCCGTAATTAGGATGGCAGAGCTGTTTGCGTCCAGAATGAGCAAACAAGGAAGAAAAAGCAAGAGTTGCTGGTGGTGGCCCAGGTCCCTAGCCAGGCCGTCGGGGGGTCCCCAACTCTCCGGGACTCCCGTGTAATCAGAGCTGGAGCCCAAGGCCCAGTGTCCCTCCTAACCCCAACCCAGGTCCTCAGGGGCGCACAGTGCCTCTCTGTTATCCATCCCGGTAAAATTTTTTCGCTTCCAACTGGTGCTGGCCCTTGCCTCTCCCTAATAGATCTAATTATCAGAAAATGCACTTTGCAGGTCCGTCCCGCACAACGCGGGCCTTATTTTCCGGCATGTCAGCCAGCTGTTCTCGAAAGGTACGGCTCTAATCTCCTTCCCTCCACATGTTGGACCAGATGAAAGTAATTTTGTGCTCAACTGTCTATAAGTAATTAGGCTGCGATGTAAAGAGGCCTTTCTGCATCCGTTCGGAACGAGGCGCGCTCGGTGCACACACAGTAATTACGAGCCGGCCTCTTCCGCGGGAAGGTACACCTTATGCATTTTGCATGAGCGCCCGTTATTAGCATAACCTGGCGATCAAAGCCCTGTGGATCCGCTCTCTCCCTTTTCATGTAACGGGCTGAAATTCCCCAGAAATATAATAATTTGAAAACAGGGCGACGGTGATTTGTTTCAGCTATAATTTGTTAAATTTTTCCTCTCCTTTGTTACCCACCTGGTAAAGGCCCCGGGCCGGTGGGGGCTCTCCCTGCACACACACAAGCGAGCCTGCCGCCTTCCCAAGGAGGTGGGCTTTAGCATGCAGGAGGGCTCTCCCGGCTGCAGACACACAGAAGGAATCCCTTCATCTTGTTAATTAGGAGGTCAGAGGCAGGGCTGCGCTCTGCAAACACAGTCAGATGGATGCCACCTGTGCAGAGAAGCAGCGTGGTTCCGAAACCAGGTCTGTAGTCACCTCCACGGACACACGCTAGGTTTGTGCTTGACAAACCGCGAGGACAGGGGGTGAAGCGGCTTGCGTGCACACTCAGGACAAGTTGCTGTGGTGAACGTCATCGTAGCATCTGGTGCACCAACGCATCACAGGAAACCACCTGCTCTGGGCCAGCAAGACGCCTGGACAGGTCGTCTCTGCTTGAATCTGGGGTGGAAAAAAAAATGGGTATTCAGGTCACGAGGGCTGTTGCGTCCATCTGGGCACTTAAGGAGAAATAAATGGGGAAAATATTTAGAATGCGTATCTGAGACGTGTTATTGTTCTTGGATCTCAACAGCCAGCTGGCCAACCAAAAGGTCAGGCGGAAACACCTGTGTCCGTATAAATTTTCCCAAGAATGGCCCAATGTTTCTGCACCAGAGAAGCCAGAGCAGAGAGGTTGTTGGATAGTACGGTGGTGACGACGAAAGATGAGGTGGACTCAAATGCCCACCGACAGGCAAAAGGATAAATGAAACGTGCTGTATCCACCCACACCGTGGAATATTATTCAGCCCTGAAAAGGAAGGGGGCTCTGACACGTGTGACAACATGCAGGGACCTCCAACACACGGCGCTCAGGGAAGGAAGCCGGACGAAAATCCCACTCAGTGTGTGATTCCGCTTACATAAAACATCCAGAATGGAAAACCTACAGGGACAGAAAGCAGAATAGCAGTTGCCAGGCGAGGCCGTGGGGAGTGACTGTAATGGGTACAGGGTCTCTTTTGGGAGTGAGGAGAATGTTCTGGAACGAGACAGAGGTGGTGGTTCTGTAACACTGTGGATGTGCTAAATATGCCACTGAGTCGCACCCTTCAAAATAGTTCATTGCGTGTCTTAGGAATTCTACTTCAATTTTTTTAAAAAATTCAAGGCTCAGCACAGCAAGGACGGCCCGGCTGTCTCTCCTGCCTGTCCCGGGCCCGTCCTGCCAGCTGCCCTCTTGTCCCCCCGGGCTCAGCCGTCAGAAATGCTCCGACTGCGGGAAGCGCAACAGGAAAGGCGTGGTGACCTCGTGGGAGTCCGGGAGCATCCTACGAGCTGCTGTCTGCACGGAGGAGACCAGCCGTGTCCACCTGCCCTGGAGCAGGGACCGAGGGCTTGCTGCCCACTGGCAAGTCCCGCTCTGCCCCTTCCCAAGACGCAGGGGCCCTCACTGTCCACGTGGGCGGGGGGCAGAGGTCACTCACGCACAAGGAGACCCAGGCAGTCAAAATACACCACCCCAAAATACGCCACTCTGGCGTGAGAACTGTTTGGAGCTCAAGGCAGTTGAGAAACGGCACAGCCTCCCCCATCTGCCTAAAAAGGAGGCACAGATTCTGCTTTGTAAAGGAGTCCCCCTGCCACACCGGCAAGAGGACGATGGCTCTTATTAATATCAGATGATTCTTGTCGAAAGAGAAAGCACCAGGCCGGGCGCGGTGGCTCACGCCTGTAATCCTAGCACTCTGGGAGGCCGAGGCGGGAGGATCGCTCGAGGTCAGGAGTTCCAGACCAGCCTGAGCAAGAGCGAGACCCCGTCTCTACTGAAAACATAGAAAGAAATTAGCTGGACAACTAAAAATATGTAGAAAAAATTAGCCGGGCATGGTGGTGCATGCCTGTAGTCCCAGCTACTGGGGAGGCTGAGGCAGGAGGATCACTTGAGCCCAGGAGTTGGAGGTTGCTGTGAGCGAGGCTGACGCCACGGCACTCTAGCCCGGGCAACAGAGTGAGACTCTGTCTGAAAATAAATAATAAAAATAAAAAAGAAAGAAAGAGAAGGCACCAGCGTGAGACAGTACAACAAACCTTACTCAATAATCCGCCTCTGCCATTAGTATCCACCAGGGATTGATTGCCTGACAATGTACAGCCCTTAGAAGTCCAAGCCCCTTTTCCTCTGTTTACTGAATTTTCTACAGATTTGCTACCCCTGGTTAAGGGTACTTAAGTCAGTCCCTGATCTGATCACCTCTTAGGGTCTTCATTTTTGTTTTTTGCTTTTTTTTTTTTTTTTTTTTTTACCATGAGGCCCCTGTATGCCCATGGGATAGATTTTTTGTCTTGTTAATCTGTCTTTTATCAGTTTTGATTTGCAGGCCCCAGGCACAGCACCTAAGAGGGTGGAGGAAAGGCGTTCCCTCCCCTATGCAGGGCTCAGTCCAGAGGAAACAGCCGGTCTCAGCAGTGGAGGCGGGCACAGTTCTTCAGTGGCCACTGCTGTGTCTCCCCCAACACTGGGACCCCTGGGAGGAGTGACAACTACCTGGTCGGGGAGGTTCTGGGCCAAGACAGGGCAGCTGGGAAGGCGCAGTGACGTCCCCACAGAGCTGCTGAGGCCACCCGAGCAGAGGAGGAAGGATGAGGAGGAAGGGGCAAGCCGGGGGGAGGCGGTGGTCACGTTGTCAGATCTCGGGGGGGAGGGGGGGTGCCCTGCTGCAGGGGGTCCGGTGTTCACATTGCCAGTGGGGGAGGGGCAAAGGCTGTCGTCAACAACCAGGTGGGAGGCGGTGACTAGTCCCAGATGGTCCCGTCACTTCCCTGCGTGGGTTGGCATCACTGCCGCCACCTTCTAAAAGTGACGGAGCACATAAGTGGACACCCCGCAAACCTCGCGGCTCTGGCAGAGGTACACAGTCCGTGAGCGAACGACCCCGGCCCTAATAGCTGCAGAAAACAGAGTCCTGCGGTCACCCTGACAATTCTAGTGGGAACCCCGCTGACTCCCCCAAATCTACACTTTCTCCGGAGAAAAACCACTCTTTCCCCCCGAGGGGGGACGGTTCACCCCAATTAGATCTGCAAGCCGTTCCCGAAACCCTCTGATGTCCCTTAAGAATTTATCTCAGGACCCACCAGCTGCAAGAAGGGAAAAAGAAAAAAAAAAAAGAGAAGAGAAATCGATTTTCCGTTCCCAGACACACCAACGAGGATGAGATCCCAGCTTTGAAGCACAGTAATGACAGCATTTTAAAACGCCCCCATCAAGACAGCCCCCCCACCCCCAATTCAGAAAGAAAACGTTTCTCTGCGGAGATGACCGAGGACATTTCGTTTTTGGCGACCGTGAGTCCCACTTCACAGGCAGGGCTATTAGGATCGCTTGAGCGCTGATGGATAGCCAAGCTGTGATTTCACTTATTTTGACCTTGTAATAAATGATCAGGTTGAATTACAGCAATTTATTTGGTTCGGGGAGGGGGGAGAAGGGTTGTTACCCGTGACTTCCAATTATGGTGACGCGTAGTGGCCACTTGGCTGGTAAATGCAGGCTTGGTGAAGATCCAGGATTCCTCTCGCATTGTTCTGCTAAAGTGCTTAAGAAGGCTGAGCCCCTAATAGCTGTAAAGGCAGAAAAAAAAAAAAAAAGGCAGGAAGACTATTAGTCGGGACACTTACATTGTCTCAGCTGTCTGGCAAACCGCCTTGGTCAAAACTGTTCGGGAGAAAAGAGAGCTCAGAATTGCATTTTTCTGACCTCATCGCAGTTGCATTTTTCTCCCTCCCTTGGGGTGGTGGCGGGCGGCGTCTCTCCACGACTTTGGAATTCCGTGCACGGGAGGACTCTAACCTGATGAGGCCAGGCCGTTCTCCAACAGGACCAAACTCAGGGAGCAAGAGGCACAGATCTGACGAATGAGCGACGTGTGTGTCTTCACACGGCAGAATCTGCTCGCGCCCTGAAGCAGCGTTGAGAAGACAACGTCCTAGCTTACACCGATCTCCTTCCAGAAAAGAACTGTCCTCAAAATGTAAAAATAATGCAGGAGAGAAAAAAAAAAAAAAAAACCACCCCGACTACCAGAAGGGGATGTCTTAGCCATTCTCTGCTCTTCCACTGGGTGAAAAACAAAAAGCTATATAATAGGGCGTATTTCCAAATAAAATAAAACGCCAGGCAAAAAATGTTTAGTAACGTGGTCCATTTGGTCCAAAGAAGTCAACTGCTTCAAAAAAAAAAACGTTTGCGGAATGAAGAGAAAAATGTGAAACTGGAACGGTGACGTAAGACATGCCCCTGCATTTAATCAGCAGTCTTAAAACCAAAGGGTGGGCCGGGCGCAGTGGCTCACACCTGTAATCCTAGCACTCTGGGAGGCTGAGGCGGGAGGATGGCTCGAGGTCAGGGGTTCGAGACCAGCCTGAGCAAGAGTGAGACCCCATCTCTACTAAAAATAGAAAGAAATTATATGGACAACTAAAAATATATATAGAAAAAATTAGCCGGGCATAGTGGCGCATGCCTGTAGTCCCAGCTACTCGGGAGGCTGAGGCAGGAGGATCCCTTGAGCCCAGGAGTTTGAGGTTGCTGTGAGCGAGGCTGACGCCACGGCACTCACTCTAGCCCGGGCAACAGAGCGAGACTCTGTCTCAAAAAAAAAAAAAAAAAAAAACAAAGGGTGGTTAATAAAACTTGTCAAGGGAATCGCTGATTTTAATCCAATGTGTCACGTGGATCGAATCACAACTTATTTATTTACTTAATGTATTAATTTGTTTTGTCACAGGAGGTTCAATCCGCCATAAGATACTAACATGGTCTGCAGAATCTATGGACGAATTAATTGGCTCGATTTGGGGATTAAGGTTCCACAGGGGTGTGACCAACCTTTTCCTCGTTCTCTTCTCAGGTGGGTTGGGCAACTGTGTGCTCACCTGAGCTCCCCTGGCATGGCTGGCATCATGAGGCTGGACTCCAGCACCACTATAAAGGGTCCGAGACCTTGTCGTATAACAAATAACCGTAGATGGGGCAGTTTTAGCAACAGAGATTTAATTCTCACAGTTCTGGAGACCGGACGTCCGAGATGACGGTCAGTTCCCGGTGGGGGGTCTCTTCCTGTCTTGCAGACAGCCACCTCCTTGCTGTGTCCTCACCTGGCGGAGAAAGAGAGAGAGAGAGAGAGAGAGAGAGCGCGCTCTGGGGTATCTCTGTCTTCTTACCAGGGTGGCATGAACTACTTACGTCCCAAAGGTCCCCCCTTCTCATACCGCCCCAGAACCAGCGCCCACTCCCACCTCCCAACACTCCGCCCTGACCTCAAGCCACCCTGGAAAGTAGACCTTGTAGACCTTTATGGATCAGTAAAATGAAAAGACAAGACTACAAAATGTCTCCAAGCCTATGGGTTTGACAACTGTCTGCTTTTTTATGTAGAACATTTTAACTTTCCTCTGGTTGTGTTGGTCCTGGGGAGACATAGAAATAATGATGATTTTCCATTATCACAGACTTTTAAAAAACACACACATTTGAATTGATAGAAGATGTTCTTTTTTCCTAAAGATGCCACTGCAGACAAGGCAGAACTTTAGCGGAATCCAGTCACTTTGAAGGATGTCTCACACTCTTGCAGCTAACACTGTGTGATAAGCCATCCCAAAACCCAGTGAGGTAACAGCCAAATTACAACCTGCAATAATAATAATGTAGCAGTCAGCTACTGCTGTGTGATAAGCCAACCCTAAACTCAGAAGCTTAACAACCAAATGATAATCTGCAATGATAACAATGTATCAGTTAGCTATTGCTGTGGAATAAGCCATCCCAAAACCCAGTGAGGCAACAGCCAAATTACAACCTGCAATAATAATAATGTAGCAGTCAGCTACTGCTGTGTGATAAGACAACCCTAAACTCAGAAGCTTAACAACCAAATGATAATCTGCAATAATGATAAGGTAGCAGCTAGGTATTGCTATGGAATAAGCCATCCCAAACACAATGGCATAACAAGCAAATCATAATCTATAATAATAATACTAATGTAGCAGTCAGCTACTGCTGTGTGATAAACCAACCCTAAACTCAGAAGCTTAACAACCAAATGATAATCTGCAATAACAATAAGGTAGCAGTTAGCTATTGCTATGTAATAAGCCATCCCAAAACCTCATGACTTAACATCCAAATGATAACTCACAATAATAATAATGTAGCAGTCAGCTACTGCTGTGTGATAAGACAACCCTAAACTCAGAAGCACAACAACCAGATAATAATCTGCAATAATAATAAGGTAGCAGCTAGCTATTGCTGTGGAATAGGCCATCCCAAACACAATGGCATAACAAGCAAATCATAATCTATAATAATAATAATAATGTAGCAGTCAGCTACTGCTGTGTGATAAGCCAACCCTAAACTCAGAAGCTTAACAACCAAATAATAATCTGCAATGATAACAATGTATCAGTTAGCTATTGCTGTGGAATAAGCCATCCCAAACCCAATGGCATAACAAGCAAATCATAATCTACAATAATAATAATGTAGCAGTCAGCTACTGCTGTGTAATAAGCCAACCCTAAACTCAGAAGCTTAACAACCAAATGATAATCTTCAATAATAACAAGGTATCAGTTAGCTATTGCTGTGGAATAAGCCATCCCCAACCCCAATGGCTCCACAGCTATCGATTCCTGCTAGTGAGTCTACAGGTCAGCTGAGCAGTTATTTTGGTCTCGACCGTCCGCACTGTCAGCTGTGGTGCAGGTAGGTGGCTCTGCCGATCTCGGCTGGTCCCCTGCACATACGTGGAGGCCGAGCCCAGCACAGCTAGTTTCCGCCATGCGGTCTCTCATCCGTCAGCACGCTGGCCACGTAGGTTTCTTCCCAGGGCAAGAGCGGGGCTCTGAGACGCCACCCCTCCTGCCTTCATGCCTTTGTGTGCAAAGGGGTCCTCTTTCCCGTGCGATGATCCTGGTGACTCACTGCTACGCGACAGAAGGCAGCAGGCAGGATGGGACGTCCCTTCTGAGGTCAGGTGACAAAAAGACGGTGGCTCAGGCTTGTGCTCTCTCACTCGCTAGAGGATGCCAGTTGTCACTGGTGAGCTGCCAATGCGGCACCCACCTAGGGGGGAACTGAGGGTGATCTCCAGCCAGCAAGGAACGGAAGCTCCCAGCCCCACAGCCCATCAGGAATCGAATCCCACCAGAGACACTGTCGGTGAGCTCAGAGGGGGACCCTCAGGTGGTGGGGCCTTGACGTGGCCACAGCCCCGGACAACCTGGACTGCAGCCTGGGACAGCTAAGCAGTGCCCCGATTCCTGACTCAGAGGAATGGCAAGAAAACAAGACTTACTTTTCTTTATTTCAGAATTTTATGGGGGGTACACAGGTTTTGGTTACATAAATGGCTTTTGTACCGTTTGAGTCAACAGTCATAAGTGCACCCATCCCCCAGACAGTGTGTGTTGTGCCCATCAGGTGTGAATATACCCATCCCCTCCTCCCCCTCCCACCTGCCCGACACCCAGTGAATGTTATTAGCATCTATGCACATAAGTGTTGATCAGTTAATGCCAATTTGGTGGTGAGTCCATGTGGTGCTTGTTTTTCCATTCTTGGGATACATCACTTAGTAGAATGGGTTCCAGCTCCATCCAGGATAATACAAGAGGTGCCAGATCACCACTGTTTTTGTGGCTGAGTAGAACTCCATGGTGTGCATAGATCACATTGTATTAATCCACTCACGGATTGGTGGGCACTTGGGTTGTTTCCACATCTTTGCCATTGTGAATTGTGCTGCTATAAACATTCAAGTGCTGATGTCTTTTCTATAGAATGTCTTTAATGCAAAGTACATTAATTCATCCTTTTTTATGGCTGAGTAGAGCTCCATGGTGTGCATAGACCACATTTTATTAATCCACTCATGGATTGATGGGCACTTGGGTTGTTTCCACATCTTTTCCATTGTGAATTGTGCTGTTATAAACATTCGAGTGCAGATGAGTTTTCTATAGAATGTCTTTTTTTCCTTTGGGTAGATGCCCAGTAATGGGATTGCTGGATCAAATGGTGGTTCTGCTTGTATCTCTTTGAGGTGTCTCCATACTACTTTCCACAGAGGTTGTACTCATTTAAACCCCTTTCTCAGGGGAGGTCGGCCTTCGTGCGCCATGCAGCCCTTCGACTGATTAGATGTGGCCCACCCACGCGACAGAGCTACACCTGCTTTACTCAAAGTCCACCGATTTAACCGTTCATCTCCTCCCAAAAACACCGTCACAGACCCCTCCAGAGTCACGTGGAATCACACATCCGAGTGCCGTGGCCGAGCCCCGTGGACACATGAAATGCACCTGCCCGCAAAGGGCATGAGATTATTTGTCACAGAAACGAGACAGTCGTGTCTCTGGGCTGACGCGGCAAACTGGACCCAAGGATCACGGAACGTACAGCGTTGGCTTGTTTTGTAGCTTTTCTAAGAGAGGACGATTCGCCCGTGGGCGCGAATCGGATGTTCCCCGTGGAAGCCTTCGGACTTGAGCTGCAACACCACTGCCTGGCTCTGCAGCCCCCTCTGCCGACCCTGAAGATTCGGGGTCTGTCAGTCTCCACAGCTGGGTAGACCAGTTTGTTGTGGTGTCACATGTCAGCGGCTTTTCTCCTAATGTTTTCGACCCGTGGTTGGCTGGATCATCTGCAGTTGTAACAGGACACACGTTCTACGGGTTCTGTTTCTCTGGAGAACCTCGTACACCTCGTTCTCCCTACTTTTTCCTCCTACTGTGTCTGTCTTGGCAATCTGACCTCTCCCCATCCCTGCGGGTGGGCCACGGCGCTACAGCCAATGCCGTCTAAATGAGCACCTACTACGACAGCTTGTTACCGACTGCAAGTTTGGGCAGCAGGACAGGTGCAGAGCATTGGCTAGAAGGAGGGAGGGTGCATGCATCGGACATATCCTATCACCCATTTCCACAAGCGGGATGAGGAAGACAAGAAAACAAGTAACCTGAATTCTTTCTCCAGGACTTATCTATTGGAAACTTTCGCCTTTCTTCAACTGCCTAAAATGACTTGCTCTCGAGAGACAGACAAACAATGGGCTATCTCTGTGCAAATGCCGCAGCGTGTTTTTAAAACACGACAACACAAATTGCAGCCCACAAACAGTGCCTGGTTCCAGGCAGCCCCAAAGCAATGACTCCTGCTACAAAAAAAAACAAAAAGCTGAGTGAGCTGCAAGGCAGGTGCGTGTGATGCGATTTGCTCACAGGTGCAAGACCATGCACCACGCGTGGCAAGGGAGCCCCACACACATGCCGTTAGAAATCAATTAGTCCTCACCCGCGCCCGCCCGCGGAGACTCTCCGATCACTGCAGTGTATGCACAGGGCCCGATGCATTTACAGCTCCCGACTAAGGAGTCCCCCGGGACCCCGTAATGCGTAAACAGCATAAAAAATGATGCTTTATCCTCGCGGGCTCGGCTTGCTGCCTTAATTTAATAAATGTGGCTGCGATGACAGGGAACGCTGTAGCCGCTTCCTGCACGCTCTCCTCAGATGGCAACGCGTGAACAAGCTCTTATGCACGTCCAAATCTCCTCCCTGTCCCCACGGAAGAAACGGCGCAGAACAATCCTATTTGATCAAACGCACGTTCCTTCCCAACTCCTGGAAATCCACGCATTTTCTCTTGCGCCCTTCCCCCAGCCCACACAAGGAACGTATAAGACTCATATTTAGGGCACCACTGCCCACGTACTCAACTATGTAGCAAGGGCACCTCCAGTTAGGGCCAGGAGCTGCCCCCAAACATAACCGGGCTTTGCCTTAAAGGAAACCCTACGTCCTGATCACGGAGCCTTTTCCCGTGACTCGGTTTCACCGCCGTGTCCGGTACGGCCCGGGTTTGCGGCTGCCGGGAAGAGGAGGGGGCTCCACGCCGCAGAACATGCCCCAAGGCTGTGCCTGGCGCAGTCCCTAAAGCTCAGGTTTGCATTGCCACAAGAAGAGATGGTGAAATCCACTCTCAGGTGACTTACACCCATGCTCCGTCCAAAACCCAAGGCAAAGAACAAAATAGCAGGTTTTTTAAAAAAGATTCTTTAAGATGCATCAAAAATCTAGCAAAGAAGGAGAAATTACCTGGCCAACAGCTGTGAGACCGCACCAGGTGAGTCGGGGACCTTTTTTTTTTTTTTTTTTTTTTTCTGGTTGCATTTGCCCACCCAAAAATATTAATAAACTAGTGAGAAGGCAATATATGTAACCTAAACATTTGTTCCCCCCCCCAAAATATGCTGAAATAAATAAAAATAAGTTTAAAAAAATAAACAAGTAGCCGGGCGCGGTGGCTCACGCCTGTCATCCTAGCACTCTGGGAGGCCGAGGTGGGCGGATCGTTTGAGCTCAGGAGTTCGAGACCAGCCTGAGCAAGAGCGAGACCTCGTCTCTACTAAAAATAGAAAGAAATTATATGGACAGCTAAAAATATATATATAAAAAAAAAAAATTAGCCGGGCATGGTGGTGCATGCCTGTAGTCCCAGCTACTCGGGAGGCTGAGGCAGGAGGATCGCTTGAGCCCAGGAGTTTGAGGTTGCTGTGAGCTAGGCTGACGCCACGGCACTCACTCTAGCCTGGGCAACAGAGTGAGACTCTGTCTCAAAAAATAAATAAATAAATAAATAAATAGAATAAACCAGCGAGAAGCTCAAATGCAACCACAGTGAGCTTTTGTGGCTAGAAAAGCAAAGCATTTAGCACATGGAGACAAAAAAGAAAAATTAGAAAATGCAAGTGTGCTTAGCCGCAAGCCCAAACGATGTCACTCTCTAGTGACGGCAGACATGTACGAAAAGAGACAGCAATGTCCCACCGTCACCTGGAGAACAGAAAGTGGAGGGTGCTCACATGCAGCTCCACAAAAACAGTGGAGGAAAGAAAAAAGTGCACGTCCGTCTTGTTTTTCAACGTGAACGCAAACATCCTCGGGAAGACGTGAGCAAAGCAAGTTCAGAGATGCGTAGAGCGATGAAAACGCCCCCAAGTTGGGTTTGATAATGTCAGGAACCGCGAGCTCCCTTCCACATCCCTGCAGCCAGCCACAGCCCCGAGGAACACAGAAACTGGTTGACGAAACCCGACTGTGACTTTAAAAAAAAAAAGTCTCAGCAAACTAGGAGTAAAAGGAATTTTCTTAATTCAAGAAAAGGTGTCCCGAAAAAATCGGTAGCAAACGTTCTATTCAATAGCCAAGAGTTGGAATCTGTCTCTTGCCCTCGATGGATGCTTTGCTTGTACCAGTTTTAATAACACATTTAAATAAGTATTAATAACTGATAATAGGTTGTAGAATAATAATATATAAATAATAACTTTTAATAAACACAGAGCTCTTTGTAAACGCCTGGTTACCAAAAAAAAAAAAAAAAATAGAAGGAACATAGATCAGAAAAAGAAGAACTAAAAGCATCATTGCTTGCAGATTATATGTCTATAACCAAAGATGGGGAAACTGAGGCATGGGCCAGCACTTGGAGCCGCGGCAGTATCTGGAAGGAGCATGGAGGCAGAGCATCCTAAAACCTCAGGAACGAGTTAAATGCAAAACCATTCAATCGGAGAGTCCGCCCTACCACTGAGAATCTTGGTGTCAGAAAGGGAAGGTAGATTAAGAAAAAAAAAAAACAAAGTCAACTTCTGGGGTGTCAATGGGAAAAAAGAGATACTGACCAAAGGGGACAAAGTTCCCATTCGACAGCAGGAATGAGCTCGTGTGCTCTGTTGGACACCACAAGCTACTTTAATAAATAGTAACACGCTGTCTATTTCAATATTGCTAAAAGAATACATTGGAAACATTCTCATCGCACAAAAAAAGTAGGTGAGGAGATGGACGTTAGTTAGCATGATTCAATCTTTCCACAATGTACACATATGTCAAAACGTCACATTGTACCCCATAAATCGATACAATTATATTTGTTGGCTGGATTTGGGAGGCCAAGGCTGGAGGATGGCTTGAGGCCAGGAGTTTGAGACCAGCCTGGGCAACATAGTGAGATCCCATCTCTACAAAAAAAAAAAATTTTTTTAATTATTATATGTCAATTAAAATTTTTAAAAAATTAAAATAAACAAGAAACAAAGGAAGGAAGGGTGGAGCTACCTTGGGTGCAACCTGTCTCCATGTGTCTTTTTAGCTTTGGTATCTCTTTTCTTCCCTACCTAAAAGCTCCTCTGAACAGACCCTGAGGAGGAAAAAGTGTCACAAGCCACAGGGGCAGGAGAACCGAAGGGGCTGTGCATGAAGCAGTTCCTGAAAGGTTTGGGACAGAAAGACTGTGCAAAGCAGCCAGCTTGCTGAGCTGAGCACACCAGCAACAAGAGGTGGGTGCGGTGGGCTGAGTAATGTCACCCCCATATGTCCACTTCCCGATCCTTGCAACCTGTGAATGTCATCTTACATGGCAGAGTCCTGCAGACAGGACCAAAGATCTTGGGATGGGAAGGTCACCTTGGAGTATTAGGGAGGTCCCTAAACCCAATGACAGGCGTCCTCCTAAGAGACAGCAGAGGAGACACAGACGCAGAGGAGAAGCCACGTGGAGACGGAGGCAGAGGCTGGAGTGACGCGGCCACAAGCCCAGGGACGCCTGGAGCCCCCAGGAGCTGGAAGAGGCAGGAAGGAGCCTCCCCTGGAGCCTGCGGAGGGAGCGCGGCCCCGAGACACCTGCGTCTCACACTCCTGGGCTCCGGGACTGAGAGGGGACACAGTCCTATTAAGTTTTAAGTGCCCCGGCTTGTGGCATTTTGTTAGGACGACGACAAGAAGCTAACACAGAAGGTGCAATTGTTTGTTCCACAAACTGAGCAGCACTCGGTCTACCTGCAGTGTCGTTTCGCCAGTTCCTGTCTTGCCACCTGGTCCGCGATAGGGGCAGCGCAGCTTCCGTCTGGGAGTTCGTGTTACTGTCGGAGGATGGAGCACCTGGGACGGAGGGAGCCTGGGGTAGCGGGGCGCTGTCCTTGGCATTTCTTCCATTTCTCCGGGAGCTATTGGAGCATCTGCTCGTCTCTGTGCCTGGGCTGGGTGTGACGGGACCACAGTAGCCTCGGCTGCCGGAGAGGGTGACCCGCACCCTTCCCGCTCGCTCAGACGGGTCCCATGAACTGCACAAGAGACAATTCCAAATTGTCTGCCATGTACACTTGACCCTGGAACAGCACGGGTTTGAACTTGCCCGTCCACATATATGTGGGTTTTCTTCTTCCTCCGCCACGCCACAGACGGCGAGACCCACCCTCCTCCTCCTCCTCCTCCCCCTCCCCCTCCTCTTCCCCCCTCTCCCCCCTCCCCCTCCCCCTCCCCCTCCTCCTCCTCCCCCTCCTCCTCCCCTCCCCTCGTCCCCCCTCCTCCCCCTCCCCCTCCTCCTCCCCCTCCCCCTCCTCCTCCTCCCCCTCCTCCTCCCCTCCCCTCGTCCCCCCTCCTCCCCCTCCCCCTCCTCCTCCCCCTCCCCCTCCTCCCCCTTCTCCTCCTCTCCCTCCCCCTCCTCCTCCCCCTCCTCCTCCTCCCCCTCCCCCTCCTCCTCCTCTTCCCCCTCCTCCTCCCCCTCCTCCTCCTCCCCCTCCCCCTCCTCCTCCTCTTCCCCCTCCTCCTCCCCCTCCTCCGCCTGCTCCACATTAAGATGACGCAGACAGAGATCTTTATGATCATCGACTTCCACTTCCTGAACAGCAAATATATTTTCTCTTCCTTATGACTTCCTTAGTGACCCTTTGCTTTCCGTAGCTTGCTTTATCGTAAGGATGCAGGAGACAATACATGCAACACGCAAAGCAGGTGTTGACTGACTGTTTGTTACCGGTAAGGCGTCCGGGCAGCACTAGGACATTAGTAGTTAAGTTTGGGGGGAACTGAGTGTTATCGGAGGATTTTCAACCGCATGGGGGTTGGCGTCCCTCACTCCCTTGTTGTTCAAGGGTGAACTGCATTCATATTTAGACATATACACACTTTACATAGGAGTATATCCTCTACACTATATACGTCATAGTTCTTCCAAGCGACACCCTGCAAAAAATTCAAACACCACGCAAAGACTTGTGACAAAAAGCAACCACCCCCATCCGCACTTCCACCCGTCCCGTTCACCGGAGAAAACCCTTTTCAACCCCAAATTTGCTTACCGTTTTTCTCACCCTAACTTTCACATCTCTGCGTAACAACCACATACTTTTCTTTCCTGACTCCGCACGCTTTTCTTCTTGTTAGCACAGGTGAGCCTCACCTCTACATAGAGGGGAAAATCCAGGCGACTCAAGGCATCCAGGCAGAACATTCTGTCTGCGCAAGGAGTGTCGCCGTGACACCCATTCCTGCTGATGTTTTGCAGCCAGACACCTCCGTCTGGGGGGTCGTTCCCATGCCAACACAGCTGTGTCACAGACTTTTGTCCCTCACCTGGAAAACGTCATTGCACCCACCTGTGCCTGCGATTTCTCGACGGTGGAGTCAGGACAAAGCCCCGTGCGTAGCAGCGACCTCACAGGGCAGAACGGGGGCTTGAGCAAGCTCTTGCAAAAGCCGACTCGACCCGGGTGTCTGTTTGTAGCATCTGCGCAGACAGCGGACAAGGCGGGTCAGTGCCGTGTCCTGTCACTTGCTCTTACTGACGGGTGCGATGTTGGCCTCGCTCTGCCCCCTTTTAGGGAGCTTTCATTGTTCGCTGTGGGGCCAGGGGTCCCCAACCTACGCTGAGTTGTGTGATTATTTCATTAGATAGTACGATGCAAGAATAATAGAAATAATAAACAAAATGCACTGGAATCACCCCGAAACCATCCCCCTGCCACCCCTCCAGGGTCTGTGGAAAAATTATCTTCCCTGGAAACCGTCGCTGGTGACACCAAGGTTGGGGACGGCTGCCCGGGGTGACGGTGTAACGTCCTCTCCAGCCGAGAGCTCACCTGGATGTGCTCAGGTGTGTCTTCGGCAGGGGCATGGCAAGCACTTTACACACACAAGGCCCCCGGGGGGGGGAGGTTTGTCCGGAAGCCGCCTTGTGGTGTGTACCCCGTGCGGGGTCCCTAGGAGTGTGTTTCAGAAGGGGTTGCACACACCACCCCTGGACACCTGCTTACCTATTGAGGGGGACGCCCTACCTTGGAGTTCCCCAACATTCCTGGCACCAGGGACCCTACCTCAGAGGTCCCCAACATTCCTGGCACCAGGGACCTCACCGTACCCTACTGCACTTCAAGGCAATTAAAATTAATTTTATTTCTTAAGTTTCCTGGCCATGTTACAGCACAGCTTGGGTTCATAACAAGCAGACAGAGAGTGAGATTAGACGTCGTTGGTGTAGGACAAACTTCGGAGAGTGGTCAGGGTCCACTCGGAGGGGACACACCAGACCCACACGCTTAAGTCTAATTTTTCAGTGACTTTATGAAGAAAAATAAAAGAGAGACAGAGAGAGAAAGGCGCAGAGTGCAGACATAAATAACTACCGCACACAAAAATTGCACACAGAAACCAGCACACTTCACCGTCGCCGGAGAGAGCGGCTGTGACGTCGACATGTGTTTTTTGGTGAGGTTACGCTGTTTATATAATCGCTCATTTTAAAACAGGGCAGTCTGAGGACAGTGGGAGGATTTATTAAAAGTGGATTTTCCAGAGGTTTATATATATATATTTTAAAGCACACTCACTAGGTAACTGTGTTGCTTTGAGCCCTAGGTGAGCCCGTCGTTCGTTCAAACGAAATTTCTTATTGTGTTGCTGAGTTCTAGTTGAGAGATTTTATTATTATTACTATTATTATTTTGCTAAGGCTTTTGTCTGCTGGCTCTGGTAGCAAAAGTTCCTTCCCATCTGTGTGGCTTCCTCACCACGTCAACTGCTCTGTTTCTGACTCTGAGTTTCTCCAGGAATAAATGTCACCCCTCGGAAATTGTCGGCATTTGCAACTGAATCTCCCTCTGTCTCCTTTGGGCGTCTGGAATCAGCTTCTCGGCTGGGGGTGTCCTTAAAACACCCTGCATTTGTCCTCAGCAAGAAGAGGAAATAAAGGCTCCATGAAAACACCAGAGACGAGGAAAAAAAGCAAAGGCAGAGGAAGCCGGTATCTGACCAAAACCTCCCATAGATGCATTCCTGGGGCGCGAGGGTTCCCATTGTGCTACCTTTTCAGCCCAGTGTCACGGCTGTTTCTGTGGACAATGTCGTGGTCAGCTGAGCTTGTTAAATAGACCCGGCCGTCCTCGGTCTCCAGGGAGGCCTGGGCTCCCCATGTTCCTGAGAGATGCACTGGCTTCTCCCTACTTCTGTGCACACCCCAGGTAGAGTCAGACCACGCCTCCAGGTCCACCCTAACCCTAACCCCTAACCCTAACGCTAACCCCTAATCCTAACCCTAACCCTAACCCCTAACCCTAACCATAACCCTAACCCCCTAATCCTAATGCTAACCATAACCCTAACCCCCAATCCTAACCCTAACCATAACCCTAACCCCTAACCCTAACCCCTAACCCGAACCATAACCATAACCCTAACCCCTAATCCTAACCCTAACCATAACCATAACCTCTAACCATAACCATAACCATAACCCCAACCCCAGTCCTAACCCTAACCATAACCATAACCCCCAATCCTAACCCTAACCACAACCCTAACCCCCTAACCCTAACCCGTAGCCCTAACCCTAACCCCCTAATCCTAACCATAACCCTAACCCCTAATCCTAACCCTAACCCCTAACCCTAACCCCTAATCCTAACCCTAACCCTAACCATAACCCTAACCCCAATCCTGACCCTAACCATAACCCTAACCCCTAACCCTAACCCTAACCCCTAATCCTCACCCCTAACCCTAACGCTAACTCTGCTGCCTCCCCGAATCCTGCAGCCAGTGTGGCTGCAACTCCAGGCCCTCCTCCCTGCAAACCTTCCCTGCAGACCGGGAGCCCCGGGCGAGGCGGGTGACGGGGGCGAGCACCCGCTATGTGCCAGGGGCCCTGGTGTCAGGAGCAGCTCCCAGCCCCAACGCTGCTGCCCCTGCTTCGGATCCAATGCAGCCCCGCGGAGAGACCACAGACCGGGGAGAGCAGCTGCCCACCAGGCCGGAGACCGCCAGGCCGGCCACATTCTGCACCCACCTCACCCTCCTCTAGGAAGTCGCCGACGCCTGTCCCCTCCCGAGGTTTCACATCCTGGAGGGATTTTGTGTCCACGTGAAAACACAACACCAGGACGCCCCAACATGGAACCTACGATGTGGATAACAGAACGGGGACACATCCCTGCAGACGGGTTTTTGCCTCCTAAACGTGCACACTCTTCAGGGCCACCCAGGACCACCCGCCCAGCACCCTGGTCCCCACCCCCCAGCCAAGGTCGACTAGATCTCGGCGTCACTGAGAATCTGGCCAGGCCCTTGGTGCCCGTAAACTCACGGGCCCGATGCAGCCGGCAGCACCTGAGGTTAATCCGGTTCTTTGCGGAAACTCACTTTACAGGGAGGCCACCCTGGTCCCAGTAGAAGGTCTGAGCTTTGGGGACCTGTGAGGTGCTGGCCACCTACAAGGGCCCGGTGCCCAGTCCACGGCCTCCTTCCTGGGGGTCCACTCATCCGGCCACTGGTGGATGCAGATGAGAGAGAGAAACAGAGACAGGGAGAAACAGAGACACAGAGAAACACAGAGACAGAGACAGACAGAGGCATAGAGAGACAGAGACAGACAGAGAGACACAGAGACAGACAGAGACAGAGAGAGACACAGAGACAGAGACACAGAGAGACACAGACACAGAGACAGAGACACACAGAGACAGAGAGTCACAGAGACAGACAGAGACACAGAGAGAGACACAGAGACAGAGAGACAGAGACAGGGAGAAACAGAGACACAGAGACACACAGAGACGACAGACAGAGACAGAGACAGAGACAGAGAGACACAGAGACAGACACAGACACAGAGAGAGACAGAGACAGAGAGACGGAGACAGGGACAGAGACACAGAGACACACAGACAGAGACAGAGAGACACAGAGACAAAGGCAGAGAGAAACAGAGACAGAGGAAGAAAGAAAGAAAAGGGAAAAAAAAAAAAAAAAAAGAAAAGAGAAAAACAGAACAGGCCCAGGCTGTCGAGGAACCCACTTACCACGCTCTCAAAGGACGAGACGGATTTTGCAAATGCCTTATGGAAATTAGTCGTGAGCGCACGAGACATAAATCTTAATACCAAAATGATTTACCCCAAGTCTTCCACTCTTAATGCCCCGTAAATTAAGGCCATAAATGTCATTGCTCCACCATTAGCCGGAAACAATAGCCCAGGCTCCCGTCTGCACACACGGGGGCTCTGGCACCCCCTGTCCCCGCTCCCAGCCCCGGCCACGTTCCCTCCGTCACAGCCGCCAGGGGCCGCGGCCGGCTGCCCGCGTGGACCCAGCGTGTGGGCCCGGGCCGCGGCCGAGGAAGGGAGTCTCCTTTAGAGAATCTCGAAACCTGCGGTCTAGGAAAAGGGGAAGGAAGAAAATTCATTATTTACGAGTGCAAACAAGGCGCGATCGCCGCGGTTCAATTCGAAACACATGTTCCCGGGACGCTGCAGGCGTTGGCCGAGCACCGCGAGTCGGGGTGGAGAATTCCTCTGCAAATTAACGCTGATTTGCAGCATCTCCCAGCCGGCTGGAATTTACATCTCAGGGATAAAAAAAAACAGCGTTCTCTCTTTTTTTTTTTTTTTTGCATTTCGGTGCATTGTGTCTGAGACAGCTGGTGATGAGGAAATCGGATGTGAGTCCCGCAGCCTTGCAAAGAACAGCACGGTTCCTTCGTGGCTGGTGCCTTAGCACCAACCCTGCGCTGTCACCAACACTGAGAAGGACAGTCCCCGAGACGTGCTCTCAGATCCCAGCTTCCTGCTCACGCATTACAGTTCCCGCCTTCCGGAAGGTTCTCCCATCGGGGTGAACGTGGCCGTCTGAAACGTGTTCGCTTCTGTCCGCCGCTGGGGAGAACCGAGCGGTCTTAGGACCCACTGTTGGTTTCTAGGTTCTCCCGTCTGTGTCCTGTACACAGGGGACTAATTTGGTCTTCTGGGAGCTTTTCCGCCATTGCTGAGCCACATGGAAATGTCCCCTGGTCCTGGAACCCGGCTGTGGGGTCTGTACCCACAGGAAGGGACGTCAGCACGTGGAACTCAAACATTCTAGCCCAGCTTCAACCCTGCACCTGCCCTCCTAAGCAGCCACCTGCAGTGACTATCACTGTCCACAAACGACAGGGGGAAACTGAGGCTCGGCACCCAGAGCAGAGGGAGAGGAGGGGAGGAACTGGGTCCCATGCTGCAGAGCTGGTGCGGGTGACACCCAGGACGCCACCCTGTCCCTCCTCCTCTCCTCTCTGCGTCAAAGAGCGGGATGAATCGGATCACAGGAGATTCACCTGCAACCGCTGTACGATGACCAGGGATGGACGTGAGATTTTAGGAGGCAACACGGGCCGAATACAGACGGCCTCTTTGCCTTATGCTGGGAAGGCAGTGAGGGGGAAGGGGCAGGGGGACAGTGTGTAGTAGCCGGGGTGTCCCGGAGAAACAGAACTAAGGGAATATGGGGTGAGAGACAGAGAGAAAGAGAGAGGGAGAGAGACGGGGAGAGAGAGAGAGATTGATTTATCTTAAGGAATCGGCTCACGTCATCCGGGAGGTTCAAGTCCCAAATCCTCAAGGTGGGCCAGGAGGCTGCAGACCAGGGAAGGGGCAACATTGCAGCTAAGGTCTAAGGGCCGTCTGCTTCCTCGGGGGACCTCGGTCTTGTTCCTCTGAATACCGTCACCTGATTAGACCAGGCCCACCCACATTCGTCTCATGGAGAAGGGACCCTCACAACAACCTCTAGTGCACATCCATGAAAATGCCACATAGTGCACTGTAAATATTATCAACAGACAGTTCTCACTTGTCGATTATACCTTAATAGAGCATGAAAAATATACATTTTATGTATATACAATATAAGATATATATATAAGACATATATGCACAATATAAGTATAAGATACATATATGTGTGTGTGTATGTGTATATATATATATATAAACAAAACAACATCCAGGCTGCTGTCTGACTCACACAACGTCTAGGTTCCGTGGCTCAGCCACGTTGAGACACAAAATTCACAGTCACACAGGGCATGGCCATTTCGAAGGAAATTGACCCAAAATGAACATACTCAGCGTTGGAGAACGGCTTTGTCTACGGGCCACTGTCAGACCCCTGGTTGGGTCAGCGATGGCCAACATCTCGGTGACATTTTCCATGCTCACCCGTGACATCCTCTCAACGCCCCACGGGCTGGCGGGAAACCAGCCACCGTTCCCGTCCTACAGACGGGGCTCGTGCTGACGCCCCCAAGACCCCCCTCAACCCAGGTAACCTCCAGGGATGTTGAGACGGGAACCAAGTGTCCTGACCCCAATTTCAGGCCTTTCGCACCCAGAATTGAGGCGAGCCTCTCAACCCCCTGCCTTTACACGGCCCCACGGGTCAGGCGGAGAGGAGGGAGCTCCGGGCACCCGAGCTGCTGAGACCAGAGCTCTCCAGAAATTCCTTCTGGTTTTTTCCTTTTCTGGCCAGCTTTCGCAGTTACAAGTGGAAATGTCAAATGCTCCCGATGGCTTAGCTGACCCGCGTGTGACCATGGGCTGTGTGGCGGGGCTGGACGGGACCTCTCCCCATCCGTGTCCCCCTGCCGGACCCTCCCGGCGACCGCTCTAAGGAAGCTGTAAACCAGCTTTTCCTCGTTGCCCAACATTTGACGTATTCTAATTAGGAAACATTCACAGCCGCCCACGACTCATCGTAAATCACCCCTCCCGTCACAGCCACAGCTCAGCGCATCGCAGCCCCGCGCCAGGCAAGAAGCCTCCTTCGAAACGACACCCGCTGGCCACGGCTCCTCAGAATTTACCACGGGCGCCCGACGGTCCCAACGTACAACACGTGCGAAAGGGGCCGGGCACCGCTTGTCAAGTGTGTGCCTGGTTTTCTTTTCTTTTTTTTTTTCTTCTTTTTTTCTTCTTTTTTTTCTTCTTTTTTTCTTCCTTTTCTTCTTTTTTTTTCTTCTTTTTTTTCTTCTTCTTTTTTTTTCTTCTTCTTTTTTTTTTTTTTTTTTACATTTTTTCTTCCTGTTGCTTTGTGGGTTTTGAATAAAATCTGCCACCCACAAGTCTGACATCCCAGTGCATCCACGAGCCATGGTGGCTCCGTGGGATTTCAAAGTGTTACAGGGGACACACATATGTTTGGTTTCATGGATCACTTTTATTATTGAGTCAGGGTTACAAGGGTGTCCATCACCCAGGTGGTGCTCACTGAACTCACTAGGTAGGTGGTTTTCTGTCCCCTCCTCCCCACTCCCCCCCCCCCGGCTGGATTTCCACTGAGTTTGACTTCCCTCTGTGCACAGGTGAGCCCATCGGTTAGCTCCAATCTGATGGTGAGTCCATGTGGTGCTTGTCTTTCCATTCTGGAGATACTTCACTTAGCAGAATGGGCTCCAGCTCCGTCCAAATTATTGCAAATGACATTAACTCATCCTTCTTCCTGGCTGAGTAGTACTCCACGCTAGACCACATTGGATTAATCCACTCATGCATGGATGGGCACTTGGGTTGTTTCCACATCTTTGCAATTGTGAATTGTGCTGCTACAAACATTCGAGTGCAGGTGTCTTTTTGATAAAATGACCTCTTCTCCTTTGGGTAGATGCCCAGTACTGGGATTGCTGGATCAAATGGTAGTTCTACTTGTAGCTCTTTGAGGTATCTCCATACTACTTTCCACAAACATTCGAGTGCAGGTGTCTTTTTGATAAAATGACCTCTTCTCCTTTGGGTAGATGCCCAGTACTGGGATTGCTGGATCCAATGAAGTTCTACTTTTAGCTGTTTGAGGTATCTCCATGTTGCTTTCCACAGAGGTTGCGCTAGTTTGCAGTCCCACCAGCAGTGTGTGAGTGTTCCTATCTCTCCACATCCACACCAACATTTGGGACTTTTTGATAAAAGCCATTCTAACATTGTTCTGGAACACAGTCAGCATGTGTCCCTGCATCTAGGTGACTCCTTTATTTTGCCGTTTAACCAAGAGAGCACCCAGGTCACCCACAGAAAGGAGCCTCGCCCTGTGCTCCTGTCCAGGGCAAACTGGCCACTTAACCACAGGGTCTGCGGCTGTCCCCTCACCCACAGAGAGGGTGTGATGGGTTGAATTGTGTCGCTCAAAAAAGATACATTAAAGTCCTAACCCCCGGTTCCTCAGGGTGGGACCTTATGTGGAAACGAGGTCATTGCAGATAGAGTTAGGTAAGATGAGGTGCTATTGCACCCGGGTGGGCCCTGATCCAACAGATGCCCTCCTGCGGGGTCCCCCAAAGGAACGGACCCTGCCAACACCCTTCGGGGTCTAGATCTGCAACTCGGACTTCTGCACCTCTAGAACTGTGAGAAAATAAATGCATATTGTCCCAGGCCACCCGGACTGGGGCACTTTGTCATAGAAGACAAGCAAGCTAAAAAAAAAAAAATTCCGAAGTGTTAAGGCAGTTGGTGCCCGCAGTCCGCATGGGGGGCTGCCCTGGGGGTCTCACAGGTCTGGCCGATGGGCGCAGCACTGTGCCTGGGGGATCTAAGGATGCTAAGTCGACCGGCTGTCCACTGTGAGTGTTCACAATCGCGGGGATCCCGGGAATTTCCTCGGAGTGGCCAGGCAAGCCCCCAGAAGGTGGCCGGGGCCATTAATATGTCAGAGTCCTGGCCAGCCATTGCATGAAGCTCAGGTAAAGAGATCATTTTTCTCACCTAGAAGCAGCTCCAGACGGCAGTTGCTACCTACAGGGCACAGCTGTGTGCATTCTTACTCGGGAAACATCTGTCGAGCGACTCTATGTTTGTTTGCACGCTATCTCGTTCCGAGTTCAGGTGTGCCCGAGAAGGACTCGTGTAGGCCTGCAGGTGTGGCGCCCCTGGGCCTCCCCCCGGACAGCGTGTGCAGAGACCAGAGAGTGGAGTCATGACCTGCCCCGTTTCCGATCCGCAGCGAACCCCTTCTCACCAAGGTGCTCCCCACGCCTGGCCACGACTCCGTCATCTCGGCAGGCGCAGAAGCCGCCGACCCTCCACGCCTGATCCTGAAACACCTTGAGTCGAAAGAGCAGGGTTTGAACTCCCATAGATGGCAGGGCTAGGACTAGTTAGTGAGTGAGCTAGTTGGAGAACCGCCTTAACAAAGAGACCCCGAAACGACCAGCCTTTCATTTCTGTGTGTGTCTCAGAACGGCCCCCAGGGAGCTGTCCGTGGTAGCTCAGGGCTCGGCTCCACGCCCTCACTCGGGAACCAGGCTGCTCCCAGAGTCCCCCGTCTTCCTGCTTGGGGCCAGGTCTCCGAGGGGTTTCCAGGGGCTCCCCGTGGCTGGCAGGGCAGACTGTGGAAGACCCTTTCCTAGGTCTCACATACAGGACCCTGTTATTTCTGCCACCAACAACTCACCCACAGAACCAACCCCGAGCAAAATGAGCACCCGCAGATATAATCTAACCTTGCACTGGGGGTGGGGACAGGATGGGAGTTGGTGACAACCCTTAGCTCTGCCACGGAGCTAAGCAATCAGACCATAAAAGCCCCTCCTCTCTAAACAGAATTTGATTTCTGTCGTGTGGACCCTGCCTGCGGGCTCGCGGTCAGTAGCAAATCCAACCTTATCTTTATCAAAGGGACACTCTGGATAAACTACCACTCTCCGCGTGTCTTAGGGCGAGATCGGCAACCGTGCAGCCCGCAGAACCGTCCTCTGCCTTCATCCAACCCCGTCCTTTCAACGGTGAGCCGGCTCCGAGCCGTGAGGACGTCAGAAGATTGATGGGATCGTGGAGAGGGATCCGGCACGCAGAGTTGGAGGCTGTGAGCGTCCTCTCACCGTTATTAGCAGTCGCTTTTAATCAACGCCAGCAAGACCGTTGTGGAGACAGGGTCTGACCCGAGAGGCGCCAGGAGATGGGAGGCCACGGGCTGCTTGGAAATATTTGTCAAACCCTAATTGAGCAGCGATGTGGCCACAGTCGCGAATGTCCTTCATGCAAAGAGTGTCAGAGCTCAGCGGATGCGACTTTGGGGTTGCATTTGGTACCCAAAACACAAGGAGAGACAGTTTTGGAAAAAGCAAAGTGCAGACACCCATGGAAATGATGACAGAGGAAAATCCCTCGATTAAGGCAAATATCTCTGGGATGCAAAATGTCTGGATGGCCAGAGGAGAGTGCTGGACCATGCTCTAGGACTCTTCGTTTTTATTTTTTTTTATTTTTATTTATTTATTTATTTATTTTAGAGATAGGGTCTTGCTCTGTTGCCCAGGCTGGAGTGCAAAGGTGTCATCACAGCTCATATCAGCCTCCAACTCCTGGGCTCCCGTGATCCTCCTGCCTCAGCCTCCCGAGTAGCTGGGACTACAGATGTGTATCAATAACATCTGGCTAATTTTTCTATTTTTTTGTAGGGATGGTGTCTCGCTCTTGCTCAGGCTAGTCTTGAACTCCTGGACTCAAGCGATCCTCCTGCCTCAGCCTCCCGAGTGTGGGTTACAGGTGTGCATCAACACTCCTGGCTAATTTTTAAAGTTTTGTAGAGACAGGGTCTTGCTCTGCTGCCCAGTCTGCTCTCAAACTCCTTGTCTCAGGCCTTGGCCAGCCAAAATGCCGGGATGACAGGCGTGAGCCACGGGGCCCGGCCTCCAGCAGGACTCTTTATAGACACCCTCCCCGTGTGTCTTCTTAATAAAATGTTCAGTGAAATTCCTGAAATGCCAGAGATGGAAGAGGCTTCCCACATTAACACAAAGCCTGCTCATGTTGAACGCTGGGGTCATCGCTGCCAAGAGCAGTGAAGTTCCGCCTGGACACCAAAGCTAGGAGAAGACCCCGTTACCATGGCAGAGGGTGTCACCCAGTGGAAATTGGCCTGGCCTCCCCGACACCCCACCTTCCACTCCTCCTTCCCCACCTTGCTCTTCCATAGGCAAAACGCAGGGAATTACATCCAGGTGCCTATTACGTTCTATTTAATACCTGCCGCCACCATTTGAGGTGCGGCTTCTTTGAGGTTTTACAGATGAGAACCTGACGTCTCCACCTCAAAGGATTTACGCAGCCATGCGTCGCACCCCAGCCCCGGCCAGTGCAACCCTAAAACCCTCCTTCCTCCCCGACCAAAGCCACCCAGAGATATAACAATCGGTGCAGACAAACTCCAGGGCTCCGTTCTCATGCCGCCTTGCAGAGACCTGAGCCGGTGTGGACCCCCCAAACCCCGTTCCAGCTGCACAAATGCACCCGCAGACCCCCCAACTGGACCCCGTCTTTGTCTCTTCCCTTTACTCAGAGACGGCCAGTCCGATGGCCAACGGGACCCTCCGGCCACAGCAGAGGGGCAGCTCCCGGAAGCCCCCGCCAAGTCCCGGGAACCAGCTGAGCTGCGTGGGGGCTGTCTCCCAGGGGGGCTTCGCCAGTCTTGTTCCCCCAGGAGCGACATGGAAAGAGAGTAAAGCTGCTTCCCAGGCAGATCCCACTCCGCAAAATGGGTCTCACCCCTTCGCTCTATTTTTTTTTTGAACTTCAATGGGACTTAGTGCACAGCACATTTCTCTTTTTCATTATATTTTTACTTGACCAATAATTGTGCGTGTTTATGGGGTGCGATGGGCTGCCACTGCCCGTGTTGGCTCACTGCTGCGCGGCACGGTGAGGGTGGTTGCTGATCGCGGCTTGTGTATCTCAGAATTGCCCCAAAGAGTCGACGTCAAACGCTCTCGCCGCGAGGAGACGGTCAGCGTGTGAGGTGACGGACTGCCACTCCTTCACTCTCAAACGGGTCCTTGCAATAGGAAAAGAGAGAAAGCTTCGTTCTCGTGGAGCTGGCTGCAAATCCACCAAGCGGAAGACCAAGGGTGGAAGACGTAGCCCAGAAAAATGGCCATCAGCCCGGCGACAACTGGGTGGACACCTTTGTCCTCCCGTCGAGGACAGAATTTCGAACCCTCCTTCCCCGACACCCCCACGCAAACAAACCTCACGGTTGCCTCCCTGCGCCCAGTCAATGGTTTGGTTATAGGGTTTGGCACTCGGGCTGAAAGGCTTCCTCCCCTTCCCAGGACCAAGCTGTCTACTGGGGGCCATTAAAGGTGTCCCTACGTTGTCAACCTGCCGGCTCCGTCCTCCGCGGAGGCAGGTGGGGCCGGAAGCCGGATCACGCACCGCCGGGGAAGGGAGGCAGCGGGCAGACCTGGCGTCGGGGAGGTGCTGCGGGCCACCGTCTGCTGTTCCATCCCGCAAACGCGCCTGACCTCAGAGTCGCCGTTTAACAATTGACTTTCCCTTAGTTCATTAACTGCTAACGGGAGCCCGGGAAGAAAAATAGGACATGTTTATGCAAAAGGATGGATCCACCAAACGGCCCGGCGTTTCTCTCCCGAAGACGCGAGCCAGGGGTGGGCACACCCTCGAATAAAGATGGTACCATCATCCCACGTTCCGCATTGGTGCCAGCTCTGAAATGAGGCGGGTTCTGCTTTCTAATCAACTGAATAATCTAAATGGGCCACGTAGAAGTCTCTGAGAGACCCACTAAATTACGTTTCAAAGACTCACGGTTTGCAACGGTAACACACAGGCAGAACACGGCGGGGGAGGGGGTTTAGGGCAGTGAAGCTCGTCTGGGTGACACTGAGGGTAATGATGGATACAGGACATTGTGCCTTTGCCCAGACCCGCAGAGTGGGCAACAGCAAGACGGGAACCCTCACGTAACTACAGACTTCAGTCACTAATAACAATGTATCAATTACCAGGTGCATCAGCTATAACCGATGCACCATAGCAAAATTGAGGGTTGAGAGAGAAGGGGTGCATGAGAACCCTCAGAACTTTCTACTTAATTTCCCTGGAAACCTCAAACTGCTCTAAAAAAAAAATAATAATAAGTCTATCTGTTGAAAGACAAGGGAAAAAATAACCCCAACTGTAAAAATGTTGGACTTGTCGAGGATGCCTTACGTAGAATAAACCCTCAAGAGTGTTTGTTACCCGAACGGGTAAGAGCATCGTCCCGGCCTCACGCAGAGGCTAGAATTCTGCACGTAACACGCTCACGGCTGCTTCTCTCTCCGAAGCGTCACCAAGCGAGGGGGTGGTGCTGTGCGCCATTTCGTGCCCAAATTCGCAACTCGGTTCCGCTCTCAGCCGGACCCCCCTACGGCAGGCAGGCGCTCTCCGATACGCTTGGCTTCACTTTTAACCGGGGCGAAGTGAGAGATGAGTATCAGGGGTCGTTCCCCCATGTTTTTTTTTTTTTTTTCAAAAGCCTCTAGAAATCCCCGTTTTTTCCGGAGCGGGTTCCGGATGCATCTGGTGGAATCATCTTTTTTTTTTTTTTCCCCCTCTCTTTTTTTTTTTCCTCTCTTTTCTTTTTTCCTCTTTTTTTTCCTCTTTTTTTTCTCTCTTTTTTTTTCTCTCTCCTTTTTTTTTCCCTCTCTTTTTTTTTTCCTCTCTTTTTTTTTCAGCTCATTATGGGGGTACAAAAGTTCAGGCTATATATATTGCCCATGCCCCCCCATCCCCCCGAGTCTGAGCTTCAAGCGTGTCCATTCCCTAGACAGTGCACATCGCACTCATCATGTAGGTGTGCACCCATCCCCCGTCCTGAGACATTTCAGGATGTAATTCATTCATTAGCTACAAATACCCACAGGGTGCAGCCCCAGAGGGCTCCCAGGCTGTGGATGCATGAGCACCTATTGATCACCAAGTGGATGCATGAGCACCTATTGATCACCAAGTGGATACATAAGCACCTATGGATCACCAAGGGGATGCATAAGCACCTACTGAGCACCAAGTAGATGCATGAGCACCAAGTGGATGCATGAGCACTTACTGAGCACCAAGTGGATGCATAAGTACCTATTAAGCACCAAGTGCATGCTCAAGACCAGCTGATGTCATGGGACCAGCTGTGGGGTGGGAGGTCCCCAACAAGACCCCAAGAAGAACCCACACCTGGGCGTCCAAGGGGCATTTCTGATGGGGCGTAGCCCAGGTGCGGTGCCAGACAGAGCAGCGGTGAGCGGCACGAATCAGCCCTTAGCCAGCCCTGAGCGTCCAGCTCACCCCTCCCCCGGCTCCCCCTTTCCAAGGCGTGATTTATAGTTTTCTACTCAACACTCTGCCCCGCAGTCCCCGCAGCCACGGCAACAACAAAATACATGGAAACCTGGGCCCCAAGAGATGCATAAAAAATAGACCCCAAACCCTCCCAGCGCCCGGCCTGCCGTACCCACACCTTCCACTCCACACGGCCACAAACTGCCCACGTTATCAAAGTTCTCGATGAAAACCTTGGAGCCCTTTAAGTCCCCTGCGCCGTGCCCCGCGGTAATTGTAACAATAATTTGTAACCGCAATAAAAAAGAACGCAATGCTGAAAACGCCCCTTTGTCTATTGTCCCAAATTGGCGGCACCTTAGGTAGGATTTGCCATTTTGCTAAAGCAAATAGAAACAGTTGTTCATTCTAAAGTATAATACGCAAAAGAAAGCGTGTAGCCACTAATTGGCCCTCACAGGCCAGATTCTCTCTTGAAAGCAAAGCTCAGATTTGCAGTTCTCTGTTATTTCAGTCTTGAAAAAAATAAAATAGTAAGCGCACCACAGAACACGTCAGTTGGCTGCCGTGTGCCACGTCGCTGAATTAATTCCACGTCCACCGAAACGTCTGCCTTGGTTCGGGCACCGTTGGCCCGACATAAAAATTACTGAAATGTCGATTAACTACAATGTCGATTAAATAAAAGCATGTTAGGGCGATCCTTGGGGTCTGTGCAAATTTCACTGAATGCCAGGCAGTGTCCGGCAAGGAAAGCGCTATCACCGCCACCCCTTCCGCCTTGTCACGAGCCCAAACCCCATTCCCTCGAGGCAGCAGCAGGTATGTGACACCTCGTGAACTATTGGGAAATTAAACTTCATAAGCAATATGCCGCTATTTTGCGCGGTGCACCGGCTAAAAGAATCGTTCCCTACATCTTGTGTTCCCGAAGCGTCCGAGGCTGAGACGTTGAATGAAACTCATTTCATCAGGGCACCCGGTGCCGCCGGGAGGGAAGATCCAGCGGGGACGGAAGCCGTCGCTCAGAGCCGTAACCGCCTCGCAGGAGACGCGGGCGTGCGGGGCCGGAGAGCACCTGTCGGGGGAGCGTGGCGCGTTCCTGAAGGGATGCGGTGGCGAGACCCAGAGACGCCCCCTGCACCGCTCCGTGGCCGGGAAGGCGCTAACCCCCCTGGACGCCGCGTGAGCCGGCGTAACCGCCCAACCGCCAAAGTGCGCCTGTTCTCAACACGCGTCTGCAGCGTGAACCGAGGCCGCTGCGTCTGAACGGCAGTCACAGTAATGACACCAACGCCACGGATACCCGCGGGCCGCAGCCCCGGGGGCTCCCAGGCTGTGGAGGCATATGCACCTATTGGGCACCAAGTGAATACATAAGCACCTATTAGGCACCAAGTGGAAGCATGAGCACCTATTGAACACCAAGTGGCTGCATGAGCACCTATTGAACACCAAGTGGATGCATGAGCACCTATTGAGCACCAAGTGGATGCAGAAACATCTATTGAGCACCAAGCAGGTGCATAAGCAGCTATTGAGCACCAAGAGGATGCATAAGCACCTATTGGGCACCAAGTGGATGCATAAGCACTTATTGAACACCAAGTGGGTGCATATGCACCTATTTAGCACCAACTGGATGCATAAGCATTTATTGAGCACCAACAGGATGCATAAGCACTTAGTGAGCACCAACTGGATGCATAAGCACCTATTGAGCACCAAGTGGGTGCATAAGCACTTATTGAGCACCAAGTGGATGCATAAGCACTTATTGAGCACCAAGTGTATGCATAAGCATTTATTGAGCACCAATTGGATGCATGAGCACTAACTGGATGCATAAGCACTTAGTGAACACCAACTGGACGCATAAGCACTTAGTGAGCACCAACTGGATGCATGAGCACTAACTGGATGCATAAGCACTTAGTGAACACCAACTGGACGCATAAGCACTTAGTGAGCACCAACTGGACGCATAAGCACTTAGTGAGCACCAACTGGGTGCATAAGCATTTAGTGAACACCAAGTGGGTGCATAAGCAGTGAACACCAAGTAGGTGCATAAGCACCTACTGAGCATCAAGTGGATGCACAAGCACCTATTGAGCACCAAGCAGGTGCATAAGCACCTATTGAACACCAAGTGGGTGCATAAGCACCTATTGGGCACCAAGTGGATGCATAAGCACTTATTGAACACCAAGTGGGTGCATATGCACCTATTTAGCACCAACTGGATGCATAAGCATTTATTGAGCACCAATGGGATGCATAAGCACTTAGTGAGCACCAACCGGATGCATAAGCACCTATTGAGCACCAACTGGATGCATGAGCACTAACTGGATGCATAAGCACTTAGTGAACACCAACTGGATGCATAAGCACTTAGTGAGCACCAACTGGACGCATAAGCACTTAGTGAGCACCAACTGGACGCATAAGCACTTAGTGAGCACCAACTGGGTGCATAAGCACTTAGTGAGCACCAAGTGGGTGCATAAGCAGTGAGCACCAAGTGGGTGCATAAGCACCTACTGAGCACCAAGCGGATGCACAAGCACCTATTGGGCACCAAGTGGATGCATGAGCACCTATTGAGCACCAAGTGGATGCATAAGCACCTATTGGGCACCAAGTGGATGCATGAGCACTTGTTGATCACCAAGTGGATGTATGAGCACCTATTGAGCACCAAGTGGATGCATGAGCACCTATTGAGCACCAAATGGATGCATAAGCACTTACTGAACACCAAGTAGGTGCATATGCACCTATTTAGCACCAAGTGGATGCACAAGCACCTATTGAGCACCAAGCAGGTGCATAAGCACCTATTGAGCACCAAGTGGATGCATAAGCACTTATTGAGCACCAAGCGGATGCTCAAGACCAGCTGAGGTCACGGGACCAGCCCTCGGGTGGGAGATCCCCACAGAAGACCCCAAGAAGACCCTACTCGTGGGCGTATCAAAACAAGACACGACACGTGAGTGTTTTCCAACCACAACCCCGAGAGATTGAGCCAAACAGCCTCAGGTTCGGAAAACTCAGGGCGACCCGACCCCGAGGGCTTTGGCGAGAAGCCGCGTCCCCGTCCCCGCGCGGCGGGACCAGAGCCCCCGCCCAGGCGACCCTCTCCGGCCTGGATTTACAGCCGCTGCAGCAAAGCCTGCTCCGCACTTTGTAAATCAGCCGCCCGCTGCCCGCAGTCGGACGCTGTTCCCAACACCTTGGTAATTAATCAATTCCAGACAGAACACAACAACCAGGGCTAAAGAAAATTTACAACCTACGTCCAAAAAAGAGGGGGAAAAAGAAAGAAAGGAAAGGAAAGGGCTTTGGCGTTTCTCCGCACAAGGTGCGGGGACTGCGGGGAGGGTTGGGGTCTACTCGGCGGTGACACCAACAGGCACATCCGCCCTGGGCCGTTCTACGGTGCCAGTCAGCCTGGAGTGTTTGTTTGCTCCGAGCTAAATGCCCCTTGTCTGGGCATCCGGGGTGGCGGCACTCGAGTGTGCCCAGTAGGCGTTCGCCGTCCATCTACGTCAGGGGGACCTGTCGGCGTGAGGCTTTTCCCAGGGGATCCCAGGGGCTGCGTTCGGAGGAGCCCGGTGCATGCTCAGCTCTGAACTCCACGGGGAGCTCATCCTCACCGCGCACACCCGGGAAGCCAACGGCACCCGGTGTGGCCCGTTCTGCCACCTGTGTGCCGCTGACCTTGTGTCCAGCCACCCCCAGCCTGTCACGGACAGCCCTGTTCCGATTGCTCCTGCGTCCTGCATGGATAAGACGCCTCTTTCCTCCCCCTGGCCCTTCCTCCCCCTAAACTGGCCTCCACCCAACCCAGTCTCTACGCGGCAGCCCGCGTGATTTGCTAAAATACAAATCTGATCTTGTCCCACGGCTGCTCAAACACCTGCCCCTGCCCTCCGGCCCTCGGGACAACGTCCTCCCTCCGGGGCTCAGCTCACCAGCCAGCGTGGCCGAGACCCCCGCTCCATCCACTCCTTCTCCACCCATTTCTGAAAGACACGTCCATGCACTCGCTGCCGCTGCCACCAGGAAGCCCTCCCTGACTGCCCGGTCCTTTCCTGATCAGACTGTTTTATTCCCAACAAGCCGAGCCGGAGGTCGCCATGGTTTCCCATCATACCGAGGCAGATGCGGCGGCCTGGGGTGGCCAACACTGTCCAGGACAAGAAAAGTAGCTCCGTCAAACACCGACTTTCCCGCCGTAGGTAGCTCCCCTCCCTGGCACCTTGCTTGGGGAAGCCCTCCCTTCTGTCCGCACCCAAACTTGCCTGCCTACCTAGGAGATGATTAACAAGAAACGGTAATTCTGTTTTCCTTGTTTTGTTCACCCAAACAGTAAGAACCTCACACACGCCGACTGCGTTTGGCCATCGGTCCTGGCCTCCGGGATTCCGAACAGGGTGCGTTTGCACGGGAGCTTGGTGTGACGGCTCAGGGAAAAGCCTCGAATTCACACCCCGCGAGCCAAGAAAGGGGCGCGTAGCTGCCATTCCTCCAAGTGAGCCCGTCCCCTTCCTCCTGGGGGGACGGAAAGGTGCGATTTCGTTCCACCCGTAGGCAGAGCCGGAAACCTCAGAGCCACCCACAGGGCTCAGCGGTGTCCACGCCGTGTCTGGGTTCCGCGTATCCAAACTCCGTGGGTTTCCGATGCCACAAAGATACAAAGTGTTTCTTCTAAGGAAGCGCTAACGATTAGGAGTCATAACGACCGGTGAGAAGATCGAGAATTTGCCCCTGAAGAAAGGCCTGTCGATTTAGCTGGTTTTTACCCAAATCTGCAAGAAAGACAGGCAGAGCTCCCAGGACCCACGCGGTACCCGGGCAGGCAGGTGTGTTCTCTTGGGCCACATCGGACATGCACGTGAGCGTTTGAGAAACTGTAGACTTTTTCTGGAAGAATCAAGCCGGCAACATCACAATCTGGCAACCCCGTCCCGAGAAGGGCCCCGTGCACGGTCGAACGCTCTCAGGGTGCCGCCTTAAAATCCTTAATACCTTGTACAACGAGGGGCCCATATTTTGCACCGGGTCCCACAAATTATGTGGCCGGCACTGCCAGCCACGGGCATGGTAGTCAATAAAGGCGTCTACAGTGGACTTAATGTCTGTGTCCCCCCTGGAAAATGCCCATGCTGAAATCCTCACCCCCAAGGAGATGGTGTGAGCAGGTGGGGCCTTTGGGAGGGGACGAGGTCATGAGGGTGGAGCCTCACGGATGGGATCAGTGTCCTTATACAAGGGACCCCAGAGAGCTCCCTCGCCCCTTCCACCATGTGAGGACACAGTGAGAAGCCGCCATCTATGAACCAGGAAGTGAGTCCCCACCAGACACAGCCTCTGCCACGCCGGGATCTTGGACTTCCAGCCTCCAGAGCTGTGAGCAACAAATGCCTGTTGTTTATACACCGCCCAGGCTATAATATTGTTATATTAGCCCGAACGACGACAGTGCCTGCCTTGATAAGAGGAAGGCAGAGCACTGAGACCCTCTCCACACTCCCCCTCCTCCCACTGGGCCATCCTGTCCTTTCTGTCTGTCCCCTGCTGGACTCCTAAGCCCCGTCATGAACAGACCTGGTTTCCCTGCTCCTCCTCAGACTCCCACTTGGAGACTTTGAGGACCTTCCAGGGAGGGTCTCCCTGCGATGGACACAGCCCGAGCCAGACCTCGGTTAAGCGTCTGCACGCATGGCTCCGGGAGCCGCCCCGAGCGCCTGCACACCCCGGGTACCCGAGGGCTGGGCTTTGCAAGACGTGAAGCCCACGGTGCCTGCAGGAACGTGGAACAGGAGGCCCGGACACACGTGTACACACACACACACACACACACACACACGTGCAGGCTTTAAGAGGAAGCAGGAAATATTAGCTGGAAACAATGACAAGCCTGTGAAGCAGTAATTGCCGAGCTCCAAAGCTGCGCGGCACAACCCTCCGCGCCCTAATGCGGCCTGACAGTGGCGCGTTTCTCCCCCCACCCCCCCACCCCATTGTCCACGACGGGGTCCACCCAAGGGGGGCCGGGGGTCGGCTGCTTAAAACGTTTGAACGGCGTATCCATCATGTTTGACAGCCCGGTGCTGGGCCAGACGCCGGTTTATGGCTGCAGCGTGGCAGTCTCCGGCGAACGCCCTCAACTTTCCCCTTGGTGAGTGAGAGTCCGCGTCCCTCCCCGCGTAGGGCCAGGCCCCCCGGCCAGCCAACATCAACCTGATCGTGTCCTAGAAGCACCTGGTGCGTGTTTGCGCGTGGCCCCGCCCTGGAGTGGTCCACACACGGGGAGGTAGCAGATCACACAGGAGCGGGTGACTTCTTGGTAGCTGAATTCATCAAGACCGAAGGTGCCACAGCGACACCTTGCAGTGTTCACCTCCGCAATCCACACGCCTACTTCCTCTCTGTCTCTGCACTTCACACCTTCGTCTGCTCATTCACGCTCTTTCCAAAAACCTGAGAATGCTCAAAATGAGAACCCAGAAATGGATTCATGAAAAACAGAATCAGAATCAATCGGTTCCCAGGACGACTTCCATCGAGCGGTGATTTTGGCTGTTGGCTTCCTGGCAGCCAAGGTGAAAAGGGAAAGACATCTGTTCTCTGGACAGATAGAGGCAGTGTATCCATTCCTGGGGGCAGATGCAGTCTCCCCTGGAGCTGTAGGCCAAGAGCTCCTAGTGCGTTTTGTTTTTACTTCTTTTGTTATTGTTGTTTGTTTGTTTTTTTAACCCCCCCGAAAGATAAGTCTGTGTCTTGATTCCAAATACCTGTGAAGGGGACCTAATTTGGAAATAGGGTCTGTGCAAATGTAATGAAGTTAGGATGAGGTTGTCCTGCAGGAGGCCAGGCCCGAACGCAATGACTGGGGCTTCAAATCCTTCTGACGTTTGCTCCCTGATCCACGGCGACTGGGTTCCCACCCTCACTGCAACAGGGGAACAGGACACCATCGGGGACTCAACACGGGGCCCCGTCCCAGCCTCCCAGACCCGTGGGCAGCGCTGTTTATACAGCTCTCCTCTCTCGCCTTCCAGGGCTCCAACCGAGGTGGCACTGCGGTGGCAGAGTGTCTCCCCCCAGGGGTCCCCCACACCCACCAAGCCTCCCAATGCCCCTGGCATGTGGGTCTCTCTTCCTTTGCCCCCTCAGTGCTCCTGAATAACCACGTCATCTTGTGCCCACCAAATGCTGGTTTTGAGGATGAATTACACACCGCAGGGCAGCGACACACATCTGTACAAGCGCAGGGTATCGGCTGACAGCTACACAACTGCAGGGCACCCACACCTGCACACCCTCGGGGTGTCCACACACACGCACACGGGTGCAGGGCATGCGCAGACATGCACACACCTGCAGGGTGTCTGCACACATCTACACACCTGCAAGACACCTACACACATCTACACACCTGCAAGATGGCTACAGACATCTACACACCTGCAAGACACCTACACACATCCACACACCTGCAAGACACCTACACACATCTACACACCTGCAAGACACCCACACACATCTATACACCTGCAAGACACCTACACACATCTATACACCTGCAAGACACCCACACACATCTATACACCTGCAAGACACCTACACACATCTATACACCTGCAAGACGTCTACACACATCTACACACCTGCAAGACACCTACACACATCCACACACCTACAAGATGGCTACAGACATCTACACACCTGGACGGTGTCCACAGACATTTACATCCATTCAGTGTGTCTGCACACAGCTGCACAGCTGCAGGACATCTACACGTGTCTGTGCAAATGCAGAGTGTGCACACACATCTACACAGCTGCAAGACATCCACAGACATCTACACACCTGGGCGGTGTCCACAGATATTAAAACACCTGCAGAACATCTGCAGACATTACACACCTGCAGGGTGTCCTCAGACATGTACAGAAATGTAGGGCATCTACAGACATCTACATCCATTCAGGGTGTCTACACACATCTACACAGCTGCAGGAAATCTACACGTGTCTATACAAATGCAGGGTGTCCACAGCCATCCACACACCTGCAGGATGTTTACACACATCTGCACAGCTGCAGGACATCTACACGTGTCTATGCAAAGGCTCTACAGCCATCTACACACCTGGAGGGTGTCTATAGACAGCTACACACCTGCAAGACATCTACACACGCCTGTACAAATGCAGAGTGTGTACAGACATCTACACACCTGCAGGGTGTCCAGAGACACCTACACAAATGTAGGGCACCTGCAGATATCTCATACATTCAGGGTGTCTACACCCATCGACACAGCTGCAAGACATCTACACATGCCTATACAAATGCAGGGCGTCCACACACATCTACACACCTACAAGACATCTACACACATCTACACACCTGGACGGTGTCCACAGATATTAAAACACCTGCAAAACATCTGCAGACATTACACACCTGCAGGGTGTCCTCAGACATGTGCAGAAATGTAGGGCATCTACAGACATCTACATCCATTCAGGGTGTCTACACCCATCGACACAGCTGCAGGACATCTACACATGCCTATACAAATGCAGGGTGACCACAGCCATCCACACACCTGCAGGGTGTCCACAGCCATCCACACACCTGCAGGGTGACCACAGCCATCCACACACCTGGAAGACACCTACGCACGTCTACACACCTGCAGAGCATGTCAGGGCCCGGGCACCGGCAGCCTCTGGTGTTCCCAGCGTCTCTCAGGACAGTCACAACCCCCTGCACCTTGGAAGGGAGGCGCAGGCGTCAGAGGACCCGGGACAGGTGTGTCATAAAAGGTTCCCACTCTCTCTCCGTCCGAGCTTAGCCGCCTCTCGGCCGTGTGCGCTTACCTGGCGGTAACCCTAATATTCCGCTTGCCCCCAATGAGTGACGACGCCGTTAGCCACCTTGCACTCTGACCTCTGTTCCGAGGAACACCCTAGAAGACAGATGGGCCCCGGTGAGGCCGACACTATTACCTCGATCCGTTTTGCCACGAGGTGTGAACTTTACTAAATGGTTCGTAATTGGCTGTCGAGGGACGAAAAACGGAAGACCGTGCGGTGCCCTGTCGTTACGGAATCGATTTCCAATGGCGCCCGGCCCTCTTGGAGCGGGTTGCGTGTGCTTGGCGTGAACACGCAGCAAAGCTTCCCGAGAGCGTGTGCTGAGCCTCGGGGGGCGAGGTGGGAACTTCAAAGCCGGGGTTCCCCATGCCCGGCCCTCCTCGGTCCACCTCAGACAGGGGACCCAGAGTCACAGGTGTGTCGTGTGGAATCCACGGAGGTGTTTGAACGGTCTCAGATGTCACCAACACAGGGAACCACGAGGGGAGCCCCAGACCACAGCAAACCCACACAGCCCTCTTCCTTCCGGGTATTTGGGACACGCCCATGCCATGCCGATGTGTGCCAGGCCTGGGGCAGATTTGGGGGGCGGGGAGAGAGAGGAGGTGACGTCCCTGCTCTCGCGGAGACTTCCGTGTACAACTGCGGACGGCACCTTTGTGGGCAGCTCAGCTCTCTGCCGCCGGGAACGCCCTCAGACCCCCGCACCCGGCAGCTACAGGGTCTCGGCCACTGGGGTGGGTCCTGAGCACAAGGCTTGAGGGCAAAGGGACATGTCCACCCCTCTGGAGCTGTCCTGCGCAGGTGCGAGACAGACGGACGGGACACACAGACAGAGAGGAGAAGCCTGTTCCCACCTCGGGCCTCCCAGGTGCAGGGGAACAGGGACTGCTCCGTGTCCCAGCAGACACACATGTGATCGAGGCCAGCCCCGACCCGTCACCTGCACAGCCCTGCCCTGAATCCTCCCCGGACGCGTCCCCACACCTGCCGGGCCACCTGCCGGGCCACCTGCCCGGGCTCCCTTGCAGCTTCCCTGCGGGGGTCACCTGCTTGTTTGCGCAGCGTCCTCACCACTGTGGGGCGCGGAGGGGGCATGTCTTGGTTACCGTCTGTGCGTCTGTTTCTCCCACACAGGTTATACCCCTGGAAAGCCACCGTCGCCGTCTCTGTCTCAGAGAAATAAGCTGCCCACAGCGGGGAGCCACGAGCCCCCAGAAACAGGTGTTCAAGGAAATAAAGATGTCTCCCTTTGGGGGGAGGAAAAGGTTCCAGAACCAGGTTGGGGAGTTGGCTGCACAACAGGGCGGACTCGCAGAAAACCCACGGAGCGCGTGCTCTAAAGTGCCTGAGTCGTGCGGATTTCGCCTCGGTAATAATTTCAAAGCTGTGTGTGCACGAATTCCTCACACCCACCCGAGGGACACATCCGGGACCCAGCTGAGAAACCCCTGCAGGACGGGGTATCCGGGTGACATTCCTGCCTCTCTCTCCTTCTCTCTGTCTCTCTGTCTCTGTCTCTCTCTCTGTTTCTCTCCATCTCTCTGTGTCTCTCTCTGTCTCTGTCTCTCTCCATCTCTCTGTCTCTCTCTCTGTCTCTGTCTTTTCTCTCTCTGTCTCTCTGTCTCACTCTGTCTCTCTCTGGTTCTTTCCATCTCTCTGTCTCTATCTCTGTGTCTGTCTCTGTCTCTCTGTGTCTCTGTTTCTCTCCATCTCTGTCTCTGTCTCTGTTTCTCTCCATCTGTCTCTGTCTCTTTCTGTCTCTGTCTCTCTGTGTCTCTGTCTCTGTTTCTCTCCACCTCTCTGTCTCTATCTCTGTGTTTGTCTCTGTCTCTCTGTCTCTCTTTCCATCTCTGTCTCTGTCTCTGTTTCTCTCCATCTCTCTGTGTCTCTGTCTCTGTCTCTCTCCATCTCTCTCTCTGTCTCTGTCTCTCTCAGTCTCACTCTGTCTCTGTCTCTCTCTGTTTCTCTCCATCTCTCTGTCTCTATCTCTGTGTCTGTCTCTGTCTCTCTGTGTCTCTGTCTCTGTTTCTCTCCATTTCTGTCTCTGTCTCTCTCTGTCTCTCTGTTTCTCTCCATCTCTCTGTCTCTGTCTCTTTCTGTCTCTGTCTCTCTGTCTCTCTCTCCCTCTCTCTCTGTCCACAGCCTCCCTCCAAACCCATTTCCCCCTGATGTCTGAAAAGCCCTTTCTCTGAGCACAGAGCATTTGGTTTCTCTGCTCATCATTTCTGGCCCCGTCTCCACGTACCGACTTCTCGGGGACCCGGGCGAGGGACGGCTGCAGGTTTCCCTGGATCCGCAAACCCCACGGAGGCCTTTGACCCTGCCTGGGGGGGGCCCTCCGGTTATGCAGCCCCGGCCTTGCTGGGAAGTGCAAAGAGGTCGTCTACATGCACTATCAAACTCGCCTGTCCCCTCGGTGAGGCCGGCAGGGGCTGCGCTGGCCCCGTCCCCGTCCAGGGACCCACACTTGCCACCCGCAGGGGCTGCACACGGCGTCTGCCCTGCAAACCGCCGCCTGTTCTTGTGTTTCGGGAGTCGGGGAGGCCCCAGGCGTGGCTGGTGTTTGCTTTGTGTGTATTCCGAGGGGGGCAGAAGTTCAAAGAGACTCGCTGGACGCGGTGTGTGCTTTTGTTTCCTCCCCAGTTCATCCCGGATAACCATCCTTTAATGAGCTCTTATTGGAAAAGCATGGCTCCGCTTAGGAACTTTCACGTTCCCGTCTGAAACCAGGAGCGGAGCGTGTTTTCACTGGCATTAGCCCGTGTGTGTGTTTTAATAACAGGGTGCAGCGGGGTCACCCCGGCACACTCTGGAATCTCCCGGCGAACACACGGGAACGCACCCTGGGGAAAGGAAGCCGTAGACATCACCACGGCCGGAGCCCCCTTTGAAGTGAGCACAGGAAATGGGAACCCCCCCCCACCCCCAGCCCCCGTTCCCCACCGCCCACCTCCCGCCCTCTCCCACGTCTGGGGAAAAGGTGAACGGGGCGCCGGCCGGGTGCACACGGACGCCTCTTCCCTGCTTGCAAAATGACATTGCTTCTGCCCCAGATGAATTTTTGTCTTTCCTGCAGGGAATGTGGAAACACGAAGAGCTGGAGGGATTTGCTTTTCAACTAAAATTTAATTTAAAGGACTTTTTATACATTGAACTGTATTCTCACCACCACCACCACCCCCCCCGCCCCAAAATTCCTGTGTCGAAGTGCCTGGGACTGAGACCTTATTTGGAGATAGGGTCTGTGCAGCGTAAACATGAGGTCAGCATGAGGTCACTGGAGTGGACCCTAAACCCAATGACAGTGTCCTCCTGAGAGACAGCAGAAGAGACACAGACGCAGAGGAGAAGCCACGTGGAGACGGAGGCAGAGACTGGAGTGACGCGGCCACAAGCCCAGGGACGCCTGGAGCCCCCAGGAGCCGGAAGAGGCAGGAAGGAGCCTCCCCTGGAGACTGCGGAGGGAGCGCGGCCCCGAGACACCTGCGTCTCACACTCCTGGGCTCCGGGACTGGGGGAGGACACATTCCTGTTCTCTTGTTTATTATAACAACAAACATAATTGCCCACCCCTCCTTAAACCTCATAGAAAAATAGGAATGGGGAGAGACTCAACGAAATGATAAAAGCCGTGATAATATGCATCAACCTCAATGCTAAAGCCAGCATCTCCTTTAATGCGGAAACTCCAGGGGCCTTTGCACAAAGATGAGGAACAACATGTCCCACTGTCTCCACTACTACCGAGTCTTGTACTAGAGGTCGTAGCTAATGCAATCGGACAAGAAAAATCAGTCAGAGGCATAAGAAAAACAAGTGTGATACCTTTTAGGCTATCTTACGTAAACAGACGGCAACTATGTTGCACAGTATCGATACACACTTGGCTGCACAGGACAGAAAACTGCGGGCTGGTGTCGTGGCTCTGTGCCCAGGGAAGTCGCTGGGGACCCAGGCCCTTCCATCTCATGCCATTGCCCTTGTCCACACGGGCAAAAGTGCGTGCCCTCCGTGTCCAGATTCTACCCCGTGGGAAAGAAGGAGGGGAAGACACGCAGCCCCTTCCTTCAAGGGCACGTCTGAAAAATGTCGTGTGTCCCCTGGGACCTCAGCCACCTGGGAGAGGGGAAGGAAGTCCTCAGCGTGCACAGCCGTGCCCAGTAAAAGTCCATTAACGCAGGGAAAAGGGGAGAGTGCGTATTGGGGCACCCGCAGCTCTGTCTTGGTGCCAGGGACAAGTAGCAAGGGGTCCCTGAGCACCACAGCCGTGGATTCACCGCAGACATCAGTGTGTGGCTTTGCTACAGCGCAGCTCCCGCTACCAACCCAGAGTCACTGCCTGAGACACGCAGAACCCATTGTTCTCTGTCGCGGCTCTTGCCTTTTGGTGCATGCTGGAAATTTTCAACCATAAAGACTATTTGTACTAAACACACTGGACAATAAATGGAACTACTGATACGGGGAACAGGGAGGGTGGACTGGCAGAGAATTACGCCCAGGGGGGGAAAAGCTAGTCCGAAAAGTTTCCCTACTATAGTATTGCACTTATAAAACATTCTCGAAATGACAAGACGGTACAAATGGAGGACAGGGTGTCGGTTGCCAGGGTTACGAATGGGCAGCGGGGCGGAGGGAGGTGGGTGCGGTTATTGGAGGGGATCCCGGGGCATCCCTGTGGCTTTGGAAACGGTCGGTATCGTGACTGTGGGGTGGACACAGAGAGCTGAGCAGGGGACAACATTGCCCAGGACTGAACGCACGCACACACACACACACACACATACACACACACACACACACACACACACACGAGGACAAGCTACACGCAGAAATTGTAAACGTCTCCTGTGTCAGTGTTGGCGTCCTGACTGTGATGTCCGACTGGGCTGTGTGAGACCCTTACCCAGGGCAGGAAACGGGGTGACAGGTGGGGCCACCCCATGTCCTTTCTTACAACTGCACCTCAGTTTATGGTTGCCACAAAACTCGAAATTTAATTAATTTTCTGAAAGATCCTCCAAAAAGTGTTTTTCATGAATAATGAAAGAGAGAAGGAGGGAGGGAGGGAGGAGGGAAGGAAGGAGGGAGGGAGGGAGGAAAGGAGGGAGGAAGGAGGGAGGAGAGAAGGAGGGAGGAGGGAAGGAGGGAGGGAGGAGGGAGGAAAGGAGGGAGGGAGGATGAGGGAAGGAAGGAGGGAGGGAGGGAGGAAAGGAGGGAGGAGGGAAGGAGGGAGGGAGGAGGGAGGGAGGAGGGAGGGAAGGAGGGAGGGAGGGAAGGAGGGAGGGAGGGAGGAAAGGAGGGAGGAGGGAAGGAGGGAGGGAGGAGGGAGGGAGGAGGGAGGGAAGGAGGGAGGGAGGGAAGGAGGGAGGGAGGGAGGAAAGGAGGGAGGAGGGAAGGAGGGAGGGAGGAGGGAGGGAGGAGGGAGGGAAGGAGGGAGGGAGGGAGGGAGGGAGGGAGGGAGGGAGAAAGGACTCATCCCGAGGCCTAGGCGTCTGCCACCCCTTGTGAATAACACAGTCGCTTTGCTTAACTTGTCACAGGGCTGCTGTGTCTCCCAGGACTCACGCAAGTGAACAGACCCTGGTTTAGACCCCTCGGAACCCCTCGCCAATATTGGTTCCGGGGCACCTGCTTCACAGGCGGGGCTGGTCGGATTCCTCCACCAGCCTTTCCTCCTGCTGGCAATGCCCGTGGGAGCTGGGGACGCAGCAACCGCCTCGAGTCCTTGAGGGGACATGCGTGAAGTTGACGGTTCCCATACCGAGGACGGCAGAGCCAGAAAGCAGAAGGAGCTCGGATCCCAGGCGGGATCTTTAGCCGCCGTGCTTATCCGTGGAGTTTCCGCCTCCAGAGTTGCGGGTCTGTGAATGCAAAGGGCCCTTCTCTAACCCCCCATTTGTTGGATTGGCTTTTGTCTGCAGACGAACCCATTCTAACTGCGATCAAGAGCAAAATGCACACGCAAAGCATTGCAACATCACGGGGCCCTACAGCTGGGGACCTGCCAGATTCTGGGGCTGCAGGGTGGTGGGGCTGACTGTCAGCAGACCGAGGGTGTGCGGGAACTTTCTAGAAAGCAAAGGCAGTGGGAGGCATTCTACAGCAACATGAGACACGGGCTCGGGCATGAAGGAGCGTGTATCAGTCAGGGCTCTGCAGGGAAACAGAGCCTGTCCTGTCACGCCAGCAATGGTGGGGCTGCCGGGTTCCAACTCCGCAGGGGAACGTGCCGGAAACTCAGGTGGGGGTCGATGCCGCAGTCTCGAGGCAGAATTCCTGCTTCTCCTGGAAACATCAGTTTTTGCTCTTATGGCCTTTACCTGATTGGATGAGGCCCACCCACATTTTTCAAGGGAGGAAATGCCCTTTACTAAAAATCAGCTGATGGTGAATTAACTACATTCCTGAAATTCCTTCCTAGCCACCTCTAGACAGGCGTGTGGCGGAGTAACTGGGTGCGCAAGCCGTGTTAGTTTTTGCTGCTACAAAATCATACCACAGCCTGAGGGGCAAACAAACAGCAGACATTTGTTGCTCACAGCTCTGGAGGCTGGAAATCCAAGATCCCGGCGTGGCAGAGGCTGTGTCTGGTGGGGACTCATTTCCTGGTTCATAGATGCAATAATCTTATTATTCTGCCTCAATGCTGGTTTTGCAACCGAATGGCTTCCTTATTTCACCAGCAAAGAGAAAATGTGGAATGTCCTCTTGGAAACCCACGTTCCAACCGAAAATAGAGTAGCCACAGAGAACAAAATCTATCTGCTGGAATCAAAAGTCACCGTGCCCCAGGATGGGGCAGAGCACGGAACCACGTGTAGAATGGACAAGCACACACGTGTGTGTGTACAAATTATTGGTTTCGACTTAATGCAGATCAAACTTTTTGGTTTTCAAGTCAGTTCCCTCTTGGCAAACTATAACTTCCTGTTTTTCAGGAAAATAACCGCGGAGAAGAGCGTGTTTTGCCAGGGTTAAAAACTGACTGGGAAACGTGGGCTCTGACTTTGGACCTCAAAAGTATCGGGGAAGTAAAAGACTCTGCGGCTTCTCCTTGGCCAAGAGCCGTTTTCCAAGAAATTCCCCAATTTTTATTTACCGTGAAAAGTCTCCCGGACGGTTTTGTTTGGACGATGACAATGTCAACACAGCAAAACTATAGGGATGACGCTTCCCTTCCGATTCACACGATTTCAAAAATCAAGAATGCAAAGTGCTTGGAGCGGGCGGAGGAATGAGCTTGGAATTCCATTCAGCCCAAAAACATTTGAAAACAGGAAGAGGCAGGAGAGGTACCCAGAATGTGGCCAGCCCATGATTCCATCTGCTATGGAAAGGGGCCTTTCGACAGTTCTGCTCCCAACGACTATCCTCTTGCAGAATCAAAATGCTTTCTCAGCAGGCCTGTGCCTTAGAAGGAGCCACCGTTGGATGTTTCCTTTTGTTGTTGCCCCTTCGAGCTCTATGAGGCCCCTGAAGTTCTCCGAGTTGTTACTCTCCCAAGAGAGTCGGCCACAGAGAAGACAGGACAGCAGTGACACCCCCACCAGGACAAGCCACCGTCCTCATTCCCCAAACCACGAAGGTTTAGAACAACAGGAATCTGTCTCCTCCCAGTCCCAGAGCCCAGGAGTGTGAGACGCAGGTGTCTCGGGGCCGCGCTCCCTCCGCAGGCTCCAGGGGAGGCTCCTTCCTGCCTCTTCCAGCTCCTGGGGGCTCCAGGCGTCCCTGGGCTTGTGGCCGCGTCACTCCAGCCTCTGCCTCCGTCTCCACGTGGCTTCTCCTCTGTGTCTGTGTCTCCTCTGCTGTCTCTTAGGAGGACACCCGTCACTGGGTTTAGGGCCCTCCTTGATCCAGGATGACCTCATCTTAACCAATTACACCTGCAAAGACCCTTCTCCCCAATAAGGTCCCACTGCCAGACACCAAGGTGAGGACACGGTCCTATCTTTTGGGGAGCTCACTCAGCCCACAAAAGACCATTCCGGAATCTTGGCATTTTCATCACGTTCCTCTCATAGAAGTTGGCCAAATATTTTGCACGTATTTATGGCAATGCATGGACACACTGGAGGTGGAAGGACCCACAGTATTCGGCCACACTTTTGAAAACGGATTTGTGGGGGATGAAATGGCACCACCCCGGAGCTACGGGAACATCTGGCCGTGGAGAGGCTCTGAGCGTGGGCTGTCGTTGAAAGAGCCCGGACACGTCACTCGACTGGAAGCTCCCTGGGAACACGAGCTGCCGCTCCGAGCAGCCCAAGTCGATGAAGTTCCGGAAGCCGCTCCTCAACCGGCCAAGGCAATTTCCACCCGCCGCAACTGCGTCTGCCCGATCGCCTCGTAAATCCGCACTGGTCCAAAAGGCGTCAATCATCAGGGAAAAAAAATCACCATAAATATTTCCTGTGTCTACCCCAGAATCACCCACCATGAATCACCCACCACCGTTCCGCTGTCTCAGCCTGGGTGGGAGCTCACACGTAACGCAATTTTCCACTCACATTAAGCAATCGTTCCAAATTGATTTTTTTTTTTTTTTTGGCCCGGTAGACTTTGCTCGTTACAGAATGAATGTTTTCATTGGCTGGCACCGAATATCCGTGTCAATCTGGGAGTCATATTCCTTAATAGAAACGAACATGCCTTCCCTCGTTCTTACTGGCTATGCGGGAAAAGAGAAGTACAAAATTGCATCAAGTATGATTATAACCGTGTAAAAAAAAACGATGTTCAAAGCCTGGGAAAAGCGTAGAAATATTGAAACAGATGGCTCGCTGGAAAGGTGGGATTCGGGGGGATTAGTTTTCAATCATTGTTGCCCCTGTCTCTGTCTCTGTCTCTCTCTGTTTGTCTGTCCGCCTTTTTGTTTCTCTGTCTCTCTCTTGGTCTCTCTGTCTCTGTCTTTCTATCTCTGTCTCTGTGTCTCTCTCTCTTCCTCCCATCTCTCCGCCACCTTCACCCTACCCTATATCCTCACTATCCTCTGCCAAAGCAGACACAGACTCAGTCTTCCTCAGGGTTCTCCAGCCCCCGAGGGGCACAAGGTACCCTACAGAAACGACTGCTCATTTTAAACACGCGACCCACAAAAGCAACCCTGGCCCCTCCACGCCCTGTCCCCGGGGTCTCTCTTGGCCCCCAGATTCCCTTTATCTTGCCTTTAACCCACCCGGCAGCAGCCTGGGAACGCATGCAAGACTTAGACACAAACGCAACACATGCTGTTGAAGTTCCGTCTGTGTCTCTGCCAACTCATTTCCCCACCCCAGGGCTGGCTAATCCGGTTCTCAACCAGTTTCTTTCTACTGACATTTGCGTCTTTGGAGGACACGCAGAAGGCGAGAAGGCAGGGAGCTCCGTGCGTGTCTCTGCCGCCCGTGCCCGGGGCTGTCTGCCGAGGCTGCCCCTGCGAGGACCCCGGGCCTCTGTGCGGAGGGTGGCAGGGACCCACGGACCACACAGGCACCGGCACCTGCAGCCCAGGCTCCAGGGCCCCTGCCAAGCCCTGCTCTAAGTGCAAAGTGCTGTTCCTGGCATCTGGACTGCAGGGCGAGCCCCCGCCCTCCCCCGCCTTGGGCTGCAAGACGCTCCCTGCACTCTCGGTGCCTGAGGATTGCATAGGACAGAAGGCCCAGAGGACAGCCAGGGGGGCCACGGCCCCTTCCCAGCATGGCAGAGAGGGCACGGCCAGGGGATGCCGGTCGCGGGGGATGCAGGTCAGCTGCCCGGAGCCCAGGGTTGGCGAAGCCATGAGGTGCTAGGGCTGGATGCAGACCCAGGAGAGGTGGTCTGGATTCACGGTGTGGGCATGCACGGGAGACCCCAGAGGAGCACAGAGATAGGGGAGGAGGGAGAGGATGGGGAGGAGGGAGAGGGGGAGGATAGAGAAAGAGGAGGCTAGAGGAGGAGGAAGGGAAGAAGGGAAGGGAAGAAGGGAGGGGAGAGGGAGGGAGGAGGCGAGGGAGAGGAGGGAGGGGTGCAAGGGAGGGTATACCAGGCTTAGCCAAAACATTCCGGTGGGGCACCAGCCTACCCAAGTATCCCATCAGACTTGACTCCTCCCCTATCTCTGTTCTCCTCTGAGATCTGTACACGACCACACCACGAATCCAGCCCTGGCACCTCACGGCTTCACCAGCCCTGGGCTCTGGGCTACACTCCTCGCAGAAGAACGCCGACTGCCTAGCGGTGCGATGATCCAGGAGCTACTCCACTCCACGAGGGCTTGGGGTCAGGGCTCAGCCGAGTAATTGTTCTCCTGTCTAGAGAGGTTTATTTATTCTGGAAAGCACGCTTGGGAGAGAGAGTTCTGAAACTGTCAGGATAGGGTAGAAATCACACACATCGATAAGGCCAAGCGAATATTGGTAACTAATGATCGATGTCTTAAAAAGTGAATTACGGACTTGGGGGGAAAGGCGGTACAGGAGCAACGTATGTAACCTGCAATTCTGTATCCCCCATAACAAGATGAAATTAAAAAAAAAAATAATAAAAACAGTGAATTACGGCCGGGTGCGGTGGCTCACGCCTGTAATCCTAGCACTCTGGGAGGCCGAGGCGGGTGGATCGCTCGAGGTCAGGAGTTCGAGACCAGCCTGAGCAAGAGTGAGACCCCATCTCTACTAAAAATAGAAAGAAATTATATGGACAACTAAAATATATATATACAAAAAATTAGCCAGGCATGGTGGCGCATGCCTGTAGTCCCAGCTACTCAGGAGGCTGAGGCAGGAGGATCGCTTAAGCCCAGGAGTTTGAGGTTGCTGTGAGCTAGACTGACGCCACGGCACTCTAGCCCGGGCAACAGAGTGAGACTCTGTCTCAAAAAAAAAAAAAAAAAGTGAATTATGGGCTGGGTGTGGTGGCTCACGCCTGTAATCCCAGCACTCTGGGAGGCCGAGGCGGGAGGATCGCTCGAGGTCAGGAGTTGGAGACCAGCCTGAGCAAGAGCGAGACCCCGTCTCTACTAAAAATAATCTGGACAACTAAAAATATATATAGAAAAAATTAGCCAGGCATGGTGGCGCATGCCTGTAGTCCCAGCTACTTGGGAGGCTGAGGTGGGAGGATCGCTCGAGGTCAGGAGTTTGAGACCAGCCTGAGCAAGAGCGAGACCCCGTCTCTACTAAAAATAATCTGGACAACTAAAAATACATATAGAAAAAATTAGCTGGGCATGGTGGCACATGCCTGTAGTCCCAGCTACTCTGGAGGCTGAGGCAGGAGGATCGCTCGAGCCCAGGAGTTTAAGGTTGCTGTGAGCGAGGCTGAGGCCATGGCACTCTAGCCTGGGCAACAGAGCAGGACTCTGTCTCAAAAAAAACAGAAACAAAAACCCTAAAAAAGTGAATTCCGTGTCTTTCCATACATAACACACGTCTGGACCAGCCTCCACGGCCTGAAGCTAGACTGATGCTGCTGCTTGGGTCTGAGCGCGCTCTGTGGGGCTATAAGCAGGAATCGACAATACGAAGCACAAAGATATGAGAGGAGTCAAGTGTGATGGGACGCTCGGACGGGCCTGTGTCCCACCGGAACGTCCCTCCCCCTTCAAAGTGCTGGCTATCGTGGGTGGACGTGTCTCCTCAAAGTGAAAGTCCCCTTCAAGAACAATTATTTAGGACCCCAGCCCTGTTTATTCAAGGGGAGTTTCAACCAAAGCTTCTTCTATCCAGAAATGGAAAGCGTTGCTGGGAATAATCTTCTCTTTTAATCTCTCTGGAGACTCAGTTTTCCAATCTGTACAGAAAGAGAACACGAATATTGACCAGCCGAAAGAGAAGCTTCCTGTCTTGCACACGCCTTTATCAAACCTAGTTATGAACATCAGCATCAGGGCCGGCATTGTCCTCGTGGGCTCCTTCAACAGGGACCTGCTCAGCAATGTGAAAGTTCCCCAGAAGCTAATGCCACTGCCTTGGACCAACAGGGAGAACAGAACACCTACAGAGGCAGGAAATGACCTGCAAAACCAGCTTCCAGGTGGGAGCAAAGTCTTTGTCTCACGGCCGACATGCTCACTGCCTAAGGAATCAGAACAAGAAGAGAACGCCAAACTCAAAGCTAGAGGAAGGAAGGAAGGAAGAAAGAGCAGAGCAGAGATGGATGAAAGAGAGAAGAGAAAAATGATAGAGGGAAATCAATGAACAAAAGCAAAACTTGGTTGTCTGAAAAGATCAACAAACTTGAAACGCTTTACCAAAACTGACCGAGAAAAAAAAAAAAAAATCAGAGAAGACTCCAGTTACTGAAATCAAAAATGGAAGAGGGAACATTACTAGCAACCTTATGGGAAAAAAAGAGAGTACAAGGGAAAACTATGGACAGGTGTACACCAACAAATTAGATAAGCTAGATAAAATGCACAAATTCCTAAAAAGACACAAACGACTGAAACTCACCCAAGAAGAAACAAGAAATTTTGAATAGACCTGTCATAAGTAAAGAGATTGAAATGGCTCTCAAAAAACACTTCCCGCAAAGAAGAAAACAAGACCAGATGGTTTAATTGGTGATTTCTAGCAAATATTTAAAGAATTAACAACAACCCTTCACAAACTCTTCCAGAAAATAGAAGAGAGAAAGCTTCCCAGTTCATTCTATGAGGCTAGTATTACCTTTATATTAAAAGCAGCCAAAAACATCACAAGAAAAGCAAACTACCAACCCATGTCTCTTATGAATATAGATGTAAAAAGCCTCAACAAAATACTAGCAAATTGAATCTAGCAACATGTGAGAAGAATTCTACACCATGGTCAGATGGCATTTACCCAGAAATGCAAGCATGGTTCAACACAGAGACAGTAATTAATGTTATACAACAAATTAATAGACTATACTGCAACAGCCACATAATCATCTCAATAGATGCAGAGAAAGCATTTGACAAAATCCAACACGCTTCTGAGATAAAAAAAAAAAAAAACACTCAATAAATTAGGAATGGAAGAAAACTTCCTCACCCTGATAAAGAGAAACTATAAAAAAACCTCACTGCTAACATCATACTTCATGGTAAAAGCCTAAAACCTCTTCCCCAAGATTGAGAACAAGACAAGGATGTCCATTTTCACCATTTCTACTCAACATTGTCCTGGAGGTTCTAGCCAGGGCAATGATGCAAGAAAAAGAAATAAAGAGTATCTATGTGAGAAACAAAGAAAGCTATCTCTATTAGCAGATGAAATGATCTTGTATAGAGAATCCTAAGGATACACACACACACACACACACACAACAGTAAAAAAAAGCTAATAACTTCTACAAGGTTTCAGGTTACAAGATCAGTAGACACTAATCAGTTGCATTTCTACACACTAGCAACGAACAATCTGAAATGAAAATAAGAAAACAACTCCATTTACAATAAGAATAAAATATGAGAAAATAAGAACTTGGAAACAAATTCAACCAAAAAAGTACAAGCCTTAACACCAAAAACTGTAGAACATTGTTGAAAGAAATTAAAGGAGACTTAAATAATCGCAAAGCTGTCCCATGTTCCTGAGTCGGAAGGGAATATTGTTAACATGGCAATATTCCCAAGACTGATCGACAGATTCAATTCAATATCTATTACAATTCCAGCTACTTTGTTTTACAGAAATTAATAAGCTGATTCTAAAATTCAGATGTGAATGTAAGGGACCCAGTCTAGCCAAAACAACCTTCAAAAAAAGAAGAAGGACTCACGCTTCCTGATTTCAAAACTTAACACAAAGCCACAGTAATCAAAACTGCCTGTTTGGGGCATAAGGATGGACATAGATACCACTGGACTGAGAATCCAGAAATACGCTCATATAATTAATTATATTAACCGCTTTTCAACAAAGGTGCCAAGACAATTCAGAGGTGCTATGACAACGGTATAGCCACAAGAAAAAGAATAAAGTTGGATCCCTAGCTCACATGATATACAAAAATTAACTCAAATGTATCAAAGACCAAAATGCAAGAGCTAAAACTGCACAACTCATAGAAGAAAACATAAGTGTACATCCTCTCTCATGACCTCAGATTCGTCAACGGTTTCTCAGCTATGACACCAAAGTTTATGCAGTCCGAGAGAAAGTCGATCAATCTGGACTTTATCCCAACTAAAACCTTTTGCACTTCAAAGGACCCTACCCAGAAAGTGAAAAGAGGATACAGAGAGTAGGAGATAATATTTGCAAATTATATAAGATCTGGTCTCCAGAATATATAAAGAACAATAACAACTCAACAATAAAGAGACAAATAGCCCAACTAAAAATCAGGGGAAAGGAATTGAATAGACATTTCTCCAAAGAAGATATACAAATGGCCAATGAGCATTTGAAAACATGCTCACCATCATTACTCATTAGAGAATTGCAAATCAAAGCCCCACTTCACACCCAACAGGATGGCTGTAATCGAGCTGGCAGATAACAACGAGTGTTGTGGTTAAGGATACAGAGAAACTGGAAGTCTCATACAGTACTTGCGGGCATGTAAAATGGTGAAGTCACTTTGGAAAACGGTTCAGCATTGCCTCAGAAAGTTCACCCGAGAGTTAATGCATGACGCAGCAATTCCATTCCTAAGTATATACCCAGAGAACGGAAAACATCAAAAACTTGTACACAGAAGCATTATTCATAACAGCCAAAAAGGGAAAACCCAAATGTCTATGAGCCAATGAGTAGACAAACAGAATGAGGCCCAGCCAGACAATGGAATATTATTCAGCCATAAAAAAAGGTAAATGTTGCAAGACAGATGAACCTTGCAAACATTATACTGTGTAAAAGAAGCCACACACACAAGGCTTCATTGTGTAGGATTCCATTTATATTAACTCTCCGGGGCAGGGACATCTGTGGAGAGACAAAGTACATTAGCGGTTCACCAGGCTGAAGGAAGTGGAAAAATTTGAAAGTGATCACGTAATGAATGGGTATGGGAGTGATAACAATGTTCTGGAATTTGATGACGGTGACGTGTATACAATGTGGCAAACATCCCGAAAACCGGTGAACATACTGGTAGTGGCTTAGTAGGGTATGCGAATCATGCAGCAATTAAAGAAATAAATGTGTTTAAGATTTTGTTACACATCGTGCGGGCCTCTCTGCCCGGGAGCATAATTAATTAGGTCATTAGCTCACATTAGTGCCGAGTTCTCCGTAACGCGTAAAAGGGCCCAAGAAATGCCTCTCACGTTTCCCGAGATCCATATCCGGAAACAAGATATTCTGCAAAGCCATGAAGGTTCAGCGTAGATGCAGATGAAATGCACACCCAGGCAGACACAAGCCCTGTGTCAGCACCGAGTGTCAGGAAGGTTTAAAAACAAAGACCCCGAAGTCAAGACGTCAGCCGAGGCTGACAGGAGCCATGTGTCCCTCCGGCTCCGACTGCCTGGACATTTTAAAAGAAATATCCACCCATGTGCCATGTCCCCGCTTGGGCCGTGCTTTCGGAAGATCCGCATTTAGGAGCCTCAGACACCAAAATGTGCTAAAACGAGCTAAGAGAGAAAGTCAACCGGCCATGCACCCCGAGAGAATTTAAACTTGGCTCCTTGAAAATTGCTTTCCAAGGAAATGGACATTTGGGCCAGGGCTCTTCTTCCTGCGGCATCTTCTGAGATGCTCAGTGAGCGGAAATGAGCATTTCTGTTGTGCACAGAGAAGTCGTAACTCTCGACAGAGCCCACGGGGTGATTCCGGCCGCCCCTTCTCTTTAGGAGTCTCTAACAAGCAGATGAGAATCCCCGCAAGTTTCCTGGTCATCAGGGTGGGGCTGGGACGAAGGACACAATCAGCATCCCCAAGGCTCACGCTCCGTCTCTTTTGTCCCCTCCCTCAGCCCCAGCCCCCACGTGGCTTAGATGAGGAGGTAAAACCGCAGGGACAGAGGACCAACGCACAGCCCCAACCTGCAAGACGCCAGGGCGGTGGACACAGGCCCAGAGGGGACAACCCACAGAAATGAGAGCAGCTGTACACGGCTGAATGACAGTTCTCAGAGACACCTGGGAACCTGGACAGGGAACCTCACCTGGAAAATAGGACATCACAGTTGTCATTAAGCATCTTGAGATGAGACCATCCTGGATTAGGTGAGCCCTAAACCCAATGACGGTGTCTGTATAAGGGACAGCAGAGGAGAAACAGACACAGAGGAGAAGCCACGTGGAGACGGAGGCAGAGGCTGGAGTGACGCGGCCACGAGCCCAGGGACGCCTGGAGCCCCCAGGAGCCGGAAGGGGCAGGAAGGAGCCTCCCCTGGAGCCTGCGGAGGGAGCGCGGCCCCGAGACACCTGCGTCTCACACTCCTGGGCTCCGGGACTGGGGGAGGATGAAACCCTGTTGTTTTAAGCCACCAAGCCTTTGGTGATTTGTTGTGGCAGCCACAGGAGTTCCACGGTGTCCCAGTGGAACCCAGGCTTGGCTCTGCCGCAAGGGAGCTACGGGAATAGCTAGCGTGCGGCTGGTCTCTTGCCCCATGAGTTTCACCTGCATTTACCTCGGAAGAGAAGATGACATCAGAGCATGACATGCTGCCGGTGGTGTCGGCACAGGCTTGGTTAATCACTGCCTAGACCCAGAGCAAAACTGTCTCGTCCCTGATGGGTTTTGAAGGCATAAGTAATACGTATCTCTATGTGATTCCTCATTCAGCACTTAGTCTCAGAGGACGCTTAGCAGGGACAGGAGAAGGCTTGGGGAGCTACCGCGTGCCGGCACTGACAATTATTTAGACATCCTCTTGGCAACACAGCAAACTGCCCGTCCAAGTCCCCGAGAGCTGCATTAATTGACGACGCACCTGACACCTGGCTGTGGGGTCCCCCTCGCACGACACCGGCTCCAGCCAACAGGAGACGTCCTTTCACTCCGATCTCTCTCTGCCGTGCAGAAACGACCCACTCTCCGGTTCTCCGGGAAACGGGTTCTGCTCTCAACTGTCGTCCGAGATTCGTGGAGAGCCAGCAAGTGCCGCCAGGAGTTTGTGTTTCTGACGGGTGAGGACAACCCCGTCCTCTGAGAACAAACGTGTCAGAGCCGGGGCGAGTGAGACACAATGGCGGTGGCTTCTCCTTGCTGCTGAAGTAGCGTAAGCCGAGGACGTCCCGGGGCTGGGCTCGGGGTCTGAAGTGCCCTAACGGGGCTTCTCCCCTGCCCTCCCCAGCGTCTCTCCGCCCCAATATTCCGGCTGCAGGACACTGTGACTCGGTTTCCCCATCTGCTGTCCCAGCTGCTGTCCCTCCTTCCCGGTATTTTTCTGCCACCACGGAGCCACCCCGAGCCTCTGACCCTCAAGCTCCTGGAGTCTCAGGCTACACGACACCTGAGTTACCAGGTGCAGGAGACAAAGAATTTCAAAGGACCAGCAATGAGGACTCACAGGCCGGGAACTCCGCCGCATTGCTCTTAGCCGGGGCAATGATTAGAGAGAGACCAGCGTCCGGGAGAAAGACAGGAACCACATCGGTAAATGTGTCTGTAGGAAAGATGGTGGTGCTGGTGATATTAATGATTAACTCAGTTAAATCAAGGAAGACAGCCTGGTGCGGCGGCTGACACCTGTAATCTCGGCACGGTGGGAGGCCGAGGCAGGAGGATCACTAGAGGCCAGGAGTTTGAGACCAGCCTGGGCAACATAGTGAGACCCCATCTCTACAAATAATTAAAAAGTAAACTAGCCAGATGTGATGCTGCACCTCTGTGGTCCCAGCCACTCGGGAGGCTGAGGCAGGAGGATCACTTGAGGCCAGGAGTTCAAAGAGACCAGCCTGGGCAACAGAGTGAGACCCCATCTCTACAAATAATTAAAAAGTAAATTAGCCAGATGTGATGCTGTGCCTCTGTGGTCCCAGCCACTCGGGAGGCTGAGGCAGGAGGATCACTTGAGCCCAGGAGTTGGAGGCTGCAGTGAGCTACGATGAAGGCTCTGCACTCCAGCCTGGGTGACAGAGCCAGTCCCTGTCTCTAAAAAAAAAAAAATAAATACATCAAGGAAGACACATATACCGACATACACATACACAGCCCTGCCAACTGCATCATTAACAGAGAGGAAGAGAAAAACAAAAAGCTACGTGAAAGATCTTTACGGGGACATCACCTATCCTGACCATCACATAAGTCACCAAGAATACTAACCACCAATTATGGCAGTTAATGAGTTAGGTCGGCTTTTTCTCATCTGTATTTGCTGAAAACACTTTAACCCGTACACGGAGTCTCAGCCTTCCTGGTTTAGGGCCCCCAGAGAGCTTCTTTGGTGCCCACTAAAGAGACCACCTAGACACACGCACAGACTTGCTAAGAACCTGGCGTGCAAGTACACACACAGCCTCCCAAAAACACCTGGGGTCCCTTCCACCTCCCACCTTTCCCGGTGAAATAAATCAACCAAAACATGTGGCCGGGCTCCGTCGGACGTCCCGCACGTGTGTTCCGTTCAAACACGTAATCGGAACGGGTTACATTTTCCTACTTCCGCCCGTGTTGTACGTGTGCACCTGACATTCCATTTTCCCCACAACTGTCCGCCCCTTTCCGCACCTGGGCATATGGACTCTACAGGTGGATGACAGCCCACTGGGGAACGAGCGTGTTTCGTGCATTCAGGAGCACAGGGTCTGCAGACAGTAGTACATGTGCAACCAAGGTGTGTGCTTATGAAAACACAGAGGCCCTGGCCAGGCACCCGTGTGGAACAAAAGCACACGCCTCCCCGGGGCCATCGGTGCCTGGGACGTAGCTTGCACATGTGGCCCTGCGCCTTCTGCTAGGACGGGGACCGTTTGCTCACCCCCAGGTCACAGTCCCTCCGAGAGCAGACCTGGCTCCAAGCTGGGGGGGTCCCGGTCCCCAGAGTGCAGGAGAAACAGTAGGGGGCTTGCAAGACACCCAGTGCAGCGGGCAGAACACCCTATTTAAACAGCTGCGTGGAGCAATCTGCCCTGGAGTTATTAATGCACCTACTCGTCCTCCTAAACACACTCTCGCTACTGGGTAGAAAACACACCAGCCTTCTTACGGCACCAGTGTGGCACACCCATTAATATCGGCTTCTGTCCGAATTGCTTTCGGACGTCTGAATTCCAAATCCTGGTCTCCACTCTCAGCCTCTCCTTGGAGCGGGGGCGTTTTTGTGAACTACGGCAAACATACCTCGGCTATTTAAAACACAGACAGATTTCACTTGGGGCATTTTGACTTTATAGCTGGTTCACTCAACTCGGGAACTTGGGTCCCTCAGTAAAAATACTAGGAGATGAGCTGGTCAGAGAACCAACTTTGCAACCTGTATTTAACCGTCTCTTGTGTTTCATCCCGTCCATCCCTGCAAAAAGACCTGTGGATTCTCTCCGAAAACACTCAAGGAAGTACACGAAGCTAGAACATTTAAGCATCTGTAGCAAATTCTCCATGACTTTAAGTCGGTGATACATACAAAGATCTATCAAGGGGAAAAGTTAAAAGAGTTAAAAGTTAAAAGAGTTAAAAGACTTAAAGAGTTAAAACTTAAAACACTCCTGCCATCTTAAGGAGTTTTCTTTTCTGCCTGTTAATGTGCAAACGGATAGAATTCTGTTTTACTTACTTCCGAAAATCTCAAAGTTTAAATAAATTAAAATGTCAGTTTTTAAAAAAAAAAAATTGTAGAATAGACGAATGGTATTATTTTTCTTGGTGTTCTCACTCTGCTACATGGAACACAGAGACGCCCGAGAGATCTGAAACAAGTTTATTCTGTTTTAGCAACTGTTGCAAGAACGATCCCTCTGGGGAACTTGTCCCTGTGTGTCGGGTCGGTGGAGGTTTTTGCTTTCTCTGCATTTTTCTGTAAATCCCTACATTTTCTGTTCTTCCACATGAAAGTCAGACACCAGCGGAAGCCTCGGAAACCTGGACACAGAAAACACGTCCCGGCTGTAAATGTGCTTCTGTGTTCCAACGTGGGGATTTTAGAAGCCGTGGGTAAGAAACGGTTATCTGGAAAACTCGGCATGCCCGTTCTTGCTGAAGCTGTATCCGTGTGGGCAGACTGAAAATAACGTTTTTCTCAAACGTGTCCAAGCCCGAGGAAAGTCCACAAAACGGGCCACGGAAAAAAAAAAAAAACCGGAAAGAAATTCAGACCTTTTCCAGGTTCAAGCTTGCAAAGAGTGAAGCTCGTGGAAAGAGACCCAGCCAGACCCGGTTCATTTTTGAAAGGGCTTCGCTACACTTGGCAACAAAGTGACCGTTTCTAAGGGAAAGGACCTTTCTAAGCCAGCGGTCCCCAAGCTTTTTGGCACCAAAAAGGGACCGGTTTCACGGAAGACAATTTTTCCACGGTTGCACGGGGCGGAGCTCTGTGGCCTGGTCTCGAACAGGCCACCGATCGGTACCGGGTTGGGGACCGCAGTCTTAAACCACGTGAAACAATGTGAAAAGCTTTGCTAAACGAAGCTGGATGGCTTAACCATAAAATAACAGTGTTATTCCATTTTCACTGAGCCTGCAAGCCGCAAAGGAAGGAACAAAGTTGCCTCCTTTTCCCCAAAAGGACACAGCTGTCCTAGCGCTGGGCACTGTGGCCCCAGAGACAGCCACCGAGGTTTCTGCAGACCTCACTCTGGTCCTGTCCCAAGCGCCCAGAGGACCAGAACCCCGAGCCCCACGAGTGGGAAACACCACTTCCTTCTGTCCCGCAAGACACAAACAGGCCCTGGGGGAGGAGAGCTCTGGGCTTGGCCCCTCGGTGCAGCCTCCTGGTAAAACTCAGACTCCGCAGCTACGAGTGGGCATCCTCAGAAACCCCCTCTCTGGCTGAGAAACTTCCAGGAACTCAAACGGGACAGTAGGAACAGCTGACCCTGCCGGAAAGCGTCCCCCGCTTAGATGCCACAGACCCGAGGAGTGTCACCAACGCCCACCTGTCCATGGGCTCAGCCCCCCGCGAATGCCGAGGCCCCGGCCACCCCCCAGCCGCAGCGGGGGACCCCGCGTGGGTGGCCTCCTTCCGTCCCACTCCCCTCCCCCTCACATGTGTTTTTTATCAAAGCCGGGAAGCAGTCACAGCGGCCAAATCCAATCATGAGCTTTCCTTTACATAAGGAGAAGAAAAACCTACGCCAAAACCCAAAACAACACACACACACACAAAAGCTGTCATCTTTAAAAGCTGATTATTTTTTCCCCCCATTTATTCTTTTTTCTTCCCCCCACCATCCGCCTTCAAAATGACTCCACCACCGGGCCACGCGACAGTGCACGATCCGGACAACTGTCCGGGAGCGAAACGAAACGAAAACAGAAAACTCAACAGAGAGGCGCTCGGGGGCTGCTCTCGGACGCCTTAGCCGCTACCCCGTCCAGACTGGGTTCAGATCGGGGCTCTCCTCCTCGTCCTTTTCCGGCCTTCTGGAAAGGCGGGACACCAGGCCCCCACCAGAAAAGCCCAGAGGACGTTTCCACATCGGCAGGAAAACAGCGCCCAGTTTCCAGCCGGGGGCAGACCCAGGATTGCCTGTCCCCACCCCGGCCGCCCGCCCGCCCACGGGCCTCCTCGGGGGGGAGAGGTGACAATTATTTTTTTTTTCACACGTGAATACAAATATTTATAAGTTTATTTATATTCCACTTTTACAAGATGTACATTCATACTACATGGTCTGACAAAATACACTCTGTCGCGAGAAGGACACGGAAGCAGGAGGGCATGCGGGCCGGGCCAAAGACGCCGTCGCCGGAGGGTTCCTGCCCCGCCGCGGGACCGGAGTTTACGACTGTGGCTTTGGGGAAAAGGCGTGGTATTTCTTTTCGTTTGAAGCAATCCCTGAAAACCAAATGTCTGTCGGTGCAGACACAGCCTCCGTGTCATAGACCCCCGCCCGCTGCGTGTAAACCGGGCAGGAGGGAAAAGAGAGAGAGAGAGAGAGAGAGGAAAAAAGCAACAGGCCTTAAGAAATATAAAAATAAATGCACGGCAATGTCAAATTTACACTCCAACATAATTAAAATAGCACATATTTATGAATTTTTCAACCCAAAAAAAAAAAAAGAAAAATAAATAACACATCCATATATATCAGTACCAAGAGGCAGAGAAGCTCTGCCTCCCCGAGGGGGCCCACGCCACGCAACCGGCCTGGAACGGCCAAACCATCGCCTTTTTCAATAAATAGCATGTTTCCTAGCTTTGAAACTGGATAGTTTCTTACATTCCTTCGATTGCTTTCTCATTAAATATCAAATCTCCATAAAACATTTATAAATGGCATCAAGTTTTCATGTGTACTGCAAAAAAAAAAAAAAAAAAATCAGCGTGTTCACTAAGCTAATTTTTAATAAATTAGGCACCAGGTTTTTTTAAAAAACGTCGAACTTGTCCGCCGAACGCCTCTCCTCCCCCGCACCCCACCCCCCAACCCCGACCTCCCAAAACGTGGAGAAAAGAAGGGACTTTTAAGCAAAGTGCCTGGAAAAAAAAAAAAAAAAATTTTTTTTTTTTTTCATGGTAAGTCGTTGGTGCCGCGGTGAGATCTCTGAGTAGACGTGGGTGAGAGTGTTCTATTTGTTCTCTCGGGGGGAAAAATCAAGAGGGTTAGAAGGAAATTCGGACGGGACAACATAGCAGGCTGGGGTTTTACTTCCATCCTACCCAGGGGGTTGGTACCAGCTGGGAAGCTGCCCCTGCTTCTTCCCGTTTAAACGTCCAGGTGTCCCCAGGCTTTGCAGAGAGCCACAGGTGCTCACGTGGCTGAGGACACACACAAGGCCACGGCCGAAATGCAGGCTTCCAAGAAAATGGGGCAAACCCGGGTGCCTGGCCCGGCTCAGGGCAGTTTGGAGAGGTTGTGCCTCCAACAGGAGAGTCCTCTGCATAGCCAAAGGCCTCCTTCCCGTGCAGGGGAAACCGAGTCGATCAGATGACCAGCTTCGTGACTTCCTGTCAACACCGAGCACATCCCTGTTCCCTCGAGAAGGTGCATTTATCTAACTATGAGCGATGCAGATGAGCAGGGCTTCGCAAAGCACGCCAGAGTCACTTAACCCAAAAGCACGCCAGAGTCACTTAACCCAATCCATCAAATCCGATACCAACATCCGATCAATCTAACGCCAAAACAGAACGAATGCAACACCTTCGGCCAGTGAGACGGCCTGTTGGTATCTCACGGTCGTGTGGAGGGAAGAAAGGAAAACGGCGAATTGGGAAGAAACAGATCGGACCACAACCAAACCCAGTAAGAACAGAGTTTCTGCTGAACGGGGCGCTTTTTACCCTCGATGGAACTCTCTGGCCAAGTTTTCAGGAGCAGAAAGAAGCGTCCCTTGGCTCAACCCATCTTGGCGGCTGGAGCCCGCACGGTCACAGCAGCGGAACCGGCAGCCGGAGGACCAGCCGTCAGCTCCACCGGCAACTCCTCTCGACAAACACGCCCGTGGGTCTCACAACCCAACACTCTGCCTCCAGCAACACGGCACAGAGAAACCCTCTCCAATCGGCTCTCGTTCACGGTGATCTGTCTCACGATGCCAGCAAGCGCGTCAAAATGCCACTGGGAAGTAACACGAGTGACCTTGAAAAGGACCTTGTTTTGAGCAGAATGCACCAACGGCCAAAATATGCACCCACCCCATACATTCCACGTCTGGAGTCCCGGGGGGCAAACACACCCTTCCCACGGCCCACGTGTGGGCACACCTGGGTCTACAGAGACGCCCTGGGAAACCAAGACCCACACACAATCACATTCAGCACACCCTCCGTCTCCAAAATCCCTCCTGATAACCAAAAAAAAAAAAATTAAATTAATTTTAAAAAAGGAAGGCGAGAAGAGAACTAACCACAGCTCAAGCTACTGTTCTCATTTGCTTCTATCCTGGCGTTTCTGGGAGAAAGAGAAAGCTGACGTGTGCGCCCCACGCTTGGGGACCGCTCTCTCACCCTGCAGAGTGTCACCCGACTTCTCTTCCAGGACAGAAGCAAAGGCGGGCAGTTTGAGCAGCAGTACTCACTCCTACAGTGCTCTGGGTTTGTTCTGTCTGGGGGGGTCCCACGAGTGAGGGTTACACCTGCCTCACGGTCCAAGTTCAACCAAACACAAAACAAGCATGAAGGGGACGTCCTCCCGGAAGGCCTGGAGTCCCCAGTGTCCCAGCAGAGCTGAGAGCAGGTAGCTTCTTTTCTAACAGTTCAGATGCCACCAAGACTAGAACTTCACATTTATCTGCTCACGTGGACTGAGTTTTCTGTCGGGAGGCAGTGAAGACAGAGGGTTATGTTTGGATACAAACTACTGTAACCCTTTTTGAAAAAAAAAAAAAGGGATAGACATATATTACCTTCCACTCTGGCCAAGGGTTACATGTGCTGATGAATGAAGCTATTTCTAAAGGATTCAAAATGCAACTTTGCATTTAGAGGAAAGTTTTGGAGTATATATAGGACCCTCTTTTTTTTTATTCACAGCTGTTTAAAACCAAAACTGCATGAATAAAGCAAACTCTTTAAAGCCATCCGTGTCTGGGGTCAGGGGAAAAAATAGTTGCAAGTGATTTAAAGATATGACCTTGCGTTCTTCCTCTCTGGCATTTTAGAGTGCTACTAAAATTTCAAAATAAAAAGTGTTGAACGTCTTTTTTTTTTTTTTTTTTTTTTCTTTTTTTAGACAGAGTCTCTCTGTTGCCCAGGCTAGAGTGTCGTGGCATCAGCCTAGCTCACACCAACCTCAAACTCCTGGGCTCAAGCGATCCTCCTGCCTCAGCCTCCCGAGTAGCTGGGACTACAGGCATGCGCCACCATGCCCGGCTAATTTTTTCTATATATATTTTTAGTTGGCCAGATAATTTCTTTCTGTTTTTAGTAGAGACGGGGTCTCATTCTTGCTCAGGCTGGTTTTGAACTCCTGACCTTGAGCGATCCTCCTGCCTCGGCCTCCCAGAGTGCTGGGATTACAGGCGTGAGCCACCGTGCCCGGCCTGAAGGTCTTTTTGATTTGCGTAAAGAATATCAGATGATACCAACGAGAGATGTCCAAAGGAATCTACCTTTCAGCTCCACAAAAAGGTAGGAAGTATTCTCCTACATGGAAGGACAAAAAATTGCTTTTTTCCTCTCTCTCTCTCTCTCTCTCTCTCTCTCTCGGAGAGATGTATCCCAATCAGGTGTGAAGAAAGAAAATTGCCTAATATGGAAAGATCTAACCCTCTGTGGGCAATAGAGTTAACCATGGAACATTAGTGAGCACCAGCAGGGTGGCCAGTTAGGAAAAATAAATGGCAGAGAGGACAGCTTCTCTCTGGGCAGGCCTAGGAAACTAAGGCAAGAAGAAAAGCAAATGCAGATGTATTTTCGAGGTAGACAAGCCCGGCGCTGTGCCCTCCACAAACCCACACACAGCACCTGCAAAGCACATCACCTCAAACCCAGCTGACTTTTTCTCAGGTACACGTCGTGGACCCTGAACGCTTTGGCTAGGTCCTCTCAAGCGATGACTCTCTTATTCCAGGCCAGTGGCTATGACCAGTTGCTAGTTGGTGCTTGCACAATTGGGGGAACCTCAGGGGGTGGAAGAGGGGAGAAAGAAAAGCTAAAAAGACTGCCCGCCACTATAAAACACCCTCTCCAAACTCTCCAGCTCTCCACCAAGCCTTGCCCCTTCCCAGCCAGAAACAGCTCACCCACCGCACTCACACCCTGGCACCCTCAGGCTGGAAGACCTCACTTCCGCGGGGTCTGGGACAATCTCCACGTCCACTGTTTCCGCAACGGGCCCGTGTGGCCAGGCACCGACAGCACGCAGGACAAGCTAATGCCCTCACACCTGGAGCGCCGACAGGTCAAGAGTGCTCACACCTGGGGACCCTGACAGGTCAAGAGTGCACGGCTAATGTCTTCTCTTTTTTTCTTTTTCTTTTTCTTTTTTAAAATCTATAGTATTTACAATATTGCACTTTCCTGCACCTCATTGCATTTCACTAAAGGTAATGCTGCGTGAATATTATACCTTAAAACCACGTGTCCGTGTCTTATGCAAGTCATTTGCGTCTGAATTCTGTAAAACAGCAAAAAAAAAAAAAAAAAGTCAATTCAGGCATCAAATATTGGAAAAGTTATAAAGTCGCCTGTTCTATGGCACAAGGAATCCCCCGGTGCTTTGGGGCCAAACGTGGGCACCCATGCCGTGCCCACACTTCGGGTCCCCAAGGAAGGTCACCAATTGGGAGATTCGGGTCTTCCTACCCCCCCGCCCCGCCCCCCATCCCCCCGCAGGTCCTCAGCCTGGGCCGAGACGCGTTCGTTATTGCTGCCTTGGAGGCACGGGAGGAGAACACGGCCCCTGCCTCGGATGATAAAGTCCTTGTTCAAATTCACACCCGTTCTGCAGCTCCTCGGATGAAAGAAAGTTTATGGGCGTGACTTAAATTGTCAGCAACGAAGAAATGGCATCTGGAGCGGAGACCAGCCGCGGGACCTTTTCTTGAATATACTCTAGGCTCTTGCAAAGGTGTGTAGTTGGCCGCATGCACAGGGGAGCAACGCCAGCGGCAGAGGACGGCGCGGCGCCGCGCGCGGGGTTCCACTTGGCCCCCGGGCCGGGGCGCACGGACAACGCCCGGGAGCGCTGGGCTGGGCGCACGGCTTTCCGCCCGCGCTCTCTTCCGCACGGTCTCTGCACTGAGGGTCCGGCTGGGGCGCGCGTGGGCGGTCCCGGGAGGGCCCCCTCCCCAGGCCCCCAGCCGCGGGCTCCCAGGCTGCCCGGGACAGGGACGCACGCCGCGCCAAGGGGCGTCCGGCTGGCCGTGGGGGGCTCGGAGGGGTCGAGTGCGGGACGCGGGACGAGCAGGGGCGCGGGGCCGGGCCGGGCCGGGCGCGGGGCCGCGCGCGGCGGGTCAGAGGCCGAGGGCCTCCGCGTGCTTCCGCGCCTTCAGCCGCAGGTCGGCGATGCTGGAGTTTTTGCTGTTGCTCTTGGCGGCGGCGGCGACCACGGCGGCGGCCGAGGCCGACTCGGCCAGAGACGCGATGGGCAGCCCGAAGGGCGGCGGCGGGAACATCAGGTAGGGCGCGTGCGCCGCCAGGTGCGGGTGCAGGTGCGGGTGCGCGTGCGCCACGCCCTCCAGCTGCAGCTGCGCCTGGACCTGCCGGGCAGACGCGGCGTGGTTAGGACGGCTGGGGGCAGGGGGCTTTCCCGCCCCAACAAACCCCAAAGGCTCTCCTCCCCCCTTCCAGCGGTCACCCTTATCCCTACCCCGGGGACCACCACCCCACTCTCCTCCTTCCGCCCGGAGAGCCGGAGCTGTCCTCTGACCACCTCGTCCCCACGGGGCCACTGGCCACTTTGGACCGAGCCGGGGCTGGGGACTCCAAACGGATCCCCACGCGCACCAGAATGGGGCCACCCCCGCAGGGAACTCCACCTTCTCTGTGCTTGACCCTTCGGCCGCCCCCGGACCCCGGGTCTACACTTTGGCTTGGACTCCCGCCCCTCCCCCAACATCCTTTCCCAGGGACGCCAGCTCCTCGAGTCTGCGACACCCACAGCCAGGCCTAACTGCAGAGGACTCTGAGGGCTGACGCCACGTCTGGGCAGCGCGCAGCCGTCCTGGTGACGCGGAGGGGCCGCCCTGCGGTGGGGAAGGGTCGATCCCAGGCACCAGGACAGGTCGAATGGAGGAGGGGCGAGAGACCCCGGGAGGCCCTTACTTCTGGCCTGAGACAGTCAGCCCAGCACGTGGCTGGCTCCCGGGTCGTCTATGTGTACCCCACTCCCTACCTCCGCCTGGCCCCTTGGAGTAAAACGGTCGCGGGTGGAGGCCACGCGCCCGCGTGCCCGAGCACCCCTGCTCCGCTGCGTGAGCACTCCCGCCCCTCCAGCTGGGGCCTGAACCGGTGCGCCAAGATAGGGCGCACGTGGGCGCCGCGCGCTGGGCCTGGGGACCCGGCGCCTCCTGCCACTCAGCTCCTCCCCTTCCTCCCCCAACCCTGGTGCAGAGCAGGGGTGGCCCTTGCGACACTGGGGCTCTGTGGTCCTCTTCTGACCCCTGGCAGCCCCATGCCCAAGCTGGGACCCCGCGCTGCTGCCTCCCAGTTCTGCTTGGAGCTTGGAACGCCCCCATGTCCCAGGTGGAGGGGCCAGGCCCAGGTCCAGAAGCCGGGCAGGCGCCCCCACAGGAGGCCCTGGGCACTTGGTGGGGGGAGGGGGTTCCGGGCGAAAGGAGGGTGGGTGTCTACCCCAGCCCTGATACCTCAGCACAGGGGCGGGGCACCGCCTTCCCCAGCCAGGCGGCAGCAGGGTGGGTGGGATTTTTTTTCCCCATCCTAATTTTGTAAAATTTGTGTTTCGGTTTGTGTTTCTACCTTCCCAAAGGTGACTCTTGTAGTTTTACAGCCTGATTTTAATACGTGCCAACGCGTCTATAAATGCCCCCTTGTAAAAACGGCCGCCTTTCTTCTGCGGGTTAGCCGAGGAGTCTGCGGGGCGGGAGGGGCGGGGGGGGGGGTGTTAGGACGCCAGGGGAGGGGGGAGGGAAGGGGAGGGCGGAGGAGGGGCCCCCGCGCCGTTCAGAGGAAGAAAAACGGGCTACCTGTTGAAAAGGCATCCGCAGGGCGCCCATGTTCACGTAGGGCGCCACCCTGCAGGCGTCCAGGTGGCTGGCCGTGCCCAGGATGACGCCTGCGGGGAAAGACCGAGCCATCAGCGTCCAAGAAACCAAATGTGAACTTTCCCGTCCCTGGCTCCACGGGGGCCCTGGCACGCGCCCCCCGCCACCCCTCCCCCACACACTCACCTTTATGCATCTGGTTCTCCTGTTTTCGGCACTTGGCTCTCCGGTTTTGGAACCAAACCTGGGGACAAAACAGAGACGAGCAGAGCGGTGAGCCAGGCCGGGCCTAGGCGCGCACTGTGGGAGCCGGGGGGAGGCCGCTGGAGGAGCCCCCACGCCCCCCAGCCCCCGCCCTGGCTGGCTACCTAGAGCTGGAAATCCTCACACTCACTTCTTGGCCCTCCCTGACCGCCCCCTCCCCCAAGTGAGACGTGAGCCTCCGTCTACACCTTCTAAAGTGGGTTCTGGAACCGTGGAAGCGAACTCGAGCTGTTTCCATCGCTCTGTGTGGGCACTCCCCCCCCCCGTCCCCCTTTCCCGCCACCCTGGGGCAGCACCTGACTTTCTGCTTCCAGACTTTAGCCACCGAGGTACGGAGTGAGCAGGTGGGCAAGTACCTGCAAACCGGGCCCCCTCTCCCATCAAGCTGGGAACACCCTGAGCCCAGAAACTTCCATGCCCTCTGCTCCCTTCTTGGAAGCCCAGGGGAGGTGGGGGTGGCTTGCTGTTAATACTGCAGCAGCCATGAGCGAACTCGAGCGCATCCCAACATTGCAGGCTTTGCATTGCGGGTGCTCTACCCAGTAAAGACTTCTGACTCTTGGGGTGACCTACCAAGAACCCGGGCGCGAAGGGGCAGTGGGCCCCTCGCCCAGTCTGGCTAAATTCACAGGCCTGGCGTCCAGCTTTGGGTGTGAACGCAATCCCCTCCCCCACCCAGAAGCCCCCTCCTCCCCAGCCCGCGAGTCCCTTTCGTCCCAGACAGCCCGTGTCGCCAGCACGGTGCGTTTCAGCCGTGCGGACTCCATCTGCAGCCTCCTCCCCTCGTAGCCGCTGAATTCTTCCCAACTGGCTTTCCGGGGTAGCTTTCCCTGCCTGCCCCAAGCCGCCATGGCTGTCACTGCCCACGCGCAATAATTAGCACCAAGACAGGATTCCGCAGCGCTGGGTTACCCGGAGGGCTCCGGACCGGCGGGGCCCCGCGCGGGGGAAGTCTCTCGGCGGACCCGGGAGAGGAAGGAAGAACCCTGCAGTCCAAGAAAGCAAAGGTGCACGTTCCCGTCCCTGCTCCTAGGAAGCGGTTTCCGTCCTGGAAGGGCATCCATGCGGCTGCCCGAGGAACTGGCTCCCCAGAACCTTGGAAAACTTTTATCACGTCCTCATGCAAAGTAACTCCCCAAAAAAGGCCCCTGCCCGGGCCTTAAGCTGAAATGCACAAATTACTATTTCCAAAGGCTGCGCTGGCATCTCCCCCTTGCCCCCCTCTAACGCCGGCCGACTGGACCCCTTTCCCAGCCCGCCCTCCGCGCCCCTCTCCTTGGGGTTCCCCATCCAGCCCTCTGCAGAGCAACCCAGCAGTCCCGCAAAAGCAAACTCTTGCCCCTCGGAGAGGGCATTTTTTTTTTTTTTTTTCAAAAACAGAAATCCTATTTAACTCTGAAAGTGAACTCCCTTTCCCTTCAGCGAGGGGAGGAGGCGGAGGGAAAAAAAAAAATAAGATTATGAAGAATAAAAGTGATGAATTAGCCGCTGCGTTAAGCGGCCATAAATCAGTCTTGGGGTGATTCACGATCAATTCCAATTAGGCCTGAATATGCTAAGTAAAGCGCAGTACACTGGTTTAGACAGTTATTTCTTCATTAAGGACCACTCACTGATTTCTTTCACAAATGCCGTAATCTGATTTCCTTTTGATTTCCATTACAGACAGTGAATAATGACATTTAATTTAGCTCTGCGCCATAAACCCAAAGATATTTGTTGTAATTAAATTACCGTCTGCCCCTCACCGCGGTCTCATAACTTTCGATTATAACCCTGACAGCTGGGTGATAAGAGCTTGCAGTACAACACTAAAAATAAAAGGTTAATAAGGGACCAGCTTCTGTAGGACGCTCAATTTATTTACAGCAAATTTCCACACTAAATTGAAACTCTAGCTTCTAACAACATGGGACAGGCTGCACTGAAAACAGGGTTATCCAACAATGCAGAGTGAGGGAGGAGGAAAATCCAGTTTATTTTCTTTCCCCTTCTGCCCCTCCCCACCCTCCCAATTTCCACCACTCGTCCACGTTTTTACTAACTGATTTTTACGCACACTTTCCGCCTTCTGCTCTTTATTACGCGAGTCTCCCCCGCCCCCCGGGGCGAGAGAAAATGGTCTCATCCTATTCCGCGTGTTTGCTTTTATTATTATTTTACAGTCGTTTCGTTTCCATCCGCCTGTGCATCGATAGCCCCTTCCCTTTCCTGTATCTCTCTATATTTTATTTTTAATTTTAGGGTGTGCTCTAAGACGTGCAGAGACACCCGGGAACCAATTTTCCGCCCCTCGCGACACCTCCTTGCTGAGGTGCGACTCCGTAATAGACTACGGAAAGAAAAGAGTGTGGAATTAAATTACGAGTAATTTATTTTTTATAGAAACAGTACATCAAGGCCCGGGAGATATTGCAGATCCCGGGCAGAACGACACTGGGAGATGACATAAAAGTTGATGGCCCCCTTCAGCGAAACTTTAATCTTTTCATTAATTTATAGAGTGCAGCGCCATCCATCTTCCCCACGAGAAGGGTGGACAGCGAGGTGGGGTCGGGGGGGACCCTTCTCGGGCCCAGCCTCCTCCCCACCGCCGAGGCCAAAGAAACCGAAACACACGGGTTGGGGCACACGACACCCACGAGCGCCTAAGTGCCAGGACGGACCGTAGTGGGGACCGCCGCTGCCACCGCGGAGAAAAGCCCACTATGCCCGGGAAGTGCTCATTTTTTCTTAAGGAAGCCTTTTTAGCCCCAGCAACACGGAAAGATGGGAGGATGTTGCGAGCAGAAAACATAGATTTTTTTTTTTCAATTAAAGACTTTTGTAAAAATCCTCCGTTTCAAACGCGTTTGCATTTCCTTTCTTTCCTAAATAACACCGGGGGAGGGGCGAGTTGTGTTGGAACGCGTTGACCCCATAACCGCTTTTGCAAAGAGCTCCTTTGCCTTCCGTGCGTGCCTCCCTGGTTGGCAATCTTAAATTCATGTATTTCCAACCAGTCCCCAGAGCCCGGGGTTCCTGACCCTGTCTCCCAGGCCTTTCTGTCCAGCTCAGAACAGAGAGAGAGGACGAGCCCGAGTTGAGCTTGCAGGGCCGACCTCCCAGGTGGGGTCGGCTGTACCTAGAGGAAGCGACTTTGCAGGGAGTCTTGGCTGCCCCGCAGCACCCAGGAAATCGGTGCATGAATATAACTCAGTATTTACAACGCCGCAGAAAGCTGTGCCTGCGCGTCCCCCCGGCGCACGTGCTGCTGCGCTCACCCAGGGCCCCCGCCGACAGCGGCACGCCAGATGGGCACCACCGATTCAGGCGCCGCTCAGGGGCTCAGACCGACCCGGCCCCCGCGCGCGCCCCGCGCCCGAGCTAATCCGGCCCCGCGCGGGCAGGAGCCTTGCTCATCAAGATGCCCCGTGTGCGGAGTCCCTCTCCTCCCCGGAGTGGGAGGGAGGGGGGCAGAGCGGAGGGGAGGACGCGAGGACCAGGCTGCCTAGGAGAGGAGGAGGTGGGAAATAGGAAAAAACGTGGAAAGGGCAGAAAATAGAGATTTAAATTCCTGACAACCTGGGTTTGGAGGGCCACCCCGTCCGCCAGGACACGTGCCCTTGGTGCGAACCCAGCAAACTGATCCGCGAGGCCCGCGCGTGGGGTCTCCAAAGGCCCCGGCTCCCAGCGAGCCCCGAGCCAGCCTGGAAAGGGACCGCGGCCCGGGGGGCCCGGGTGGCGCGCAGCGGGGCCCTCCCGAGAACCGAGAACCGAGAACCGGGCGGCCCTGGCGGGGCCGAGGTCCTACCTGCACGCGCGCCTCGGAGAGCCCCAGGCGCTGGCTGAGCTCCTCGCGCATGAAGGCGTCGGGGTAGTGCGTCTCGTCGAACAGCCGCTCCAGCTCGTTGAGCTGCTCCAGCGTGAAGTTGGTTCGGCTCCGCCGCTGCTTCAGCTTGGTCTGCCCGTCCTCGTCCTCCGACTTCACGTCCTCCCGCTTCTCCTTGCATTCGTAAATACCTGTCGAGGGCACAGGGCTGAGGCCTGGCGTCGCTCGGCCGGCGCTCCCCGAGTCCCTCCGCCCGCCCCTGCCTCCCACGGCCCGCGGGTCCTGCGCGCGGGCGAGGTCGCGCGCGGTGGCTGTTTGTGCGCGACGTGGTGAAAACCTAAGTGTCTGCACGCGGTGGAAGGGGAGCCTCGACAACAAACGCGCCGTGACGCAAGGCCTGCGTCAAGTCGATAAAGCAAACTGGGGAACACACGCTGTTTTTGGTAATAACCTGGGCTTTGCCCGCGCGGTGTTTCTTGGCCTAATCTCCGAATAGTTTCCTCAATTATCCACTTCGCGTCTGTTGACACATCCTAACCTTCTTCTTCTTCTTCTTCTTCTTTTTTTAAAGGAGAGAGGGGTGTTAAATAAGTCAAAGAATTTGGGAAGAATTGCCCGAGTGTCGGGTCCCCGGGCCGGGAAGGGTGCCCGGCGGGCTCCGGGCAGGCTGGGGTACAGCCCACCGACAGCTGCTACCCCCGGCTACAGCGCAAGGAAGACAGGGCCGCGCCAGCCCGGTCGGTGCCTCCTTCCGGGGGATGTGGTGGAGCCAGGGGTGCAGCCCGGACCCCCCAAGCAGAGCCACATCTGAATTCACACCAAGGGGCTGGGGGTCCACCGTGAGCAGGAAAGTCCCTGGACTCCGTTCTTTGCCCCCAGCTCTCTGTCTCTATCTCTCCGACACACACCAGGATGCCAAAAATGGCACTTTCTGACGTCCAAGGATTATGAGTGCGTTGGTATTTGTTGGGGGAGAGGGTAGGACGCCCAGGCACCAGGCAACTCACAAGGTCAGCATTGGAGCGACTCAAACTCCAAACCCTCTGCTTCCCAATTTCAGACATGCAGCCCCTCTCCAAGCTCAGGGATTTAAAATAAAAACTGCTCCTCCAACAGCCTTGTGTTTTCCTCCTCTGCGCTCTTTCTCCCGGATCACAGGGCGCCCATGCCCTAATTAGATCTCCCCTGATGACAAGGGTAAGACCAGGGCATTCGGTGTCTACCCTAAAGAGCTCAGCTCCGAAATGTGCTCAGAGCCTCACACACAAGGCCGCTTAGAAGTGCCTGCAGCCCAGAAACTTGCAAAGGTAGCAAAACCCAGAGAAAAGAGAAAATTCTGGTGTCCTCCCCTCCCTCACCGGGGTCTCCAAAGTGGACCCCAGTAGCCAAGTCTCTCGTCTTCCTAAAAGCCTTCCTGTTAAGGCTTCTGAGCGCTGAGCACTTAGCCTCAACGTGGGCTTTAAATCTCCTTTCACCTCCTAAAGGGACTGTATTTCCAAGAACACCCTCTTGCTTCTCCACAGTAAATCCCTTCCTGGAGGTGGCCCTCATTCTTCCTTCCTCCTTCATTTCTCCACGTCTGAGCCCCAGGCACGGAGCCCAGCTGAGAAGCCGGCCTTGGAAATCCTTAAGAGCCCGGGGCAGGCTTCGCAACACCCGTGGGCTCCCAGGCTGGCCTTGCTCGCTCCGCGGGGACACTCTGTTCCCAGGAGCTCCTGGTTCCTACGGGAGCCCAAGAGTCTCCCCAACCTGTGTTTTACTTCCATCTGGCAAATGTCACCCTGGCTGTGAGCCCTCCCGGGGTCTCTCTACACCCAGCCAAGGGGAGAAGTGCCGCTGGGGTCTGACTATCCTGTCCTGCTGCTGCTATGTTCCGAACCCCGCTGTTCATTCTCCTCTCACTCTGAACAGGCGTTGAGGGCACTTTTCTCTCTTCCCGATGGCTCCTTTCGGGGGCTTCACAGGCAGGGTGGGGAGCAGGCAGTGGGGAGGAAGGGCTCGGCCTCCAGGAAGGACAGCCGTTGCTCGCTGGAAACCGCTTAATTGTAGGCCGTAAGGAGCTCCCAGCCGGCAGCCTTGTCTCCGCTAAAGCAAACTCTCTTTGTATGAATTATAGAGCCAGATGCGCGAAGCAGCGAGCAGGGGTGAACCTCAGGGAAGGCGGGCCGGGCCCTTTCTTCCCCGGCTGTCAGCAAGCTGGGGTTTATTTCTAACCCTCTGCCAGAGCTTTGCTTCCACAAGGTCAAAGCCTCGGGAAGCTGTCTGCCTCAACCCCACGGCTCCAAGGCCGTGCCACCCGGCAGGGCGTCGTACCCAGAAAAGCACGAAGCCAGAGTTTCTCGGGGAGTTCCTCTTGATACCCCAACTCTGACCAGCACCCAGAGCGGACCAGAAAGCGCTGGTCCACCAGCTTCCGTATTTCCTCTCCTTGTAAAGAGAAACGCACACTAACAGCCCTCTCAAACCGCGCCCCTGAGAAATGGAACCCACTTTATTCTGATGTACCGCTCGCTGCCAGTCTCTCTGTTCGTAGAGGCCCGCTGGTCGAGACCTTGGAAACCTACCTTCCCCGCTCCACCAACCCCTCTCGACAACCAGCCGATCCGCCGCGGAGGTTTGGGGAAGGAGGAGCCGAGCGGCAGGAAGGAGACCCCGCGCCGGGTATGCGCGCAGCTGGGCGGCTGCGCTCTGACAGTCTCGGGGAGAGGACGGCCGCGTGGCCACCAGCTCTCCCTGCCCTCAAGCCCAGGCCAGACCCCCGGCCACCTGCGGGCGCGGAGTGGCTTCCATCCTCCCCCCGCGTCACCCAAGATCGAGCCTCGACTCGAGTTTCAAGGGCAAAGTTTTTATTAAAGGAAATCAGTACCGCGCTGCCCGGGAGCGGTGCCCTCTCCAACTACGGAGCCAGCGCGTTCTCCACTCCGCCCATTGATTAGTCCGGGGAGCAGGCAGCCGCTGGGCGCCGGAACGTGTGTGTGTGTGTGTGGACCTCTCCTCTGCGCGTAAAACAACGTGTAAGAAAGACGGGCAGACAGACAGACCACCCCCCCCCCCAGCGGCCCTGTGGCCGCCGACTTCGGTTTCACGCGCCCTGGAAAGTTCCGGGTGCCGGCGCCTCCCTCGAACACGGGGGGAAGCGAGTAAGCCCGCGGCGCGCGGCCCCAGCCCCGACGCTTCCTCGGCGCCCCCGCCTGCCTCTGCCCTGTCTGTGCGCTACCCCGGTCGGCTTCTTTCTCTGCTTGGTTTCTTTCTGTAAGACCGGGCCTTTCCGTCCGAGCCGTGTGGGTAAATTCATAGAGTTTGGGTCGAATGGAGCGCGAGCCGCGGCGCCCGGGGCCTCCCCGCGCGCGGAGCGAGGGGCAGGCGGGCAAGCTCGGTGCCGGAGAGGCGCGGTCCCCAGGAGGGGCCGGGCGCCGGCGCCCCGGCGAGCTTACCTTCCGCAGCCCTGGCCGTGCCGAACTCTTTCAGTTTGTCCTTGTCATTGTCCACGTGGTCCTTAAACAAATGCACCGGACAGTGGCCGCTGCCCTCGGTAATGTCCTGGAGGTTGGAGTCCGAGTTCCCCGGCTCCCGGGAGCGCGCCAGTCCACTCTCCAAAACTTCCCTGTACGTGATCGAATCCTTCTTGCCGCCGCCGCCGCCGCCGCCGTTGCTTTCTTTGCTCTTCTGGTCAAAAGATTTGGATACAAAAGCCGTCAGCTCTTCCATGGCTGGCCGGGGCTGCGAGGGGGTCCGCGGGGCTCGGCGGGGCTGGCTGGGAGACGGGGCTGCGGTCCGCACGCCTCCCCGGGCGGAGAGGACGGTCCGTGTGAGGGTGGATCCCGGCTGCTGTTATTTATGCCTTTGAATTTGAGATCTCACTATTTATACACCGCTACCTCGGCCCAACCCCCCGCGCTCTCTGTCTGCAGCAATTACGGCTCCCGGCTCGGCGGCGGACGCACGCAGAGACGCTATCTCTCCCCCACCCCCAGCCCGGCAATTGGCTTTCTGTTCATTTCATCACTGTTTGGCGTCCGTGCACCTCGGTGCGGAGAGGTAACGATCAAATTTTTGGAAGGCAGAACGCGCGCGCGCGCGAGCGGGCGCAGGCGCCCGAGCCCCCCGGCCCAGGTCTCTGCGCTCCGTCAATGGCCGGCGGAAACGAAACTCAAGGAGGAGTTTATCGATCGCGAGGACGTACGAGCCGGCCGGCACCGCGCGGAAGCGCAGCCTGCGCGCCCGGGCTTGGATCTTTTCAGGATGCGTCTGTGTGCGCGGCAGTGCGGGGACACCCGGGGGGCACCCGGGCGGCGGGGACGCGCGATCACCGGAGAGGATTGACTCCAAGGCGGAGGCGCGGTGGAATCGCCCCCTGGAACGGTCCGCCCCGGCTGCGGAGCTAGAGAGACGAGCGGGTGCGCGCGGGTGCGATTGGGCACGGCGCCGGGACCCCGAAAGTGAAAAGAGGGGGCCGGGGCTACCCGAACGTGGTGGACGCGGGCGCCTGGGCGGCAGCGGCGGCGGCGGCGGAAATCAGCTCCCGCACCGCGCAGGGGCTGACGCCGCCGAGGCCGAGGACGGCGACGCCGCCCGGCCACCGGGCCACGAGCGTCCGGAGCGCGGCGGTGGCAGACGCGGAGAAGCCCGCGGGTCCGAGGGAGAACCGGTTTGTAAACATCTGTCCTTTCTGCACGCGTCAGATCTCGCCCATCCGGACTGATGCCGCCTTGTTTAGAGCCGTGTTGTCACCCTGGTGTCTGGGATATTTATTTGGGAAATGCATATATATATATATATATATATAATTTTTTTTTTTTTTTGGTTTTGCCATGGTTTTCCTGACTCGCTCCTTCGCGTCTCAACCAGTGTGCTTAGGAGGGGTCGCTTTTCTCCATGGCAACGTGAAATTCGTTTTACCATTCTGGAAGCCACACGTGCTATCCTTCCTGCAAAATTCCATCTACAAATAAAGTTGACGTCCCTCGCCTTTTCCCTCTTTTTTTCCTGTAAAATCCCTCATTCCTCTCTCCACCTCCACCCCACCGCACACCTCCTTTGAAATTGGGACGGCTTTGGGCTGGGGTGGGGGTGGGGTGGAGGCGCTGGGCTTTCTGGAGGAGCTCCTTTTGCATTGCCTTGGGGCCGTCCCTCCTCCAAGGAACAGCGTCCCTCGCAGTCAGACCCCGGGGTCAGGTGGCTCTCCGTGGTGCCCAGAGTTTACTCGCGGCCTGCCCGGGCGCCCTCGGGAGCCGCCCTTGTTGCCTTCCGCGGAAAGTGAGCAGCTTCTCCGGAACGGGGAGGCGGGTGGCAGGGAGGGAGGAGCCGCCCAGGCCTAGCGACCCGGTCAGGTTCAGGTGCGAGGCCCGGTGGGGGAGGGCGAGGACGAGGGGGGGGAGAAGGAAGAGCTAATGAGAGCTGAAGACACAGCCCTTTTCTCCCTTCCTTCCCTTCCTCCCTCCTTCTCTCTTTCCCTTCCCTCTCCCTCCCTCCCTCCTCCTCCCCCTCTCCCTCTGCTCCCTGCTCCTCCCTCCCACCTCCGAGGCCTCTTCCCCCCCGCGAGTGCTGCCCCGGCAGCAGGGCCCTCCCGCGCGTCCCGGGCCACTGGGCCCCGCGCACGGCCGAGCTGGGGCACTCGGGGGCCGCTGCCTTCTCCGGACTTCAAACGCGAAAGCGAAGAAGCCCTCGCAACTTAACAAACAGGTCTTTGTCACCGCGGCCCTCTAATCAAAGCGGAGGCTCGCGGATATCACACGGAATCACAAATAGGCCCTCATCCATTATGCATCCAACCGCCTCGCGGGTCGGCTGGGGGGAGCCGACGGCTCGCCCGGAGCGGGGGGCGGGCAGGGGGCGCGGGCGCGGGGCGCCCCGGGCTTGGCGCTCCCTGACTGGTTCCCCCAGCGGAGGAGCCTGGCTGGCGTCTTCCGCCCCTGCGCCAACCCGCCGCGCGCATCTTGCGCCCCGGCCGGGGCTGGGGACCCGCGGGGACCACCGCACTCTGTCCCTGCGAGGAACTGCGGAGTGATGCGAAGGGGAGGGGGTGGGGCTCCGAGCCCACAGCAACTTTCTGGGGTCCTGGGGGACTTTTCCATTTCTCCTCTCCTCCCATCGCTTCACTTCTCCGGCCTCCGGCGGGAAGGCCGGGTCCCCAGCGACCGGGCAGTGAGCCCCACCCTGCGCTCCCGGCCCTCCCGAAACCCTCCTCCCCTATGGCTCCACGACCGGGCCTCGCCTCGGGGTCACCTTGGGCCTGGGCCTTCCTAGGCCTGAGACCCCTTCCCCGGGGAGGGGGGTGAGAAGCCCTGGGCTTCCCCCCAACACCAGCGCAGGACCGCCCACCCTCGGACCCCAAGCCAGGACCCCCTGCCCAGCAGGGGACATGGCAGGACCAGGGTCCGGGCACCTCCAGGAACTGCGGGCCTGTGGCCCCGGCCTAGGGCTCTGGGTATTGGAGACCCCTAAGCCTGGGGGACATCTGAAGCTCTCCCCTCTCCCGGCTTCAACTGAGGTCCTAATTTTGGTTTTCAAATAACGCAGGTCCCTTCCTGAGCAACCGTTCTCCACCTCCCAGGCGGTCGCCTGTCCTGAGAGTGACAAGTTAGGCAAGTGAGATCATCTTTTTCGTAAAAACCAAACTTTTTCTGAGCGTGGAGCAAAGAGGCCGGCCTCCCCCCACCCCCAGCCTTTGGGGAGGAGGAGCCTCGGGGTCCCCCTGAAGCCCCTCCCCTGTCTTGGCGGGGCAAAGGCTCCTTCTCCCCTGCGGCAATTCAAAGGTAGAGGCAGGAAGCGCCTAGTGTTAGTGTTATTTATAATACTTTAGCCCAGGCAGGAACTTTTTCTACCACACACTGGTGTGAATTCAGGCCGTGGCCCAAGGCCGCGGAGCAAGGACACTTGGCAGAATGTTGCATTTTCACTTCCCAACGGGGGCCGCAGGCAGGAGGGGAGGGTCTGCAGGCAGGAGGGGAGGGTCTGCAGGCAGGAGGGGAGGGTCTGCAGGCAGGAGGGGAGGGTCTGCAGGCAGGAGGGGAGGGTCTGCAGCTCCACTGCGACTGCCCAGGGTCACACATAAGGGGTGCTGTTTTGAGGTTTTACAGGAGAGAGACTGAACACTAGACAGTTGGGGAGAATAGACTTTCAGTGTCTCAAGACGTCTTGGGAGAATGGGGACGCTTTCCGGGCTGAAATGCATTTTGCCCACTCTTCAAAATGAATAAAGTTTCAGAAAAGTTTGTGGCTAGAGAGGAAAGCATTTCTCCTCCTAGAAACAAGAGGAAAAGGGGGAGGGCAGAAAAGAAGAAGAGGAAAGCTTCCTGGAAGAAAAGGGAAGTTCCAAGGCCTGATGTCACCAAACTCTGCGTGTGCGCCCCAAGCGCACCCTGGACGCCCCCAAGTCCCACCCCGAGCGCCCCGCTGCCCGGAGACCCGGTGTGGACTCGGGCTGCCCTCAGGTCGTGGACGTCTGACCTTCCCCTGTCCCCCGTCGACCCCACCGTCCCATTTCTGTTCCAACTAGGAAGAGACGCGGAAATGAAATAAAACGAAACAAAAATGTTAGGAGACCTTGTTCTCAGGACGAAGGACGGGTCCCAGGCCAGGGAGGCAGCCCCAGGCTCCTTCTGACACACGCGCTGGCTCCTGGGGCTCCGAGGGACCCTCAGTGCCCGCGTCGCCCACCCACGTGTCGAAGGCGCTGGCTCTGCGTGCGCCAGCCGGGCAGTTGGGAGGGGGAAGAGAGTCTCTCCTGACCCGGGATGGCTCCCTCCGCGGTCCGCCCGCCCGGGCTGGGGGCACCCCAGGAGACAGACGTCGCCCCAGGGGGTTCCCCTAGCCTTTGCTGACCCCAGGCTGCTCGCACGAAGCTGACTTCTCTTATTATGTCCGCTCAGGTACACCGTCCCCAAATTCCAACCACCGCCACCCAGGCCGCTGAGAGCGCCAGACCCGACACTGGAGGTCCCGAACGCCCCGGCTCAACCTCGTCCCCGCTGGCGTCCCTAGGCCCGGCCCAGCGTCCTCCTCCGAGGCGTCTCCGGACTCGGCAGGGCTAGAAAACTCGGGACACGTTGGTCAGAAGCCGCAGGAAACGGCTAGAACCATCATCCGTCTCCACTGCCGTGACCTGCTGGCTTGGAGCGCCTGGTGTGGTGGGTTTTTCGCCCTTCCCTCCCCAACTGCAGAAACGAAATGAGCCCGGAGACTTATTCGCTGTCGGATCCGTTCTGAGAGGACCTCGGTGTGGACGGCATGGCAGTTAAACTTGGACGTCCGGGCGTCTCCGTGCGCGTGGCATCCCCAGAAACCCTACGGAGACAGAGCCTGGGCCGGGCTGACCCTCCGATCCGACCGGCCGCCGCTTCTGAGGCGGGTCTGGTGAGGTACAGACCCCCGGGACAGGCTCGAGAGGGCCGAGGAAATGGACACTGGCCTTTGTCAATTTTACAAAATCATCTTGTTTTCCGTCTGTGCATTAGGTAAACGACTGAATCGTTGTTGACACTCACCCACCTTTCTCTCTCTCTTTTAAAATATCAAGAGGAAAAAAAAAAAAAAAAGCAATGCACATTCAAACCTTTAACATTGGATTTCTTTAAATTCCTGAAAAGTGCAGCTTTGATTTTTCAGTTTTAACCCAGTAAAACGAAGCTCCACGCTCCTGATTCGAATGTATTTACTTTAAATCAAATTTCACGCCCAGAGCTCTTAATGGCAGAGAGGTATTTGCAGCGAGTGGGCAGGGGCGGTCTGGGGCCTCCGCCCCTCCTGAGGGGGACGTCTCAGCCCCTGTGTCCCCAGACCTCACCCCCACCCCACCAGCCAACTCGCCCCCCACCCCACTTGGTTTTCAGAAAAGGGAGGGACTATATTTTAAGGCATGTCCGTTCCTCCGTCTGGCCCACTTTCTTAGAACTTAATTCGAAAGACAATTTCTATTACTAATAAGAATGGAGGGGGGGGTTATTATTCATGGATTTTGCTGAAGAGCCAGACTTTTTAACGACCACCCACCCCTCCTCACACATTAAATATGTATAGGTATCGATCAGAGGTTCAGGATTTTACAGATGTCTTAACACATTTCCTGGACGCGCTCCTCTCCCCCCTACCTCTGATAGTCAGAAACCTGCGCTTGTATCGCCCTTGCGTGGCCGTTTATTGATTTATGCAAACACGCACGTCTCCAACGCTGGGCTAATAGATTTTCATTAAAGTGGGCTTTCTGAATCCAGCTCGTGAATGGGCCCGATTGACCGCGTCCACGAACGCAACGTCTATAATATTAATAAAGGCCTCGCTGGGAACAGACAGGACTTGCTTTTCCTGCTCTCCGGAGGCCGGGCTGCCTCTGTGTGCGCCACGGGTCTGCTCTGGGAACGCAGGTTTGCTTTTGTTTTTGTTTGCATTAACTCTCACTTTTGCTACAATTCCCAGCGTTTCTGTGTGTGTGCGCGTGTGTGTGTTGGGGAAGGGAGGGGGGTGTCTCCAACAAAATATCCCACAATGCAAAAATGCGCGTTTAACAATGCAGTTTCGTAGGAGGGAATGCTATTTGCTTTCTGTGGAATTTTTCTCCGTCCTGCCCCCCCCACCACCCGTGTACTTTGCAACATATGGTGGACATTAAAACGCCTTCCTTTCAGACGTAATCACAGGACCTTTACTTTACGTTTTATTGAAGAAAAACATTATTTTTTCAGGGAGCAAAGCAGTTTGTCACGAAGGACAGCCGGAACGGGGCCGTTTTCTGGAGACCACCGCTAAACAAACAATAGAGCGACTCTCTCTCGCAATGAATAAATTAAGCGCTCGCAGGGAGCGGTCTCGGGGGTCATTAACGTTCCCAGGAATAAATCTTGGGGGGGGGGTGGCTGTATTTTGATTTTCATTTCCAGTTCTGGCACGGGGCCTCCGAGCGCGCCCTGCTTTTTCTTCCTCCCGGCGCCCCCCAAATCTGGGTTCGCCTCCCCGTCACGCACCGGCCCGCTGCGGGCCTCGGACACGGCACGATCCAAAACAGGCTCAAAACCTTGTGCCTTTTCTCTCCAGTTTTAAAACGCAGATGAAAGGAACGGATACATATGCCCACAGCCGGCCGGACAGACTTTTCTTCGGAAGACCGCGTCCCCCGGGGCTGGAAGCTCCCGCAGAAAGCGAATCCCACCCGAGTCGGGGTGACGGTTGGGGCGCGCACAGGGCGCCGTCCCCGCGGGCCGGGCCTTGTCTCGCGTCCCCGCTCCAGCTCGGCCCAGCGTCCCCGGGCGCCCCAGGCCCGAGATGGGAACATTACGCATCGGTGTAGCCAGCGACGGTGAACAGGGCCTGGGGCGGCCCCCGGACCCCGTCCACCTGCCCAAAGTTGGCCAGAGGTCGCTTCGACAAACTACAGTCGCCCCTAACTCCGAGGAAAGCTAACGGCTACCACGTTTCTGGTGGAACCAGGGTGCCAGGCAGTGTCTCCGCCATTCGCCCGCGACTCCCAGAAGTGATGTCTTTAGAAAAATATTCCGGGAAAGGAACTTGCGTCCTGTAGGAGGCAGGCATTAATTAATTGTCCAATTAGTGCAGGAGAGATGGCCACCCCCTCCCCATCCTCCGCCTGCGGGGGCTGCCCCGCAACCAACCCCCCATTCCCTCCACCCCGCGAGGAACAGGCCAAAGTCACCACCAAGCGCACATTAGGGAAAGACAGCTGGTGGGCCCGCGGGGGGGCGTCAAGGCGCGGGGGGGCCCCTCAAGACTGCTTGGGGGACCCCTGCCCATCCTGGAAGCCCCCCCCCCCAGACGCCTGAGGGGCCCAGGACGCGGCCGCCTGAGGGTCGCCCGTCCTGCCCCAGCGGATGGGGCTTTTCAGTGCTCAGGGCCTGGAGGGGTGGGGTCGTGTCGCTCCTCTGGGGGCCCATTCCTCCCTGCGCACTAACGAGGCTGCCGCGCTGACAGCCCAGGGCTGCCTGGGGGGCCGAGGAGGTCGACCCTTGCCCTGCGCGCGCTGGGGAAGCGGGCAGGGGGCTGGGCAGAGAACGGGGTGCGGTCGGGGCGGAGATCTGGGGAGAGGGGCGTGCGGGTCCGCGCGCAGCCCGGCTAATTGGGCAGCCGAGGCGCCGGCTGGGCCGCGGCGCGGGGCAGGGGCGGGGGCGCGGGGGAGGGGCGCGGCCGGCCGCCTTTCCACCCGCGGCTCAGCCTCCTGGCCTGAGGCGAAGCCTGGGGCCAGAGAGCCGGGCTCGACCCGGCTGGGCTGGACACCCGCCCGGGGCCCACCTCGGCGCTCCGCACCGCCCCGCGCCCCTCCCCCCAACAAGGCCCGGCACCGGGCGGGGCGCGCGAGAGCCCAGCGCCCCCGTCACCCCCGGCCCCGCGGTTGGGGGAGAGAGGGAGGGGCGGGAGGGGAACAGTTTCTGTCCCGGATCCCGAGCAGAGCAGAGAGACCCCTGGGCAGGCCTGGGCAGGGGTCCAGCTTGAGCCCACCAGGCTGGAGGTCCTGGGGTGGGGGTGGGGGTCCGAATGGCGCAGCAGGAGCCGCATTCCTTACTCGCCCAGGGAGCCTGGCGCTCGGCATCCCGGGATACCCCTCATTCATTCGTTCCCCTGGGGTGTGCGTCCCCGGCCAGGCTGGGGACGGGCACCGCCTGCTGAGACCGGCTCTGTGACCCCCGAGCCCTGGCTGTGTCGTGGGGACGTAGGACAGGTTCCCACCCCTGCAGGGGACAGGCTGGAGGGCACAGGCCTCCCCTCCTGGAATTCTGAAATTCCACTCTCCCCAAATCCGGGCAGGTCTGAGGTTTGCACCCCAAAGGCAGCTTCCAGGGCTGGAGGTGCCGGGCAGAGCCGGGTGACTTTGGGGCATGTTGGGGATAACTGGGCCTGGGTGGCTTCAGCACAGAGCCAGGCTGGAGCAGGTGGACTGAGGTCTCTTGTGTGGCCTGGTGAGTCCAGGACTGCAGGCTCTGAGTAGAGGAGGTCCTTGTGCACAGAGAGGGGTCAGCGTGTCTTCAGCAGCCCCTAGTCATGGTCTGGAGGAAGAACCCGAGATTCGGACAGTGCAGCTTTCATCGTGCTCATTTGCTGTGACTGGTGGACGAGGTCCCTCCCTCTCCATCTGGCTCTGATGGTTTCGAATGAGCCGCTCTCCCCAGGGTGCTGGGGAGATCCACTTGGGCGGGGGAGGAGACAGCTCTCATCCGGCCGCCACCCCCAGGCTGGCCTCAGGACTGGGCTTTCCTGTAACCACCTTTGAGTTGTCATGAACTCAACGTCATGAACGATGCTTTGAGTTCTCATGTCCGTTAGTACTGTGGGAGACAGTAGACCACCACCACCACCCCCATAAAGATGTCCTCACCCTCCTCTCTGACACCTGTCACTGCCTAACCTTCCTTGGCAAAGGGACTTTGTGCAGGGCATTGAGGCTGCTCACCTGACAGTAGGGACAGTATCCAAGGGGCCCTAATCTAATCCCAGAAGCCCTGTCTAGCAGAGATTTCTGTGACTGGAGTCAGAGAGTCGAGGGGAAGAAGGTGTCGGAGATTCCACGCACGGGAGGGACCCACCGACCATGGCTGGAGGGGCCCTGTGGGCGCACGACAAGGAATGTGCGTGGCCTCCAGGAGAAAGCCCAGCCCTGCCCAACCGCTGGCAAGGAAATGGGAACATGAGTCCTACAACCCCAGGAACTGAATTTGGGCAACAACCTAAGGCGTCCCGGCAAGAGCTTGGGGAGCCGACACCTTGATTTTGGCCACGGGAGGCCCTGAGCGGAGAACACAGCTGAGCCGCACTGTGTCTGGACGCCCTGCTAGCTCAGCCGTACATTCATAAGGTGGGGAAAGGTGCAGCTACAGCAAAGCTAGCCGAGAGGCAGTGATCCAGGAGGCAGGAAGAAAGCTAAGAGAGGAAGGTTCCGGAAGACAGAGGTTTTAGAAGGAGGAAAGTCCACGGTTGAAGATTCCATCTGCATGAAAAGGATAGTGAGGAAATCCCATCAACAATGTTAGTTAGGATGGTGAACTCAAGGACAATGGAATGGAAGTTTCCTGGAAAGATACAAGTGGCCAACGCAAGCCTGAGAATACGTAGAAAACATGAGCAGTCCCATATATAGTAAAGAAATTGGGACGTGGTTAACAGCCCCCGATAGAGGAATCCCCGGCCCCAAACTGCCTGGTGAATTCTCTCACACGGCTAAGGAGAAATGGCCAATCCTTTGGAAACTCTTTTAACCCTAAAGGGGAAGGAGACCCTTCCTGGTCTATTCTGTGAGGCCTGTATTATCCCGATACCAAAACCAGACAGAGATATTACAAGAAAAGAAAATTAGAGACCAAGGGCAGGCGTGGTGGCTCAGGCCTGTAATCCCAGCACTCTGGGAGGCCGAGGCGGGAGGATCGCTTGAGGTCAGGAGTTTGAGACCAGCCTGAGCAAGAGCGAGACCCTGTCTCTACTAAAAATAGAAAAATTAGCTGGGCATGGTAGTGTGCACTTGTAGTCCCAGCTGCTTGGAAGGCTGAGGCAGGAGGATCACTTGAGCCCAGGAGTTTGAGGTTGCTGTGAGCTAGGCTGACGCCACAGCACTGTAGCCTGGGTGACAGAGCAAGACTATGCCTAAAAAAAAAAAAAAAAAATCCTTAACAAAGTATTAGCAAATCGAATTTCATATGTGTGTGTGTGTGTGTGTGTGTGTATATATATATATATGTATATGTATATATCCATGATGATATATATGCACCATGACCAAGTGTGGTTTGCCCCAGGAATGCAAGGTTGGATTGACCTTGGAAAGCCAGTGAGTGTAATCCACTATGTTCATAGAATAAAGGAGAAACACTATCTGAATATCTCAATAAAGACAGGAAAACGAAGAGATCTCCTGAACAAAATTGATCCGACAAGCCCAGGATTCATTCTGTCAGCTCTAGAGATGTGTCAAGGAACGAGGATGGTGGAAATGGGTTTGAGCCATGCGTTTTTCCTGCTCTGTCTTCCCTACCATATGCAATGCTTTGAAGACCTTTTCCCAGTCCCATATTCGATGTCCCCGTGTCCCAGACACCGGCGGGCCACTTTGCAAACATTCTTGTGATACCTGCTGCAGACGCATGCACCCCGGAGACAGGAGGGGAGCCCCTGACCCAATTGGGCAAACGAAACGCCAACCCCTGTGAGATGGAAAGTGTGCTGCCCATGCCAACTGGAGACAAGAGAGGCAGGAATGACTTCTCGTTTAGAAGTAGAAGGAAGCCATCAGCCCCGGGAGTTTGGGAACTTCTGGGTTTGACACACTCTTCCCATCTATGGTGCCCACATAACCACCCCCTCCAATCAAATTCCACCACGTTCTGGAAGGAAGAGCCTAATTTGTTCTTTTCCTAATAGTTTCTGGATTTCTTCCAGCCGCTTTCTGTTTTCCAGTCGCGGTGGAGTCGCTGAAGATCTTCCGAACGCTCTGCCTCCGGGACCGGAATCGTATTTTGCAGATGAAATTCCACTTCGAGTTCCTTCCTCCAGAGCAGCGGTTCACCGGTCCTGCCTTCTGTCCTGGGGCCCTTTTCTGACAGAACAAAGAACCACGATATGCCCGGAGTTTTCGGCGGTTCATCTTACGTCGCCGCCAGGCTCAGTGGAATTTCTCAAACCCGACAGTGTTCACATTCCGGGCGGGTGGTTCTCGGTGGTGGGTGCTGCCCGGGGCACCCGTGGGTGCTGGCAGCTTCCCTGGGCTCCAGCCGGCAGAGACCAGGAGCATGCAGCCCCCTCTGCAGTCGTGACAGCCAAAAAGCTCTCCAGACGTTGCCAGGTGTCACCAAGGGAGAGATGAAATTGTCCCCAGGTTTCAACCACTTCCATAGATAGATACATAGATAGTTAGATGGATGGAAAATGGATACATAGTTTCTCCTGCCAAACCAGAGTTCCTCATCCTTAACATTATCAACATTGTGTCTGGATGACTCTCTGTTGCCGTGCATTTTAGGATGCATTTTAGGATGCTCTGGGCTCCACCTCCCAGATGCCAGTGATCTCTCTTCCCCAAGTGTGACACGATAAACAATGTCCCCAGACATTGCCAAATGTGCCCCGGGGAGGGACAAAGTCTCCCCCTCGGAGAATCACTGTAAACGCAGCCTGCCCGAGGATATCAGAGGATATCAGTGTCGTCATCAGCAGTGGTCACACTCGGAGTGTGCTGTGCACCTCCTGTGTCTCAAGCAGGCTGCTAGGAGTTTTGTATATGTTACCTCCACTCCTCAGAACAGCCCTGTGGGGTCCCATGGAATTATTGTCACTTTGCAGAACAGGAAAATGAAACTCAGGCCAGTCAGGGAACTTGGGCTACGGAGACACACCTCGGAAGGATGGAGCCGGCTTTGGGCTGTGACGTGTCCACTCTCGACCTCTGATGTGGAGCAGCGGCAGGGGGGGAGGGGGTACCACAAGGAGAGAGACCCCCGTCGTCGGAGAAGGCTGCCTCGGAATAGCAGAGAGCTTTGAGTGCATTTGTTTAGGCCTTGATCTTCTACTCCTTACAAAATAGCCCTATTTTCCTCCAACGCTCTCTGAGCCCAGGAATGTCCCGGCCCCCTGCGGACACGGAGGGCAGAGACCACACAGAACAGCCCCCCAGCTAATTATCTGCCACGGGCTCCACTTCCCCGGATGAGCTCACGAGAGCACCCTCTAGACTCAGAAACGCAGACAGTCTGCAAACCGGGCCCTGTCTTCTCCCCCGTTTGAAAAAAAAAAAAAAAACCTCCTTCCTCCCACGCCGAAAACTTCCAAAACAATCATTTTTAGAGGGATCTATTTTTGTTTGCCTGTGACATTCTGTTTAAGAAAAAAAAAATTTTTTTGCCGGGGGCAGAAAATTTGGGCTCCGCAAGATGTACCTCGTGAATGACAACACGGGGAAGGTGGCCTCGTTAGAGCGGATAATTGCTCTAATTTCTCCTCTTCGGGTTGGCAGACGGTTCTGTTGTTCCCACGCGGTTCCCACGCAGCTTGGCAACATCCAAAGTGACAGCTTCGCATGCAGGGACGGGTGGCACCCTCGTGGCATAAATGTCCCTCCGTGCGTGTGATGACACTGGGTGATGCCAGACGGCTGGTGGCATCCGTGCGGGGGCCTAGCTGCCACCTTGGCTGAAAGTCAAACTTCCCCTGGTCACTTTAATGCTTTTCTGAGGGCTGCCAGCAGGGACAGCCACTGAGAAAAAAGTGCCCCGAAAAGAAAGCCCACAGTTCCCTAAATGTTCTCCTGTAGCCTCAGAAAGCAGAGATGGTCGCTGGCCTGTGGCTTCCAACCGAGGAGCCTTTCTGACACTCGGGCAGAACTGCAGAGAGCCGATAATAGATTTCAGCCCAGAGGACAACTGTCTTAGGACGCCCAGACGACTGAGCAGTCTCCAGAGAGATTTCACTTGGGCATTGCAAGAACATCCCTCCGAGCTCCAAGCCGTGCACACACTATTAGAGTGTTTGCCTTTTGCAGACGCCAAATCCGTGGGGAGATTTTAGAAGCCTTTCAAAATATCTGTGCATTTCCCCACGCATGAAACGAAAACTTCTGAACCTTCATCTCTGAAAGGTGCCACGTGACGGGCCCTGCGTGCAGGCCACGCCTGTCTGCGAAGACAGACATGTATTTGGTTACATGGTCATCCTTCGGCTCCTACGGCTTTGCGGGTGTACGGGGGACACACGCCGGGGTCTTTTGCATTTTTTAAGAGAAAGGATTAAAATTCATCATCAGTGAAATGAAAAAAAAAAAAAAAAAAAAGCCTCATGTCATTTTAAGTGCAGAGTTGAAAAAATGTATTCCCGGGTGCCTTGGGCTGTCAGAAACAGGCCCGGCGCTTCTAAATGCCAACGGCTTTATGCAGAATTCGCTGGGACCAACAAGCATGTTGGAAAAATAAAGAATTCTCTCAGAAAAAAAGAACACTAAGCTGTTACCACGGACTCTCCAAAGTAGATGCATCCTCAAACCAAATACATTTTCACTGAAGTGAGCTGCATCAGTGAGAAACAGCTTCAACTGGGTGCATTTGGAAAAAAAAAAAAAAGCTTGTGCGTTTAATTTTTTTTAACGCACAGATAAAAACTGCATGTCTTTACGGTGCACGACACGGGGTTTCGATGTATGTAAACATTGTGGAATGGCTAAACCGACCTCATTAACACAGGCATAACCTCACACACGTAATCATTCCTCGGTGGACACACTTCAAATCTCTCTTAGCGATTGTCAAGCGTATGATGTATTGGTATAACTCTATCGCACACCTAATTTTTAAGCATTCAGAGATTAAAAAAAAATGTGTGCGCATATTTAGAGGACCGGCATGTTTCGTGCATCTGAATATCTGCCCATAAATATGCACCCGAACTCACGCCTGCAGGATTTCGGCATTTCCTGGCTTCTTAATGCCTCTCCGGGAGAGGCTGTCCTCTCCACCCCCACCCCACAATGTCATTTCGTCCCTCTCCAGTCTCTGAGGGATTCCCCGAGACCCTGAGATCTCTATGCACCGACTTCTTGGTACAGGGTGGGTTGCTTCCTAACTCCGCGCGATTAATTAGGCCATTAGCAGCTCCCTGGGGTGGGTGGGTGAGCCTCAGAGCTACGTCCACATCCTGGGTGCAGAGCGGGGCTTGGGACAAAAATGCCTCATTCATTAAACACGGGCTGGACTCTCAGGACGGGGCCCCCCCTGGTCTCCGGAGAACCCAGGCTGACCTAACAATCCAGCAGCTGCCCTCCTGAGCAGGCCCAGCTGTTTGCAGAGAGCAGCCCAGCATTGCAGGGCAAAGTTCCCCCTGAAAACATGCAAACAACCAACAGAAAAAGAAATAAAAGAAAAAAAAAAAAGCAACCAGCGTGGGCCCTTTTGGCAGCTCCCAAAAGAACTCAGAGCCGATCTCTGGTTGCGCCAAACAAGAGACAACAGCCACTCCCAGGGCCTCTTGACACGGCTGCCTTTTCCACGAGTTCAACTGAACCAGCCTCCCACCTCCTGGGGGAAAGGTTGTAAATGAGACAAAAATAGAGCGGATCCTTCATTTGTCTGTCTCTCTCTCTCTCTTTCTCAGTTCCGCATCCTGGCTCCTTTCAGCGCCGGGAACATCTGTAAAGTTTAAAATCCATTTGCGTTAAGCCGAGTTCATAGGCTCCCCGAGTGAAACCCACCCGGTGCATTTTCTGGGGGGGGCCACGTTCAGTCGGGAAAACAAGAGCCACGGCAACCAGCAAAGATCCTGTTTCCTCCTTTGCGCTGCGTGTTTGAACGATTCCACCTGACAGGTGAAGAATTCAACTAATGATCTGGGGGAAATCGTGTGAAACGTTATTTAAATAACTGGGGGGGGGGTGGGAATCTATGGCGACCCGCACACAATCCCCATTTGCCCAAATGAAAGGAGATCGGAAATCAGAAGTGTTCAGGTGACCGAATGGGATTTTGGAAACTCGCCTGTTATCTCTCCCGCAGAAACGGGGCTCGGGCGAGGGGAGCGTGGAGGGGTGTCTGAAGGACAGCCGCGGGCTCCGCGGGGGCAGGCCGCTGGGCTCTCCCCGCATCCCTGGGTATATTCCTCCGGGTTCTCATTAGGACGCAGGAAGATGTTTGCCAGCCAGCAAGAGGGTGGGCTTCCCTTCCAAACAAGGGGAGCCGTCATTCTGTAATGTTCTTTACTTGTCTCTTTGTAAGAAATACGATGCTACCTGGGTTGGGGGTGCCCAGAACTCGGAAGGCATCGCAGGGGCTGGGTTCAGGAACCGAGAGGGGAAAAATCCCAGACAAGGAGGACGGGGGGCTTCCTTCCAAAAAGGTGAGGGCTGCTTACCGCCCAGGGTGGCAGAGGTTGGACCTCAGAAAACACAACTTCTGAGTAAGCAGATTAGAAAGTGTTCGGCAAACAAAAACGATGTCCGCCTTTTTACAAGATGGTGCACACAGGAGAACGCCAGGGGTATGCGAAGGCAGAGATCAGCGGGTGAGGCGAGCGTGTGGCTCGGTCCTCTCACTGGGCCACAGCAGGTCAGCAATGTCATAGAGCAACATGTGGAATGATGGAGGTGGAAACCAGGTTCTCAATCTCTCTCAATCCACCCCCTCTGTCGGCCTCTGTATGAGTTCAGACTCACGGACTCAAGGACTGCGTGAGTCAGCGGTTGCTGTGTAACAAGTGACCCCAAAACTTAGCAGCTTGAAACAACATGCATTTATCGTCTTACAGTTGCTCTGGGTCAAGAGGCTGGGAGCAGATTGGCTGAGTGATTCTGGCTCAAGGTCCCTTGCAGGCTGCCGTCACAGTACCAGCCGGGGCTGAGGTCTCATCTGAAGTCTCGACTGAGGGAGAGCACGCTTCCACACCCACCTGGGGTTGGCCAGAGATGTCAGTTCTTTATCTTGTGGGTCTCTCCACAGGACTGTTTACATCATGGTAACTTGCTTTCCTCAGAGCAAGGGAGAGGGGAGAGAGAGAGAGAGAGAGAGAGATTGAGTGAGAGAGATTGAGAGATACTAAGAGAGAGAGAGAAATTGAAAAAGAGATTGAGAGACAGATTGAGTGAATGAGATTGAGAGACATTGAGAGAGAGACATAGAGAGAGAGATTGAGTGAAAGAGGTTGGGAGTGGGAAACCAGAGAAGTCCACTGGTCAACTCGTCTTGGAAGCGACATCCCATCACTTCTCCCGTAGCCTCATGGGAAGGAAACTACCCAACCAGGAGAATACCAGGAAACAGGATCGTTGGAAGCCATTCCAAAATGTCCGCCTACTACCAGGCGCCAGCTCAGTCCAGCCACTGCCAGCTCTGCTGAGACCGACTGCAAGTGAAGTCGGGATCTGGCTGGGGCACAGGGAAGTCGTCACTGCCTAAGCCTCGTGAGATCTCCTGGATGGACGTGTTGAGAAGCACCTTGTGGACTCCTCTGTTGTCCACCATGCCCAGCCCTGTGCTTGTGGCTTACAAGATTTTTTGGAGCAGGACACTGAAGGTGGACACCAAAGAACTGAAGGTGAGTTTGGTCTCCAGGGAGGCTCCTGTCACCTCCAATCCGGCAAAGGAACCAAGTCATCCTCCAAGCTAATGAAGAAGCCTGGAATGCTTCTCCGAGAACTGAACTTGCCTGAGAGATGTCTGACCATCATTTTTATTTGTGAGGGCTGTCTTTTTTCCTGCACTTGCCATGGGCCAGGAATGAAGCCAAGCTCTTTCCTGCAGTATTTCATTTCATTGTCATTGTCACCTTATGAAATCAGTATCATTAGTATCTCCATTCTACCAAGGAGGTAACCAAGACTCAGCTCAAAGACACCAAGTAACTTGGTCACACGACACGGAAGAGGCAGGGTTGAGAGTCAAACCCCAGCTGGGCTGAGTGTGAACCCATCAGTCTAAACCTCCATCCTCTGAGCCTATGGTGGAAGGCAGGTCTGGTGAGCAGACAGAAGGGAGTTGGGGGTTGGAGTGGCACTACCTACGGTGCTCAGGCCCCTCCCCCACTCCCTTACAGTCTCTTCTTGCGCAGGAGCAGGAAAGCTGAAAACTACATTCCCCAAACCCCCATGATCTCAGGGTCCTGGACAAACCCTGCCTGAGGGTCAGACACAACAGAAGGTGGAGTCTGCCGTGGGTGGAATGGTATCCCCCAAAATCCATGTCCACCTGCAAATGCGACCATATTTGGGAAAAGCATTTTTGTAGATGTAATTAGTTTAAGATCTAGAGATGAGTTCAGTATAGATTAGGGAGGTCCCTGAACCCAATGACAGGTGTCCTCGTAAGAGACAGCAGAGGAGACACAGACGCAGAGGAGAAGCCACGTGGAGACGGAGGCAGAGGCTGGAGTGACGCGGCCACAAGCCCAGGGATGCCTGGAGCCCCCAGGAGCCGGAAGAGGCAGGAAGGAGCCTCCCCTGGAGCCTGCGGAGGGAGCACGGCCCGAGACACCTGTGTCTCACACTCCCAGGTTCCGGGACTCAGACAGGATAAATTGCTGTTGTGTGAAGCCCACCATTTGGTGATGCTTTGTTACAGCAGCTCCAGAAAATTAACAGAGAGCCTGAGACCCATTTTCATCCTGTGAGGGTGAAGGGTTGCTGGGTGCTTGTGGCCACGAGACTCAGGTTCTACCCGCTCTGCCCCGCCAAGTCCAGCTTTCTAAGGCTGGGGCTATGGTGATGATAGCATCAATTTCCTGAACTCTCTGGACCCCTCACACCTACAGAAGCCCCCAACATTGCCCCTGCAGGCTTTCTGATGATTTTGTAAGCACCTCGCCTATGCTATTAAAAATCATTTGCCTGAGAAAAATATCATCCATACCCTGTAGGATAAATAGAGGTGATATTCTTTGAAACTGAACAGGTTTCCTAATTCTAATCTTGCATTCCTGAGCTACTTCCAGATGTCCTGGTCTTGACACCAGCGAGAAGCATTGGTCAAGTTTAGCCAGGTTGAAGCTTCCAGAATAAATGGATAGAGAACTGTCATCCTTTTAAATTAATTGCTTGACAGTTTCATCAGTGTGGTGAGCAAAATAACACATCCTGATTAATCTTTAAAATTAAGAATCGGATACATTTTTTTCACCCCTACAAATTCAACTTTGTAGTTATCGCTGGTTAATACCATTAGCATTTGTCTGGATGGGTCCACATTTTTGCTAATTTCCTTACCTGTCATTCAGAGCTTCCTTCTGCAATTGTCTTCCTTCTTCTCACAGCATACTTTTAAAAGTTCCTCAACTGAGGGTGTTTGGTGGTGAACATTCTTGGATTTTAGCTTAGAAGATCTTCATCTCATTCCTGTCTTTGAGAGTGAATTTCACGCCACGATGGCAGCAGTTTGGCCCCAGCACCATCTTGTTCCACCGTTTTTGCACTTCCATCACTTTGACGGGGAAGTGGGCTGTCAGTCAAATTGCGGTCCTTTGGAGACCATCTGCTTCCATCTCTGTGAGGTGAGAAAGCACAGAGCATGGAGGCTGGGTGGCCTACGTTCCAGTCCCAGTCCTGCCACTTACTGGCCAGCCTCTTAACCCTCCCCAGACTTCTGAACCCTCCTCGAGGTGACCATGCCACCTCCTTCTTTGGAAGAGGAGACTTTCCAAGTTCTTCACCCCAGTCAGGTGACAAGTACAGGAGATGAGGTCGCACATCAAAGAATCAACCTCCATTTCATAGAATAAAACTGGAAAGAAGGAAATCCCAACATATCCACAGTTCCACGGTGACTTTCACATCAACTGCAGGGATAGTGTATGAATTCCCTAGGGCTGCCATAACAGAGTCCCACAGACCGGGCGGCTTAAACACAGACATTTATTCTCTCCCGTCCTGGAGGCTGGAAGTCCCAGATCCAGGGGTCTCAGGGCTGGTTCCCCCTGAGGCCTCTCTCCTGGGCGTGTAGACGCCGTCTTCTCCCTGTGTCCTCACGGGGTCGTCCCTCTGTGTGTGTCTGTGTCCTCATCTCTTCTGCTTATAAGGACACCAGTCCTGTTGGATCAGGGCCCACCCTAGTGCCTCAGTTTACCTTAGTCACTTCTTTAAAGACTCATCTCCAAATATAGTCACATCCTCATATCCTGGGGGTCAGGGCTTCAACAGATTAATTCAGAGGTGATAGAGATCAGCCTATAACAGATGGTGAGATTATAGTTGGCTTATATTTCCATTTACTGTCATATCTTTAAACTCCTCTGAAGATTTGTAAACTTTACGTTCCCACACTGATGTTGGCACCAACCTCTGTATCCCAGTCTCAGCATCCTTCCCCAATTATGAAGCCAGGTTTGGGGAAACAAAATTGAAAATGGCACCTCCTGCCAAAGAACAGAGTGGTTAAATTCAGCACATGCACTTGGTCTTTGTAACAAGCATTCTGAGGGCGGCACCATCAGATAAGTAGCCACGAGAGCCTCAAGTTCACCTGTCCATTTTGTCTTTAGAAAGTGCTCTTTCAAGAGGGTTAGGGACTTTCAATCCTAAGCCATCCTCTACCGCTACAGACTCCTAATTGTCTTTAGACTTATAAGACATCCAGCCCACTGACAGCACACTTCCCCGCCAAAGTGATGGAAGTGCAAAAACGGTGGAACAAGATCTGCAAGGTGCTGGGGCCAAACTGCTGCTATCGTGGCGTGAAACAGCTCATCAAATTCACTCTCAAATATAGGAATGAGACGGAACCGAAATGAAGCATGAGTGTAAAGACGTACTTATTAGAGAATGAAGTCACACACAAAAATTAGCTATCAGGCTTGCAAGAATTATCAACCGGTTAAGTCGTAATACTGAAATCCCAGATGGATTATTTTAAATGCACGGATAACCAAATGAGCCACACAGTAACTCTCGACACTGCCTGCCCACCTACCTTTGCCTGTAACCAGCAAATGCCACAGGACATCCTTGACACACCTTTCTTCTACTCCACATTCTTCTCCCTCCACCGAAAGCTCCACTTTTGTCTCAACTGTGCTATCTTTGCTCCCAGGCTGTTTCTTGGGAAGCCCACGACGGAAATCAGTCATGCACACCTCGGGGCTTCCACACCGGGGACGCTTGCTGCCACAGCCCACGTGCCTGTGCCTGGGTGAGTGAGGCGTCATGGTCCCACGCACCTGCAGTGTCTGGGGCTTTATTCTAGGAAAATCATGAGGCTGTTTCCAACCACAGAGCAGCAAAGCTTCATAAGTATGATAGAATGGCTCTAGCATTCTCTTTCCCATGTCACTCACTTTCAAAAACAAATTGCGGCACTTTCTGATGGATTTCCTCAACAGAACAAAAGCGGAGTCAGAAATCTCTTCGGCACTCAGCTTTGAGTCCATGGGAGTTTGGGGGATGGGGTGGGTGGCCAACTGTCATCGTTAGGGTTTAAAAAAAATACAAAAACCTGAACGTGATTGCCATCTACAAATTATTCTGACCACAGTTAAAACGTCTTATCATGTTAGTGATAAGATAATGAGATTGGATATGGCTTCGTGGAGGGGGAGAAGCACATTTTGGGGTATACTAATAATCAGAGGCACCCCTTCCTCGAGACATATATCCAGAGAAACAATCAAAGAGCTTTTTTTTTTTTTTTTTTGAGACAGAGTCTCACTCTGTTGCCCAGGCTAGAGTGAGTGCCGTGGCGTCAGCCTAGCTCACAGCAACCTCAAACTCCTGAGCTCAAGCGATCCTCCTGCCTCAGCCTCCCGAGTAGCTGGGACTACAGGCATGCGCCACCATGCCCGGCTAATTTTTTCTGTATATATTTTTAGCTGTCCATATAATTTCTTTCTATTTTTAGTAGAGATGGGGTCTCGCTCTTGCTCAGGCTGGTCTCGAACTCCTGAGCTCAAACGATCCGCCCACCTCGGCCTCCCAGAGTGCTAGGATTACAGGCGTGAGCCACCGCACCCAGCCTTTCAAAGAGCTTTGAAAACCTGCTCAGCACCCACAGAAGCTGTGCCGTGTTGCCCACGGTGTGTGGAATCTGCCCCACAGGAAACCGGGCCATGCTAACAGAGACATTTTAAAAATGATTGCGGTTCAAGATCTCCTGCCTCGTTTTTTTCATAGGTTTGTTCTCATATTTTTTTATTCTCATACTTTTTTTTTTAAAAAAAAATTATAATTTGCTTAGATTTATTATTTGTGTTTCATGCTCTGTCTCTTTTCTTAAAACAATGGCTCGGTTGGGATATAACTCACACATCATCAAGTGCAGAATTGGGTGGCTTTTGTTAAGTTCACAGAGCTGTGCGACCATCATCACAGTCGATTTTAGAATATTTTTATCACTCCCCCCCCCCCCGCCCGCCATTTCTCACATGCCTATTTCTCCCCGCTGCTAATCAACCTGCGGGCCACTCCCTGTCCCCGTACATTTGCCAATTCTGGATATTTCATGCAGATGGAATCATATAATACGTGGTCTTCAGTTCCCTCGCTTTTAATTTAGAGGAACACGGAGAAGTCCCAGGGGTGAACATAAGCTCCACCATGAATAAAATCTGGCCTTATTCTATCAAACCCCACAAAGCTCTGCCTATCAATTAGAAAAGTAGAACTGCAGAAATACGCCTTTACCTCTGCCCTGCAGGTATTTGAACCGGGCCCTGTCAGAGCCGGGGGAGCCTTCCAGAGTCCAAGCAATGGGGCGCCCACTGCCTCCAGCACTTACATTTTTTAATGGGACCCTTCAACACGCCTCAGTTCCTTCTTTATTTTATTATTTTACCCTTTCTGAATATTTTCTACAGCACCCTTTATGGGACTAATACACCTGCCACCCTTAAAACAAACAAAAGAAAAAGCTGTTTCATGCCAGGCAATCTTTGGAAACTGGCCGTTTCTGTGTTTGTACCACGCAGAGATGACAACAGCGTTTTTCTGTCACTCGTGTATTTTTCCTGACCTGGGTCCCCCTGGCAGGTGCAGAGCCGGCTGGCTCGATGGGTTTACGATTGCAGTGAAACCTCAATGAGACATAACTCCCGGGGGATAATACCGTGTCCACCGAGGGCGGTTCACTAGTTTTCGCTCGGCAATCGGGTCACCGGGCAGAGTTGAAATGGGCTTCGAGGGGGGGGGCGGCGAGGGAGAGACAGGTGTTGGATAGGGAGGAAAAGTCCCCCCAAAAAGCCCGTACGGACGTTTTCGTTTCAGGAGCGTTCAGGTAGTTCTCGCAGAAGAAAATGAAGCGACTTAATCTTTGCCTCGTGGGATGGGATTCTGAGAGGAGGCAAACAGCAATCGCAGCTCTCTGGGAAACCAGCGAAGTTGCTCCGTCCTCAGCACCCTCTGGCCTCCCAAGAACGGTCCCCTGTTCCCTCCACCTGCAGAAAACAACTTTTCTGAGTGAAAGAGAAAAGAACAGTGTCTCAGCCCCGGAAAGGCACCAAAGCTAGGAAGATTCCCAACGCAGACATAATTCAAAGAAGGGAGGGGCCGCAGATCTTACAACAAAAAGGCAAAATCTTACAATAAAATCCAGGCTCCTTGCACCGAGGCAAGACCAGGGAAAGTGGCCAAGTGCCAAGTTCACCTCCAAAAATGAGTCTGCATTCCAAGAACTCTTGTCTTTCTATATAATCCCAGCATCTTTTTGTTTGTTTGTTTGTTTGTTTTTTAAGTTGGGAAACAAGATGGCTTTGTATTGAGTTGTAGCCATTGTCATCATTTCTACCTAAAACTAGATCCTAAAATATCCTCCTTCAGGACCCACGTATGACTTTTGTGGGAGGTTGCAAAAAAATAGGAGCTTCAGTTTTGCAGCATTTGTTTTGCTGTATCTTCCCTTTGCTAAGTTGAGTTTTGCAAAAGGCATCTCTCTCTTTTTTTTTTTTTTCTTTTTTCTTTTTTTGAGACAAGGTCTTGCTCTGTTGTCCAGGCTGCAGTGCAGTGGCATCATCGTAGCTCACTGCAACCTCCAAGTCCTGGGCTCAAGCGATCCTCCTGCCCCAGCCTCCTGGGTAGCTGGGACTACAGGTTCATGCCATGACACCAGGCTACTTTTTCTATTTTTAGTAGAGACTAGATTTCTCTGTTGCTCAGGCTGGTCTTGAACTCCTGACCTCAAAGGATCCTCCCGCCTCAGCCTCCCAGAGTGCTAGGATCACAGCCATGAGCCCCGCAACCCAGCCGCAAAAGGCATCTTTAAGCTACGAATTACAAGAACCATTTGAAAGCTAAAAAGAATCACAGAGAAATACAACTCCATGCATCCTGCCCAGGAAACTGAGTCCCAGATATGTCTAAGGTCCTGCACCCAGTTAGAAAGTGCAGTCCTATTCACGGTGGACCTGTCATTACATTTATCTCTGTTCACATTCTCCCAGGATTTAGCGCCATGCTAATGTCGGAGGGGGGTGAGGAGTTAGTTACAAGACAGGCTTATTTTGGACCAATGATCCAAACCAGGTTTTGCAAAATAAAAATAAAAAATAAATAAGTGAAATAAATAAATGAATTAAAAAATAAAAAACAAACCGTGCTTTGGGAGAAACCCACAGCAAAGGTGCATAGTTGCAAAGTTCATGCTACACAAGATGGCTTTTCCTCTGCCAGAAAGGGTTTTGTTTTTTTTTTGTTTTTTTTTTTAGACAGATTCTCAGTCTGTTGCCTGGGCTAGAGTGAGTGCCGTGGTGTCAGCCTAGCTCACAGCAACCTCAAACTCCTGGGCTCAAGCGATCCTCCTGCCTCAGCCTCCCGAGTAGCTGGGATGACAGGCATGCGCCACCATGCCCGGCTAATTTTTCTATATATATTTTTAGCTGTCCATATAATTTCTTTCTATTTTTAGTAGAGACAGGATTCTCTCTTGCTCAGGCTGGTCTCGAACTCCTGACCTTAAGGGATCCTCCCGCCTCAGCCTCCCAGCGTGCTAGGATGACAGGCGTGAGCCACCGCGCCTGGCCCAGAAAGGGTTTTAAGTAAGTTTTCTGCTTTAAAAAAAAGTATACAAAGTACATTCTGTCTTAAGAGCTAAGGCTATAGTATCTACCTGCGAGGATGTTATAGTAACAGAATGTGTTTTTGCTAAAGACGACAGTTTCATATTCATCTTTCATTTCATCTTTCTGAGTCACAGATACGAAAGAAGGAAACAAAAGGCCACGTCGTCACGGAATAAATCTCATGTGGGTAAAAACAGTAACCCGGCAATGCCGTGAGGATGGTGTGTGCGCTCTTGGATAACCGGATTCCGGCTGCTCAGCTATGTCACAGCGTATAAGTATTTCCACTTCCCTACAGCTCCGCCACCCCGGATTTTAGCAATTGTTCCACATTCTTGGCAGTCTGAGAGGCCATGCACTCTTCTTCCCTGTTTGAAGTCGCATCTGTTTCCTGCCGGCAGTTCAAACCCCTCCCCTTACTTCGCCGGACACTGTATCTCATAGCCCAGCAAAAAGTGTCAACTTCATAATGTCATAGAAGTTGCTTTTTTACTATGTTTACTGTTGAGCAGTCCTCTCCTCTTGTCGAAACGTAGCTCCCTCCAGGGTGGCAATATTTGTCTATTTTTGTTCATGCTGTAACCCCTGGCTCATAGTCGATGCTCAGAATATATTTGTCAAATAAATAGATTGTATCCTTTGCCCATTTTTTGGTATGGAGTTGTTTGCCTTTTTCTTGTTGCTTTGTAGAGGCTCTTTATATATTATGGTGATTAAGCCGTTCTTTTTTTATGCTGTGCTGCTATTTTCTCTCTGTGGGCTGCTTTCCTTTCAACCTGGTTTGTGCTATGTTTTGTGGTGATGACTTTAACTCCTTTTGGTAGCCAAAGCTGTCATTGTTCACAACTGCTAAGAAAGGTTTTTCCAGTCCAAAATTATAAAGATAGGATCCCGTGTGCTCTTCCGGTATCTATGTGGGTTTGTGTGCATCTAGACTTGTACTTCATTTGGGATTTCTGCGTCTGAGTCGAAGCAGTTGGTCTGTCTTAGTTTAACGCCACCCCCTCCCGTGCACAAAATAATTGAACAATAAAACCAGCACCACCTACTGAACAGCCTATTCGTTTTCCCACTCATGATCAATGCCAAGCGTAACAGCAAACACATTTCCAAATGGATCTTTTTCTGAATTACCCTGTTCTGTGCTTTTAAGAAAGTCATAAATGTGAAGTGATTGTATCACGTGTAGAGCCTTTTTAAGAGCGTGGCTTCATAGTGCTGAAATACTCTCCCCAAACTTGCAGGAATCCAATGGCGGCAAAGCCAGTGTCTCCACCTCCCTGCTCTCCTTGTATAACTACTTAAATAATCCGCCACTGTGCAGCAACTGGTGTTTTTAAGGACAGCCACGGGGTTGGATGGAGAGGAGACGGGATCACGCTATTCCTTCAGTGGAGAGAAAGTCAGTCCTTACGTTTGGGAATCCGGGGTTCCCTCGGGGAGGGGCACGGGAAGGTGAGATGGGGGTGCGAGAGCAGGATCCCAGCAGCCCTCTTAGCCCCTAAATCCTCTAAGCCCGTGGCTGGCCGCAGGGTCCTGTGAGTCCTCCGGGACTTGGAAGCCACCTCCCCGCCGACCCCGTCTCTCCCATGGCACGTGGCGGTTTGCAACCTTCCGAGTGATCATTTCCAAAATATCTGCAGTCTGGTACAAAAGCGGAAGCCTCGGCAGGCCCCGAGTCACTAGGGCTGGCAGAGGAAAAAAATCAAGGCTCAAAATTACCTGTCACCACCAGGGCTGTCACAGGTGAGCAGCATCCGCTAATGAATTCCACACTCGTGTCAGACAGCGGGTTTTTTTTTTTTCCCCCAGCGAGCAAACTCTTCAGGAAAGAGAGAGAGAGAGAGAGGCAGTGAATGATCGCACTGGGCTATCCCGGCTCCCTGACACAGAGCTGGACGGGCCTTTGTCCTGTTTCATTGCGGAGAGTTAATTAAGGAAGGGGACGGCTGAAGATGCGTTGTCACCGGGCACTTGCCGCGTCCCTAAGTCCCTCGGGGAAATCAGGGAAGGAGGGGATGTCTGCGAACATGCTATTTTTATGACGCTCACCACCCTGCTGTTCCCTTTTTAAGACACAATATCCTTTTTGGACACTTCCTAACTGCCATCTCCCTCTCCCCAACTCCTCTTCACGCCCGAAACCTGACGCCCTCGCAGACAGCATATACATACATGTGCATATATGTGCGTGCGTGTGTCTGTATGTGTGTGCATGTGTCCATACGTACACACATTGCACTCAGAGATGGGTCTATGCAGAAACCTGCTGGAGAGCTATAAAACTCCAAAACAAAAGGGCCAAAAAAAAAAAAGAAAAGAAAAAGGAAAAAAAACTTCATTGCAATCATCATAAAACTAGTTTTCCTGGTCTGGCCACAGCTGTGGGGCACGTTGCCACGGCAACGGCTTTCCCGGCGAGTGTGTCTGCAGCCCGAGGTCTCCAACGGGCCGGGGTGAGCGCGGAGCCCGCGCCCCGGTGCGTTGCAGGACGGCTCCTCGCCCGTCAGCCGCGGCTCCTGAAATGTGTCAGAAAACATTACCAGGAGAGCAAGGCCGGTGGTTGCAGATTCCCATAAATTTATAGATAATCAGGTCCTCAGCGGCAGCCGGATGGCGGAGACGGGGAGAGGGGGGCCGTGATGAAGGGTCAGAGACCCCCAGGCCGCCGCGGGGAGGCCGCGATGCTAAGGGTCCCAGGACATTGGAGCCTTATTTAGCTTGGCCCAATTTACATCCGATTTGAATGAACCATCATTGGAGCCCCCCCTGACTCACTCCTGCCAAATTTATTATCTTGTGCCCGGCGACGAGGCTTGTGCACACCGGGTGGCCGGCAGGTGACGGCTTTGTGGAACTAAAACTATGCCCATCCCTTTCCCATCACCTTTGTGCAAATCTTCCACCCGGCGCAAAGCGGACCCGATGAGTATAACAATTTGGCGGTTCCTCCGAGAGAAAAATGAATATTTCCAATCTGCAGGGGAAAGATGGTTTATGCAAGGCAGGGTTTTGAGCTAGAAATTTAGGAGGCAAAAAAAAAAAAAAAAGAACAAAAAGAAAAAGAAAACAATGAGCTCCTTTTAAACAATCTCGCCCTGTATAAATGATATAATGGCGGCGAGAAATGCATCTGTTCGAGGACCACATGCGAGGCTTACCCCCCTATTCATTTTGACCGATTTCTGTGGAGCGTATCATTTTTGTTATTTTAAACAAACACACACACCCAGGGGTAATTAAAACGTTACCTGCAGAACGCGGTGTTTGCAGGTGAGCTAGGTGAGCTAGGTTTTCGTGACGAGGGAAGAAGGAGGTGGTGTCTCAGCTGTGTTTTAAACGGAGTTCGCTGTATGACGAATGAGTCGTCTCAAGCCATGCGGCGCCGTAAAAGAAAAAGACGCCAACATGGATCGTGTTGAGAGGATGTTATTTTTCTACCTTTCAACACACGCTGGAACTCGAGAGTCGCGGGGGCCTGGAAAGCCAGCGTGGTTTGTGAGATGGGGGTGTGGTTCGTGCTTTTTACGTGAGCGAGATCTCCCCGTGAAAAACCGCCTGGCTTTTTAGCGTGTTTCCATCGCTGGGTACACGCACCGTGAGTGGCTTCAGCCTTTGCCATCCCGAGGCTTTGGTGGCTGACGCGTTCGGTGGCTCCCTGCTAACTCGCGAGGAGGCCATAAAGGAACGGGATTCCAAACGCCGGGGGGGACGTTGGCTTCTCGTATTCAAAATTCACGTCGCGGGCAAACAGGACAAAGGTCTGACGTTTTGTGATTTCTCCGTGTTGTGTGAACCGGGCACAAATCCGGGTCCCGGGACCACTGGGGGCGGCTTTTGCAAACAGAAACACCTTTCTTCCCCCCTCTCCCAGCCCCAGAGAACCTGCCTCCAAATTCTGGACTGGACCAGCCGTGGGTATTAACAGTTTGCAGACGGCTCCCATATAAAACGCAGGATGGACCGGAACGAAAAGCCAGGTCTTATTGGTGAATTAAAAGACACGACCGTTTTCCCTAAAATAACTAAGAAAAACTCAATGAGATCTCAAGTGAAATTTATTTTTTTTGAGGTGGGAGGCGTTATTCTTTCAAAGCTCATCTGGAAACTCAAAGATGCTGGGAAAGTTCTGATGGGAAAAACAGTGATAAAACCACCGGCCTCTGGCCGGGCGCGGTGGCTCACGCCTGTAATCACAGCACTCTGGGAGGCCGAGGCGGGTGGATCGCTCGAGGTCAGGAGTTCAAGACCAGCCTGAACAAGAGTGAGACCCCGTCTCTACTAAAAATAGAAAGAAATTATATGGACAACTAAAATATATATATACAAAAAATTAGCCGGGCATGGTGGCGCATGCCTGTAGTCCCAGCTACTCGGGAGGCTGAGACAGGAGGATCGCTTAAGCCGAGGAGTTTGAGGTTGCTGTGAGCTAGGCTGACGCCACGGCACTCACTCTAGCCCGAGCAACAGAGTGAGACTCTGTCTCAAAAAAAAAAAAAAAAAAAAAAACAAACCACCGGCCTCGAGAGTAAAGACACGCTAATTGAAGCACTATGGTGTGGGCACAAAATCAGGCAGAAAAACTAACCCAAATGCGTATAGGAATTTAGTAATTTTTATATAGTAATTTTTAATCTGGATATTTAATATTTCAAATCTCCGGAGGAAGACGGAGTCTCCAATAAATAGTTGTGGCTAGAAATTTAGAGGGGGAAAAAAGGCTCTGTCGCTCTCTCGTTTCTTCCCCTCAAAATAATTCCAGATGAAGAAAGAATTAGACATCAAAGATGAAACCGTGGAGGTCACAGGAAAAACAAAGGAACATTTTTTTTTTTTTTTTTTTTTTTAAATCTTGGAGTGGAAAAGGTTTTTAAAAAGATGGCACAAAAGCCAACAACGGCCATCAGGAAAAATATTGATGAATTTAGCTAGATAAAAAGTGAACACTTCCATACAACCAAAGGGAAAAAGGCAATCGGTAAGGTGGAAAAACTGTTTGCAAAACATCTACAGACAAAGCGTTCATTCCCTTAATACACAGAGAGTCCTGACATTTTAAGAGAGAGACAAGAAAAATTCAGGTCAAAAATAAGGCAAGAGAGGGGAACCAACCACTTTTCGGGAAAAGAAATGTAAATTTTCATAAAACCACCAAAGAGCTGATCCGTCACTGCCTGCGTCAGGAAAACGCAATTGGGGGAAAAAAACCCACCAAAATCAAAGAACGCTTTTTGCTTTGCAGATTGGCAGGGACGGTTGATCATGTGTGGTGCTGGGCGGGTCTGGGGCAGTTAACCTCGAACCCGTGGACGGTAAGAGCAAAAATCTATGCAGTATCCCGGCAGAGGGTGTGCAAATCCGTCAAGAGTCAAAGCACCTGTGCAATTTGACCTGAGGACGCCCACCTGTTCCTCCCCACCGAGCCCCGACACACCTGGCGGTCAAGGCGGTTGACCTCGGTGCCGCAGGGCCAATGCTGAAAGTCAGAAGTAGGTCCCCGTCCCTCCGCAGAGGATTACATTAGACACCGAGCTCCGTTTGTGGCGGGGAATAGTACGCAGCCATCAAAGATATGGTGAATCTGTAAGTCGCCGGATGAGAGGTTGTTCGGGGCAGGCAGTTGAGTGACAAAATTAATCTGAGTGCTGATGTGTGTGTCGTAGCATGTCACAGGGGGGAGGTGAAAGGACTCACACACGTCTCCTCTTCCAAACTGAACCATCCACCCGGTCCCCTCTCCAGGGCTCCGTGTGACTTGCCTTCTCCCCAGCCTCACGGGGACCCCTTGATGTCTCCCTGCCAAGCCCCTGAAGCTCCACTCTCTGCTTCCCTGCGCTTCCTGCCCCTCAGCGGTTTTGTTTTTTGGACCGTAGTCACCATGGAGACCCACAGCCCGGACCCCTAAAACTGGGAGTGAGAAAAGGAGTGAGTCCGGCAGAACACAGGGCCCAGCACGGAGAGATCGCTTCTTCCAGAAACACACTCTTGTTTAGTAAGACTCTTCCTCCTCACCTTGGATTTGGTAAATGACCCCTTTCTGGGATGCTCTAATTATTGTAGGATGAAAGGCGGGAGCTAAAAGGGAATGTGGGCTGGGTGTGGTGGCTCAGGCCTGTAATCCCAGCACTTTGGGAGGACGAGGTAGGAGGAGCTCCTGAGGCCAGGAGTTTGAGACCAGCCTGGGCAACGTAGCAAGACCCCATCTCTACAAAAAATTTAAAACCTTAGCCGGGCATCATGGTGGTGGTGGGTGCCTGTAGTCCCAGCTACTCAGGAGGCTGAGACAGGAGGATCACTTGAGCCCAGGAGTTGGAGGCTGCAGTGAGCTGTGATGACAGCCACTGCACTCCAACCTGGGTGACAGACAGAATGAGACCCTGTCTCTAGAAATAAAAAGTAAAAATAAAAGAGAATGTGGCAATTGCTGTGTGTGCCACTGTATTAGTGACCCGGGGAACAAATGACCACAAACCTGGGGGCTTAAACAACAGGACTGTGTCCTCTCCCCGTCCCGGAGCCCAGGAGTGTGAGACGCAGGTGTCTCGGGGCCGCGCTCCCTCCGCAGGCTCCAGGGGAGGCTCCTTCCTGCCTCTTCTGGCTCCTGGGGGCTCCAGGCGTCCCTGGGCTTGTGGCCGCGTCACTCCAGTCTCTGCCTCCGTCTCCACGTGGCTTCTCCTCTGTGTCTGTGTCTCCTCTGCTGTCTCTTAGGGGGACACCTGTCATTGGTTTAGGGCCCTCCCTAATCCAGGATGGTCTCATCTTGAGATCTTTCACTAATCACATCTGCAGAGACCCTGTTTCTGCAAAAGCCCCCATTCCCATGTTCTGGCTGGACAGTATCTTTGGGGGGGGGGGCAGGAGACACCATTTAATCCACTACACGGCCCCCAAGGACAGCCCCATTGCAGCCGTGGGCAGCTCCACCTGATCCAAATCCATGACACCAAAACGACTGGTGAAGCACCAACAATTCAAACCAGCCCTCATTGCTCCACGTGCTGCAAGAATAATGAATTTTCAAAATGGACAGATGTTGACAAGTGTCTGTTTCAAATCCCGGTGGGCTTCCTTGGGGCAGCCGCCTTTAGCCCTAAGAAGATGTAGCTTCCTTGTTGCTGATACCTCTGCGGGGAGCCGCGGAAAGGATCCCATTGGATTTTCCCACCTTGGATAACTGCCGTCTGCAAACACAGCGTGAATGACTGAGGCTGCAGAATCAGCCCCGGCAGGTGGCGGGGGGGGAACGGAGTCCTGGGACCCCTGGTCCAGAGCAGGGGCCGGGTGAGCAGGTCCACAGGGAGAGGGGTCCTGGTCCCCCACGGGCTCCTGAGAGGGTGTGGGGTGCAGAGCACGGGGTGTCTGTCCCAGAAGTGTTGGCCGTTTCTCTACGCAGCAGGTCAGGCCACATGGTTTCTATTAGCAGGAAACTTGCCGGAAAGAGACCATTTCCTGTCCTGTATAAAGACTAGAATCTCCACTTTGTCTCCCTCTCCCTCTCTCCGTCTCTCTCCCTCTCTCTCTCTCCTGTTTGTCTCTGTCTTTCTTTCTTTCTTCTTTCTTTCTCTCTCTGTCTCTTTCTTTCTCTCTTTCTCTCTTTTTTCTTTCTTTCTCTCTCTCTTTCTGTCTCTTTCTTTCTCTTTTTTCTTTCTTTCTTTCTCTCTTTGTCCCTTTCTTTCTCTTTTTTCTTTCTCTCTCTCTCTCTGCCTCTCTCTTTCTTTCTTTTCTTTTCTATCTGTCTCTTTCTCTCTCCCCCACCCACACACCATTCACTCTCTTCTTTTCCGGAACATCCCACCTGTCCCAGGTGAGCTGCGCCTGCTGCGGCGTTGCTGCAGCCGGGCCGGGTGAGGGTCGGGCGCCGGCGTCACCGTGGAGGCCCCAGGACACGCACTGGAAGGGGACCAGAGCCAGGGCCTCTGCCGAGTTCCTGCCCCGGCCCTGACGGGGACCCACAGGGTGTCCCAGCGCGTCCCCGGCCCCCCCCGCACCTGCCGCAGGACGCTGATCGGTGACCACCTGGGCCGACGGCCGTGTCAACCAGCTGCGTGTCATCCTGCCACACGTGTGCACACGTCCATGCAAACGTCACCTTGCTCACCACGAAGATGGACTATTTGTCAATTAAAAAATAAATAAAAGTCAAAGAGTCAATAAATAAGGTTGACAAGACATTTAGAAAGTCTGGTTCTTCCAAAGGTTTGCGCGAAGCTCAGACAAGGTAACCCACCAGGACAGGGCTTTGCGAGCCATGGGACGCCGCCGTCCCCTCGGGGCTGGGTGACGTGGGGAGACCAAGCCCCCTGGCTCCTGGCTTCTGGCTCTCGGATGCAAAGCCCTGGGCAGAGCCGTGCAGGACCCACCTCCCCGGGGCTGCAGGGCGTGAAAAGGTGCCAGGAATCGGAGGCAGGCAGGGTTCTACTGAGGCTGTGGCTGGTGGCCCTCGGCAGCCTGATCTGCCCATGGGACAGCTGGCGTCCACGTCTCACTTGCACCACAAAACTTCACTGGCTCAGACCCCTAAGGTTTCTACGTCCATCTAGGTGAAATTCCCAACGGCTTTTACCTGCAAAAGACACACCTGGAGACAGAAATGCATCTCACATTTCTCTAATCAAGCAAAACTAAACCCAATGACAGGTGTCCTCCTAAGAGACAGTAGAGGAGACGCAGATGCAGAGGAGAAGCCATGTGGAGACGGAGGCAGAGACCGGAGTGACGCGGCCACAAGCTGAGGGACGCCTGGAGCCCCCAGGAGCTGGAAGAGGCAGGAAGGAGCCTCCCCTGGAGCCTGCGGAGGGAGCGCGGCCCCGAGACACCTGCGTCTCACACTCCTGGGCTCCGGGACTGGGAGAGGACACAGTCCTGTTGCTTTTAGTCCCCAGATTTCTGGCCATTTGTTCCCATGCCCCGGGACACTCACACAACTCCTTATCAATCACAGTTTTGAATTGCCCACAGGTTCCTCACCTAAACCACACGGCCCCTGCCCCTCGCTGCTCCCAAAACACCAGTCATTCAGCCTCCCCATCTGCCCAAGGGTCATCCCAGGTACTGTTTTTTTTTGTTGTTGTTGTTGTTGAAATTTAACTTATCATTATTATTATTTTAGCAGGTACTGTTTGAAAAAGATAAGATGACGCTTCTGTCATCCTTTCCAAGTTCCGGTGCTCTGGGCTGTTCCCATGCTCCGGGCTTGTCGGCTTTTATCGTTTCAAGGGGACCTCTCGGAGGTGCTTTGGCTAAGACCAGGAAGACGTCTAGAGGGATGAGAATGACTCAGTGTGAGGCCACCTGGAAGGAAGGATGACGCTAGTTGTCCCAGATGCTCAGAAGATGGACTGAGGATGGCGAGAGAGCTGGGTGGGGTGTGGGGACCCCTCACGATGACCATAGGCCCTAACAGGGGGGCCCTTGGTGACTACATTAGTGGCCTGCACAAAGTTCTGCCCAGGAGGAAATACTAAATGGTGGATTAGTGAACAGAGGTGACACCCTTTTTCTTTCTGTTTTTCTGCCCATTCCACCTGCACGGATAACCCAAGCTACCCACGAAACCCACCACCAGGTGAACCACCATCTGTGAGTCTAAAGACAGCAAAACCCAGCACAATAGACAAGGTTTGTTTATACTTATGCGACCCAACGTTTGGCCAATTTATGCTAAATCCGTGAAAAGCCCTGTTCAACTCAGACCTCGGTCTCTCTCTCTCTCTCTCTCTCTCCCTGCCCCGACTACCCTCCCTTCTTCTGAGTTTAAAGCGATGAGAGATTCCTCGGGCATCTGCCTGCCGCCTCCTCTGCTCGCTTGGTGCACGTGTTCATGAGGAAAACACTTTAGGAACCCGGGACGGAGAAGTCCACGTCGACGGAAAACACATTGACCGTTGCCGGGGCCTGGGGGGAGAACTGCTGAGTGGGAATGAGGCTTCTTGTTGGGGGGATGAGAAGGTTCTAGAACTATTAATAGAGGTGGCGATTGCACAGCACCGTGGACGCACTAAATGCCCCTGAGTGGTTCCTGCTTAAATGGTGAATTTTTTTGTGTTATGTGGATTTCACCTCAATTAAAAAAAAAAAAAAAAGGGATTCTCAAAAAATAAAGAGAAAAACCAGGGGCTGGGATGAAGCAGAAACGAATGAATAGGTGGAGATTTTTAAGGCCATGAAACTGCTCTGTGTGAGCCTACAGTGGTGTGTCCAAGTCCTTCTACTCCGAACCCATAAAATGAACAACAGGAGAGAGGTTGAGCTGTCACCTAAATGATGGATGTTAGTTAGTAACAATGTGTCAGTGTTGGCCCATCAATTGCAACAATGTAACACAGCAGCGCAACACTTTAACAACCGGGGAGACCAGGCGGGGGCTGGGCGGGGAGGATGGGGTGTGCGGAAATCTCCAGAATTGCAGCTCAATTTTTGTGTAAACCTAAAAGTATTAGGCTGAAAAAAACAAAATCTATTACAAATCAAGAGCAACAAAAATAAAACCATTTTGGGAAACACAGTGTGGCCAGGGTTCCATGCACGCCACAAGCCCTCCAGAGCTGCCCGGCCCTGACAGCTCAGTTGCCCCCCAAAATGTTCTCACTTGGCGCTTGGGGTGACCTGGGATTTCTGCAGTTTTAGCCCTCAAAATTCCGCACCCCGGGGAGCACCCTCAAACACAGCAAACTGGAGCAGCCTTCTTAAATAGAGTCATTGCCTCGGTGCCATTGAAAGCAAAATAAAAATACGCCTTAGCCGTGCCGGGAAGATCTCACCCGCCGGGTGTTTGTTTTGCAATTTTACAGCAAACTAGGAGTACAATTACACGCCCGGCCCCAGGTTTGGCGTGTTTGAAAAGAGGTGTTCGTTTCTCTCATAGGCATGGATCTTATTAAGTGCACTTAAAAAAAAAAAAAAAAGAAAAAGAAAAAAAAAAAAAGGAAAAGAAGAAGAAGAAAATGTATTTGGTTCTCAATGTATTCTTAATGTCAGAGAAAATTGTATCTGGGGCAGAGAGGCCTCCGAAATCCATAAATCAGCATTCCAAAACAGGGTCACGTCCTGCCTTGGACGCGAAACAGAAATGAGAACAGACAGTGTCCACCTGCGCGGACCAGGCACCCTCCCCAATTAGCAGCACCGGAGAAGAGAGCGGGCCGACTAATAGTGGGAGGCGGGGGTTGGGGGAGGAGCAGGCGGGGTGCCCACGTGCTGGGCAAGGTGTCCCCCGGCCCTCCAGTCCCCTCAGGGCCAGGGCCGGTGTGGGTTCAAGGCGAGCCCATCCGCTGGAGCTCTGGACCCAGTCAGCCTCCTGGGAATGCACCCACCTTCCTATTATCCCGAACACCTTGCAAAGCTCAGAGACGACCCCGCGCCGTGAACCTGCTGCAGATGGGACGGTCCCACCAGGGAAGGTGCACAGGAGTGGGGGGGGGGCCTGGGCAGCCGGGAGGAGCCCCCCCAGGGGGAGCGAAGGATGGAAACGTGGGCAGGTTGCAGGTGAGCCTGGAGCCCATTAGCGGCTGCAGGCTGAGCTTCCCCGGTGGGGCACAGAGGTTGCCCGGGTGGGGGCCACTGGGGCACGGAGACATCTGGCTTAGGCTGGGCTGTGGCTGCTCACAAATAAGACTGCAGAGTGTCTTTGGGGAAGGAGAAACCTATTCTGATGTTTTCTCGGCATAAAGGGGCATAATGTCTTAATGATCCTGAGCCGGGTGACAGGGCCTGGCTTGCTGCCTCCTCCTTCTGCACCCCCGTGTCTCTCCACTCCCCCTCCTCCTTCAAAGCGTCAATGAAGCCACGGAAACAAAGTCTACGTATGATCCATGCACACGTATTTTATACGACACGCGTAGCTCTTGGATAAACAGGACCCAGCGGGCTGCCGTGAGCCACACAGGGTCACACACACCGCACCATGCTGAATTCCCGACGTAATGTCATCCGCTGGCTACGCGGGTCTATCGGTGCAGACGTCACCTTCTGAAGGACACAGGGTACTTTGTCCTACAGGTGGGAAATTTTAATAAGTAAAGTCCATTTTTACTTCCATGGCTAGCTTCTGCTCAGAAACAGCTACAAGAAAACAACACAAACGAAAAGAAAGAAAAGCCACGTGGACTCCTCCGTGGCAACGTCCTCTTCCCTCTTTCCCTGCAAGGACCTTTCATAGTCAATGAAGATCAACCTTCCGGGGCTCCACCTGCCCCCACTCTGCCTGGGGGTCTGGGACACACTCTCCCGTCTGTCTGGGGGGCTGCTTAGACCTCGGGTTAAAGCACATTTCCTCGGGGAAAGCCCCTGAGTCCATGCCCGAGACCCGGCACCCGCGCCATCTGCTCTCGTAATATCCGAACTTGTCCTGTGTAATGTTCTTCAAGGCCAGCAGTGACTCAGTGTCAGGGCAGTTAACACTCACAGCATCTCCCCTCTGCCTCCCCGCTGACACTGAGGCCTGGATGGCTGTCTGGCGGGGCGTCCTGCGCACAGTGGGGCGTACATCTCCACCCCCTGGTGCCAGCAGCACCCACCTTCCCCAAGTGTGACAGCCAGAAATGTCCCCAAACATTGCCAACGGGGAGACAGAATTATCCTCGGTTGCAAACCACTGCCATAGATAAATTGATTGATTGGTTGATGGCTGGATTGATAAGAGATTAAGAGCTAGAAATATACAATAGATATGGAGATGGTATAGAGAAAGGTAGATGAAATAGATGGATAGATAAATAGATGGATGGATAGATAGATGAATAGGTGGATAGATAGATGGAATAGAGGCATAGATGGATGGATGGAGGGAGGGAGGGATGGATAGATGGATGGATGGTTCGATGGATGGATAGATGGATGGTTAGATGGATGGATGGATGGATGGATGGATGGATAGGTGGATGGATGGATGGATAGATGGATGGATGGTTCAATGGATGGATGGATGGATGGATAGGTGGATGGTTAGATGGATGGATGGATGGATGGATGGGTGGATGGATGGATGGATGGTTTGATGGATGGATGGATGGATGGATGGATAGATGGATGGATGGTTAGATGGATGGATGGATAGATGGATGGATGGATGGTTCGATGAATGGATGGATGGATAGGTGGATAGATGTATAGATGAATGGATGGATAAATAGATAAATGGAAGATAGATAGATCGATGGATGGGACCTTACTTGGAAATAGGATCTTTGTGATATAATTAAAGATCTCAAGATGAGATCATCCTGGATTAAGTTGATATCTTTTCTTGAGTAGCTTTGGGGTCTGGCACATCCCAAACATGAGTCTGGGAGTTATTCTTGGTGGGGTGAGGTTGAGGTCAGCACCCCCTCCCAAGTCCCCTGTGTGGGCCACACTGACCTTGCTGTGTCCTGTCCTCATGTGGGGGCCATTCTGGCACTTCCCCTCACAGCCTCTCCTTCTAGGGAACTCAGGTGTCCAACCTGTGTTTTCTGAGCACCAAGAGTGAGTCAGGGGCTCATCTAAGCATTTTGGAAACAGTTCTGAACAAAAACACCCAAATGTCTGCCCTCAACAAGCTCAATTTCTGGCCAGGGAGTTCAGTCACTGTATACCTACATGATATGGTATGTCAACGTGGGTTGGGGAATTTGAGGAAAGCGAGTTTTGAGAGCCGGGCTTCCTTGTGTCTAGACAAGACAACCATCATGAACTCTCCGCAGGGCGACAGGCCAGGAGGAACGACTGCCTCGCCAACCGGGAGGTCTGGTACCGACAGCCTCCACGGACCCCAGGAGCACGTGTCCTCGCAAATCCCCAAGTAACACAACTTGCCAAACAGCCTCCGTCCGCTCGATCCAAAAATCTGTCTCCAGAAAGACACAATCGACTTTGAACAATCGTATTCCAACCAGTGGCCATAATGTGTATGAAAATCGATACCCGAATTCCAGACACGCAGAGAAGATGAGCTCTCACGTCGAACATTAGTCACCGTCTCTCAAGCTTGCGGCGTGACCTCATTCTCTGGGTCTTTGATGAATCAATTTCTCTCTCTCTCTCTCATGTGCCTAATATATTTTCCCATTAAAGATGCTGCAAAAGTTTTTTCTACATTTTTTCCTCTGCTATTTAATGGGCCAAAATCTTTCTCCTTCTTTCTCTCCGCACTCCATGTATATCATTGACCTATGACCTCCTATCTACCCCCATGCATGTATGTGCATCCATACAGATCCAGCTTCCTCTCTCTCTTTCCCTCCCTGATACTATTTTTTTTATTCTTATTTCAGCATATTGTGGGGGTACAAAAGTTTAGGTTACATATATTGCCCTTGCCCCCCCATCCCCCCGAGTCAGAGCTTCATATTATTTTTTTAAAAAACCTAACCATTTGGTCATTTCTCATGCTACATAAATTAACAAAAGCTGCTGCCAATATTTGCCTCACGTAAAGCAAAACAAAAAAGCAAAGCAAATTCTTCTGTCTAACGTTTGGGGCCACGCGCTCCCCATTGACAACCTCCTCAAACCCAGAGCATCTTGGGGTGAGGAGGGCGACCCATTTCCACATCCCTCTCCAAGCAAGTGCTTGTCTTGCGGCTTCGCGGCAAACTCTCCACCACCCAGCCTCAGACCCACGTCTCTCTCTGGGGGTCACCTGTTTAATGTCGGGCGGGCGCTGGGCTCTTTTCCTGATGAGCCCTGAGTCACGAGTCACGTCGGAGCCCCTCCCCCTCCTGCTACGAACACTAACCAGGTCCCCTAACACGTTCCATTGGTGGGACCCTCCTAACCTCCTTCTGGGGCAAGAAAGTCATGATTCAAAGCACATCTGTCTCCAGGCACATGTTTTACATCAGAACCTACAAAACCACGGTGAAAATGTGAAAATGTTCTTGGGAACATGGCATCACAGGCAACAGCAACCAAACATCAGAGGGGAATCTCAGGCAGCTCCTGTTGTGAATCGGAAGACTCGGGTCTCAGGGGGTCGGATTCCCACCCTCCTCGCCTACCCTGGGAGCACAGATCCACCCCAGAGCCCATCCTTCATGGACGGTTGGGAGCGTTTTGGTAAGAATGCCATGTGGCTCTCCTGCAGTTGCCGGCACATGGCATTAAGTCTCACATTGGTGTCTCCCTCCTATGTCACCTCTGACTGCACAGTCGAACGGCAGGGTCCTTCGGCCGTGTTGTGTTTGTCGTAGGGAAAGCTGGAGGATGTCCCTGCTGCACACCCGGAACCTCACTGCTCTGGTTCACTTGGTGTCTGAAGCTGGTCCACCAACCATGTCCAACCGTCCCCACCTGCCCTCAGCCAAGGTCCAACCAATAGCCCCAGGCACCTTCAACACAGCACAATTGTGACATGGCCAGCAGAGGTGCCATCACATGATCCCAACCTGGTGCCTCTTTGGGGACTCCAAGTGGTTGAGGTCACCCATGATGAAAAGGAAGGCATTAGGGGCTGTCCCAGAGCCCCAGGGTTTGGTGAGAGACACACATTCCACAGCCAGCTCTGCCTCCTTCCAGCTGCCCCTTCACTGCTCAAAGCTCTTGTTTCTCATCTGTGAAATGGGAACGAATGATGGTGCCCACTTGGCAGAAACGTTGTGAGGGTGAAGTAGATAACCCAGTCAAGATGTAGGGCTTGGTACACTTCCATGAGTTCAGTGGTGGCTGCCAAAGAGATATGCCCACGTCCTAATCTGTGGAACCTGGCAATGGGACCTTATTTGGTAAAAGAGTCTTTGAAGATGTAATTTAGTCAAGCATCTCAAGATGAGACCATCCTGGATTAGGGAGGGCCCTAAATCCAATGAGACAGCAGAAGAGACACAGACACAGAGGAGAAGCCATGTGGAGACGGAGGCAGAGGCTGCAGTGACGCGGCCACAAGCCCATGGACTCCTGGAGCCCCCAGGAGCTGGAAGAGGCAGGAAGGAGCCTCCCCTGGAGCCTGCGGAGGGAGCACGGCCCCGAGACACCTGCGTCTCACACTCCTGGGCTCCAGGACCGGGAGACAATAGATTGCTGTTGCTTTAAGCCTCCAGTTTGTGACTGTTTGTTATGGCAGCCCAGGAGATTCACAAAGGGGCACACAGACCAATTACCACATTCTCTTTTAACACAGACATTTCATCCTGCTAAAACTAGAGCATCACAGAAAGTTAGTTCACCTGCCAAATGCAATGCATAGAGGAACAAGTTTACCAAGCAAGTGTGCATTTTTGGAAGATTTGATCTCACTGTGCTGGGCCACGTGTTAGCCCGGATCACTCCTTTTCTCATTCCCTGTTTTAGGAGTCTGGATTTGCCTGTTTCTGGGCTGTGGGTCTCCATGGTGCAAAGAAAAGAGAGGCTTGAAAGAGATTCTCCCTTTTATCCCTCAGACAGAGCCAATCCTACTGACACCTCGATCTCAGACTTCTGGTCTTCAGAACTGCGAGAGAATAAATTACTATTGTTTCAGCCATTGTGTTTGCTATGGTTTGAATGTGTCCCCCAAAGTTCATGTGTTGGAAACTTAACTCCAATGCAACAGTGTTGGGAGGCAGGACCTTAAAAAAGGTGATTAGGTCATGGGGGCTCTCCCCTCATGAGTGGATTAATGCTGTTATCTCGGGAGTGGGTTAGTTATCACAGAAGTGGGTTCCTGATAAAAGAATGAGTTTGGCCTCCTTCTCTTCTTCCTTCTCCTCCTTCTTCCTTTCTCTCTGTCTCCCTCTCTCTCTCTCTCCTCTCTTTCTCTCATTCTGTCTTTCTCTCTCTCACACACAATGGGATGTTCATGCAGCAAAAGGCCCTCACCAGACGTGGCCCCTCAATCTTGGACTTCCCAACCCCCAGAACCATGAGCCAAACATCTATTATTTATAAGTCACCCAGCTGTGGAATTCTGTCATAGCAGCAGAAAATGGACTAAGACAATGTTTGTGGTCATTTGTCATAGCAGCCACAGGAAACTAATACACTTCATTTTCTGGGTGTCCGTCAGTAACACAGGAAACAGGGATCAGAGGCAGACACACTCAGCACCTGCTCTGTGCCATGTCTGTTCAAAGGGCTAACTCGCTCCATCATCGCACCAAATCCGAGAGGGCCTCCACCTCCTTAGATACCTCCTCGCCCTTCCTCACTCTCTGCTCCAGGAGGCTGGACAGTGTGGACTGTCTCAACAGCAACCATGAGCGCTGGTTTCCAGCGGGGTTCGACCTGCAGGAGATCAGAGCTAAGATCGGCACCTTAATCCTCAGGCTCCCTTCCTGATAGGTCATCTTGCTCTAGTCACTCCAGGACTTCCTTCCAGTCTACCAAACTGCTCCATTTCTGCACCAGCTCAGGGTTTGCATTGAGTCATGTACCCATTCCTTGAACCAACCATGGTGCCAAGATGTTCACCTGTGGGAAACTGGCTGCTGAAACCAGAAGCAGGGGAGGTGGATGCTACACGGGCAAAGGCAACTGAAGGTCACGACAAGATTAAAGAAAGCAGGGATCCTCCCTCTCCACCTGGCCAGAGATACCAGGAGAATCTTCTAGGAGGCTTGGATGGGGTCCTAGAAGGATGGGTAGGAGTTAAATTAGCAGGACTTTGTGGTGAGGGAGGGGTTCTCCCAGATGTAAGCAAGGCAAGAAGGCACAACCCTTGCACCTTGTTGGGTCTCAGCGGGAGCACTGACGCAGGGCAGAGTCCTACAGCTTAGGATGCTTCCCCTCAGCGTCTGAGCACGCAGGTGTGAGCCAGGAATGTGCTGCAGTCGGGGCTTTATGGTGCATCTCTTTGCAGATGTTCCAGTGGGACTGGGATAGCTTGGCTGCTGGGTGCTCACCCCAGAGGAGGACCCCACCTGGCACACCAGGTGTCTATGGCAACCAGCCACGGGCACAAGAAACACCGCTGACTCACTGCCTTTTTGATCCAGCTCAGTCTTCCCACATCCTTCTGGGCCACCCACCTGCCTCCAAGAATATCCCAGAGCCTGCATCTCCCCTGAGTTGCCAAGCCGCTGGGGCTCCCAGAGAATCAACGCAGAGGTGTTCCCAGCGAGCACTTGTTCTCTTTCTAATTCTGCCGCAGCGCCGCCAACATGGCGGGACCCAACCTATTAAGTCTCTGCTTTGGGAAAAGATTTCCCAGACAAATTTTGTTTCCCGGGTAGACCAAAGGGAGCCACCTGGCTCTCCTAGAGGAACATCACGCAGTAGGAGCCGAGGCGTTTTGCAGACTGCAGCGGGGCTGTCAGGGAAGTGACAGACACATCTCACTCTCTGTCAGCACTGGCTTGTCACTTATCTGGGCTGTGACATGACACCGTGGATCATCGATTAAGTGCACACGTTGCTAGCAGACCCTTAAAGACGCAGGAATTCATCCTCCTGCTGGTGAACATGCTTAATTTCCGTTCATGTCAGCAGAACCCACAGGTGTAACTCGTTCCACCAGGTAGACCTCAGACACCCCCTTCCAAAGATCCTCCGCACAGCAACACGTCGCCGAGAGCCCCAAATTCTAGCTTATCCAACTCAAAAAAAAAAAAAAAAAAAAAAAAAAAAGCTGGTGAGGAAGTCAAAAGAATTCCCCAAGCATGAAGATTCATGAGATGTATAAAGAGAAAAAAAAAAATCTATTAATAAAAAAATCCCACAGGCCAAAAAAAGAGCTTAGCCTGAATCCTAAAGTATTAAATCCCTGACATCCATTTTTATGTCATATTAACATTTTTTATACTACCTTCTAGCACTTGTTAAAGAAAAAAAGTCAAATATTAGCTTTGCAATTCTGAGAGCTGTCGGATCTTTCTACCGTAATAAATTATTATTTTTTTTTTTTCCCTGCACTGAAGCAAACAGCACACGCTGTCCCTGCTCTCAAGGACGTGCGGTTCTGCCGGGAATCGGCGTGACAGGAAGATGGGAGTGAAGGGGCGGAGGGCAGGGCACGGCCTTTCTGACAAGGGGCGCAGTCCCATAACAGAACCGCCTTCCCCAGGAGGAGCGCCGGGCCCTCGCTGACACATTCTGAAATGACAGCAGACAGCGGTCCCGAGAAGACCAAGTTGCGGGCGATTTGTAGGAGCACAGCCCTCGGGTGACAGGGCTGAGTCGTCAGGCTCCGCCCGCGTTGCATGTTTGCGCCTCCACAGCCGGGTGACTCCTGTGTCTGCGGTTTGGCGTTTCTGCTCAAATTCAAACGCCTTTCCCTCCATCATTCTGCTGGATGTGTTTCTGGTGCCAGCCTGTCTTTCTTAAGCATGATTTTTTTTTTTTTTTTTTTTTTTTTTTGTCATTTTCACACCCTCCGATTGTGTTCTGATAGGGACAGGCTCCTCGGTTGTGAGGACGACCCGAACGAAGGCGCCTGATGTGTGTTTCTGAGGTTTGGGAAGAGGACTCAAATATTAGTTTAATCTTGCCCCTGACTTCATCCCGGGGGGTCGCTCAGGGCAGACCTCCCTGCGTGGCTGCAGCCCCGTGGGCTGGCTGCTCCCGGGCAGGTCCTCAGGGCAGAACGGTCCCCCCACCCACCTGTGAGCCTCGCTCCAATAGGGGTCAGGTCAACACAGCCCAGTTCAGACACACATGTCCCGAGAGGCTCTGGGCTCCAACAGGGTGAAGGGTAAAACTCCAAATTTATAACCAGACGTCCACGATCCCTCCACGTGGGCAAGATAGCAACCTCGAGGTTGGGCGATCGCCCGCCATCATCACCCAGACAGGGTGGGACCCTAGCACAAGCTCTCATGCAATCAATTCAGTTTCACAAAAATCAAACAAGAGGCGGCCATAGCTAGATTACTCCGGGAAGCCCAACGTAGTCCCCACCGCTAGACAGCTAAAAGCACCCCAAATTAAATGCTCTAACAGTTGACTCTCACTGCGTCCAAACAGCACCAAAGACACTCATTATACAGCACGGACAATGCTCTTTTAAACTGTTCTTCTGTATGCAAGTATTGCCATTCTATAATTAGATTTTGTTAATTTCTATGATAAAGAATAAGCATAACCACTAAGCTATTAAATTAAAAATCTGCACACAGAGCCTTTTGTTAACCACCAAACAGGTGTTCTTTGAGTCCCTATCCGTGAACACCTCACTGTTCAGGGGACCACCCAGATTCCAGCAAAGGCAGATAAACAAGTCACAGAAACACCCTTAAAAATATGAATGCGGCCGTCTAACAAGGGCCAGGTGAGGTGGCTCACACCTGTAATCCCAGCACTTTGAGAGGCTGAGGCAGGAGGATCATTTGAGCTCGGGAGTTTGAGACCAGCTGGGACAGCATAATGAGACCCCATCTCTACAAAAAATTGGCTGGGCATAGGGGTGCACACCTGTAGTCCCAGCTACTCATGAGGCTGAGGCAGGAGGATCGCTTGAGCCCAGGAGTTGGAGGCTGCAGTGAGCTATGATTGCACCACTGCACTCCAGCCTGGGCAACACAGAGAGATCTTGTCGCTAAAAATAAAATAATTAACCCAAAAAAATCTCAGCAACATTATAGCTGGCAGTGGTGGTGGGGAAGTTCTCCTAAGGCAGCAGAGACAAGAATGTGTCATTGCACATAGTAGGTATTCAATACATTGCCATCTGTACCATCACAAGTAGCATTCCCGACACCCTTTTCCATGTGAATTTTCTTATAAGAATTAGTAGCAACACATTCCACTATTTGTCTTTTTTTGTTGTTATGAAATATTTGTCTTCTGCCCTCTATCATACATTTTTACATGTTAAAAAAAAAAAAAAAAGGAAAAAAAGGTATCCATGCAATATCTCCTGTAACAGCCATAACATTACAAAGTGGGATCACGGCGGGTGGTGGCCGGATATCAAGCAATTATCTTCTCATGTGAGAATGGGAAATTGGAACCACACATTGGAGGGCAAGTTGGCTGTGTCCATCACAATTAAATGCACATTTCATTCTGACCAGGCAGTTCTACGTCTAGGTGTCCATCCTGGAGAAACTATCCCCCCAAAGGATGCAGAGAAATGGGCAGAACCTAATTGCTCACCCAAACAGGGGCATTGGGGGGTCCACGCTGTGGAATCCTCAACAGACAAAATGCAGGACATGGATCTCTGTGTGCTGTCGGGAAGCTCTCCAGATTGTTCAGAGAGAAAAGCAACTGTGGAAATTTACATACAACCATACAATGAGATGCTGTGAATGTCTGAACAAATCACACACGTACAACAGGTCCACATGTGTCTAAATGTGCAGAAAAAGTGCTGGAAGGATACAGAGTGGCAATGGTACTCATGTCTCAGGAGTGGATGGAGAATGGTGTGTTCTTCAGGAGGACTCTGCCTTTATGTGGAATGTGTCTATTTCATTTACAAAACAGACATCTTAGAGTCATTTCTTGCATATTTGAATATCCATATATTGTCTTTGAAGACAACAAGACAAAAAAGAAGCCAACAAGAGTACATAAAGATCATGTTCACTAAAGAATGTCTGCATTTATCTATATATCCACCCATCCACCCATCCACCCATCCATCCACCCACCCCTCCACCCATCCGTCCACCCATCCATCCATCCATCCATCCACCCATCCACCCATCCATCCATCCATCCATCCTCCCATCCATCCACCCATCCATCCATCCACCCATCCACCCATCCATCCACCCATCCATCCATCCATCCATCCACCCATCCACCCATCCATCCACCTCACCCATCTACCCATCCATCTATGCATCCACCCATCCATCTCACCCATCTACCCATCTATCTACCCATCCATTCATCCATCCTTCCACCCATTCATCTACTTATCCATTCACCTACTCATCCATCCACCCACCCATCCACTCATCCATTCATCCACCCATCCACCCACCCATCTATGCATCCACTCATCCACCTCACCCATCTACCCATCTACCTACCCATCAATTCATTCATTCATCCATCCACCCATTCATCTACTTATCTATTCACCTACCCATCCATCCACCCATCTATCCACCCACCCATCCACTCATCCACCCATCCATTCACCCATCCATCCATCCACCCACCCATCTACCCATCCATCCACCACCTACCTATCTATCTATCCATTTCCACACACATCTATCCATCCATCCATCTAGCTCTTGCTATATTTAAAAAAAAAAAAACCTAAAGTGAATATATAAAACTATTAAAAGTTGTTATGTCAAGATTGTGAAATTACCACTTAATTTTATTTTTAAATTTTTTAAACTTTTGGCATTTCCAAAATTGTCAATTGTAAAGACATTTTGCTTTTTAATCATAAGAACATCCAATATATGGTATTTAACAATCAAAGCAGACAATTACATCCATGAGCAAAGCTGGTGGAGCAGAACAGAGGCTGTTCATGATGTCACAGAGCGGGAGAAGGAGGGGATGTTCGGGGCAGAGAGTGTTTGGACCCAACCTCAAAGGCAGAGAGTGGGGAGGAGGATGTCTGTCGACACCCCCTCCAGGACCCCCCTGGAGAGCAAACGGCTCCTGCTCAGGGATTTGCCAATGGAAGGGTTAAGCAGCAACATGCAGCAACAGAAGTGGAAATGCTTCCCACAGCTAGGAGCACGGCAGAAATGCAAGACATTCACTTTCATGGGTGTCTGTGTTTCCTCAGCCTGGGACAGGGAGAGTCTCCCATGGAAGTGACTCTCTTCCTACCTGCCTGCAAAGCCTGCAGCTGCCCGAGCCCTTGTCCTAACACTAAACCAGGACCTTGTCCCAAAACTAAACCAGGACCTTGTCCCACAGCAGGGCTGGAGAAAGCATCTCTCGTCCTTCTTGCCTGTCCAGGGAGGAAACCATCAAAGCGGTCGAGCGTTTCTTTGAAAGAGGATCAACAACGCGTACAAAATGTGGAGCTCACAGCACAGTATGAGGATTCGGATTTCAACTATGATGAAATTCCCTGGCTGCCCGCGGTATAGCCCAAGTCACCTTCACGGTGAGTCTCTCCTGGAAGAAAACTTTAAATAGAAGCCAAAGGGATCTTCATAAACCAGATTTCCCAGGCGACTCACATCCGGTAATGTTTGGTCCCATCTGTAAGATGCCTGGCACGCACGTAAAAGCTGAGGCGCGAGATGTGAATGCTGCGTCTATTTACTACCCCCAAACGGCATGTTTTAAAGTGATGGTTCTCAACCGGGGTGATTTTTGCCTGCCAGGGGACATTTAGCAATAACTGGAGACATTTTTGACCACGAGGACTGGGTGCAGGGTGGGAATTACTGGCATCTGGTGGGTGGAGCCCAGGGACGCTGCTCCACACCCCACCATGCACAGGACGGCCCCCACCACAGAGAGTCCCCCCAGCCCCAAATGTCAACAGTGCTGTAGTTGAAAAACCCTCGTTTGAAGTATCAGAATACTAGAGAGAAATGTTCACTTTCACCAGGCTACTGCCAGTACACTCGGGCTCCGTACGCCGCATGGCTCTGGGCTCTGACATTCACATACCTAAAGCGTCCTCACCCACGCATCCTCCTCCCAGTTCTTTCAACTTGATCCGTGCACGTCCGACCAGTTGCAGAAAGGAAACGCCTGGAGAAAAACGCTCAGAGGTGCCAGTTTAAAGGAGCTTTGTAAAACGAAGCAAGGATCTGGACAGCCGCCATGCACAATGGTTTATTTATTTGACTTGAAAGGTGTTCTTTTGATAAGAACACGGCCACACGGCAAAACCATGAAAGGGTTGCGATTGATCAAATGCCACGCGGCAGAGAAACAATGGTAGAGAGCATCGAGTCCAAATAAAGTTTAATTTAGAAAGATAAATTTTGTATCTTCCACTGGAGATAGAAAGAAGGTATGTAGGTTAAAAAAAAAATGGTTCAATAAATACGGCTTTGGAGAAACACGTCTGCTGACAAAGGCAGAATGAGACATCGCATTCTTGCGAGACTTATCCATCATGTGACATCCTGTTTAAAACAAAGATTCTGCAGCCACATTCCCAGAGATTATTTTTCAGGGGGCTTGGGATAGGACTTAGGAATCTGCATTTTTTGACATTTTCAAAAACTTTACATTTTATATTACCATACAGGAAAATTGACATTTTTCTTGTGATGTGCAGTTCTGTGAATTTTAACACATCATCACTTTCAAGATACAGAGTACCGCCATCACCCCTCCAAATTTCCCTCATGTCGTCCCTTTATAGTCTCACACACACGCGCGCGCGCACACACACATACGCACACACACCCCAGTCCACGAGGGAGTGTGCATGTTAACAAATACCCCCACGTAATTCCCCCTTGGTAAACCAATGATGTAGTGAAACTATTTGTAGCCTCAGAGAGCCTCCGGACTGAACCAGGTGGAAGGGTTTATTGGCTAATGTGACTGTTGTCCAGCCATTTACGATTTCTAAGCACAGATTTATTTAGATCTAAGCACAGATTTGCTCTTATCGCAAAGCACAGATAATGTTTATCTTATAAAGTGGGCATGAAGAGAAAGAAGTAATGTGAGCAAATCCTGGAATTCTAGCAGGTGTTCATTAAATAATGTCCATTATAATATTTTTAGAAGCCAGAGTTTTTAAACACGTATACATAGATAGATTAGATGGTAGGTAGATAGATTGAATAGATGGATGGATGGATGGATAGATAGATAGATAGATAAATAAAATGGATGGAGAGATGGGTGGATGGATGGATGGATGGAGAGATACATTGGATAAATGCACAGATAGATGATAATTGGATGGATAAATGGATAGACTAGAATGGATGGAGAGAGACATTGAATAGATGCATAGATAGATGATAATTGGATGGATACATGGATAGACTAGAATGGATGGATAGATACATGGAATAGATGTATAGATAGATAGATGGATGGACAGACAGATAGATAGATGATAAATGGATGCAAGCTTCCACTTCTGACCAAGATGGAATAACAAGGACCAGATTCATCTTCCACTGGACAAAAAAACATGAAACGATGGTTTTCTAGACACTGGACATTAGGCAATGAAGGACAGTGATCTCTGAGAGACAGAGAACTAATGAGGTGAGCCCTGTGATTACCCAGCTTACCGCTTGAGAGATTTTGCAGGCAACAGCACAACGGGAGCCTGCAAGACTTCGTGAGTTGAGAAGATGAGGCTGAGAGTCCGAGGAGACCAAGGCAGCAAGTGTCCACAGGACGGAGTCCCAGAGGCAAGAGAGCTGCATGGAGAGGGAATCCCAGAAAGCTGCAGACAGCCCACCCTGAGAACACAGCTGTGAATTGACTAATGCATGCATATCAGGAAATGATCCCATGTCAGGAAAAGAATCACCTGAAAGGAACAGTGGTGAGTGACCAGTGTTCACATAGACCTCAAAAGCTACCTGTCCTGACCTTCCAGATTGGAAAACTTCCATAGTTCACAGAGCATTGTGTAGGATACTGAGCTAGACCTTGCCTCAGTAAGTTGCACAGATTAACCCTAAATTAAACACTGCACTGGTCCACCCCAACAACACAAAAAGCAAGGCCTGAAAAAAGCAAACTATTTCCAGGAGACTTAACTGCATCCCAGAACAAAGGTTAAGGATATCAATAATTTTATTAAATACAAATGGTCTAAATATCCCCAATTAAAAGACAGAGATTATCAGATTGGCTATAAAGCAAGACCCAACTATATGTTTTCTACAAGAAACAGCTTTGACTATTAAGACACAAATAGGTTTATGATAAAAGGGGATATAATTGGTAAATAAAAGGAGAAAAATGGTATATGATGCTAAAACTAACCAAAAGAAACCGAAAATGGCTATACTATTTTTTTTAAAAACCTCTATTTCAAAGCAAAGAACATTACCAGATATAAAGAAGGACATTTCACAATGATAAAATTGTCATTTTATTAAAAGGATGTAACAATCATAAACATTTATGCACCTAATAACAGAGTTTCAAAATATATGAAGAAAATCTGATAGGACTATAAGGAGAAGTAGACACATACACAATTATAGTCAGATACATCAATGTTCCTCTTCAAGTTATCATACAAGTAGACAGAAAATCAGGATTTAAAAGACTAAAACAATACTATCAACAAATTTAACCTAACTGACATTTATTAAAGGCTCTACCCCCAACACAGGAGAATTTACATTATTTTCAAGTGGATATGGAATATTTACAAATTTAGTTACGGACAATGAGAAATCGAAAATGTTTTAAAAACCATGGTTACAATAGCATCAAAAATATTAAATAACTGGGATAAATCTAATAAAAGATGCAAAGCATCTATCACTGGACACTACAAACATGTTCTGAGAGAAATTAAAGAAAACCTGTATAAATGGACAGGTATACCGTTGTCCATGGGTCAGAGGGCTCCACATAGCTAAGATATCAATTCTGCCAAATTCATCCATGCATTCAACACAATTCCTATCAAAATCACAGCATGCTTTTTTAGAGCAATTGACAAACTGATTCTAAAATGCCTATGGAAAGGCAAAATAAAACTAGACTAGCCAAAACAATTTTGAAAAGGAGAACAAAGTTGAAGTACCCATACAACCTGAGTTCAAGACTTACTGTCACACTGTAAGAACCAAAACTTTGTAGCACTGGCGTAAGAATAGACTCACTGATCAGGGAAGAAATAAACCTGCTCATAGACGGCAAATTGATTTTCAACAAAGGAGTTGGTAATTCAACGTGGGGAAGAAGGATCTTTTCATCAAATTGTGCTGTGACAACTGAATATTCATGTAGGAAAAAAAAAACCCTGAACCTTGGCATTTACTTCATACCAAAAACTAACCTGAAATGGATCATAAACCTAAAATAAAAACTTATAAAACCTCTACAAGAAAACAAGAGAAAATTTTCATGGCTTTGACGCACACAAAGCTTCCTTATACAAGTTACCCAAAGCACAAACCATAAAAGAAAATTTACATAATGGACTTTGTAAAAACTTACAACTCCCACTCTTCTAAAGAAATCATTGATAAAATGGAAAGACACGTTACCGAGTGGGAGAAAATATTCGCGGTACGTACGCCCAGCAAAAGACTTATATCCACAATATACAAATTAACTCCTGGAACTCAATCACAGCAAGGCAGAGTTCAATAAAAATGAACAAAACAAACAGATATGTCACCAAATAAAAACACACACAAGTGGACCATGTTCACATGCAAAATAGTTCAGCAGCATCATTCGTCATTGGGAATAAAAATGAAAATGAAAGCTACATCCACCCGAAGGGGCTAAAACTAAAAAGACTGACAATGACATGAGTTGACAAATATTGGCAAATATATGCACCAATAGCAGATGCTGGTGCAATATGGTAAATGGTCACAACCACTTTGCAAAACACTTTTTATCAAGCTAAACAGGTACTTACCATACACCCAGCAATTCTAAACTCCTAGGCATTTACCCAAGAGAAATAAAACATATCATGTCCACACGAAGACTTGTAGGTGGCCACCCATGGAAACTTTATTCATAACCGTTCGAAATTGCAAACAGCCCAAATGTCTATCAACAGGTGGCTGTATTAAAAAAAGCAGTGGCACCATCTTACTGTGAAACACCACTCAGCAATAAAAGAATAAACGACTGGTATACACAACATAGATGGGTCTCGAAAACATCACGCTGGGGTCAACAAAGGCAGACGCAACAGACAACGTATGGAATGATTCGACTTCCATGAAAATGTGGAAAATGTAAATTTACGGTGAGAGAAATCTCATCGGTGGTTGCCTGCGATCTGATATAACGGGGCAGTGACTAGGAGCAGTCACGCGGTCACTTTTTGGGGTGATCACAATTGTCTACCGTAAGGAGTGCAGCCCTGGTTGCGTGAGTGTATGAAACCATTGCATGAGTGGTTACATGAGTCTATATAACTATTTAAGCTCATTCCGTTGTAAAACAGGCACCTTTTATTTTACGTAAATTATACTCGATAAAGATGTTTTTTTAAAAAAGTACAATTTCCCGGGTCCATACCAGTCCCACTGGATCAGAATTCCAGGGGAGAGCCCCGAGAAGCCAGATTTCTTCTACAAGCACCCGAGGGGGTTCTTATCATCAGAGAAATCTGGAAACCCCGTATTCTCACAAACCGTTGAGCTGCTCTTTCGAGATGGAGCGCGTCAACAGATAATATCACCACCAGGAGTTCTCCGCTCTGGCGGTACAGTGACCTCTCCTGCAAAGCTTTCCAAATGACCGCTGCCTGCGTCTGACCTCCAGAGACTCTAATTTAATAGGTCTGTGCCCAGGTGCTCGGCATCGGGAGGTTCCAAACTCCCGGGAGACCTGTCCCGAAATAATAAAAGCAGACCACTGCTGCGAGCTCACTTACTAGGATGAAGGGCCAACCCAGTCCCTAAACCTGTTTACCTGCGGGGCTGGGAAACGTTTGTTCAGGAGACGGTCTCTCCTTATTTTCAGCCTTTCGAAGCTGTTGGATTTTTTTGTCCGCCCCCAGCAGTGGTGCCTTGTTACCGTGACAGAGATAGGCAATTTCAAAAAATCGATTAAAAAAAAAAAAAAACACACACACAGGTAAGTCAATGAGCTTGTGGGTCCCACCCCGTCCCACCCAGCCCCAAAGGAGAGGACAGACTGTCCCAGAATCCTGACCAACGTCAGGTGGGCACAGAGAAGTTCAAGGTGGTGATTCCCGAAGCCACGCCCCTGATCTCAGCTCCCATGGGAGAAGTGACAAGTGGCCTCCCTCAGGTCTCCGTGTGGTGTCCTTTGCGTTGCATTATTCCTAAACGCCCTAAAAATTAGCCCCAAACTCAAGGAAGCACTGCTAGGGAAGAATGACATCTTTGACCCTCCCCATCTTTTTTTTTTTTTTTTTTTTTTTATCTTCATGTTGATACTTATTTTCCTCCTTCGAAAACAAATCTTCGGACATACCGGCCACCCGGGGCACCCGTCTCCAATTCGCTGGCAGCTCCACGAGCTCCAAGTCACGGTGTCACGGTGTCACGGCGGCAAGGTGGTTCTCTCGTTCCGTCCCAGATGCAGAATTCTACGTCACATCCGAGTCACAGGATAAAATGGCAACTCTACCATGAGAACTAGGTTTCCGTTGTCATCTTCAGACGACGGTGAAATCGCACAGGGTGTGAATCATCTGAGAAATTTTCGTGTCTTAGACCGGCCACTCTCCACGCATTGGCTGTCGCCACCGTGACAAACGCTAGAGGTGGGACCTTTGAGGGTGACATCGCGCCCACCCGGCTAATCCGGGGTCGTCTCTCTGGGTGAAGCTGAGCTGACCGGCCAGCTGAATTCCATCTGCAGCCTTAGTCCCCATCTGCCACCTACAGTAAGGTATGTCCGGGTTCAGGGGATTAGGACAGGGACGTCATGCTGCGTACGGCCCCTTCTGTCCAGGAAAAGTGTACGGTGGGGCGTGAATGAATCTAACAGGGTACAACGGGGACATACAGGCCAGTGGCTTTCCCAGCTTTGGCCCCACGTGCAGGGGTCTTTTTGGAGTCTGGGATCCTGGAGAAGGGCCGGCCCACCGTGAGCTGCAGGTGCCACCTGGCAGGGTCCCCACGGTGACGGTGGGTGGCCGGGCAGTGCCTCGGACATCCACTCAGAGACCAGCTCTTCCTCCTGGCGGCAGGCGGGTCTTCGATCCACCCTTCCCCGCTGGAACGGGGTCCTCGGGGAAGCTCCGCACACGATACCCCCAAGTACGCGCTCTGGCGGGCTGAGTACTTTGAACGAAAGGACATTGGAAATCCGTGACCTTCTCCTGTGCCCTCCCGACTCTCACCGGAAGACGGCGTCCCGGGAACCCGAATGCCTCTTTCCTAGGGCAGGTCATAGAAACTAGAACCTCTCTTCCCCAAATCCAGCCAAAACACCTAGAACTGCTGCTCTGGCTTCCCCCGCCTTTCCAGGCAGACTATAGCCCTGAAGAAATTCTCTGGCCTACCTCGTCTGACAGCAGGTCACAAGCCCCCCCTTCCAGAGGGCTCCTGCCCTGTGCCCCGGAGGAAGGACGCCGCTCGGAGAGGCCGAGAAGAATCTAGACAGGCAGGCCTGCTGGGGTTGCCCACTCGGGCTAGGAGCAGTATGGGATCGTAGCCTTTTTGTCCCAACACGTTTCTCTGTGGCTGCCCACTCTCACCGAACCTGAGCATAAAAATAGACCACTCCCCTGCGTCTCTGGGACTTCATCCCGAAGGCTCCCACCTCCTGGGAAACTTTGTTTAAATAAATGTGATGTGTTTTTCTCACGTGCACCCACCTTTTGCTACAGGAGCATCGGCTGTGGCCTTTATAAGGCTGGGAAAGGGGTCCGTCTACTCCGCAGGGGCTCCCCGACAGCCTAACTCTCCTTCCAGGCTGAGACAGTGAGGTCACCCCTGTCCCTGTAAATAAGAGGCGCCTGATGGGTCAACGTCACTAGTATGAGGTTCCAGGCAGCTTTGCAAGCGGACCCCGTCCAACCTCCCATAACAACCCTCCACATTCGGTCTTCTGATTCCCACTGAACGGGAGAATAGGGCCCCCAGATAAAACACCAGATGACACGAACTATTTGGGACGTACTTATACCAAAGAAAATATTATTCGTAATGTATCTCAAATTCAAATTTAACTGGGAATCTTTTTTCCCCCCTTCTACAGATGGAGTCTTGGCTGTTAGGTAACTAACTCCCCCCGGGTCACATCAGGAGAGGAGAGGGACTAGCCCGGGCTGGTGTGACTTCTATGTCTTCGCCCTGACACCCTAACCCCAGCTTGTCCCCTCTGCCCCAGGCCCGCGTCTTGCTCTTGGCCGCACTAGATTTTCAGCTCATTTGAAGGCAGGATAGCACGCGCGTTAGCACTCCCAGTGAGCGGCAAGCTGAGACCCGCAGATGAACGGATGGGTGAGGAGGAATTGACACTATTTTATTAATAAAATCCTCCCTGAAGCTGGGCACAATTGGAGCAGGGCCTCTCTCCTGAGCTGTTTTACAATCCATGAATGGAAAGCCCTTAACGGTAAAGGTTGTCTTGTTCACGCATTAGCAAGTCCATAGAGAATGCCCCGGAAAGCCTTTTCTGGGAGAATTCCTGAGCTTTTCTCCCGGGCAGGGAAGGAGCAAATACCAGCTTTATTTTACTATCTTTAAAAATAGATGTGGCCCCTTCAACCCAAAGCAAATAAATAGATGCATTTGTGGCCGGGCTTCTCAAGACGGGTGTTAGAATGACTTTCCTCTCTCTCCCTCTCTCTCTCTCTCTCTCTCTCTCTCTCGCCTTTGTGTGTGTGCACGCATGTTGCTTTTGTTTTGTTTGATGGAAATAAATGTAACTTTGGCACGGTTTGGACTCTTGGGCTACCCAGATAATGGATGACGGTGACATTGAAATTATATCAGGGGCTGGATGTCTCTTCAATAAAACCTCATTAATTGGGATCTCATAAATTCAGAATTTAGGCTGAAATTCATCTTGGTGTTGGCTATTAAGCAAAGATTCTGAGTCAATTAAACCACGTAAAGGTGTCAAGGGAGAAGCCAGAATTAGTTAAGAAAGCAAGACTTTTCAGTAGTTTGGAAGCATTTTTTTTTTCCTCACCCCCGAAAATGTGAGATTAATTGTCACTGTCTGTCTCGTGATCAGTTTGTCTACCCAAACGCTATCCATCAAAACTTTGGAAGTGTTTAATTTTATATGCATGGAAAGCAAGAGCATCTTTAAAACATTGTGTAATGCCTGCTGTTCAATCATTAGGACTGGCATTAGTCACAGCTTCCTATAAGTTAGGGAGATTTTTATTATAGCGAATTTCAGCTAAGCGCAGCGAATTACTTTGCACGTTTTATAGATCCTGCATACCCCTGTCTGAAACTATTTTCTGCTTTTTCAGAGAGATCTGGTAGACACCCTACTGTGGGCCTGAGTTCTAGTTCTGACTTCTCTGATGTCTGGTTCTCCCACTTGGACTTAACGCTTAACACACCCCCGCGGCAGGTATTTCTTTACCTGTAACATCAAAGACTAGCTAGACAAGGTAATTCCTCAAGTTGCTTCAGTTTTTCAAATTCCATCCTACTACGGCAAATTAATAACATTTATATTATGGCTTTTAACTGTTTTCTACCTGAAAAATACAGACACATGGGAGGCTATGTGTGCATGGGGGAGATATTTTATGTGTTATCTGTGGATCTATTTTTAAAAAAATAATATTAGATTGAATGATATGATGTTGTCATTTTCATAGACTAGAAACAGGCAGATGTGAGTAATTTCAGGTGGCTCAAACCTACTAATTATAGACATGTCTTAGTTTTGCTAGTGATGTTAGATTCCATGAGGGCGTAGCCCAGAGACTTCCAAATTAGCCTGTAACAGTCAGCTATTGTTGCATAACAAACTGTCCCTTAACTCAGTGGCAGGATGGCTTGAGCCCAGGAGTTTGAGATGAGGCTGGGCAACACAGCAAGACCCCATCTCTAAAAAAAAAAAATATATTAAAATTAGGCAGGCATAGTGGTGCGCACCTGTAGTCCCAGCTACTCAGGAGGCTGAGGCCGGAGGATCGCTTGAGCCCAGGAGTTGGAGGCTGCAGTGAGCTATGATCACACCACTGTACTCCAGGTTGGGCAACAAAATGAGACCCTGTCTTTCAAAAAAAAAAAATAAAAAGAAGAAGAGAAAAAGAAAAAAATATTTGGAAAACTTTGAGTGGAAATATCCTATTTCATCATGGTGCTGGGCACGAACAGACCAGTATCAGGCTCTGCACCATTTTCAAAGTAACATCATTTAAGAAAAACAAGTAGTAGTATTTTCATCTCTGAATTCTTGCTTAGAGTAAAAAGTTCATTCTGGAAAAAAACTAGGTCTGACAAGTCACAATCACTGCCCGTCTCAAAGCATCCGATTGCTTGACGGTGGTCGAGATTTATAACACGGGCATTGAACATTGGTTCCTCTTGCAGATGATGCTTCAGCAGTTTATATCACACAGACACTTTTTAAGAAGTGAAAGAAAAAGGGAGAAACAAGACATTTTAGCTACTACCTTTACCACAATTACTATGTCAGAATGTTTTTTTGTTTTTTTTTTTTCATTTTAGAGACAGAGTCTCACTCTGTCACCCAGGCTGCTTGCAGTGGTGTCATCACAGCTCACTGCAGCCTCCAACTCCTGGGCTCAAGCCATCCTCCTGCCTCGGCCTCCTGAGTAGCTGGGACTACAGGCTTGCGCCACCACACCTGCCTAATTTTTTAAAAATTTTTGTAGAGACAGGGTCTTGCTACGTTGGCCAGGCTGGTCTGGAACCTCTGGCCTCAAGTGATCCTCCCGCCTCGGCCTCCCGAAGTGCTAGGATTACAGGCATGAGCCACTGTACCTGGCCTATGTCAGAGTCTTAGTTACTGTATTCAGGTTAGTTCATGTGCCTTACATGTTTCATGGTGAAAACAAACATTTAAAGGAAAAGCCAATTTTGAAAAGTGTACAAAAAAAACAGTAAACCTTCCTAAGGACACTAATAAGTGCAGCCCTGTGTCTTGGAATCAGGGAGCTACTGAGCGTTCACTCTGGTCCTATCACTCTACAGAACGTCTACAGAGAACCCGATTCCCACGTAAGAATGACCAACAGGGAGATGTACCACGTGACAAAGTCCCCGGGCAGATAAAAGTTATAATGGCAGGTTGACCTGGGCTTAGATGAGTCCAGGTCATGGTGTAGTCTAAGCAGGGCTAATGTGTGTGACAGGGAACAATTAGATCGTTCCTTAGTTAAGACTCAAGTAATATCCTTGTGGAAAAAAATATTGTTGCTAGGTTGATTTCAGTACCTTGATTTATAACTGCAAGTAAAATAAAACATTGGAGTGAGATGAATGATGTTTTAAAATGCTCATGGAAATCCAATTGCATTGTTAGATACTGTCTTAGTCTATTAGGGCTGCTAGAACAAAACACCACAGACTGGGCGGCTTATAAACAACAGGCATTCATTGCTCACAGCTCTGGAGGCTGGAAGTCCAAGATCTCGGCGTGGCAGAGGCTGTGTCTGGTGGGGACTCACTTCCTGGTTCATAGATGGCGCCTTCTCGCTGTGTCCTCACACGGTGGGAGGGGCGAGGGAGCTCTCTGGGGTCCCTTTTATAAGGACACTGGTCCCATCCGTGAGGCTCCACCCTCAGGACCTCATCACCTGCCCCACCTCCTAACAGCACCACCTTGGGGGTGAGGATTTCAACCTAGGAAATTTTGGGGAGATGCAAACATTCAGACCACAGCATATACTGACCTTATGAGTGACGATCACCAACAAACACGGTGACTCCAAACCCTGGCTATTGGTCACAGGTGCAAACAAGATGCCATCCAGAGGCCGGCAGACCCACCCCGGGAAGGACACTCACAATCAGCTCTTTAGCCCCATGATTAAACGCAGTTGCGGTCCCCCGGCCTCACACGTGATGGGTAACAACAGTCCTGTTGGTTTAGGGCCCACCCTCACGGCCTCATTTTACCTTAATTACCTCTTTAAAGACCCCAGCTCCAAATACAGTGCCATTCTGAGATCCTGCAGATTAGGTCTGCCATTCATGGATTTTGTCGGTGGCAGGGCAGAGACACAACTCAGCTCATAACTGGTGGCCACACACACATCAAACTAGTCTGGCCCTGAGGGTCTTAACATAAACATTTCCACCCACACAGCAAACACGCTGGATCAACTGTCCCCACAAAAGCAGGTGGCCTCCCGGGAATGACTCCCTGTGAAATTGAAGACAATAAAAGGCAATCTTAGACCGGGCGCGGTGGCTCACGCCTGTCATCCCAGCACTCTGGGAGGCCGAGGCAGGAGGATGGCTTGAGCTCAGGAGTTCGAGACCAGCCTGAGCAAGAGCCAGACCCCGTCTCTACTAAAGATAGCTAAAACTTAGCCGGGCATGGTGGTGTACGACTGTAGTCCCAGCTACTTTGGAGGCTGAGGCAGGAGGATCCCTTGAGCCCAGGAGATGGAGGCTGCAGTGAGCCATGATCACACCATTGCACTCTAACCTGGGCGACAGAGCAAGACTCGGTCTCAAAAAAATAAATGAAAATAAAAAAGGCAATCTTATAACCTTGGAATCCGTGGTGCCCGGGGCCTGTCTGAAATCCACACCGCACCTGGGGAAGCCACAGACGTCATTTAGAAACATGCTCAGGTGCCCACGCTCAGAAGGTCCAAACAGCTTTCTCACCAAGCAGGTTTCTGCTCCGTGGAAAGAAAGAAACAGACGGTCCAAACCTCAGATCCCAGGGGACCCCGGCAGAACTTGAAAGAGGTACAGCCGTTTGTCTGCGGGTTGCAAAACACCCTCGTGACGACATGTGACGTGCGGGGACAACAACGCCACCCGAAGCGCTTCCGCGGGGGCAGAGGGCCGGCGCTCCACGAAAGACGTTGCGCACCGCGGGGCGGGCGGAGAGAGGGCCGGGGCCAGCCCGGCTCCGGCCGGGTGACGTCGCCTGTTTCTGCGCGTTTAACATCATGATGAAACCGGCTCAGGCCCCCAGGGGGAGGGGGAGCGAATTTTTGATTTGAAGGTTAAGCCAATATTAGCAAGAAAAATAAAATAAAGTGAGTCCAATGGCCTTGAGCGACGCAGCCGCCTGCGGTGGCTTCCAAGCACGTTCCGCTGCGAGATGAGCAACCCGCTAATTGTGTAAATGCCGCTAATTATGCGCGCGGAACCTCCCCCCCTCGCCCGAGCGTCTCCCTGTAACTAATAAGAAATCAATTAGCTAATGAAGTGGCCGTTAAAGGCGATGCTAATCTCAGCCGGGGTATTTGTAATGTTTCCCTTTTCTCCCCCTTTTACGCCGCGCTCTAATTGTCAGCGCCATACGGGGAGAGCGGTTTCCAGCATGGCTAATGAAACATCATTAGAGGGTCGCTGGCATTCTTGGAACGGCTCCGTGAAACCTGCTTGCCAATTATTTTTAATTGCCAGACATGCTCACAACTGGGTCTTCTACCGAGCGCTTCAGAGCCGCGGCTGTCATGGAGCGAGTGGTGGGATCGTGTTCTCTCTGTGGTCGGCGGCAACGCCGGGCTGCGGTCCCGGGCGCGGCCCGAGCAAAGCGCAAACAGGCCCCGGTGCGCGGACGCGTCCTCCCCGCCTGCCATGGAACCCGGGGAAGGGCCTTCTCCGGCCCGGTGCGAGGTGGCAGGTCTGAGCCGGGTGGCAGCTTTTGTCCTGGGCAGCCAACCCTTGCAGGTGTCCTGGGTACGGGGGACCTCACGTCCCACCCGTGCGCGCTCTCCTGCCCAGATGCGCGCAGCCCTCGGACACGCATGTTGCAACCGCGCAGCTCAAGGGTTCGGAAACACCACGTGGACACGTTGTAATTATGAAGCGGCTTCGCGTGCGTGGTCTGCAAGTGACAACTTGTCACTTCTGCAAAGCAAGCATCTGACCGGGCTACTGTCCTTGTCCCCGAAATTGGCAAGGCGGACCACGGGTGCCCTCTCAGTCTGACTCGCTCCCAGGGCGGTTCTGCAGCCCGTTCCGAAGCTCCCATCTCGCAGGGCGGCTTCAAGCCTCGCAGTGAAATGGGCTCCGGTCTCCGGATGCGGAGGGAGCCCGGGTCGCGGCGTGTCCTGCCCCCTCAACCTGGCACCTCGAATCCCACCGCACAACGAAACTCAGAACGTCTGCTTTAAAAAAGAAAAAAAAAAAAAAAATGAGAGAATTCGCTCAGTCAGAAGGGGTGCCTGCCTTTTGGGTTAACTTTAGAATCACATGCAAATTAAATTAGTTAATCCGGCGGCACCCAGCCCCCTCCCCCCCATCTCGGCAAACCTGCCACCAGCAGCTGCCAGGGGTGCGGGCGTCAGGTGAAGAGAGATTCGATGTGACACTTTGTTCATTAAACAAACAAACCCGGTTCGGATAACAGCATTAGGTAGAAAGGGCCCATCAGTTCTTGTACATTTAGTTCCCGTAACGAGAAGTGACAATTGTTCTTTACATGGGTGAGGCCTGTATCCGCGAACAAAAGGGACGGAGACTCCGCCGACAACAGTTGCCATGAAAAAAAAAAAAACCCGCAAAAAAAAAAAAAAAAAAAAAAACAAAAAACAAAAAACGGGGCAAGGCTGATGTATGTTAATGAGAAACATAACTTTTGGCCCAAGGGGACTTCAAGGCAGTGTGGCTACTAATAAGGTTATTGGGGGAGGAAAAAGAAAAATAGAACCTGCCCTGTTTTTTTCTGTATTTGGGGTCTTCCTCCTGCTTCTTAGGTAGCCTCCGCTCCTAAAGAAGACAGTGGGATGTCTAAATGGGAGCAGGAGGCAGCCCCCAAATACGCCTGGCTTTTGTCAACAGAACCCACCATTACAACCTGAGTCCAGGCCGGGCGCGGTGGCTCACGCCTGTCATCCCAGCACTGTGGGAGGCCGAGGCGGGCGGATCATTTGAGCTCAGGAGTTCGAGACCAGCCTGAGCAAGAACAAGACCCCGTCTCTACTAAAAAGTAAAAAGAAATTGGCTGGCCAACTAAAAATATATATAGAAAAAATCAGCCGGGCATGGTGGCACATGCCTGTAGTCCCAGCTACTCGGGAGGCTGAGGCAGGAGGATCGCTTGAGCCCAGGAGTCTGAGGTTGCTGTGAGCGAGGCTGATGCCATGGCACTCTAGCCTGGGCGACAGAGCCAGACTCTGTCGCCAAAAAAAAAAAAAAAAAAAAAAACACAAAACCTGCCTACATGTCAGATCTCCCTGCAGTCGGCGCGGCTGAGGCTGTGGGTCAGACGTGAGCTGAAAGGGTCACACAATAGGAGAAAAATCCTTCTCCTGTCACTACGTGTGACGCCCAGCGAGTCTTGCAGGTGGTGTCGACCCCGTTTTGCCGAGGAGAAGGCTTGAGCACGTGCTTTGGGTGGGATTATGGCAAAAAAGAGTGTGTGTGGGAGATTCGAACGTGCGGCCAGGGTCCCGACATCGAGTTCCCACTGGGGCATTTCGCGCTCGGTACTAGGTGCCTGGCTGCTTTTTTAAATGTCTCCACTAGGAGCCAATTTAGCGGTTCTATGTAAAAACGGGATGCATTCACTAGAATTCTCTAGAACACAGAACCAGCAGAGTGTGTGTCTGTGTATATATATATATATACACACAGGGAGAGATTCATTTTAACACAGGGACGGCCCCGCTGGGAAAAAAAAAAAAAATTCTTTCCCTTCGGGCCACGGTGTTGTAGTATGAAAATAGAATAAAGACTTCAAAACCAAAACGATCCTATTGATTGAAAAATGTGTTATGGTTTATTGTTTTCCGCGCGTGAGTGATACGCAACTGGAAAAATAGGTTTCGGCAGCTCCCAAGGGGAAGAGACGGATGCATGAGTTACACACACTTCACGAGGCCCTGGGCTCAAAACGAGTGTGAGTTAAATACAACTCACGGGGCAGTTAGCGTGGTAAGGAACTGGATCGCGTGATTGCAGACGCTGCTGTGTCCAAAATCGACAAAGCACGTCCGCAGGCTGCAGACCTGGGGCGACGTGACGTTCCGACGCGGTAGCTCGCGGCTCAAGGCCACCGGAATCCCACCTCCTTGGGGACCTTGGTCTTTTCTCTTCACACCTTCGACTGATTGAACACAGCCCGCCCACCTTGTGGAAGGAAGGTCGTCGTCGGCCGTACTCAAAGTCTCCGCACACCGACTCGTGGACCATTTCGGACAGAGGGTCGGTTCACATCCTGGTCGGGATATCGTCACATTTCATCATGCTACTGAGAACAGCATGCAATTTAACACGTATGAGTTGTTTATTTCTGGAGTTTTCCACTGAATATTTTCAGGCTACAGTTGACCACAGATAACTGAACCTTCAGATGGGGGCGGCGGGTGGTGACTACATTCGTTTACTTGACAGGTGATGGTTGTTTGGTGCTTGGTGGCTTGGACATGGGCGTGCCCCACAGGGCGCTGCCTGCAACCCCACAGCAAAGGACGGGGTCTCTCTCCAACCCGCTGAGCGTAAGTAATCGGAGAAGGCCCTGCGCTGTCCGGTCGGCCCCGCGCACACCCCCAGAAGAACTTCTTATCACCTTCTGTGTTACATCAAGTTCAAATCAACCTTTAACAAGAAAAGGACACACTTCTAGCTCTGACTCAGACGGGACAAAGGCAATATGTGTAACCTAAACATGTGTACCCCTGTAATACTCTGAAACAAAAACATATATATATTAATAAGAAAAGGAAAAGATACAGAAAGTGCAAAAGATGCTGATAAAAATGCACAAGCTGTCCCCCAGGCGGGAGGGGAGAAGCCAGGAGGAGAGGGTTCCGGTGGGATCCGCGCTGGGGACCGAGGCCAGGGTCGGTGGGGTCCGGGCTGCACGTGAGTGGGGTCTCCCTGGGCCTCTGTGCAGCCCTGCCCTGGCTCCGCACCCCACTAGCAGAACTGGCCTCTCCCACCTCCCGCCGCGTGTTGGGCTGGATCAGTGCCAGCTGCAAGGCTGGGAGACCTGTGGTCTCGGGGTGTCACGGCTGGGGTCTGGGGGTCCTCCCCGTTTACACCACACGGCACGTCCACGGACCCCACCTGCGAGAGCTCAGATCAGGGGCCACGTCCCGTGCTAGGGATGAGCTCGTGGGCCTGGTGTGGGACACGGATCTCCTCTCCCCAGGGGGACTCTCATATCCTAAAGCAACTGCGTATATAAGAGTTAGAGACAGAAGGAGAGAGAAATAGACACACACGTATCTAGACATGTACACACATGTAGATGTGTGCATATGTGGACATATACATACATATGTATGGTGTATGAACAGAGATGTATGTCTATAGAGAGATGTATACATATATACACATGTGTAGGTGTGTGTATACAGAATATGCATGTAGACAGATGTTGGTATATAGACATACACACATATACAAACACAAGTATACACATGTACACACGTATGTACATATGTGTTGGTGCGAGTATGCAGACATGGGTATATCTAGATAGACATGTATATAGAAAGACACACATATACACACATATGTAGATGTGTGCATATATACAAAGAGACATAGAGATGTACACATATGTAGATGTATACACACATATGTAATATATAGCCATGCACATGTAGAGAGATGTGTGTATATACAGACATAGGCATGTAGGCATGCAGATGTGTGCATCTAGAGAGACACATATGTGTAGAGACGTGTGCATACAGAGAGATGCACACATGTAGAGAAAGACATGCCTACGCAGAGACAGACACGTGTTCGGAGACACACGCATACACATACACACTTGTTTCTTTCTTCAGAGAAGTCAGCGACCTTCAGCTCATTGTAAGATGCAAATAAATATCCGGCGCAAGGCCCCGTTCCTGCACTCTCTGTGCCCGCGCTTGTTTGGATTTCAGAGCGCGGCACCTGACCTGAATTCCGACATGTTCTACATAACAATCTCCAATATTTTCTGCATGTGTGTTCGTGTGTGCATATTTGTATGTGTGTATGTGTTCGTGTGTGTGCATTTGTGTGAGCGTGTGTGTCTGCAGGCGCAAGGTGGAAGGTCAGGTCGATACACCAGCAGCAGGACGGGGAAGCCAGGGGGGCCCAAACCCACATCTTCCCGCGACCGACACCGCCCAGAGCCCGGGCAGGCTGGACCCGTGCAGCCCTGAGGAAGGACAGGCGGGGGAACTGTCCCAAACAAGAACCTTGCCGGTCAGCCAAGTGCATGCACTGTAAACCCATCAGGAGTTTCTTGTTGCAACGTAGGCCTCCATACGCCCGCCTGCATCTCACACCGCTTTAGCTCGAGATCGCCCCACGTCCTCTCGGATAGAAACGCTGCCAGTCTCAGGTGTGGGCAGGAGAGCTGGAAAGCAAAACACCCCCCCAAAAATCCACACAGCTGTGCACCACGTAACAACATTGTGGTCAACAACAGAACGCATCTACAACAGTGGTCCCATTAGAGTATGACGGAGCTGAAAGTCCCTACCACCGAGTGATGTCGTAGCCGTCATAACAGCCTAGCACAGGGCATTACCTGTCCCATGTCTGCATATGTTTGGAGACACAAGTACTTACCATCGTGTGACAATCGCCTACAGAAAGGAGCTGCACAGGTTTGCAGCCCAGGAGCAAAACGTTGCCCCGTACAGCCTAGGTGTGTAGCAGGCTGTATCACCTAGGATCCTGTAAGTGCACTCTATGTTATACACATAAGGACAAAGTCACGCATTTCTTAGAACATATTTGCATCGTTAAACAACTCATGGCTGTAATGACCGGTAATTTGGCAGAAGGAGTAAAATCCCTGGGCAGAGAGAACACAAACACAGCATCCAACGAGGTGAAGTGAGTTCTCACAGAGTTGAACCATCACTAGGCACGACACGGTGTCTATCTGAGACCCAGCGTGGCCCCTCTCCCCCTGTGTCACGGAGAAAACATTTATTGCTGTCGACCTTGGTGCTGCGAAACCTGATTAATCAGACAGACGTCGTAAAACCCCATTATGTTGGCCTCTGCGTTAAGCATGGAGGGTGAGACACCATGACATCCCTGGAGAGGCACCACCTGTGCCCACAGCCAGATGATTTGCTCATTTCCTTAGACACCTGTTGCATGCAGATGTGCACAGCTGTTCTATAAACAGAAAGTGCACAGGTGCGTCATGTGTGATGAGGGCGCCACAGGGGAATAAAACATTCAAGGTTCGCCAAGATGTGCCAGTCAGAGAATAGAGTATGAGCAGACTCATGGGCAGTGTCCACGTGAGGGCTACAGATTTTGGAAGGACACAGCCAGAGAAGGTGCCGGGACAGGGCGCCATGAAGTCCTCTTGTTGGTAGAACAGAGATGAGAGAGAAAGCCCTGGGATTCTCTTCTCAGACCGGCTCCCAGGGAAGTATGAGAGGCGTGTACTGTGAGGATACATCCCAACACGGGTGGGTCCCTGTGGTCGCAGAGTAGGGATGTTCAGCGGCATTCGGGGGCGGGGGGGGGGGGTTGAGGAACCTCAACGCTCAATGCAGGCAGCTGCGAGTGGCCTGCCATTCTGCAAGACACTCACAGCAAGATGGCACCATAAGAGCTGTGTGTGATGTCGAGCAGGCATGACTCACCCAGATTCAGTAGACACATTCATCGTTTCTCACACACACCATATTGTAGGTTCTGTGGATTGAATTTCTTAGCAAAACTCACTGGTCCTATATCAAATAGTTTCGAGTGGACAGGTGGACAGGATGGGCCTCCTGGGAAGAGTCTATGAAACCGGGCACAGAAGAGATCACGTGAAAATACAAGAGTTTGGGTGCACCTTGTGAACAAATGACAAGATTGAAGGTTCGTGAGCCTGGATGTTGATGTTTTATTTCAAAAGATTGTAAAGGAGGAAGGGACAGATAGTCTTCAACTTACTGAGGTGGCTGGATAGATGGATGGAAGAGTGGATGGGTGGGTGGATGGATGGATGAATTGAAGGATGGATGGGTAGATGGATGGATAGATGAATGGATGAGTGGGTAGATGGATGGATGGATGGGTGAGTGGATGGATGGGTGATGGACGGATGGATGGATGGACATATGGATGCATCAAAAGGTAGATGGATGGATCAAAGAATGGATAGGATGGATGAATAGATGGATGGATGGATCAAAGGATGAATGGATGGATGGTTGGATGGATGGGCAGATGGATAAGTAGATGGATGGATCAAAGGATAGATGGATGGATCAAAGGATGAATGGATGGATGGTTAGATGGATGGGCAGATGGATAAGTAGATGGATGGATTGAAAGATGGATGGATCAAAGGATAGATGTGAGGGTGGATAGATGGGTGGGTGGATGATGGATAGGTGGTGGGTGGATGCATGGAAGAATGAATGGATAAAGGGATAGACAGGTGGATGAATGGGCAGATATGTAAGAAAAAATTGCATCTTTGTGTATATATGTCTAGAGTATACCGATCCAGGTTTTAGAAAGCTGGGATTCCTCCCCAAATTTCTTTAGTGTCATCCAGGAACTCCCTGGGTCCTTGTTTATGGAGAGACAGGGCAGTCTACTTTTAAGTCATTCAAAGTTTAACTGTGTGTTTTTTCATACAGGGAATTTTTAAACAGGAGAAAACTCTCCTTGCCTTATTTATCTTCATAAGTAGGTTAGGTATTTTCTCTTAAAAACCTTATATTTTCTTTGCCTGAGGAAATAAATAGGGATGGCTGAAATTTGTTCGGGAAACTAATCAGCCGGTATAGCCAGAGAAACGTCGATGTAAGCAGAAAAAGAACTTGGACGTAGCAAGAGCAGCCTAATTAATTTACTGATCTGTGCAGGCTCTGCCAATGAGTGGGAACACTGCTCTGCGTTACACGGCAAAGGTGGGGCGTTTAATCCCAGGAGTTGCACATTTCATAGCGACGTCTGTGGAAGTTATGAACAGCTGATTAGCGCAGTTCAGAAATACAGAAAGCCCGCAGGCAGCTCAGTCCTCTAAATTGTGTCAACGAAGTTAAGAGCAGTGACCAAAGAAATCCATGATCAGGGACATAATGCATCCATCGTCACAGGGATGGATCGAAAGATGGATGGAGAGATAGATGGATGGATCAAAGGGTGGATGGATGGATAGATGGACAGATGGATGAATCAAAGCATGGATGGAGGGATGGATGGATGGATGGATGGATCAAAGGATGGATGGATGGATGGATGGACAGATGGACAAATCAAAGCATGGATGGATGGATGGATGGATGGATCAAAGGATGGATGGATGGATGGATGGTTGGATGGTTGGGTGGTGAGGGAAAGATAGCTGCCAAGTTCAGCAAATGGGCCCTTGCCAACCAGGAGATCAAAATGATAAAGTCCACTGGACTTTATCACCTGGAATTCATCTCATTCATTAGCTCCAGAACATCCTCTTCTTCCCAAACTGAAACTCTATCCCCATGAAACACTAACTCCCCCTCTGCCTCCCCAGCCCCATCCTACTTTCTGTCTATATGGATTTGACAACTCTGGGGACTTCATGTAAGGAGGACAGTATGGTATTTGTCCTTTTGTGTCTGGCTACTTTCTCTTGGCATGATGTCATCGAGGTTCATGCACATTGTAGCAGGTGTCAGAACCTCATTGCTTTTTAATGGCGGAATAATATTCCATTGTTTGGATTGACCACACTTTCTTCACCCATTTATCCATGGATGGGAACTTAGGTTGCTTCTACCTTTTTGGCTATCATAAATAATGTTGGAGAGCATCATTTATTTTATGGGATCTGCTTTAGTTTAAAGCACTGTAAACCTTTAAAGGATCTTCAGAAAACAGGCCAACTCTGATGACTTTTCAGAAGCACCTTGCTTCTGAATTTGAAAGATCCCCAAACTAGAACTCAAATAGAATCTCGTGATTCCCCCTAAAGCCTGTCTGTCTAGGCAGCATATATCTGAGGATTTCTCAGTCCCACCCCAAGAAGGAGCACTGGGTCCGTCAGTCATCCATCTGTGCATAACAACTTCAGAGGGTGGGAGAAGGTGTTTGGAACCATGAGAGACACCTAGAAAAATGAGACATCCTTTAGGAGTTTATAATCTCGTGGAAATAACATGCATAGGCAGAAAACAATGATTTGTAATACAAGCATTGAATAAGCCTCCCATGAGAGAAGCCCTTGGAAAGGAGTGAGAGAATTCTTTGGGTTTATTTCCAGGGTGGCAGTTCCCAAAGACTATACAAGTGAGCCCAAGTCTTCACAAGTAGGCAGAAGAGACAGGAGGGGAAAGCCGATTGGTAGGAAAATACTGGTAGAAATATAAATTGATAGGAAAATAAATTATCTGATAACACTCGATGGACAGGACAGGGGTGACAATTTGTCTCTGGAGCCAACTCAGTTTGATCCATCAAGCATTTACTGAGCAAATACTACGTGCAAGAAACAGGGATGAACGATACAGGATTACGAAGTCCACCCAAGCCACCCAAGTGTCCATCGATAAATTGCATTCTCAGCATACAGCGGAATATTATGCAGCCATCAAAAGGAGCAAAGTCCTGATCCACACGACCCTGTGGGGTGGAGAGAAGCTGTAGGGGCCGCCTTTCGACGTGAACCACCTGTTTTATTAATAAAGTGAACCTCTTTTGTATCCAAATAGGACCAAACTCAGAACTCACCGAGGTAACAAGATTTCTGTTGGGCAGAGAGGATTCCTAGACCCAGTGGACATCCCCAGCTCCTACTCACGCTGCTCATGCAATAATCTCCATCTATAGTAAAGAGAAATTTCACCCCCTGTGGAAGGTCAGCCAACCACAAAGTCGGGGGCCACACAGCCCCGAGACCACCCTCACTTCTGACACCAACCGCAAATCGAGGGGTCGCCCAACACGTACAGAATTCACTGAAAGCTGTCGTACGCACGAGTGCGGTTTATCACAGGAAAAGGACACGCTAAAATCAGCCCAGGGAGGAGGTGCATGGGACAGGGTCCAGGAAAAAGAAGCACAAATGAAGGTTTTGGTTTTCCCTCCCCGTGGAGGGTGGGCAGTGTTACTTTCTAGCAAGATGCATTGCAGACTACCAACCTGGGAAGCCCACCCAAGCCTCTCTGCTCAGGGCTCTCATGGGGGCTCCAACACATCACCATGACTCATTGATTATTGATTGATTGCCCATGTGACCCACCTCTGTCCCTAGATCGATGGATACCTCGTACCGCCAAGTCCCCACCCTAAATCACATTGCGACTGCCCGGTGTGCCTAATCCCCGCCGGAAGGCCATCCCCACCTGAAATCACATTGTCACAATGTCCGGTGTGACCTAAGTCACCCTCATTCCCCCAGCAAACAAAGACACTCTTCCCAGGCGTGACATCCTAAGAGCTCAGAGGTGACCTCCCAAAAGTCAAGGGCAAAGGCCAGACCCTTTTCGGGGCAAGCATGAGTCTCTGCTACACATTCACAAAAAAAAAAAAGTCAGCTTTTTCCCCGCTACATACAAAGACCTGAGTGCCACAAAACAAAAGCAAGTGGCGTCATGTTACATTTCTGGTGTCTGTGAATCACAGCCACCGCCCCCGCTTTGGATTCCCCGGTGGGGTCTAGGAATCCACGACGCCCACGGCCCCCGCCGGCCACGACGCCTGGTCCCGGCCGCACAAGCTAGTGCGGCAAATGGGAGGCAGACGGCCCAGCCAGCGCCGCCGCTCGGGGACCCCCGGCCTCCCAGGCCAGCCGGCGACGTCCCCTTTCTTGGGAGATTAAGACCCTATTTGTTCCCGTGATTTGCTGCTTCATTCCTAATGATCTACTGCTCCGCTCCAAAGCCGTCTTGCTGACAGCGGATGCCAAGTGTGATTAGGGTCCCCGGGAGAGATGCTCACCCCACCCTCGGCGTGCGTGGCATCTAATCACTTCTCAGACAGACCGCGCGGTCCCCCGACAGCCGGCACCCCCCGCTCCCCGCGCCCGTCTGCAGAGAGAGAGGGACGCCAGACGAGGAAAATAGGCCTCTCTGCAGCTCTCACGGGCCAAAACCAAAGATGACATGTTTACATAATTGGGTACACGTCTCACTTTTTCACTCCCCATCTTCTACCCGTCAGGGTGACGCAGCCCCGCTCCCTCACCCCGCCCCCGCTGGGGGATAAAAAGGCAGAAATGTGGACATCAGAGTCCATTTGTTTTCCCTAAAATCATCCAAGACCTCAGACAGCTCCCGCCTGGCCGCCGAGGTCCTGGAGCCGGCGTTAGGCGGGGTGCACGTTCCATCGACGTTAATGAGCAGGCGAAAGGGCAGGTAGGACAGTCTGAAGGGCTCACGGGCACGGAGATCTTGAACCCTAACAGCGAGGGGGCAGGTGTGCGCCTGGTCCCGACACGGTAGCGATGCCCACGCCGGCTGCACCCTGCTGGCAAGAGAGCAGCGTGTGCAGACGCACGTCGGCTGGAAGCTGCAGGCCGGCCGCGGCTCCCAGGTCGAGGGTAACCCTTGCATGCCACCCCGGGCCACGCACAAACCGTCCTCTGCCATCTCAGCGCCTCTTGGTACTTTCCCCCACCTCGTGTCTCCCAGGACCCTGAACACAAGTCTCAGGGCAAACCACATCCAAACACCCAAGGGACAAGATTCTCTCCTCCCCGGGGGCCGAGGGGGCAGCGGCTGTTTGATTTTCACGCCTGGAGCACGTGGTGGCCTCTGGTGTTTCTCAAATCATCTCCGACCATCTCTCAAAGGCACACACACACATACAAAAAAAAAAAGCACACACACACACACGCTTTTTTCAATTTTTTTACCAAAGCCCTTTAAACCCATGCACTGAGAAGTAAATTGAAGCCACATGTGTCCGAGGCGTTTAGACTTCACTCATCGAAATGTCGCTGGGTCAGGATGGCTAGATTTCAGGACGCTTTAGGGACTGTCAGTCCCTTTGAGCCAGGGAGAAGAACTGTGTTAGCAGATATCTCTCATCATGCCAGAGAGAGGGCTGAGCTCTCCGGAGAACACAGACACGCACAGAAACAACAGAGAAAAAAGGTGGCAAAGGTTGAACAGGGTGAATGTGGATCAAACGTTTCCACTTAGCTCTGGCGACTGAAACAGGAAAAACACTCTAAGCCTTCGCAGAGGGAACCTCACACCTCTTGAGCGATGGCGCAGCTCCAGAAAAGCCGCTGTCTGCAGAAAAATGAGATCTTCGCCCCGCTGCCACGTCCAAGCCGACAGGGCACAAGCATCTCCAGCATCCTCGAGTCATCATGTTAGGTTGGGAGTGGGGTGAGCCCGTACCACAGCCCCTCTTCTTTTTTTTTTTTAAGACAGAGTCTGACTCTGTTGCCCAGGCTAGAGTGCCGTGGCGTCAGCCTCGCTCACAGCAACCTCAACTCCTGGGCTCAAGCAATCCTCCTACCTCAGCCTCCCGAGTAGCTGGGACTACAGGCATGCGCCACCATGCCCGGCTAATTTTTTCTATATATATTTTTAGTTGTCCAGCTAATTTCTTTCTATTTTTTAGTAGAGACGGGGTCTCGCTCTTGCTCAGGCTGGCCTTGAACTCCTGACGTTGAGCGATCCTCCCACCTCGGCCTCCCAGAGTGCTGGGATGACAGGCGTGAGCCACCGCCCCTTCTAAAATAAATGTAGTCACATGATTTAGGACCAGGCAAACGTCCCTGGGGTTGGCTCTGCTTTTGCAGTTTTGAAAACTAAAGCTTTAAACAGCAAGCCCCACATAACAACACTCAATCTCTGACATGGGCAGAAATGCCAAACACCACTGCAAAACATGCAGGAGTGCCCTGTTATCCATGGGGAAATGCATCCCAGGACCTCCAGTGGATGCCTGAAACCACAGACAGTCCCGAACCCTATATATGCACGATGATTTTTCCTAGACGTGCATACCAATGATCAAGTTTAATTTATCCATTAGGCACAGCGAGAGATTAACAGCGATAACTAGTAACAAAACAGAATTATAACAATATGCCAGCATCACTGCTCTTGCACTTTGGGGCCATTATGAAGTAGAACGAGGGTCCCTTGAACCCAAGCGCTGCGATACCTCAACAGGTGTCCACGAAGTGACGAACGGGCAGGGAGCGTCCACAGCGTGCAGACACTGAACAAAGGAATGAGTCACATCTGGGCAGGATGGAGCAGGATGGTGAGGGATTCCATCACGCTGCTTAGAAGAGCATGCAATTTAAAGAGCACAACAGGCCGGGCGCGGTGGCTCACGCCTGTCATCCCAGCACTCTGGGAGGCCGAGGCGGGAGGATCGCTCGAGGTCAGGAGTTGGAGACCAGCCTGAGCAAGAGCGAGACCCCGTCTCTACTAAAAATAGAAAGAAATTAGCTGGACAGCTAAAAACATATATATAGAAAAAATTAGCCGGGCGTGGTGGCACATGCCTGTAGTCCCAGCTACTCGGGAGGCTGAGGCAGGAGGATCGCTTGAGCCCAGGAGTTGAGGTTGCTGTGAGCGAGGCTGATGCCACGGCACTCTAGCCTGGGCAACAGAGGCTCGGTCTCAAAAAAAAAAAAAGGGGGGGCTGTGGTACAGGCTCACCCCCACTCCCAACCCAACACGATGACTCGAGGATGCTGGAGATGCTCGCGCCCTGTCGGCTTGGACGTGGCAGCGGGGCAAAGATCTCATTTTTCTGCAGACAGCAGCTTTTCTGGAGCTGCGCCATCTCCCAAGGAGGTGTGAGGTTCCTTCTGCGAAGGCTTCGAGTGTTTTCCCTGTTTCAATCGTCAGGGCTAAGTGGAAACATTTCATCCACATTCACCCTGTTCGATTTTTGCGACCTTTTTTCTCTGTTGTTTTTGTGCGTGTCTGTGTTTTCCCGAATTGTTTATTTCTGGAATTTTCTACGTGATATTTGCAGGCTGTGGTTGCCTGCAGGTCACTGAAACTGCGCCAAGGGAGAGCCTGATGTTTATCGCTTAGTTGTCACGGTTGCGGGGATTCTAAAGAATGATCATACCCGGTTATTGTCAAGATTGTGGAGGACACAGACAGCTACGTCTCTGGCAGGGGGGGAATTAGTAGTTCAGGTAAGTGGAGATGAAGTCAATGTCACGCGTAAAATGTCCCTGGAAAAAAACAAACCCCTTTGACCTGATAATCCCATCAATACACAGATACGTCAGAAAGGGCAGATGCAAGTATCTTTCTACTGACGTTTGTGTCGCACAGGAGGGTTAAATAAGTGAGTAAACTCATGCACGACGATACTATGTTGCCACTAAATAACTGTTGACTGGTAATTAATTAACAGGACCAGAGAGCCAGGAATGAAAATCTAGACATCACCCCTGCCCTCATAGAATTTGCAGCCTATCAAATGTTACTACTAACAGATTAGAATCTAGATAATTCACATAGTCACAAATAAGGAAAATTATCCATGTTCACTGTTGAATTTTAAACAGCAGGGAACAAGCTAGGCCTGCTACATGTTCCTGGTGTGTGTTGGTTTGCATACGTATATTTTTATTTTATACATTTATTTTATTGTATACACATATTTTATTTTTATTTTATACCCATATTTTTATTTTATTTTATATCAGTTAAAACTCATAATGTTAGAGAACCAGAAGTCCATGTTGATTATGTTTTCGTAGTGAGATTATAGTTGAACTTTTTCTTCTTCTTTTTCTCTTCTTCATTTTTCTTTTTTAAGCAAACAGCGCTGCTTGTATACTAGTATGGGGGGAGAAAAAACAGCTGTTTACTTTCTCTAATATTCTGCCTGCAATTAGGATATACTGCCACCAACTGGTGCTTGGTTGGGACATAATAGTCCCCACACCCTGGTGAATTAAAATTCAGTTAGGACGAAAAGGCAAGATCCAAATGGAATGTCTGTGAAGACTTCTTGAAGCGGAACGTGCCTGGGTTGATTTAGAATACAGGCAGAGGCCGGGCGCGGTGGCTCACACCTGTCATCCCAGCACTCTGGGAGGCCGAGGTGGGCGGATCGCTTGAGGTCAGGAGTTCGAGACCAGCCTGAGCAAGAGCGAGACCCCCGTCTCTACTAAAAATAGAAAGAATTATATGGACGGCTAAAAATATATATAGAAAAAATTAGCCGGGCGTGGTGGCACATGCCTGTAGTCCCAGCTACCCGGGAGGCTGAGGCAGAAGGATCGCTTGAGCCCAGGAGTTGGAGGTTGCTGTGAGCTAGGCTGACGCCACGGCACTCTAGCCCGGGTGACAGAGTGAGACTCTGTCTCAAAAAAAAAAAAAAAAAAAAAAAATAGAATAGAGGCAGAGAGCAATTTAACCACAGTAACACAAGGTTGGTGGGGGGCAGTCTGGGGTGCCCCCCACACCTGGGGGTCCCTGCTGGTGGGTCTGGTTGGACCCAAGGACCACCCACCATGAGCGGTGGCACCTGTCTTGCTTCTCTTAGTGGGGCTGAAGGCGGGAGGGCCAAACCCGTGCTAACCCTGACCCTAACCCAGTGCTTTGGCTCAGGACCCCCTTACGACACCCCGGCACCCACGACTGGGTTCGCTCCTTGACCAGGTAACGAGCCCGATGGCACAGGCACACGCCGTTGGCGCTGACCGAGTCTCAGCCCCAAGCTTGAGTGTTACCACCACCTCCCGGACACGAGGACCCCCCTTGCCCTCATCGGATACCCCCGAGTTCGGAAGGCCGTCCGTGCACCTGTCTCCCCAAAGTGGGGCCCTCATCCCCAGCCCACACCTGCCGGCCGGCGGCCACCTGCTCACCTGCCCTGGTGCATTGCTGTCCTGAGGCCACTGCGACACGTGACCACAAGCCGGGTGCCTTAAAACAACACGACTCCCTCCTCCCAAGCGTGAAGCCAAGACGCGGGCGGGGTTGGCTCCTCCTGCAGGCTCTAGGGGACAGAATCTCGTCCAGGTGTCTCTCCAAGTTCTGGTTGTTGCTGGACAGCCCTGGCTGGTGGCCACATCTCTCCAATCTCTGCCTTTGTCTTCCTGTGTGACCTTCTCCTCTGTGTCTGTGTCCCCTTTCCCTCGCAAGGACACCAACCATTGGACTAGGACCCACCCTACTCCAGAATGGACTCATCTTAGGTACGTCGGCACTGACCCTATCTCCAAACAGTGCCCTACAAGGCTCCAGCATCGGCCCGGTCACCTCACCCGCTCACCACGCGACACCTGGTGGCAAAGGTGTGTCTCCCTGTGCACCTGTCTCTCTCAGGAGCAACCTGTACTAACACATCCTTTCTTCAGCCCATCCACAGGGTCACCCTTTACGTACAGATATCCTGACACCAGGCCATTTTCTCTTTCCTCGTTAGCCGACAGACACTGAGTCGACGTCTACATGACCATTATAATATCATCACAGCTAATTCCTAACTGGCACGGTCGTTATTAATCACCCTCATGACACGCAGCACTTTATAAAAATCACAACAGCTCTCCTGACTACATGACTTGGAAGCTATGCCAACTGCTTTGTGCAGGGTTTCTCTGCTACCCTCACCCCCATCTCACGGTGGGAGATGTGGTGTCGGGCTCTGAGCCCCCCGTGACAGGCAGAGTGACATGTTCACGTCTGAATCTCTGGAACGTGTGGGTACGTCTGGTTACCTGGGAAGTGGGACTTTGCAGATGGGATTTAGTTAAGGGCCTTTTTTTTTTTTTTTTGAGATGGAGTCTCACTCCGTCACCCAGGCTACAGTGCTGTGGCATCATCATAGCTCACAGCAGCCTCCACCTCCTGGGCTCAAGCCATCCTCCTGCCTCAGCCTCCCGAGTAGCTGAGACTACAGGCATGCGCCACCACGCCCGGCTAATTTTTTCTATATATATTTTTAGTTGTCCAGCTAATTTCTTTCTATTTTTAGTAGAGACAGGGGTCTCGCTCTTGCTCAGGCTGGTCTCAAACTCCTCAGCTGAAATGATCTTCCCCTCTTGGCCCCCAGCATGCTGGGATTATAGATGTGACCCACCGTGCCCAGCCGTCAGTGCTCGGGAAGGCAGGCGCCCTCCGTAAGACAAGCAAACACATCCTCCTGCGCCATCCAGAAGGAACCAGCCCGGCCGAAGCCTTGATTTTAGCCCAGTGAGACCCATTTTGCACTCTGGCCTTCAGAACTGCAAGAGGAGAAATTTGCATGTTCGAAGCTGCCCCGTTTGTGATCATTTGTTAGAGCAGCCTCAGGAAATGCACACAACCCCCAAACGCTCAGAGGTTAAATGCTCCAAGGTCAAACACCACATAGGGGAGAAGACCAGGGGGTTAAACCGAGGCCAATTAACTGCGAAGCCAAGTCCAATCTCGCCTCCCCACCCCCCCGAAACCCACATAGAACAGCATCCAACTCTGAATACTGCAGAAACACAAAACAAAGCTGCAAGATACAGTAACAGCTCACTTTGCACAGTGGCAAGGATTTAAAAGGACGGTCACACCCGGTATTGTCCCGATTGCGGGCTGCAGGGACCCTGGTGCTAAGGAAAACCACACAGGAAGTAGAAGAAACAGGCCGTGAGCAAAGAAATGTTGAATCTCTGCAAGACGAGCCTCCCGTCCAAGAAGCACCCTGACACCACAAACCTCACAAAGTCTGGATTGTCGTATGACAATAGGAACAAAAAGATGTGTCCTGCGTGAGTGGGCTCCGTGCGGGAGGGTCCCGGAGGTGGATTTGGGGCAGGGAGCAGGGAACTGGCCTGAGCACACCCGACCGAGTTGTGTCCACTTCTCTCTCCTCGGGGGGCTGCTCCGAGCTCCAACCGGGAGCCCCAGCCGTCCCCAGGGGCCCCCGCTGGGCTGACCCTGCCATCAGCATTGGTGCCCTGTCCCAGCCCAGAGTGTGGGGGTCTCCGCCACCATCCTCTCACCTGCACCCGCTGCAGTGTCAGGGGTCCCCGAAGCCGCCCGCACTTCTGAAACCAACTGCAAATTCTCACGTCCCCCCAGACCACCCTCGGGTTTGGCGATGTGCCGGAAGGACTCGCAGAACCTTGCCAAGCCGCTGGCCTCGCGGTCTCATTCCCATGAAAGCGCACGTTCAAACCCGTCCAGGGTGCTTACGGGGGGTCCGCCACGTCCGCTCGGCTGACACCTGTGTGCGGGAAGAGCCCCCGGGAGGCCCCCGGCACGCGGTCACCTTGAGAGCTTCACGCCAAGGCACGGGGCCCCGCGAGCCTGTCTGCGATCTGTCCTCCCACAGGGACCCAGGGTCCCCAAGAGGGGACAACACAGCTCATGCATCTCAGGGGTGGCCCAGGACCGGGATGAATAGCGCTCCCCGAAATTTACATCCTCCTGGAAGCCCAGCATGAGGCCTTATTTGGAATTAGCATCGGGAACCTCAAAACGGGCGTTATGTGGGATCAGGGTCGGTGCGGAGGTAATGAGTTCAGCGAGGTCATCCTGCTGTAGGGTGGCCCCCCGGGCGGCCCCCGGGCGGCCCCCGGTGACTTCATTGGGACGGAGAGGCACGCGCGTGCAGAGAAGGACACAGAAGCACAGGCCGGAGGGACGCGGCCACAAGCCCGGCAACACCCAGGACGGCCCGTGGCTGTGGGAAGCTGGGGGAGAAGCCTCCAGAAGGAACCGGACCTGCCGACACCTGGGCTTTGGGCTTCTGGTCTCCAGCACGGTGGGACAGGGGGTCTGTGTTGTCCGAGCCACCCGGTGTGTGAGAAGTTGTGACGGCGGCCCCAGGACACTGACACGGATGTGTCCTCCTGGGAGAATGTGCTCTGAGGCTCCGTCTGGGACAGTTTTCCTGGGACGGCTTGCGGGGGCTCTTCAGCTCCTTCCGTTCCTGTAACACGTGGTCTGTGTCTCTCTGAAATGTGTGTGGGTCCCATCGCCGAGGGTCTGTCACGTACGTAGGGACTGGAGTCCACGCAACACGACAAATCCGTCAGCTGGAATCACCCAACGTCAGAGCACAGAAGGATTCCCAAGCAGTTCCCTCTGTTCCTGCTCGGTACATATTGGCTCTCTCTTTAAAGATAGTTATTATTTTATCTTATTATATTTTATTTTTTATTGTATTACATTATTTTATTTTTTATTATTTATGTCTTACTATTTATTTATATTTTACTATATTGCATTATTTTATTTTTTATGATTTATTTCCTATTATTTATTATTTATTTGTATTTTACTATTTATTTTTATTATATTGCATTATTTTAATTTTTATTATTTATTATTTATTTATATTTTACTATTTTTTATTGTATTGTATTATTTTATTTTTTATTATTTATTTATATTTTACTATTTATTTTTATTGTACTGCATTATTTTATTTTTTATTTCCCATTATTTGTTATTTATTTATATTTTACTATTTATTTTTTATTGTATTGTATCATTTTATTTTTTATTGTTTATTTCCCATTTATTTATATTTTACTATTTATTTTTATTGTATTGCATTATTTTATTTTTATTATTTATTTCTTATTTATTTATATTTTACTATTTATTTTTATTATATTGTATTATTTTATTTTTTATTATTTATTTATATTTTACTATTTATTTTTTATTGTATTGCATTATTTTATTTTTTATTATTTGTTTCTCATTTATTTATATTTTACTATTTATTTTTATTGTATTGCATTATTTTATTTCTTATTATTTATTTATTTACATTTTACTATTTATTTTTTATTGTATTGTTTTATTTTATTATTATTTTTTTGAGACAAGGTCTTACAGTGTCACTCAGGCTACAGTGCGGTGGTGTCAGCCTAGCTCACTGCAGCCTCCAACTCGCGGGCTCAAGCGATCCTCCTGCCTCAGCCTCCCAAGTAGCTGGGACTACAGGTGTGCACCACAACACTCAGCTAATTTTTTAACTTTTTGTAGAGATGGAGTCTCACTATGTTGCCCAGGTCAGCCTCGAACTCCTGGCCTCAAATGATCCTCCCACCTCGGCCTCCCGAAGTGCAAGACCATTATTTTAAATAATTTATTGTTGAATATTATTTTATAGTATAATAATATATTATTATAATATTAATAACATTTTAGTAATATCTAAAATCATTATCTTTTTTGGCAACTGTCTCATATTTTTAACAGTCGCCTGCAAACCTAGCCCAGACTTAAATTTATTTTTTTTCACATATTGTTTCAACTAAAAGAAGCCATCAGAGACTTCAGGATCCTACTTCAGAAAAAGAAAGTGAGGGTGAGAAACTGTGTTTGCTCAGAAACACTTCCTCTCTCCTGACAGCTGTGTGGGTTTCCTTCCCCTCTTACTTTGTTGCATTTTTAAAATTACATTCTATCCAGGCAAAGAATGAGAAGAAACATAAAGTTCTAACATCGCCTCCCGCCTCCTCCAAGACACATAGCGCCAGGACCCGGCATTTTTGGTTTGTTTTTTTCAAATGTGTGTCGCTAGGCTTTCTGCACCCTCATCCAAAAATACACCCTGATTGCACCAAGATGCATAAAGAGAAACTTTCTCTCTCACACACCCAGCTCATAATTCCAAACGCTTTAGCTCCCCCGAGTTAACTTTCGAAACGACGGCTTCTAGCCACGAAGAGCTCGTTTTGTGAATCCGCACGTCACGAGCAGTGTGACGCGTGCACCTCCACCATCGCGGCCCGGCCGGGCGCTTGCTGTAGCCTCCCCGCTCCCGCTTGACCCGGGACGGCACTTCTGCGCCCTCTCTGACCTCCCACCTCCCGGGACCCCCCGCCCCGCACGCGGCCCGCGCTTCCCTCCTCCAACATCCAAGAACAGGGCAGCAGGCGGCCGATCGGTGGCCGTTAACATCCTGATTTCTGTTACAACCGAAGCCCTGTCCTTGTTCATCCCAGCCAAGGACTCTGATGATCATCCTTTCAATAACCCCTTACAAGCTCGGGGCGGCCCCTTTATTTTTTTTTTTAAGTATTTTTCTTATTACTTTATTGATAACGGCAACTGTTTTCTCCCATAGGAAAAAATTCACCACCGCTGCTTCATAGCCTATAAAGTAAAATACAAGCAACAACTATGCATTGAAACCATCCTGGGTCTCCCCTTCCCGCCTGGTCTCGAATCCCAAACGCTTGGACACGGCTGTCGCCCACGTAGACTCTCCCACGGCGCCTGCTGTCCCGCGGGGCGTGGACCCTGCACCCCGCGCCCACCCCGGCCAGGACGGGGCACGCAAACCGTCAGGCGGGCCCAAGAGGCCCCCGGCTGGAACGCATTGGCCACCACAAAATTAGAGCAGGAATGTTCCCGGCCCGGAAACAGCATCACAGATGCTCACGGAGACCCGCCCTGCGCACAGCTGCCCTGGGGACTCTCGGGCAGAGCTGCCGCCCGCAGCGGGCCCGGCCCTTCCGGAGGGTTCCGGGCCCAGACAGGAGGGCGCTGGGGCCGCGGCGGGCCCTGGACTCCCTCCCACTTGGGGACGTGGCGGCCACAGCGCTGGCCCGTGGGCGGCCGCTCTCCAGGCCTGTCTCAGAACAGTGGGTGGTTCCCGTTTTTTTTTTTTTTTTTTTTCGTGTCTGTGTGTATGTGTGTTTCTTTTTTTTTTTTTTTCTTTCTTTTTTTAATTTTTAACACTTCTCGCGCACAATCCCATCTTGACTCAGGGATGCCACAAATCACCCGAGTAACGGGTCACACCCCCCTCCGGGCCCCGGGCCGCCCACGTTCATTCATTTTCTTGGCACGGCATGTATTAGTTTTAGGGAATTCGTTAAGTTTTCATTCGCCGGGAGATAAATTAAAGCCAAGCAAAGAAGGAGCCTGAACCGCGCCGGACGGTAGCGGGGCCGGAATTGCGACAGACCCTCAGCTCTCCCCGAGCAGCCACGCGTCATAAATATGTGGCCACGGCGTGCCGGGGACCCCGGGCGATGTTTGCTTCCGACCCACAAATCCAGAGGGGTCCCCTAACACCTCCTGCTAAGCCCACGTCACCAGAAGATTTACAACAGCCGCAGGTCGAGGCGAGGTCTCGTTACAAAAACTTTCTTCTTTGGGAAACGCAGGATGCGATAGAATTATAATTTAGCCGTGTTATGCAAAAGAAACCAGCCCGTGTTCGGAGCAGCCAGCTTTGCTAATTCTCAGGGCTTTAAATCTGCCTCCCTTCCTTGCAAAGCCACCCTGTCGGCCGAGGGCGGCTGCCACGGGGCCGGGATGTGGCCGGGCCCATCCACCACGTTCTGGAAGCTCCCTGCCCAAACAGGACTCTGAAAATCGCGCCTTATCCTCAACTCCCAGATGTTTCCAGAAAGTGGCTTCTCTTGCGTGGTCCAGCGTCCGAACAGCCGCCAACATCCCAGCTGATCGTCGGGGCGGAGAAGCCACGTGCAGAAAGTGGGACGTGAACCTCTCAGCTGTACTGTTGGATTCTTTTGCCAACAGACGGACATTGTGATTGAAGCAGGTAAGGTGGCCGGACGGAAGGAGGCAGGGGGACAAGACCACAGGTGCGGACCCATCTCAACCCGCCACGCACAGAGGATGCTCACCACGACCCCTGCTCAGAGAGTCACCCTGAGGCAGGCAGGGCACATCATGCCCCTGGAGACCTCGACACCTGTCCACGAGGCCGAACCCGGCACGAGCCTAGTCGGGGCCGGCTACTCCCTCCCCCTCGCACCCCACTTGCAAAAACTGCCAACTGCCAGTTACCCCAAAACCACCCACCTCGGGGCCCTCGGACTGCCAAAGATTGAAAACCCGTGAGTTCCAGCTTCTTCCCCAGGGGGCTCTGGGTGCCGCGAGATTTCCCCCTAAACGCGACGTAGAAGCAGTTTTTGAAACTTGTGCTTTTGCAAAACTGTATGAGCCTCTTCTGATCCCTGAAATAAAGACACCTGCACCCGAATGTTCATAGCAGCACAATTCACAACCGCAAAGATGCGGAAACAAGCCGAGCGCCCGTCCATCCACGGGTGGATTCACAAAATGTGATTGTGTGTACACCCTGGAGTCCTACTCAGCCACAAAAAAGGATCAACTAAATGCCTTTTGCAACAATTTGCATGGTGCTGGAGCCTGTTCTACTAAGCGAAGTATCACAAGAATGGAAAAACAAGCACCACACGGACTCACCATCCAATTTTCTAGTTATCTATGTATCTATCACCGACCTACCCATGTACCTTTAACTATCTATTATCTATTTACCTGTCTCTCACCTATCAATCTATACCTACCTATTACTTATGTATCTGACAGTGGTTCTCAACCGGGGACACCTTTGCCCCTGGGGGACAGAAACCTGGCACTGTCTGCAGGAGACATTGTCGGTTGACAATTAGGTGGCGGATGGTGCCGGATCTGGTGGGTGGGGCCCAGGGACGCTGCTCTGCCCCCCACACCCCCCAGGACGGCCGCCACACAGCCATTCCACCTGAAACTCCACGGGGCCACCCATGATTTAGCAGAGGACGAAGGTGTCTTTCCTCTGTGTCCTGCGTTTACCACAGGACCCGACACACCGCAGCTCACCCACCGGTCGATAGCTGTTGAGTGACCAAACAAATAACCAACACAGCCACAGGGACCTTGTCCTCTGTTTCCCCACAAACCTCCACCCACAACGCTCACACTTTTCCAGCATGTTCTGATCTCGCGTCTGCGCACGGCGCGGGTCCCTTAGACACAGACCAAGAGGGAAGGACGCTGTTGCAGGTCACGCGTGTGCTCCAAAGGCATCGTTCGCTGGCTCTTCCGAGCTCTGTCCCTACCGCTGGGCACACACGGGGCCCGGGCACCACTGTCCCACGCACGGGGGAGGCCTCACGCCTCCCGTTCCCCTCCAAGCGGCTCCCTGTCCACACCCCGATTGCTGCGAGGTCTTCAGACTCGTTTGTCCTTGTGCCACACACAGAGCGTCACCTCCTCCTGTGCTTTTAACTTGACCCCTGTGTTTTTAGGTGGCGTTTCCATAGGTGCAAAGAAAACAATGTCTCGTGCGTTGTAAATGTTGATATTTTAAAGTGCACATTACGCTCCCACTAAAAGGAACCAGAGCTTCTTGGAGAGAGGGATGATTCCAGAATGGAAGTGGGGAAAACGCAAGATGAGGCTGGAGGCTGCCGTTGTGCCCCGTGGGAAGGGACGTGGGAGACAGGTGGGCCCACGTGAAGGGCACTGAGGCAGCTTGAGGGCCCCCGTGAGCCATTAGGGCCAAACTAAACATGACAGAGGAAAAGAGGCCGGGCGCCGTGGCTCCCGCCTGCAATCCCAGCACTTTGGGAGGCCGAGGCAGGAGGATCGCTTGAGGCCAGGAGTTCGAGACCAGCCTGAGCAACATAGCAAGACCCCATGTCTACAAAAAATAGAAAAATTAGCCAGGCATCATGGTGCTGGCACCTGTAGTCCCAGCTACTTGGGAGGCTGAGGCAGGAGGATCGCCTGAGCCCAGGAGGTGGAGGCTGCAGTGAGCTGTGATGAAGCCACTGCATTCCAGCCTGGGGGACGGAGCAAGACTCTGTCTCTAAAAAAAAAAAAAAAAAAAAAAGACAAGATAACAAAAGGGAAAAGCAGATCAGATCAGCGGACACGTCTCTGAACACCCCCAAGGTCTTGGGGGGTCGGGCTGAGGCCGGGGCGGAGGGGACCCACCTGTGCCACCCACCTGGCTTGTCCTGTCGAAGGACCCTGCCTTGCACAGCCCACCCCCTTCCCACCGCCCCCGTATGTCACCACCATTTCTTTTTAATTTAATTTAATTTTCATTTTTTGCCCTCAGAGGAGCTGGACGCAGCTGGTCCCATCCCAGCGCCCCGTCCGCACGCCCCGAGGACCGTGATTAAATTTCCCTTCAGCTGCTGCCCGGGATCCTCAGGCTGCCGCGGCCGCATGCAAATCACACGCGGTTGGCATGCAAAGGCGCCGCGTCCCTCCGTGCGCTTTTCCACACCTGGACAGGGGCCTGGGGGCAGAAAGCCGGTGCCCCCAAGTCCCGGAGGAGCCAGCCAACACCACTGCTCTTTCACTCGGGGAAGGAACGTTCTGGATTTTCCCCTGGTCTAAGAGAGAGTCGAAAAGCAGCCCACCCTCCACGCAGGGTTAAAAATGCCACTTAAAAAAAAAAAAAAATCAGGAACCTGCCAGCCACAGGACTAGAGTCACCGCGGGGAGCTTTGAACAGTGCTCTCCTCACGCACAGGACCCTGGCAGCTCTGCCACTAAAAGGCTGATGTCAGAGCACTTGCTGGCTCAGTACTCACGCCGGGGTAGGGCGGTGTCCAACGAGCAAACTCCAAAACGTGGAGGAAAAAAAGTGGAGCCAGGCAGCTTAAAAAGGACAAATGAGGCTGGGCGCGGTGGTTCACGTCTGTAATTCCAGCACTCTGGGAGGCCGAGGCAGGAGGATGGCTTGAGGTCAGGAGTTCGAGACCAGCCTGAGCAAGAGCGCGACCCCGTCTCTATTAAAAATGGAAAAATTAGCTGGGCAACTAAAAATAGAAAGACAATTTTTTGGGCATGGTGGTGTGTGCGCCTGTAGTCCCAGCTACTGGGGAGGCTGAGGCAGGAGGATCGCTTGAGCCCGGGAGTTGGAGGCTGCAGTGAGCTAGGCTGACGCCACGGCACTCCAGCCTGGGTGACAGAGCGAGACCGTGTCTCAAAAAAAATATAAATAACTAAAGCGAATACAGTTAAAAAGGAGAATGCCCACTAAAAGGCAAAGAACTTGTGAAAGTTTTATACACACACACACACACGTAAAGCTAGAAGAAACCGCCCTGGAACAGAAGAAACGAAGGTGGGTGGGAAGAAGCTGGTCTTTCTCCACCAAGTATTTGTCCTAAGAGACGATAACACCAGCTGAACGCACGTAAAATGACTCAAAATCAAAGGCGTCCGTCCTCCGAGGTGCTCCGCACCCACGGCCTTGGGAAGAGGAGGATTTGAAGGTGTCACCATCCACAGGGGACGGCGTGGAGCCCACCCCTGTCTGTGACACGCGCCACCCTCCACGGCGCCCCAGAGAACCACTCCCCCGCACGGCGGTTTACTACAAGGGGCTGCCGAGGGCTTCGAACCAAACCTCAGAGGTTTCTCCTAGAGCTGCCGTAGCAAAAACGGCGCCCTCGTGGGGCTCGCCGCTGCGCACGTTGGCTCCGACACACGGATGTCCCTCGGGGTCCCCGGAGTGCAGGGGGTGTCACCACCCACTCCCGGGGGACCCCTCTGCCGGGCATCTCCCTCTCTCTCTCTCCGATCCCGGCGTCCAGCTGGAACCCACGACGGGACACACTGACCCGGCCGCTCCTCCACGGACCCGAAGCAGCAGCCTGGGGGTCACATCCTGGCACCCAGACCAGCCCGACACTTCCTGTCTCTGTCTTAAAAAAAAAAAAAAAATAGAAAAGAAAATAAGAGGAAATATGTCTTGCAGGAACCCAATGTGAATATCTCTTCATTGTATTTTTTTATGACTCTATGATGCCTTGTCTACAATGCTTACAAATAAACAGGTGTTTGTGAGGTATAAGCTCAGACACTTTTAATATCTTTCTCCAATCCCAGGGGGAGGAAAACACAATGTCTCAAAGCAGTGACTCCCTCCCTCCCTGCCTCTCTCCTTCTTTCTCTCCCTCCTTCCCTCTTCCCTCCTTCCCTCCTCCCTTCCCTCCCTCCTCCCTTCCTCCCTTCCCTCCCTCTTCCCTCCTTCCCTCCCTCCTCCCTTCCTCCCTTCCCTCCCTCTTCCCTCCTTCCCTCCCTCGCTCCTCCCTTCCCTCCTTCCCTCCTCCCTTTCTTTCAACACATCTGCACTTCCGAAACTTCCCTGCCCACTACACCGTCCGGCCCTTAACGACATTCATGAGCCACCCCTGTGAGCTTTGCGGGACACTCCGCCCCGTCCATGAACTGCCAAGTCTTGGAGCATCTACAGGACCCGTTTAGCTGGTGACAGAAACGCCTCCATCCGGTTTCTCCCTCCGCATCCTGGAGCTGAACTTGCTAAAAGACAGCTGGGGCCCTTCCGTCCCCTCCTCCGGTCCCCGCACCTGAGTCTTCCTTCCCGCATCGGTCTCCCCGGGGCCCTTCTCCCCGGGTTCTGCGTCCCAACGGGAGCGGCCGGCGGCGCCCCAGGAGCCGGGTGGACCTGCCGGGACCCGCCGGGACCCGCCATCCGTCACGGTCACGCACAGAATCCGGCCTGCGCTGCTCGGACAACGTCCCACTGTTGGCGGAGCTCTGCCCGTGCGCCTTAGACGCCAGCCGGGATTGCTACGGGCCCGGCCCGCGCCTGGACCGCGGGACACGCGACCGCAGACGTGGGGGGAAGAGACCAGGTGTGGAGAACTGAGCTGGAATGTTCCTCCCGGACGGAAACCCAGGGGGCTGAGCGCCGGCCGCGCACACCCGGCTGTCCCCAGCCTAACGCCCGTCAGAACGAACTGTCACCTCCCTGGTAAAGACACCAGCGGCCTCGCCTACCTCGCGGGGTGCGCAGCGCACGCAACCCTTTGATCTAGTTCCATTTGCTACTCTACGGTGCGTGAAGCTGTCACAGACGCAGGTGTCGGAAGACGGAAGACGGAGGACCCCCCTCTCCAACTGTTGGGGCCGCCGCGCAGCCTGATGGATGACGGAGAACACAAAAGCTTCGCCCCCACCCCGGACCCGCCAACACCCCGTCTCCTTCTCAGACGGGGGGCGCAGGCCCGGGCCCCACCACGCACACCCCGGCCTGTGCCGCAGGTTCGGCCAGAGCCGTCCCGGCCTGGCGCGCCCCGCTCCGATCCACCACGCTGCGTCCCTCGGACAAGCGCATTGACCCGCTTCGCAGAGACGCGGGCTGCAGGGCTCGGCGGCTGCGTGGAGGAGGAAGCCTCGCCCTGGGGTGGGGTCACCCGCCTGGACTGGGCTCCCGCGGCCCGCGCTGCGCTCCCCGCGTAACCAACCGCATACGAGAGGGTCGCAGTCACCGGAACGCCGCACGCTGCACGGCTGCGTCGCCCTGACTTCGGCGTCTGTTCTACGCCACCCGCCAGCCTGCCCAGCCGCCCCGTGTGACCCCCAGCCGCCCCGTGTGACCCCCAGCCTCCCCGTGTGACCCCCAGCCACCCCGTGTGACCCCCAGCCGCCCGTGTGACCCCCAGCCACCCCGTGTGACCCCCAGACGCCCCGTGTGACCCCCAGACGCCCCGTGTGACCCCCAGTCGCCCCGTGTGACCCCCAGCCGCCCCGTGTGACCCCCAGCCTCCCCGTGTGACCCCCAGCCACCCCGTGTGACCCCCAGCCGCCCGTGTGACCCCCAGCCACCCCGTGTGACCCCCAGACGCCCCGTGTGACCCCCAGACGCCCCGTGTGACCCCCAGCCTCCCCGTGTGACCCCCAGTCGCCCCGTGTGACCCCCAGCCTCCCGTGTCACCCCCAGCCACCCTGTGTGACCCCCAGCCACCCCATGTGACCCCCAGCCGCCCGTGTGACCCCCAGCAACCCGTGTGACCCCCAGCCTCCCGTGTCACCCCCAGCCACCCTGTGTGACCCCCAGACGCCCCGTGCGACCCCCCCAGCCGCCGCTGCTCCCCCGCCTTCCAGAGCCGGCCCCGACCACGGCGTCTGCCTCCAAAGTGGACGTTCCCATCTTCACTTTATTAACAGTTTTTTATTGAGATACAATTCCCACGCCGGGCGATTCACCCGTTTGAACGGTTGACCGGTTTTTAGGAGATTCACGACGCTGTGCAACCGCCGCCGCTGTCCGGTTCCAGAACATTCTCGGCACCCCGACAGGAGAGCTTGGACCCGTTGAGCAGTGAGGCCCCTCCCCCAGCCCCTGACAGCCACGAATCCACCGTGGATCTGCCTGTTGTGGATACTTTGTATACATGGAGCCGCACACAGTGTGTCTGGCGTCTCTCACGGAGCACGATGTCCCCAAGGCGCATCCAGGTCGCAGCAGATGTCAGAGCCTGGCTCCTTTTCAGGGCTGAGTAATATTCCACTGCGTGGCCGGACCACGTTGTCTCCATCCATCCGTGTGTGGGGGGATGCTTGGGTCGTTCCTGGCTTTGGGCTGCTGCCCTCAACATTCATCTACAGCACCTGTTTGAGCCTATTGTTCTTTTAAGAGTAAATGCCCAGAAAAGGAATTCCGGGTCATGTGGAAATTCTGTTTAAACTTTACAGAATCCTTTCAGTTTTCACTCGGGGGTGTTGTGGACAGTGGGGTGTGGGCAGGACCAGGGAGCCCCCAGACCCTGAGGGCAGGGAGACCCCCCACACACACCCGCCAAGGGGGGCTGAGCATAGCGAGTGCACGTCCTGGGCGGTGGGACCTGCAGCCCCCGGACCCACGCAGCAACGGGGACATCGGGGGCCAGGCACCTGCCACCCTCCCCTTACACGGACTCTGGAGGTTGCCCCTTGGTATAGACAGAACTGTGCACCCCAGAAAGATAAGCTCCAGTCCTTCTGCCACCCTGGTGCCAGGGGATGGGGACTTATTTGGAAATAGGGACTCTGCAGATGTTATCAGCTAAGATGAGACCATCCTGCATCAGGGAGGTCCCTAAACCCAATGACAAATGTCCTCCCAAGAGACAGCAGAAGAGACACAGACACAGAGGAGAAGCCACGTGGAGACGGAGGCAGAGACTGGAGTGACGCGGCCACAAGCCCAGGGACGCCTGGAGCCCCCAGGAGCCGGAAGATGGGCCCTGGGTGAGAGGAAACCAGGTGTGACCATAAAAGATCCGCGTGGGGACGGAAACCACCTGCCTTTGGCTGTGTCAACGTTGCTGTCCTGGTGGTGCTATCGCTGCTCCAGTTTTCCAAACTGCTGCCGTCGGGCAAAACCGTGCAAAGCGTGCAAGGGATCCCACTGCGTTATTTCGTAAAACTGCAGGTGAATCCACACTGACCTCCCCAAGATAAGCAAGTACACAGACAAAAATACATTTTGAATACTTTAAGAATGCACAGTGCTCAGACGCTGTTAAAATGCACCTTGCGGCTTTGCACAGATGGGGCATCTCGTACCTGGCGAGAGTTTTGCCACTTGAAAAGGGAGCATGTATTTCCTTGAGAAAAATTAAAGGTTACTTTTTTTTTTTAAATTAGAAGCTGCTTTTTAAAAGTAGAGTGCCGCAAAAAATAAAATAAATTAAGTTACAGTGGGTGGAAATGAGATCAAATCCTGAAGGAATTCGGAGATGGGAAATCACAGGGAAAAATGAAGACACTGTTTCTTGAATAAAATGGACGAGTGAGAGGATGACTAGCTCAACGCCAGGCTAGATCAATCCAGGAAGTCTTCCTGGAGGAGGTGGCGGTCGCCCACAATTTTATGCCCTCAAAAACGAAATTGAGAGGACAAAAATTAAAAAAAAAAAAAAAAAAGACCAATGTCACCATCCTTGAAATAAACCCCTGCGCATTGGGGGAGGTGGGTAAGAAATGAAATTAGTCCCTGGAACTATCATTCATTTGTGCTGCAAAGGCCCTGAGGCAGCAGGGAGCGTGTCTAGCCCATCCAAGGCACCTGGAGAGAAACGGTGTGGGGGAACCAAGGACAATAGGTCTCCTAGGTTGAGCCCAGTCTAGGAAAATCGAGGCAGGAAACGCCCCCGGGGGCACTTGTCACCCTCCGAGACTCCCTGCGTCTCTGTATCCACCAGCTGCTCTAACGTCTCAAGCTCATTCTCGGCTGAACTTCATTGCACGGGGTTGCCTTGGATTGAAGAAAAATAAATAGACGCTGAAAAATTATTTTCAGCCCACAAAGCTCGCACTGGCCCAGCCCATTCTTACCAACGGAGCGAAAACGGGATAAAAAGTTGCCGTCACCATCAATTCCTTGTTTAAAGGGTCACGAGATACAGTCAGTTTCAAAGGCGAGTAGCTGATGATTTTCCTGTGTTAATCTCAAATTTTTTTTAGTTAATAGACTTGTTTTTTACAGCAGTTTTGGAATTAGAGGGAAAAAAAAACGGGCAGAAAAGTACAGACAGGTCCCACAAACCGCTCAATTTCCCCTCTTGCTAACATGTTGCATTAGGACGGTGCTTTGTTACAGTAGCTCCACCAACGCTGATACAGTGTTACTCGCTAAAGTGCACGGTTTCCTAGAGATAAGAAATGCTGGCCCGGTGCAGTGGCTCACACCTGTAATCCTGGCACTCAGGGAGGCCGAGGCAGGAGGTTCACTTGAGGCCAGGAGTTCGAGACCAGCCTGAGCAAGAGTGAGACCCCATCTCTACTAAACATGTTTTTTTATTTATTAATTAAAAAATTGATACGTTAGCCATAGCTCACTTAGAATACAACGTTCCATACTTCCACCCAGCCAGGGCTGTACCTACTTTGCTCACTGTTTTTTTCTGTTTGTTTGTTTTTTTAATGTACATAGTTTCTCGACACCTAGTCACCCAGGTATCGCGCTTCCGGATGGGGCTAGAAACGGGGCTGATCGTTCTAATCTTTGGCAGAATCGTCACACAGGGATGGAGAAATGCAACGGCGAGGAGAAAGTGCTTGCAAGGAAAAAGGGCACCTGAGATTTTTTTTAATGAATGCAAAAAAAAAAAAAGTGCTGGAAATACGATCTGAATAGCACTCATTCACCACAGGCTTTAAAGAAAACACACGCAGCTCCAGGAAGAATTCTAGGGCAACGCCAGGGACGTCCGAACACACGTCGTAAATCACAACCACACTGAGATAAGTCCAATTGCCGATCCCTCTCCCTGAAATTCCAGTGGAAGCTTCCCAGGAAGCCCAAGCTGGATGCTCCCAGAGAAAAATGAACTTCTGTATGGTGAACTAGCACCTCCTGTATTACCCTGGATGGAGCTGGAGCCCATGCTACTAAGTGAAGCATCCCAAGAATGGAAAAACAAGCACCACATGGACTCATCATCAAATTGGTATTCACTGGCCAACACTTAAGTGCACATAGAGGAATAACATTCATCGGGTGTCGGGCAGGTGGGAGGGGAGGAGGGGATGGTTTTATTCACACCTAATGGGTGCGGTGTGCACCGTCTGGGGGATGGACACGCTTGTAGCTCTGACTCAGGTGGGGCGAAGGCAATGTATGTAACCTAAACATTTGCACCCCCATCATATGCTGAAATAAAAAAGAACAAACAGTAATAATACAAAAAAAAAAAAAACAAAGAAAGAAAAACAAACTTCTGCCTCTCCGCCAACCCAGGCAGACACCAGGCTGCGTTTTCCTCCCTTTGAGCTCCGGAAACGCCTTGTTTTCAGAATTCCATCTTCCCGCCTCCATCAAACATTTCTGGTTTGCGAAGGGCAAACATCATGAATGCAAGACCTCCCCCGCCCCGAGACTAAATCCACGAGCCCAGACCCCTTTCTGTGTGTGTCGGAGCGTCCAGCAAGCCAGCGAGAGCGCTTTGCACAGAGCGTCACCGAAACGCCCCGGCCTGGACGTGCGGTGACCGGTGAGCACACCCCGCCGGTGCGCGGGGCGGCGGAGGGTGAATTGAGCCCAGGGCGGCATATGATACCACTTACCCGGGTCCGAGAACAATCGCCTTGCCTATCACGTGGTTCTGAGCAAAGAATGTCAGGCCTCCGGAGGTCACCGCGGGGCCAGCCCTTAAACCAAGCTGGAGGTGCGGACGTCACCTGGAACATGTAGCCCCCCTCGCCGAGGCGTTTTCTAAACGCCTTTTCTAATAACCAGACACGGCTGGAAAGGCATTTTCCGAGGTGTCGGGAAAATACGTGAGATGCTGCAGGCTTTCTGCTTGAAAAAGAGAAATCTTTGGACTCTGCTGTTGGCGTGGATATCGTCCACCCCGCGCGGCTGCCTGTCCTCACCGTGGGGGGCTTTCAGGATAGCTGTTGCCAGGCACCCCCACCCCCACACACCTGCAGATGACAAACTTAGATTCTGCAGAGAAGGATAGGCTCGAGAAGGCAAATGAATCCACTCTGGGTTTGTGGGTGTATGAAGTGAAAACACGTCCAGAGAAGATCACAAAGCACAAATGGACAAGAATAGTAAAAAATGGGTCTAGAGTAGAACATCCTTAGTGCCCTAGACGGCTGTCACCACACACTCTCTGCCAGCAAAGACACCCTCCGTCTCCCCCCGGCACGTAAGTGTCACACTGACATTTGGGGATATTGGGGATCTTTTGTTTATTTGACGTTTTTTTATTTGCGACAGTCTCACTCTGTCACCAACGCTGGAGTGCCGTGGCATCATCCTAGCTCACTGCAGCCTCCACCTCCTGGGCTCAAGCCATCCTCCTGCCTCAGCCTCCCGAGTAGCTGGGACTACAGGTGCACGCCACCACGACACCTGGCTAGCTTTCTTGTTTGTTTGTTTTACATAGTTTTAGCACCTAACCATGCATCCCTAAAATATAATATATACCTCAGTTTTGCCTGTTTTTCAGTGTCACATAAACGGAAGCACCCTGTTTGCATTCTCTGGGGACTTGCTCAGTTTGCTTGAAATCGCGATTTTAGGAGTCATTCTCGTGGCTGTGTATACAGTGACGTCAGATGTTTTTATTGCTGCATGCCGTTGCGTTAGAAGAATGTGGCGTGGTCCATTTATCCACTCTCATGGGGAGAGATATTTGGAGATGTTAGGAACAACGCCATGTGTGTGTGTTCCTGAACACATGCCCTAACACGCCCCATGTGTCTGTTTCACAGGTGAGTGCCTTTCACACCGGGGCATAAGTGTGTGTCACAGACAAACGGTTTCTCCGCATGTTTGTACCATTTTCCAAGTCATTCTGTCCCATCTGTGAGCGTATCTACCTCTGAGCCAAGAACACACCCTCCTAATGATCAAAGCTTTTTACTATCCCGTAACATCCGGTAGAGAATGTTGTCCTTCATTCAGAGTGTCAGGTTGGCAGGGCGCAGTGGCTCACACCTGTCATCCTAGCACTCTGGGAGGCCAAGGCGAGAAGATTGCTCGAGTTCAGGAGTTCGAGACCAGCCTGAGCAAGAGCGAGACCCCGTCTCTACTAAAAAATAGAAGGAAATTATCTGGACAGCTAAAAATATATATAGAAAAAATTAGCCGGGCATGGTGGCGCATGCCTGTAGTCCCAGCCACTCGGGAGGCTGAGGCAGGAGGATCGCTTGAGCCCAGGAGTTTGAGGTTGCTGTGAGCTAGGCTGACGCCACAGCTCTCTAGCCCGGGCAAAAAGAGTGAGGCTCTGTCTCCAAAAAATAAAAAATAAAAATCAGAGTGTCGGGTCAATCCTAGCTCTTTCGTTTCCACCTCCATGTTAGGACTCATGTGTCAACACACACACATACTCACGCGCACACACACACCTCTTATTAAGATGCTTAAAATGTGATTGCAACAGATGTGCAGACCGTTATGTGGTAAATCAGCATTTTTCACTAGAGTGATTCTTCCAGTCCATGAACATGCTCTATCCTTCCATCGACTCTGTTAAAGTCTGTGGCAGGTGCACCCTAAGGTGACCGTCCATGAGTGACATCCTTGTGTGCTCCTCACGCCTTGAGTTTGGTTGTCACGCCTGACTTGCGTCTAGCCGTGGACAAGGACCACAGACACCTTTTGAGACCCTGGGCAGAGAACCCGGCTAACCCGTGCTGGACGCTGCCCCGCAGAAACCATGAGAGAATAAATGTGGGTTGTTTTAAATGGATACATTTGTAGCAACTTGTTACACAGCGATCGAAAACGGATACACCATCTTTCAATAGCATTGTATCATTTTTTTCCCATAAAGATATTGCATTTATCTTTTGTTGCATCTATTCCTCAGGACTTGATGGTTTTTGATTTATGATACATGTGATCATTTTAAAATGTGCATTTGTTGATTAAATGGCATGTACGTATTTGTATGGCAATACCATTGACTTTCGATATTGATTTTGTGTCTAGAGACTTTGATATATATCCTAATCATTGTACTGACTTAGCCATGCATTTTCCCCCATACATGCTACCTATCACCTGCAAATAATGAGAGGTTTATTCCCCTTTACAATCCTTTTCCTAGAATTACTTCTATGCATCTTACTGCACTAGCTAGGACCTCAGAATATTTTAAATAGAAGTGGTGATAGTGGGCATCTTTGTCTTGTTCCTGTTCTCAAAAAAAAAGAACTCCCCATTAAGTACACTGTTTGCTATAGATATTTTTCAAGAGGCCTTCAATCAGATTAAGAGAATTCTCTTCTTTTGCTAGTTTGCTAAAAACTTTTATCATAAGTGGCTGTCAAATATTACCAAACACTTTCTATGCATGAGACATGATTTTCATCCTTTAATCTGGTGAATTATATTCATTAATTGGTTTCCTTACATTGTTAATTATATTAATTAATTGGTTTTCTTATGGTAAAACCAACCTTGCATTCCTGGGATAAATCACACTTGGTCGTGACAAATTGTCCTTTCTGTGTAGTTACGCCTTTGCTTGGGTCATGGCTTGTCAGGGTTTTTGCAAACACCTCCCAAAGTGAGATGACCCGTAGCTTTTATCTCTCATAGTATCCTTGGTTTCAACATCATGCTAGTCTCATAAAACAAATTCTAATTTTATTGTATGGAAAAACGTATGTAAGACTGGAGTTATTTTTCTTACATGTCTGGTAGGATTTACTGGTGAAGAAGATGAGGCCAGAAGTTTTCTTTTGAAATACAAGTAATTGTGACTAATTTATTAGAGGATAATTCAGGCAGTATATTTCTTCTTCAGTCAGTTTTGGCATGTTATAGTTTTTGAAGAATGTATGTGTATCCATTTAATTTAAATTTTTTTTTTTGAGACAAGGTCTTGCTCTGCCATCCAGGCTGAAGTGTAGTGGCGTCACTGTAGCTCACTGCAGCCTCCAACTCCTGGGCTCAAGTGATCCTCCTGCCTCAGCCTCCCAAGTAGCTTTTCCATTTAAATTTTCAAATGTATTGGCATGAACTTGTTCAGAACCACCTCTTCTTATATTATCAATTTGTGACACATTGTAAATCTTGATATATTGTGTTTTGTGTCTTCTTTTCTTTAATACATGGGTTTTACTACTGTTTTCACAGTATCAGTGTTGAGTTTTGTGGATTCTCCCTGTCACAAGCTTGATTTGCATTTTATTTCTTTTCTTACCTTTATTTTCTTTATTGGGTTTTTTTTTTCCCCCGCATCATTGAGATGAACGCTCAGAATATCAACCTTTGGTATTTGTTCTTTTTTAATATGCATTGAAGACAGAGAAGCCCACGAAGAGAATTTAAAAAGCAATACAGAACCGGCACGCGGGCGGCGGACAGACAGCCCACGCCACAGGCTGGGGGTGCCCAGACGTGGTCTGAGCCCTGGAAACCCTCTCGGAGGCTGCAGAACCGAAATCGCAATGCAGAGGTGGAGGGTGGGGGACAAGGAGTGGACCCACCGCACATCAGCCAGCAGGTCTCTCTAAGGCCACCCCCAAACAGCCCTGGAGCCCGTCCTCGTGGAGAGCCACACCCCCTCTTCGCAGCCTAAGCACACCGGCTTCCAACACGCACCCAGGAGAAGGGCTGGTGGGTCCGGCATCCGCCTCCCGGAGCTCTCTGCTCGTGTCCAGTCGGGGACGCTTCACCTGCCCTGGGGCTACCGTGAGAGCCGACCCCGTGACCCCTGGCAGGCGCCAAGCTCACCTTCCCTCTGCATCCTCCTGCTGCGGCGTCTCATCCTCCAACACCGGTCAGGCCGGGGCCCAGCCCCGCCAAACACCTGCGCTGCCTCCACCCCGCACCAAACCGCAGCTGCGTGGCACCAACCCCTCGTCCCCTGGGACCAGACCCTCTGGGAGTCTCGGGAAGGTGGTTTCAGATGCAGAGGGGACAGGTCCAGACCCTGGCGCTCCCACACATCTCAGCCCCCAAACAGGGACAACAGTGGTGCCTGTCTCTCTCTCTCTCTCTCTCTCTCTCTCTCTCTCTCTCTCTCTCTCGGAACAGGTGTGAGGTCAGATCCATTCATGCACGCAAAGCGCTCCGGAGCTGCGTTTCCCAGGCACACGGCGGCTCCCTCCCTCTGCCCCTCACCCGACACCGCGCCCTGTGCCCGGGTGCCGCCCGCCACCCTCTCTGCTGCCCGGGCACCTTTGCAGCCAACTCACGGGTGGCTTCGACTCCACCTGCAGTGGGGACGGCATGGGACATTGCCTCCTTTCACACCTGCTGTTGGAAGGACCGTTTTCCCCTCCGTGAGCTCTTCCTTCCTTCCGGGCAGGCAATAGAGCTTGTTGTTTAAACTGGATACTCAGAGAAAGAATCGTTTTTGAATAAATGTGTACTTGGTGCACAGACGGAGGGATGCTTAGGTTGGAACAGATTCCTCTTCTCTTCTTGTGGATGGACGGACGCCGGCTGGAGGTTCCACGTCCCCACCCAGGGTACCCTCGCCGCGTTACAGAGAACGATGACCTTCCAGGGCAAAACCCAATGAACACGGCGTGGCTGGCGCGATAGTACCATGTCGCAGCACCTCCTGCTTGTATGCAGAGCCTTGTAATTCTCCGTTATCCGATATTATCCCGGCTCTCTGACAGCGCTGGTTTTTGCATAATGCACCTCGGGGGAGAGGACAGATGGGCCCGTCAGCGACCCACATGGCGACCCACATGGCGACCCACCCGCCCCCGGGGAATCTGCCACAGAGACGGGAGAATGGCAAGGGGGAGCCCAACTTAGAAAACACACACACACACACACACACACAACACAGCAACTCAGCCGCCCTATACGGAGCAAAATAAATGGCTTAGAAGCGAAAAGAGCTATCAATATTGAAGGCGAGCGTATAAATCAAAACTTCAAGAGAGATTAACCCTGGAAAAGCAAAGCAGCTCACCTGGCCGCGGCAGAAGCAGGAGAAATATTAGCGGAGCAGGTGCCGGGTGGGGGAGGGGCCGGGTGGGGGAGGGGAGCCGTGACGCCGCAGGACGCAGCTGGCCCCCGGCAGCCCCTTCACCTCCGACCCCCAGCCCGTCCTCAGTGCCACCCACTTGCGCATTTGGGCATCCTTTCATCAACCAGGTTTCCAACCGCTTCTCTGCGCCCCTGCGCTTGTGTGTCCTGCTGTTGGGAGACACAGACGCAAATGGTGGCTTCTCGTCCCACCAAACGCTCCGTGCGTGTGACAGACACTTCAGCAAGTGCAGGAACCCGCTCAACAAACACCCCGCGTGTCGTTTAGGGGCAACGTCCTGGGCCACGGGAGCCGAGGCCACGGCCAGGAACCGACGGGCGTGCACGGCGCGTTTCTGCCTCCTCGGAACCAGCGTCCGCTGCAGGAGGTGACCCAGATCAAAGACCTCGTTAGTAAAAGCATCATTTCACGGTGGCACAGAGGGTCCCCCTGGAAGGCGTGACGGGGAAGGCACCGGGATTTGGGACGTCCGTCCGGGAGGGCTCCTGGGGGCAGCCCCAGGGCTGGAGTAGCCGGCGTGGCTGGTCTGGGGTTCTCGCCACGGGTCCCGTCCGGCGAGAGGTGGGTCATTATATGGCATAGACCCGGAAGGATGATGCAAAAATCGGGGAATCACGAGGTAGTTGCGCTCTGTAAGGCAAAAGCTGGGTCTTGTTTATTGGCACCTCCATTTACTGCTTCATTCATTCACGAATCTGTACATTGTGACTTTTGACTGTGATGACTGCTTCACGATTTACTCTTGAGGTCTCTCTCTCTGGAGAGCCCTTTTCACGGCAAAAGGAGTCTGCAGACCGGAAGCGATTAAGGATCTCGAGACGGGGGAAGATCTTGCGCTGCTGGGGTGGGTCCCACGTCGTCACAAGGCCCCTTGTGGAAGGAAGGCAGGAGAGGTGGAAATTTGGAGAGGCCACCCTGCCGGCTCCGAAAACGGAGGAAGCGTGAACAGGTCTTGGGGGAGGGGGCCCATCGTTTGCAAACCTGCAGAAGATTTTCCGGGTTCTGGAAGGAGCTTCTACCACCCTCCACCTCTGGAAGTCCCTGCAGGGCCTTGGTGAAGACGGCGTTGGGGAAACAGAATGAGGGACAAGGTCTCTCCCCAGCCCGGGGGACCTCTCCGCATAGGCAGAAGAGAAAAAGAACCATTTTTATCATATTATTGAGCAAGCATCAAACCAGAATGCGGGGCCCAAGACAGGTGGTTCAGGAAAGAGGCGGCCGGACAGAAGGAAAGCTCACCTCCTTACAGAGCCAAAAGTGGAGACAGCCCACCGCCCCGGGCAGGCTTTGCAATCGGGAGTCGGTAACACGTGTGGCCCTTCTCCCCGGACGCTGGGACAGGCCTGTCATTTTCCTCAATCATGGTCACATTTCTAAAGAGATGGCTCCAGGGACCTCGGGGGAAACATTCCTGAGTGGTGAGACAGGCACGTGGCTCATTTAGACTTTTAAAAGATGTACGCGCATTCAAAAAAGACAGAGAAATTCCGAAAGAGCAAAGGGAAGTTGGGGGAGGGGATCCCCCTTATAAACTCAATCGTGGTGACCATGAGGGGTCCAAGGGCTCCATCGGCTGGACCACGCGGAACTCGAGACACCGGAAGGCGCATTTCTGCACTTTCACCCCCTGGCAATAAATATTCCACACTGCAGTCATCTTAATCAAAGTAAGACTTATTTAAACATCTGAAGGGGGGTGTGATAGGCCACCCCAAGACAGGCCACTTTGGCAGAAGAGTTACTCTGAGGGGAAGATGTTGGAGTTTCCAGACTCTTTTACGCACCTCAACGCAGAACCTCCAAAAAGACCCCCTGTGCTGTAAATCCCCTCCCCCGCTACACTCCAATGTCTTCTCAGGGGCCAGAGGTCGGCCCCACACCCAGACAGACATTGTCGCAGACGATGACATCTCCCAGCTCTACTCTAAAGGACACATTTGCCTTTCAAAAAGTTATCTGTGCTTTCCTTTAAAAAAAAACAAAAAACAAAAAAAAGTTATTGGCTGTCTCTCCCGTGTCTTTCTAAAAAATCACTTTTTCTTCCAGAAGTCCCCCCTTCACTGCCCCCACCCCCTTATTAGGATGGTAGGTGAGTTCTCAAATCCCACCGACTCTGGGGTATTCACTTGTTTCTGGGATGCCCCCGCGCAGGTACGATTAGCAAGTAACACGTGTGTGTGCCTTTCCTCCAGCTAATCTGCGGTCCGTGTAATTCGCAGCCCCTCGGCCCCAGCTACCAAGTGCAAGAGCGGACGAGCCTTCCCTCCCCTGCACAGCTCAGCATGTTAAATGTTTACAAGACGAGAAGAGAGTAAAGGAATTCTGTAGTCAAGCGATGGCCCCTTGGCTGTAAAAAAGAATGCTTCCCTCATGCAAGCATTAACGAGGAAAAGTGACAGGTTTTAGTAAAAAAAAAAAAAAAAAAATGTTTCAGCTGAGTGACACGAAGGAAATAATCCCTCCAGGTCCCTTAGGAAGAGACACTTTGAGGACACAGGGGCGTGTGACGTTGTTCCGGGCACAGCGCGGTGGCCGAGGCCGGGCCACATTGCATCCTCCATCCCGACAGACGTGGGGTGAATCGAAACCTCTAAGAACGGGAGAGAGGGTGAATTCTGTGACACGTGCACACGGGTGTTTGTTTATTCATTCTGCAAACACTCACCCAGCGCCCGCTTCTCAGAGCTAGAAAACTGCCCTTTGTTCAAAACAATGTCCTGGAAGTGCCAGGAGCGTAAAGACATCGGTCATGTACTGATGAGGAAATGTTTTTTTCCTCTTTTTCTATACATCATGCTATTTACTTGATTTTTTTTATTTCAGCATATTATGGGGGCACAAATATTTAGGTTGCATATATTGCCTTTGCCCCACCTGAGTCAGAGCTTCAAGCGTGTCCATCCCCAGATGGTGCGCACCGCACCCATTAGGTGTGAATTTACCCATCTCCGTTTATTTTTTAATTGACAATAAAAATTGCATATATTAATATTTATCACACACAACATGATGTTTTGAAATAGGCACACATTGTGGGACGGCTCAGTTGAGCTTATTCACATAGACATTACCTCTTGTAGGAATCATTTTTTGTGGGGAGAACACTTAAAACCTCCTCTCTTAGTGATTGTCAAGATATGCTACCCAAAAAAATATGATACATTGTTATCAACTGTAGCCACATTTTAAAAAGTATGATACATTGTTATTAACTGTAGCTACATTTAAAAGATACGATACATTGCTGTTAACTGTAACTACATTTAGACGGTATGATACATTGTTATTAACTGTAGCTACATTTAAAAGATACGATACATTGTTGTTAACTGTAACTACATTTAAACGGTATGATACATTGTTATTAACTGTAGCTACATTTAAAAAGGTATGATACATTGTTACTAACTGTAGCAACCGTGTTGTACAATCCACCTCTTGAATTCATGCATCTTGTAAAACCGAAACTTTGTGTCCTCCGACCAGCAGTTTTTACCCCTGGGGAGGGGGTGCGGTTTATTTCATGTGTTTATCTCTTGTTTCCGTTTTATTCTATTTTTTTTTGCATAAGTGAAATATGTTCATCATAGAGAAAGAAAAGCGCCCCTGCACCGTGCCTGGTTGAGTTCTCTGCCAGGTGCTGACCAGGGAGTGCGTCCGTGTGGGGTGGCCATGGCCTTGGCTGTGCAGGTGCAGGCGGCATCCTGGTGGACCCCCGTCCCCAGGCCCCTTTCTGCCAGGTGATGCCCCAGGTCACAGGCTAGGCTCTCCTGCCATCTCCGTAACGTCCCTTCATGGCCAATTTTCTCAGCTGCAGCAGGGGCCCAACGTGGCTCCGTGGACCAACGCTTCCCTCTCTCGAGTCCCAGAACCTCCAAACAAGTTCCTCCCTTGGGACCTGAAATGATCTTTCCTCCTAGAGCACAGCTGTGCTCACCTGCTATGACAGGGACAGGATTCGGGGAAGAATTTGGGGACGTCAAGTTAAAGTTGTCATTTGTCTGGAAACATAAGCTATCTCGGTCCCACTCTATCAAGATCTCAAAGTCGGCTTAAAAGAAAAAAACATTAACACGGTTTGGACACGTGCCCACGTCTATGTTGCTATGTTAAGTGTGACAGTTTGTAAAATCTGACCTCCGCCCACATGCACACACACTTTTCATCTAAAACTGTCTTTTGAAAGGAACATTTTTGTTAAAATAAAGCAACACACATTCAACCCACAGGTCATAGGGAAACAGGGACCGATGTCCTCACACACAAGTCCGCAGAGGCAAGTGGAAAACGCAAGCCCTTTCTGCTCACAGCCTGTTGCCTCAAGGTTGCAAAGTGGCTGCTGCCAATCCAGGCATCACAGCCACCTTCCAAGACAGGATCAGAGCTGGTGCAGAGAGCCATCCTCGCCAGCCTCCCTCTTGCGTATTTTCCTCTATCCCATTTGCTGAGACTGTGCCCCACGGCCACACCCAGTGACGGGGATGGGGGGTGGGGGGGAGGCCAGGAGGAGAATGTGAGCACAGGTAATGACCATTGTGGACGTGTTTAGCACATCCCCCATCTGCCCCCCAACACACAAAAGAAGTTGGTGTTTTGCATGCAGGTGGGGGTGACTGGCTGAAGCATCATCCCACGTGAGTTTAGGACCGTGAGGAAAACTGGCTTAAAGTTAGAGGTTGCAAGGAAGAGAGTAATGACGCCACGTCAGACGGGCCACCTGTTCCCAGCTCTTGCTAAGTCAGCATTCGTAGATTCGGAGTCAGTTCCTCGGTAAGCTTGCTCTCACCTCCCAAAAGGAATCTCGCTGAACAGGTCCCGATGTGCCCAGTTAAACTCGGCCGGCCGAGCACACAGTCTGTTCCTCCGTCCCCTGAGTGGGGACTTACAGGACAGCAGGGCTCTGCTCTCTGCTCTCTCTCCATCCGCCCCCCAACTCCAGGGTGGACCCAAGGCTCTGAAGCGGAGCTGATCTTTTCTGGCATTTTTTGAATCTCTGCAGAGTCTCCCAAGCTGATTTTGGGGACAGTCACCAGCATCCCTCCAACGGAAACCTCACGCTTCCTTAGGATATGCCCCATATCGATCAGAAACTGGGGGGACCCCTTCCCACGGGACCCCGGTGTTACTGGTGCATTACAAATAAAAACGTAAAAAGCTGACGCGTTTGTTTTCTAATCCGTGATGTAACTTAATTAACTAACTCTAAAACCCGCGATAGGGAACAGACCGGCGGCCGCTGAAGGGACACCGATTGATTTTTTTTTTTTTTTGACGCGATGCAGTTGCATAATTTATCCGTGTTATTCATTTATCTCGCACCTCTCTTTCGAGAAACCCATAACGCCTTTTGCCACTTTGGCGTCTGATTAAACATTCATCGCCGCCCTGAGAGGAAGAGGCAAATGTTATTCTATTATCAAACAGTTTCTCCGTAAAAATCCATAATTGGAATAAAAAGCAATGTCAGGGAGCGACCTAACTTAGCCAGCAAAAGGTAACACGCAGATAATTTAATGAGCAGGTTTCGCGATGTTCAGCACAATCTCGCTGCATGATTATGCGTGTCCAGCCTGGGCATAGAGTCGCTAACTATTAAGTGGCCGCACCAAGGCAAACACTCCCGGGACGTCCCCATGGAGCTGCCTGGCCATTTCAAGTAACGTCACCCAGTAGCTTCTTTCCTGTTGAAAGATGTTGTTGTCTTATCTGTACGGCTCTCCTCCTGCGGGTCCTCAAACCTCAAACATGGACCAACCACTGACATCTGGCCGTCGGCATATCTGTAAAAAGTTCCTACTTGAAACAATTCCAGGTGTTCGAGGACCAAGGCTTTTGCTCTGTGCCTGAGTTCAGCTCAAACCCCGAGTGACCAGGGCTGAGACGGATCCACGGCTCACTAAACCCAGGGCTGACATATGTTTTACGGAAAGAGCCAGATTCATAAATATCTGTGGCTTTGGGGGGCCACGAGGTCTCCCTCATCACAAGTCTTCAACTCTGCCGTTGGAGCTCGAAAGCCGTCAGACGTAAAGACATACACAGGCTGAACAAAGTTCCAGAAAAACTTTTTATCTGTGCACACTGAGATTTCAATTCTGTATAATTTTCACTTGCCAGAAAATATCATTCTACGTTCGATTTCCTTTTTCAAACTGCTTAATAATGTGAGCTCCATTCTCAGCTTGCAGGCTGTACGAACACACTTTGTCACGGCTGTGAGGGTGAGAGCTCGACCTAGGGAAGCTGGGGCTGTTTCAGGAGCCAGAGCTCTAGGCACGGGCTCAGGGAAGCTGCCTGGAGCCCGAAATGCCGGGACGTGGGTGGGTGGGTGGAGCCGCTGGCAGGGGCCACTAACCCAAACCCTAACCCTAACTGTAAACCCCAACCCTAACCCTAACCCTAACTGTAAACCCCAACCCTAACTGTAACCCTAACCCTAACCCTAACTGTAACCCTAACCCTAACTCTAACTCTAACTGTAAACCCCAACCTTAACTCTAACCCTAACCCTAACTGTAATCCTAACCCTAACTCTAACCCTAACCCAGGACTCCCTGGGAGCTACCCAGGAGCTGAGGCACCCTCCTCTTCCTCTTGGTCAAGGTCGATGGTCTCAAAAGGCGCAGCAGGACCCATGGACAGGCAGGTGCAGCTGAGTGACACCCAGGTGATCCACGAGCAGGTGGCTAGCCAGGCGAGACAGGGCAGTAAGAACAGAGATGCTTCAGGGACCTTGTCCCACTGTCCCCTTACACTGGGGGTGGCCGTACCTTCTGTGCACCAGGGAACAGAGTGGGGCCAGCAGGCCTGGGGGCCTCAGGAGCACGATGACGCAGGGGACAGTGGAGGTTCCTGCTGGGACCAAGCTTTGCCTCCCACCATCCCACCGCCTCTCTGTCTGCCTGGTGTGGGTGGCGTCGTTCCCATCACGATTTTCAGTCTCTCATCCACACTTCTGCCTGTCCCTAGAGGCTTCCACCCCAGGACGGTCCTCCAGAAGCCCCCACCCCCTGGGGGGATGCGAGGAAAATGCCGGAAAGAGACCACAGAGGGACGACGGAGGAGTAAGATTCCCGTTCAGCCGCCGAGGAATGTCTGAGCCTTCCAGCCTGAAAGCCGAGGGGATCGAGACCCTGGCCGCCGACCGACCCTTGTGAATGTCCCAAAGCTGATGCCTGCAAGGGCTGAGCACGGCCACCAGGGGGGCGGGGACCCCACAATCTGCCTCTTCTGAGCCACGTGGCAACACTGGGGAACATTGGCCAGCACCCTGTCCCAGCCCCGCGGCCACCGTCCTGTCCCGTTCCTGTAAAGCTCCCTCTGCCGTGTCGCGGTGCCTTCCCCAGGCCTGTGGCTCCCCCAGGCAGCCGTGCGGAAGGCCACCTGGACACCTCCAAACGTCCCACAGGCCGCGACCCGCCTGCCATCCGCGCCGCGGGTCTCCCTGTGAGGGACGGTCCCGCTCCCACAAGCAATGACAGACAAATCCGAGGTGACCCGCGAAGGGAGCATCATGGCTGCATTTTGGCCGGTGATGGACCGGTGTGTCCTACAAGCTGGCGTCGCCCTCTTTGCAGGGTAGAAATGACACGTGTGTGACAGTGTCCCCCACCCCCGGTCAGCACCGTTCAGGGTGTTGCGGGGGCAGAAAGCTCTGGATAAAACGTCACCCGGGTGGAGAATCAAACGACGCTACAGGCTCCGCTGGGGACGTGTGTGTGCTGCGTGCTGTGTGCGTGGGGTGGGGTGCTTGCGTCTTCAGTGTTGTGTGTGCTGTGTGTAGCATGTGTGGTGTGCATGTGTTTAGTGTGGCATGTGTGTAGTTGTGTTGCATGTCGTATGTGTTTACTGTTCTGTGTTTGCTGTGTGTAGTGTGTGTGTTTAGTGCAGTGTGTAACTGTGCTATGTGTGTGGCGTGTTTACTGTTGGTGTGTGCTGTGTGTACTGTGTATATGTTTAGTGCAGTGTGTAATTATGTTATGTGTGTGGTGTGTTTACTGTTGTGTGCATTATACACGTAGTATGTGTGTTGTGTGTATTGTGCTCAGTGTGTGTGCTGTATGTAGTGTGTGTATTGTGCATGTAGAATTACGTTGTGTGTGTTGTGTATATAGTCTGTGTTTTGTGTTTGTGTTGCATACGTAGTATGTATTTTTGTGTATTGTGTGTGTGGTTAGTGTGGTCTTTGTAGTATATACAGTGTGCATGTGTTTAGTGTATTGTGGGTCTTGTGTGTTGTGTTTTCTGTGTAGCGCGTGTTATGTGTGTATAGTGTATATGTGTTTAGTGTATTATGGGTTTGTGTGTTGTGTGTTTTACGTGTAGTGTGTGTAGCATGTGCATAGTATGCATGTGTTTAGTGTATTGTGGATTTTGTATGTTGTATTTATATGTAGTGTCTGTAGCATGTGTATAGTGTGTTTTTTGTATTGTGGGATTTGTGCATTGTGTTTTGTGTGTAATGTGTGTAGCATGTGTACAGTCTGTGTGTGCAGTGTATTGTGGGTTTTGTGCATTGTGGGTTTCATGTGTGTGTAGCACGTGTATAGCATGTGTGTTTAGTGTATTGTGGGATTTGTGCATTGTGGGTTTTATGTGTAATGTGTGTGGCACGTGTATAGCATGTGTGTTTAGTGTACTGTGGGTTTTGTGCATTGTGTTTATATGTAGTGTATGTGTTTCGTGCGGTCTCTGTATAGCATGTGGAATGCAGTGCGTTTTGCATGTGAGCTGTGTGCAGTGTGTATGTGTCTAGCGTGGGGTGTGTGTACTGGCGTGTGGCGTGCAGTGCGTGCAGTGCGTGTGTCTGTGCGTGTCCACCGATCCACCCCGTCTGACACCGCAGCCCCCCAGTGCTCCGCCGTGAGCCCCGAGGACCGTGACCATCTACACACGGGGGCGGCCGCGGCTCTGTGCCCAGCGCGGCTACTCTCACACCTGCGTCTCCGCGTCGCCTCCGTGTGCCCAGCGTGCTGTGACACAACAAAGCCATGAACCAGACACCTGCGTGCAGACGCGAGCGCCGCGCGCCCTCCTTCCTCTGGGACTGGGCCCGGCTGGCCGCGCGCCCTCCGGGGAGCGCCCCGCTTCCTTTCGTAAAACTCGGCGCCTTTTCCTCCCCAGCTTCTACTTTAAAATAGGAAACCAGTGGCCGAACGGCGTCCCCGCCTCGGACGCGGGGCGAGGGCCGGCCGGGTCGTGGGGGCGGCCTGCGCCTGGCGCGGTGGCGAGTCTGTCGCCTCTGGAACTGCTTGGAAGCGGCCTCTTGGCGCCTTTCCGCAGAGCCAGCATGGGAGGCCCATCCGCGTCCCGAGCGCGCGCACCGACGGCCGCGGCCGGCTTCACGGAGTCAGAATGAACCGCGCACAAAAGGCTCGAGGCCGTCGCGGCCGCAGCCCGCCACTAATCCGTGTGTGCGCTCCGCGGAGGATTCCGAGCCTCCCGGCGGCACGCACGCGGGGACAGCTTGGCGAGCGCAGACGCGCGACCCGTGCGGGGCGAGGTCGGCAGAGCGGCGGGGAGGACGTGGCGGCCCCGCCTGGGCCCCACCGGGCGCCCGGCCTGGCCCGGCGCTCGCTCCCTGGACGCGGGATTTGCAGTTGATTTCAATGCCGTTTCGCTCCTGTGTGGTCAGCTGGCCCCGGGAACGCGGCACACAGCCGCAGCACAAAGCCAGCCTTTTGCAGGGAGGACGGCTCCGCCCAGTGTCGCAGACGCCGGGCCTGTGCCCCACCGGCCCCGACTCTGCGCTCTTCAGGGACCGGATTTGCGCCCGGGGATGGCCGTGCTTGCTCGGATTAAGAGGATTAAAAACAATTAAAGGACGGCCGCCGCCCGAGTCCCCGCAGCAGACCAGCTTCCCTCGCAGCCTCCCGCCCCCTCCCGGCTCTGGCGCTGCCCCGGTGCCAACAAAAGGTCCCCCTTAGCATGACAAAAAGCGCCACACGTGTCTCCCAGAACAAATGACGTCCAATGCGGGGGCGAGGGTTTTGTTCCAAACTCCAACACGGGGCACACCCCGTCTCCTCTGCCTGTATATTTTTTTTCCCCCACTCAATTTCCCCATGCGGAGCTCAAGGTGTCATATTAATTATTTAAATCTTTGGAAGATTTTCAGCCGGTATCCTCTGAGGCCCCCGTCGGTGCCAGAAGGCCTCGAGTCTGCGTTAGTTTTTCTTAATTAGCGCTGAAACAAGAACTTTGATCTCCGGGAATAGAAGAGCCAAAGAGAAAAGCCAGGGGTGGGTGGATACGTGGGGGGACTTCCCGGGCCACGCGTCCTGCACGTATATATCTCCGGCACGCGCTGTTTTTCCACCCGATTAGGCTTTGATTTACCTTGTTCTGGGGAATCGGAAACACCCAAGTACAACAAGAACTTAAACAGCTTCAAAGGCCCGGCCGGGGCGCTAGTTAAACGCCCCACGCGCTGGTCGCCGGGTCCTCCTCCGGCCACCGCGCGCCGGCTGCCTGGGTGACTTATTTATTTTCCTGGGGCCCCGGGAAGCAGGTGCCGGGCTGCCACCGCAGCGGGCATTGATGTCTCCTCATTAAGGACCCCGCTTCCCCGGCGGCGGGCGCGGATGAAACGGAACGCGCCGGTTCCACCGCGACGCGCGTCCCGGTTGCGTTCTCTGGCCGGGCCGCGCGGAAGCGCAGACAGGAGCATGCACAGAGAGGGGTCACCTCCGAGGGCTGGCCTTGTTAGAATTTCTGCTCATTTACATCTGCCTTGACGGAAAAAGCTCGGGGTGACAAGAAAAGGGAGGGGGGAAAAAATCAAAAAGTTAACCGATCGCGCGCTTCACGGAAAGATGAAATCCGTCCGTCTTTGGCGACACCCGAGGCCCCCCCCAGAAAGGCACCGTGTGAAAAATCAAAGGAACACCCAAAAATCTGAAAATCAAAGCACCCAAACCCAAACTTGCGTGCGGGGCCCCGGAGCCGCAGCCCCCGCGCCCGCCCCGCGCCCCTGGCCCGGTTTCCGCCGTCCGCCGCGCGCACAGCCTTCATTAGCGATCAATGCGGCCCCGCGCCGCCTTTGCAGCGGTTCAGCCTCGTGTCACCGGCGGGTCAGAGGCGGTTTACCAACTCACAAGGAAGGGGGGATGCAAATTTCCTGAAATTACCCTCCGAGCTCCAGAGCGCCAGTCTCAGAAATGCCAATGATTAGAGCCATTCAGCGGTTCTTAGGTTTGGGGTCTAAATTAAACTAAAACTATGGCAGGCTTTGAGGTCCTTTTTTTTTTTTTTTTTGAAAGCGTGCATATTTTACAGAGTAGATTTTTCTGCCTGAGAAATAATTGGGATTTACAGCTGTTAAGATAATGAGATTCTCTCTGTGTCAGGCAGGCACAAGAAACAGGCCAGCGTCTCCCTGGCGTGCTGATCCCAGAACCAACGGACCCCTCTAGGCCCCGAATCCGATACCCCGCCTGGGTGCAGGGACCCCGCGTGTGGCTTGGGACCTCCCGAATCCCACCTTGAGACTCCGGGGGCCACAGGATGTCGCCGGGATTCCAGCAAAGACGTTTTCAAGCTTCCAGGAAGGGCAGAAGGAATAAATCACCCCCCATAAAAGCCACAACGGCCCACACAGGTGGAAATCAAACCTCGGTGTCACCTGACCAGGACATCATGCATTTTTTACGGTTAGAGACACAAGCCCAGGGCTGTGAACTCACTCTAGGGGATAAGTTGAATTTCTGCAACCTGGGTGTCAGGCGGACAGAGGTCACAAGAGAAGCGGACAGAATGGTGGTGGCTGTGGATGCTGTTTTTAGGAAGGGCCACTGAGCTGTATTTAGGGGGCCCCGAGGTTCTCATGTCTCTGCAGGTTCCCACCCCCAGGGTAGCAGGCACCTGGGGGCTCCTCCTCCTCCCCGCCCCACGCCTCCCTCCCCACCTCCAGCTATGACCTTCCCGGAGCCGCCGTCCACCCCCAACGCACCTGCCGATGCCCCGGCTCCCAGCAGCACGCTTCCTCCAATTGCACACGGAAGACGATACGTTGAACACCTTGGAGAATGCCACACACTTGTGTTAGACTCTTGCTGGGAACAGAAGCTCTGGACTTGCTTAAACACCCCACCCAGTGGGGTGTGTGCCAGAGAGTCTCAGACAGGCTCCCGAGAGCTGAGCGTGGACATGTGTCTTGCCACCTGCATGTTTGGTGGGACCGGCAGCTTGGAATCAGATGTGGTGGGAATATTTACACCGTGGAAATGGGCGACGGCCCCAACCCGGAACTTTCCCCCCAGAGACGCAGCATCCCACGGTGGCCCCTGCGTCTTCCAAAGGACGGCTGCTCCCCGGTGGGACCCGTGGTGGCCGTTGCGTGGATCCGCTGTGGTGATTCTCAAACTCAAGACACACTCACAAACCACCAGGGGTCCGGCCCCACTGCAGAATCTGGGGCCGTAGGTCTGGTGCGGGGTGGGGTGGCTCCTAGCTGATGTGAGGGACCCCAGTTTCACACACAGAGATCTAGAATCAAGGTGCCCCCAAGCTCCGGGCCCTGGGCCAAACCCGGCCCCTTGCCTGCTTTTGCAAATAAAGTTTTATTGGTACCCAGCCATGTCCATGTGTTTACATATTGCCTGTGGCCGCATTTGAGCTCCAGCTGCAGTGTTCGCGCTCTCTCTCGCTCTCCCCACACACCATGAAGCCAGCCTTCCCCTCCGACTGCCTGCCCACAGCGCCGTCCACCACCAAAGCCGTGCTGCCCCGCGGAATCCAACGGAGGGAGCAGAGATACCTTTGGGCATCTCCCACCCACGCAGAAGTCGACCGTGGGCGTGGAGGACCTTGGAGAAATAGATCATGTCAGGGAAACTGAGGCTTGCACCTGCCTCTGCTGCAGCCCCTGCAGCTGTGTGACCTTGGGCCGGTTGGCCAACCTCTCTGAGCCTCAGCTGTGCATCTGCAACACCGGGGTGAGCCCCACCTCCTGGAACGAGAACGCACGAAACACCTCCTGCCTGCTCACTCGGCCAACTGGGGAAGTTCACGCCCGTGAAGTCCCCACGCTGTCCAGACGCTGCCGGAATCCCATAACCATGTCACTCTCTGTCCCCGTCGGCTTGCGCCCCGCATGTTTAGCTGTCTGCTGGGGAACCCCCCCGGCCCCCCGGGAACCAGAAAAGAGAAACTCTTCATCACGGTGGTCTCAAACCACCAAACCTGGGCACGGGCTTCTTTTTTTCCTACTTTTCTTTCTACATTTTTTCCTTTCTACATTTTCTTTCTACATTCCAGCTCCTCGTGGGGGGAGGACCCTGTCACGGCTCTATGGTGTCGGCAGGGCTGGCTTCTTCCGGAGGCTTCAAGCGAGACTCGGTTCCAGGCCTCTCGGCAGCTCCCAGCGGCTGCCACCCTTCCTTGGCGTCCCTTGGCTTGTGGCCGTGTCCCTCGTGTCTCTGCCTCTGTGTCCACGTCCCCTTCTCCCCTGGGTCTGCTTATACCTCTCTCTTCTTGCTGAATTTTGGGCTGTCCCTAATCCAGAGTGATCTCCTCTTGCCTTGAGAATTATACCTGCAAAGACCCTGTTTCCAACCGAGGTCCCGTTCTGAGGTTGGGGTGGACCTTCCGGGTAGGGAGTTAAGGACAGTGTGGCCCAGGACAGATGCCATGGTGGGAGAAGGTGGGCAGGTGAGCAGCCCAGCCTGTCCTCCCACCTCAAGGGGTGGACCCAGACCTGCAGGGCAGGTGTACAAAGGCCCCTCTGCTTCCAGGGCAGAGAAGCGTGAGCAAACTGGTGGCCGTGGGCGGTGACGAGCGTCACAGCATCCCCGATCGTCCGCTTGGACCACGCCGCGCCCTGCAGCCTGTCTGGGCCACCCGGAGTGTTTGCATGGAGCCTCCTCGGCCTAAAGAAATGTCCTCGCTCCAACGCCCGTGTCAGATTTCCCCAGTGACCTCGGACTTGTTTGGACAGAGACGTGGCTTGGCGTCACTCTACCTGGCATCTCCCGCGTGATTAGGAGCTGGCCCCAGAGCACAGAAAGAGACATCACCCCACTCGGTCAATTAAATTCGCAAAGAATAAATCTTCTGTTTCAAAATTTGAATTTTACCATCACTAAAAATTTAAAACGTTTCATTCATTTACATTTGAAAATCATTATGTGCTTCCCGTAAAATCGTTCCCGTGCCGATGAAGACGTCCTCGGAGCAAACAGAATTAAGACGCGCTGTGTGGTCGGCACTTGGTGTCTGTGTCTACATTTTTAAACCTAAAGGAACGCTTTGTGTTGCCCAGGCTGGTCTCAAACTCCTGGCCTCAAGCGATCCTCCCGCCTTGGCCTCCCAGAGTGCTGGGATTACAGGTGGGAGCCACCGCACTGGCCTCAACCTATTTTTTTTAATGTTCCGACGCTTCATAATTTGTGTGTGTGCGCGTAGCCTCTGTCCCTGCCATGTGGCATCTCACCCAGCTTTGCATCTGCGACGATTCCTCTCACAAAGCCTGGTCTACGTCACCGACACACATTTGCTCCTTAATTCTAACCACACGTCTTTCACTCAGTTTCCCATATTTCAGTTGACCTCGAAAATGTTTATAAAACACTCTGGAGTCCTTTCTATTAATACATATATTTAATCCTTATGATTATTCTTTTAATCTGTAAAATCTGTTTGCATTTTAGATTGCCGTATCGTCCTTTGGGTGCCGGTGATATTCTGAGGCACGGACGCCACGTGTCACGATCACATCTGCGTCATCTCCAAGATTTGTCTTTTCTTTGTGTTGGGAACACGGCAATTTCTCTTCCAGCTGTTTTGAAGTATCCCAGACATTCTTGTTAACTGTAATTAATGCATGGAATAGACAAGTCGGGAATGACCACTTCCTCGTAGAGGGGGACAGAGTGAAGCTCGGAGGGTGAGAAAGAGCCGTCCGCTGGGCACTGGGCGCTCCACGGTCGTGTTAAGATTTTTCCTGTGCGTGTAACCGTGTCATACATGTTGCTGAGAATATAACCCAGCAGGAGCCGGACGTCATTCCATGTTCCTCGTGGTGACATCCCGAATGACTAGCGGGGACCTGGTCCCCAGAGACCGTCATCGGTACCACGGAGGACGGAGGCCGGGCACCGTGTGGGCGCAGCCTCTTGGACACCGAAGTCTGCTCCGTGGCCAATGGCGGGACGTGCTGAGAAACACGCAAAGACAGGCAAAGGGAAACAGACGAGAAGAAACGCTGCCCCGCGGAGCCGCTTTGCTCCGCACAGCCAACGCGTGTCCAACGGCGGCTCCCGCCACGCACCTGCCTGCTCACGGCTCCTGGCGCGAAAGGCGTGACCTCGGGGAACAGGCTGCGCAAGGCGGCCCCTCACCCGCCGCCTGGTAACAAGGTGTCACCGCCACCACGGGCGTCGTCGGGGAAACCGAGCCGCGGATCGCCATGGTGAGCGCCTGGCAACTCGGCCAGGGGGGCCTCGGAAACAGGAGGGCAATTTACACGATGGGGACACACAGCACATGCCCACACCACACAGGTACACACCACACACCATGTAGACACACCCCATACACATAGACACACCACACACATGTGCTCTACACACACCACACATGTACACCACAGACACCACACTAACACACCAGAGACACATACACTATACACACGACACACACATACACCATACACACACTACACATACATGCCTCACACACCACTCTAAAGACACCACACACACCACACACATCAGACACACACTATACACACACCACACACGTACTACACACCACACACATACACCACACACTACACAGATACACGCCACACACTGCACATACGAAATGCATATAAACTACACACATGACACAGATATACCACACGCTCACTACACAGAGACACATCACACGCACCACACATACCGACTACACCCTCCACACATGCACCACATCTATGCACACCACACACCATACAGACAGTACACACTACACACATATATCACTCACCCTACACACCACATACATCACACAGACACACTACACAGACACTACATACATGCACACTCCACCCCATACATGTCACACACACACAACCACACAATACACACCACATACATCACACATACACACTCCACAATCCACACACACTCCACACTCTCCACCCCATACATGTCACACACACACACAACCACACACATACACACCTATACACACCACATACACACTACACAAACACTCCACACACACACACTCCACTCTCCACCCCATACATGTCACACACACACACAACCACACACATACACACCTATACACACCACATACACACTACACAAACACTCCACACACACACACTCCACTCTCCACCCCATACATGTCACACACACATACAACCACACACATACACACCTATACACACCACATACTACACAAACACTACACACACACTCCACTCTCCACCCCATACATGTCACACACACACACAAGCGTAGCCATGAGGAGTGCCTTACACCAAAGCAGGCGCTTCCCTGCACAAGAGCTGAGCCAGGCAAGGACGTCTGTCCCCGAACGCCACCCCGGCGTTCCCGTGTCTCCTGCCGCGCTGTGACCACGGAGCACCAACACCGCAAGGAGCGGCTGTGCCGCCACCGCTGCGTCGGAACCGGCCGAGACCCAGAACCTCTGCTCCGTTTCCTCCCCCGAGACGCCCACCTGCCTGCCGGACCCGCCTGGGCTAGAGTTCGGCCAGAACCATTCCCGCGACTGGGATTCTGTCCGTGAGCAACTCGAAAAAAAGCAAAGCAAAGAAAAGCAAAGAAAAGAACGCTTTACTTCCAAAAACCTGCTTGCCCGAGTCCAGCTCACAGGGAAAGACGGGTGAGTTCACTCTATCTGCTTACAACGTCTCCGACGTCCCCGGACAGAAAAGAGACATCCCAGACTCCAGCGTCCTGTGCCCATTTGCCCCGCAGGGGAGTTGGGGTCACCGGCAACCGGGCCCCCCAATCAAACCCTCCTAGCATTTTGCCAAAGGAGATTCGAGCAGAAACGCAGCTCCTCCTGCCTTCCCAGAGTGGAGATGCCCATTCGAGAGTTCTTGGTGTGAGACCCACATGGATCGAGACAGCGCAGCGTGAGTGAGTTGCCAACATGCACCGAGGGTTTCGGGGTTCTGGGCACAGGGACGGTGGCACATCCAGAGCCACTAGTAGCAGGAAGCACCGCCAGCCAGAAAAAGCACCGTCCCACAGAGCCCCTGGTGCCATCTCTCCTCCGTCTCTCTGCCTCAGAGCCCGTCCTCAGAAGTGAGTCATTTAAAACATATATCACTGGCGTGTCCTGCAAGCCCGGAATGTTCTCTGAGTAGAGAAGGAAGGAGGAAATACGCAGGTTCGAAAACCCCAGGGGAAGAGGGCAGATGAGGAGATTCACATTTCTGACAAATAGTTCCAAATGTTCAGAGAGCCCCCGCCACGGCCGAGCCTGCCCCTCCTGGGCAGTTGGGCCCCGTCACTCCCCACTCATCAAAATCCCACCTCCACGGAACCGGGGTATGTGCGAGGTGAGCACCTCGGGTTTCAAACAGCGGAGGCTGGAGACTGATTGGATTCAGGTGGAGCAGAGAGCAGCACAATGACTCCACAGAAAGCCAGCGGGGAAGCGGGCACCTCCATGCAGACGGATAATAAACATCTCCGGGTTCGCTTCGGTGGGGTGGAGGACACGCCTGATTGACTGTTATTCAAATCGTTTGCATACCACCCCTCGCCACGGGAGACACTCAGGATGAACCAGGGCCTGGAACGCCCACTTTGTTCCTCGCAGGCTCTGAAAGAGTCACAGAGCCATCCTTGTTAATTTGCTTTTCGGGGAGAAACCAAGCTGGCTTTTAATTGCACGTTGTCTCCCATCGTTTACCAATGTTTCGTCGGGCACGGCGGCCGATGCCGTGAAGCCTTCGCCGTGCGGTGGGCGTGCACAGGGCGGTGGGGTGTAGGGGAGCCAGGCTTTGTCTCCCCTGGTGGTCACTGACGGTCCCTGTCACCCTCAAACGAACCCAGGGACACAGAGGTCAGCTCAGGAGGCACCCGGCCAGCCCCGTTCTCTTTCGGAAAATGAGTTTTGCTTTTGGCAAGTGCCAGGCCCCCCGCTCTGGGCCCGTGTCTGCGAGGAGATCATTTAATTACCTCTTCCCTCCCCCCCGAGGTTCCGCTCAGCACCAGAGTCAACCCTGGCTTCAGACATTAGCAATTGAATGGGAAGCCTTCATAGTGGATATCATTTTAATCTTTCATGGTTAAGTAAGCCAGATGGTTTTATTATTTCGAGGTCTGTCTCGAAAAAGCACAAACTTTCTATCAGAGGATTTGTAAGATGATGGTAAAAAAAAAACAAAACAAAAAACCAGGGTGGGTTTTGCAACCCCACCAAATAGCCTGAATTTTAATTGCACGTCATAGTTGAGCAGTAATTTCCCCTTCATTACCCTTCCTGGTAAATGCACAGGTGGATTGGACAGATCACTAAAATGGCATTGAACGTTCCCAGAAACGAGATTTGTTTTTAAAAGATGGAATAACTAAGCCAAGTTGTCAGGGCCTCACGCACAGAGCTGGAGGCCTTAGCGACATCTCCCTGTCTCTGAATCTTTTAAGGGTCTCGCTGTTCCCCTGTTACAATGGGGCAGTTCTCGGCTTTATTCGTTAGATGGTGCAGCCGTAAAATTCCTCCCAGTGAAGAAAAGACCACCTTGGTGATCATTAAAATAATTACTTTAGGATGACAAAGGTGGGGTTTAGTGAAAGCGTAGCATTTGCATGGATGAGACCCGGTGATGGGGATGGAATTTTCCAAATATCCCAAGGAACCAAGAAAATTTTCACTGTGGCAGAATTTCATTCTCTTCCTTTTCATGCTGCGTAACTGGGGGTCACCTGGCAGTTCTCCAGGACAGATTCTCTTGTCCTGCGTCCCTAGAGGAAGTAAACAGCAGGATTTGCAACACCTTCACAGCAGGGGGGAGCTTTTTGGAAAAAAGGATATTTCACACTACTGAGTTAGAGGAAGTGCGAGGCCTGCCCAGCTGGGCCAGACTGAAGTTTCCAGAAAGGTTCTCTGCACTCTTTGGAGAAGGGCTCCATCTGAGAGCTGGGCAGGGTGAACACGTGTGTGTGTGTGTGCATCTTCGTGCACAGGTGTAACTGTGCAGGTGTGTGGCTCTATGTAGGTACTCACGTGCATTTATCTGTGTGTCACTCTGTTAGCATGTAAATATATGCGTGTGGGTGCACGTTTCAGCTGTGTGTGCACACTTATGTGTCCATGTCAGCTCAGGGGAGGGGTTACATGTTAATGTGCTTGTGCACAGCTACTGGGGTGTGCATTGTGCACACTTGTGTTTGTGGCTGTGTGGGCATGAGTGTGTGAGCTCCTGTTTCTGTGTGCATGTGTGTGTGTGCACGTGTATGACTGTGCACGTCTGTATAAGACAAGTTTCATGTGTGCAGGTGTGTGCATGCAGGTATGTGTGTATTCATGTTTAGATGTGGTTTGTGTAGGTGTGTGTGACTGCAGTGTGGCTGAGTGTTGTTTGTGGCTGTGTGTGTGTGTTCACGGATGCTTAGATAAATGCACGTGTGTGTTGTCACGCCCCACAGGGGCATGTGTGCGGCTATGTGCACATGCGTGTGTGAGCGATTATGTGGGTTTGTGTGTAGGCCTGGTGTGCACGTGTGTGAACTTGCATGAACACATGCATTTGCACGTGCACGCACCTGACTCCGTGTGTGTGCTCCTTCCATACATGTGTGTGCATGTCGGGGGCGGGCACTTCCTGCTGCGGCTGTCCTTCCACCCGTCCACTTCCTGCCCCACCAGCCTGCGGAAAGCCCGTCTTCCCGCCCTGCTGTCTGGCCCTGTGCCCGCAGGTGTCCGAAACCGAGTCTCGCTCAGTAATTAACTGAGACCCCAGTTTCCCTCCTCTTCCTTCTGCAGGACCCCCAAAGGAGTCTCTACAAACCCCTAGTATTTCTTCCTCTGGGGATGAGGATTCTCCGTCTGGGGGAAACATCCGCTGTCCTATTTCTGCAAGGCGGGGCTGACCCCCTCCCGCTACCCACAGGCAGGTGACACCGGGCTAGAGGCAGCCAAGTCGCACACACCTGCCTGACGCCTCCCTAGGCGTTACCCGCAGGCTGCGCTGTGACAACACTACCATCCCAAAGACAAACTGTCACATACACGTGCCACCCCCAAATGGATGGAGAAACCGACTTCCGGGGGTGCACGCGCCCCAGGTCTAGCGAGCGGTCCGGTTGGCAGAGCGTGAGTTTCCCCCTCCAGCCTCCGTTCTCCCGGTGCTCCGGCTGATGCCCTACGACTCTGTCTTGCTTTTCCTTTTTCACAAATGCATCACCTCGATCATCTTGTCCATTTAAAGAAATTTCTAAGGAGCAGCTGACGAGCGTTCAGGCCACCCGCTCCCCAGGGCTCACTTGGCGCCCGCGTGCGGGGAGAGCCTCCCGCGGCGGCCGTGTCAGCACCAATCGCGGCTGCTTCCCTCACACGGGGTCGGCGTCCTGTGCTGCTCCTGCCCGGCTCAAGCCGGACCCCTGCCTGCCCCTCGGGGACCAATCGCGCCACGTGGGAGCACCCGCTCGTGTGTGGAGCAGGCCCTGTTGTCCGGGAGTCCCCGGCGGGTCCAAGCAGCACCAGCACCTGCCTCGTAGAGCCCATTAGCCAATGTCGAGCGAATGCAGCACCCGGGCACTGGGTGTTTGGCAGGACTTGTTTTGCTAAAGCACAGCCACATGATATCCTGAATTAAGAATAAATTTAAAAAATAAAATAAAACAAAGCAGGGTCCCAAACTCAAGTGCCTGCAGGAGCAGGCGGGTCGGTAAGTGTGCACGGCGTTAGGGAGTGGTGGGAAGTGCGGCCAACGTCCCCCTGTCGTCGTGCAAGACCGCGGACATGGGGTGGACGCCACTCCCAGATTTCTCACGGAAGCCGGAATTGGGCGTGCGAGATAAACTGCTCAGTGTTTAAAATATCAGCAACACATTCGAGATTTTAACTCTATCGTGTGTGCCAAACAAACTAGGGCGGGCAGCCACGTCGCCACGTTGTGGGTGGGATTCCCGAACCCATCCTATGAGGCACGAATGACCCTATAAAAATCCGATTTTATGCAAGTTTTATAACTTGTCTGAGAACTGGGCTGGGGACGGTTCGAACTCAGACGCCAGCTTCAAATCTCTACTTCCCACCGGATGCGTTTCAGGGTCAATGAGCTCTTCCAGGCGTTGGTACGTAAGGAAACAAGCGCAGCTAACCTGGATGGTGAAATCGAGCAGACAACGTGCTCCCCTGAAGACGGGGTCCCTGAGACACAAGATTCCGCTCACGGCTTCCCTGCCTCCCAGCCACTGTCAACGTTCACCTTGTCACGGAATGGGGATGTTTTCACGGCGACCCGCAAACGGCTGGAGACGCACAGCCGGGTGGTCCCGCAGGCTGGGGAGGGCGCAGCCCCCTTCCCGGAGCCCGCCCGTCCGTCTGTCCCCTCAGCCACGGCAACGTGGGCTCAGCCTCCCACAGCTCGTGTTTCCTAGCCGGGGAGACGCTCTCCGATCCCTGCAAGTAGCTCCCCGCCTCCCCCAGCCGCTAATTGCAATGGCTGCGCGACCTGGTAAAAGTTAGTTCAGCGCTCTGGTCACGCTGCTCCCTCCGGCCGATAGACGCGGATGCAGGATAAGGAGATGGCAGCAAATTGATGCTGGGGACAGCTCCTTCCCCACGGGCAGCCTTTCTGGCACACTGAGGAACATCCCCCCGCCGACCCCACACGCACACCCCCAACATAGCCACATCCTCAGCCCTAGAGCCTGTGAGTGTCGCCTGCTATGGCAAAAGTAGCGTCTCTGCAGATGTGCTGAGGTTAAGGTTCTCGACACACGGACATGAGCCCGGGCCACCCCGGTGAGATCCGCATGTAACCACCGAGGTCCCTACGGCAGGGGGGGGTCAGACACACAGAGAAGGCAGCAGGGAGGTGCCAACGGAGCAGAGGGACATTTGAAGATGCTTCCTTGAAGCCTGGAGTGACGCGGCCACAAGCCCAGGGACGCCTGGAGCCCCCAGGAGCTGGAAGAGGCAGGAAGGAGCCTCCCCTGGAGCCTGCGGAGGGAGCGCAGCCCCGAGACACCTGCGTCTCACACTCCTGGGCTCCGGGTCACCTTGCCCTTGATGGAAGCCGCCCCTCAGGGACCAGGCAGGTGTCTTCTGATTCCACAGGGACCGAGGAGGACCCCGGTGGACTTGGCCACACAGAATGCACCCCCCGTTGTTGGTAAAACCAAGTGCCCCTTGGTTTCCCACTTGAGGGTCACCTCTCTCCCTGTGGCTCACAATCTCCTAGGACACCAATGAAGAAATGCTGCCTCACCCTCCCACGGGGAAGAACATGGCCCCCGTGGGACCGATGCCACACTCTCCGGAGATTCTAAATCAAGGGGAAACATTGATTTCTGTGTGTCCCTATAGTATCCACCCACTATGCTTTTTCTGCTGCTATTATATTCTGCGAGTGGCTTGGGGTTGTGCCCCATTCTACCATGTCACCTGCAGATAAATATTGTTGATGCAGACGTTTAAAATCAATATAAAAAGAACTTTATTTTACCATCATACTATGTCAGCTAGACCCTCCAAAAATATCAGCGATGGCGGTGTTTGGGACTTTCCTTATCTTATTGTTTGTTTCATGGAAACGGTATCAGCTTTTCACGACTCACCACAATCATTACCCTTCTTGGGGTTTAAGCAGCTTCCTTTGTTTCTGTTAATTTTGTTTCTAATAATTTGCCAAAAGCTTTTCTCAGGAATTCCCCCTTTGAACTGTGTCAAAGCCCTTTTCGGCATCTTCGAGTAAATTCAAACGGTTCCTCTCCTTTCATTGGAAGAGGAAATTAATTGTGTTTATAGATTCACAGAGATCGAGACACCTCAGCATTCCACAAATAAACACTACTTGGTTCTGATGCCTTGTTCTGTCTCTGAATACACAACAGAATTCTACGTGCTAGTATTTTATCTAGAATTTGCACATCAAATTGCACAAGGAAATTGGACTGTGTGTATCCTTTTTTGTAATATTTGCATCAAGGTTTTTTTTTTTTTTTTCAAATTATGCTAACATGCTAAAACGATTCCGTGAGCTTTCCGTTGTTTCTTGGAATAATTTAAGTTACTGGTTCTCAGAGTAGAATTCCAGGACCGGCACATCCACACCCCCGTGGGAACTCATTAGAAATTCAAATTCTGGAACCCCACTGATATTGGTGCCGTAACATAATACCACAGACCCGGCCGCTTAAACTACACAGATTTAATTTCTCAGGGTCCTGGAGGCTGGAAGTTAGTGTTGGGGAAATTAGCTAATTCCTTGTGGGGGTGGGAAATAAATCAGGACATCATCTCAGATCGAACATCACAATTTACTCCAGGTTTATTAAAGTGATAAATATGAAAACTAAATCATAAAATATAAGTGAAACGTCGATGAATACTAAAACTCTACATGGAGAAGGACTTCCGGGAATACAAACAAGAGAGGAAATCATATAGAGAAAAGTGATCAACTTAACTACATTCCTATTTAAAACTTTTTTTGTTTAAAACTCATAAATAATATCAAATAGCATCAAAGCCAGAAAATATTTATAATATATGGCAATGATAAAATGGCTTGTGTCCTTAATATGTAAAAAGCTCTGACCAATCAACAAGAATGCTATTTATTCAATGCTTTCTGTGCATTAAGATTTGGTGCTATTCACTTTACGTATATTATCTGGTTTAACTGTCATAAAACCCCTAGACAATTTACTACAATTTAGGAAACTGAGAATTAAAGGAATTAATTGACTTGCTCAGAGTCAGGACGGTAGTAAACCGTAGTGCGTTGGGATTCCGACCCTGTTCTATCTGACTCCAAAGTCCATGGTCCTAAAGACTGCTAACACTAGAAAAATAAACAAACGTCCTCATTAATTTGCAGAAGAGAAATAGGCATAGCCAATAAACAGGAAAAAGAAAATGTTCCCTGCTAAAAAAAAAAAAAAAAAAAACCTGCAACAGTGATGCCATTTAAAAACTGTTAAATTTGCAGGGTTAATTTTTTTTTCCTTTCAAAATGAAACTCAGCGCTAATCACCGTGCAATGTCTCAGGCAACGTCGTACACTGCTAGTAGGAACATAAATTAGCGCGACCTTTCTAGAAACACTTTTGAGACTGAATCGGGCCTTTTACAAGCTCCTATATTGAATGCAATAATTCTACCTCTAAGAGTCCCTCTTACAATCAAAGTCTTACGCGCCAAAAGTTTCTACCTTCCCCAAAATAACAGCACGGCAGAATAGTTGCTGATACATTTAGACGCGGCGACGTCACGCGGCGATCAAAATCTCATTGTTGAAAAATAGCTGATGACATTGAGACAGGCTCATTATACGGCGCTAAAGGCTTTTCTGAAAAGAGCTAGAAACCGTATATTTCACTTCCTGGCCACATCCCACCGTTGCTCCCCAACATGTGCGACCGCAGGGAAGCAAAAGCTAAGGGCAGAACTGGGCACTTTGTTCCTCCCCTGTCCTGAGCTGCAAGCTGAGGACACACCTCCTTTCCCAGGTCTGCACCTGTTGCCCCTGACAGGTAAGAACGTCGCGCCTTCCAACCTCAGTGACGAATGACGTATGGTGTCCGAAACAATAAGCCGCGTCTGTTTTCCGTTTTGTGTTGTTTTGTTACCCATAACGATGGAGTCCTGCTTTTGTAAAGAGAAACAACACACCTCCACCTGCGTCGCCTGAGCGTCCGCGGCCAGTTCAGGTCTTCCGCCGGTCTCCCCCTTGGAGCGGCGCCAAACGGAGTCTACCAGGCACCGGCGGGAAAATGCCACCATGGGCCTCCGGGGAACGGGGGGCCGACCCGGGGACCCCGGCCTGCCCATGTTCCCTCCACCCGCCCGGCAGGACGGTGTGAAGCAGGAGGTTCTCCCACCCAACGGAGCAACAGGACGAGGGCCACACGCCAGCCGTGCACCCTGTGGGCTCCGGCTCGGTGACACGTCCACATGCCACGTGCCTTCCGTGAGGCAGGAGCGCTGCAGGGGGCCCAGCCGTAGGCCCCCCACCCCAGAGGTCAGGCCAGCACAGGCCTCCACTTCTCCTGGAGCCAACCTTGACGGAAACATGAATTTTTCCTTTGAAAACCAGCCGTGTCCTATCTGTTGCCTAAACGCATCCGTGCAGCACCCACCTACCTCTCCAGAAAGATTCGCCCTGACTTACGCGTGGGTAGACGACGCCTCACGGGTTTAGTGTGCGTCAGTGAAAACGCACACACACACATATGCACACACAAACGCATTTAATTCTTTAGGAAAAATTCCTTTTGGAACGTTTAGGACAAAGTGGAATGCAGCGTACAACAACCGGGTCTGGGAAAAGTGGGAAAATTCCCTCATAAGCCAAGAAAAGATGTGTCAGAGATGGTTAAACTGTGTGCTTCCATCCTTAAGTAAATACACACATCTAAATATAACGTATGGATGTCCGTGTGTACATGTGTGCAAGTATACATGTATGTGTATATGCATGTACATGTGTGCATGTGTGTATGGGTATGTAATGGGCATATGTGTGTGTGTATATATGAGTGTGTGTTTATATGTATCTATATCTATATATCCATGTATGTATATGTATGCATGTGTGTATGTGTATACATGTGTGTACATGGATGTCTATACATTTGTGCTTGTGTGTATAGATGTGCATGTATATATGTATGTTTGTACATTTGTGTCTATATTTATATGTGTATACATGTATTTGTATATATGTGGGCATATATATGCATGTATATTACTATATGTACATATATATGTGTAAATATGTCTGTGTGTATATATATGTATATATATATAAGGATATGTGTATACATATGTGTCATGTGCATATATATGTATACAAGCATGTGCATATGTGCACGTGTATAACGATGTGTTTATATGTATTTGTATATGTGCATGTATATAAATGCATATTTATATGTGTACATATGTTGTGTACACATGTATACGTTTATATGTGTATGTGCTGTATATTTGTTGTGTATGTGCATATATGTGTATGTGTATATACGTATTTGTGTATGTGCATGCATATAAATGCATGTCTATGTGTATATGTGTTGTACATGCATGCATGTTTACATGTGTATGTGTTATATATGTGTGTGCATGTATGCTGTGTATGTGTATGTCTTATGTATGTGTGTATATGCGTATGTGTACATACGTATTTGTATATGTGCATGTATATAAATGCATGTCTATGTGTATATGTGTTGTACATGTGTGCATGTTTACATGTGTATGTGTTGTGCATGTGTGTGCATGTATGTTGTGTATGTGTGTGTGTCTTGTGTGTGTGTATACATGTCCACATGTGTGTGGATATACCCTAGCAGCCACGCTCACATGCAGTGATTGACACGCAACCTGGCTGCCATCGGAGCCAATTCTACAGAAAGGGGAAAGGCGTGTGCAGGTCTCGTGGAAACGACACGCCACGTGTCAGGTGGCAATGGAAAGTCCCGGAAGGAATGCAGGTGCTCGGCCGCCTTCTCCTTGTCCGGATGCAGCCAGACAATCGTGCAATTCCCTTGTCTGGGTTTCAGCCACACGTTCTCCCTCCTGTCCCCGCACATGCCAAGCTCCTCCCAGAGCCCGTAATGACCCCCTGGGGGGAGGCTCATTTTCCTTGATTTTACCCTCAATGAATGACGGCTTTCACCCCACACCTCCGTCCCCCACCCCACTTTGTAACTGCTGGTCTGTGTGACCGAGCAAAATCACTCTAGCGTCCAGCCTTGAAATAAAACATGCATTTGAGCATCTTCATATCATCATCGCAGAAAACTTTGTTCCCAAATCACTTTAAAAAAAAAAAAAAAAAAAACAAATGGGAAGAAAACTTGCACTGTCGCTCCTCATCCGCGCTTCGCTCTGTCTGCCGGGCTTTTTTGCATTCTGAGACGGTTCCCCTCACCTTGAGTCCCCGGTTCAAAAAGAAACAATAAGTTTAATCTTCTCGCTTGACAATGATGTATGGTGCTGGGGAAAAACACTTCTCAGGAATTATCATTAAAATGCCTTTTCCTCCCGTCTCTGGTTTCTCTTCACACCGTATACATCAAGAAATGCGCGGCGGCTTCTCCCGAGGCCGAGACTGGCTGCTGCCTTGGTGTTCTCCTTTGCACAGAAAACGTGTAAGAGTCCCCTGCTGCCTTGGCCTTCTCCTTTGCACAGACAACGTGTAAGAGTCCCCTTAGTGATTTCAAGGGGCGTCACTGCCGGCACCAACCCCCTTCTACCCAGATGACATCTTCCCGGTTAGGAAATTTGCCCAGCTCTGCCTGGGAAGCATTGGTTTGAATCACTATTCCTTTTTCTTTATTCTTTCTTTGCATTTGCAGCTACCTACTTATTAGCACTTGTCAAAACAGTCAGAAAAGGCAAACTGTGGGTGTTTAACAGACTGCAACGATTGAAAAGCGCCCACCTCCAGCCCCCCGGAGCGCCCAGGGCAGATGAACTCAGAACCACCCAACAGATACCAGACAGAGAGGGAGAGAGGGAGCGTGTGTGAGCACCCAGAGTTGCGTGATGATGTCCCTTAACTTTCTATAAATCCCCAATGACTGGGAAGATTCCCAAACACCAGGATTTGCCCAACCCTCCAGGCTAAGCAAAATATGCTGATTTTTTCCCCCCCAAGAAACTCAAAAGTACCCAAATCGACGCAGAATTATAGGGTGGCGCTTCTTGGGGTGTTTAGATTTCTTGCTATGGTTATTGCTAGGGTGTAAGGAAAATCAGGAAAGGATTTTTAAGATACAGTGTTGAACACGTGCATGAATGTCTGTACAGCAGCCAAAAGGTGGACACAAACCAAGTGTCCAAGGACGGGGAATGGACACACGCAACGTGGTCCATCCGCACGACGGAACATTGTCCAATCGCAGGGAGGAATGAAGCTCTGACACCTGCTACAATGTGGCTGAACCTCGAAAACAGTGGAACACGCCAGACGCAAAAGCTCCATTACAGAATATAATTCCCTTTCTCTGAAAGAGCCTAATGGGGAAGAAACCTACAGAGGCAGAAAGTGTAAGATTGGTGGTTGCCAGGGGCCGGGAACACAGGCGAACCGGGAGAGACCGCTTAACGGGAAGGAGGTTTCGAAGACACTTACAATAAACACGACTATTTTATAGTTAACAGTATGTATTCAGTGTTTAATAATAGCTTAAATAATTTTAGGTGATGTGCATGTCATCTCCATTTTTAAAAACCAGGAAAAAAGTGAAAAAATTTAAAAAAAGAAGAGAGTGTGAACCACGTTGCCACGAGCAATTCCATTCTGAGACATTTGCCCCGATGGGCCTGACCCCGGAGGGGAGGGAGAGTTTCTCTGGCCAGTGGGGTCGGACGTGCGCTGAGCTGGGCCGGCCGGCGATGTCGCTGATCTCGGCGGACACAGCCCAGCGTCACCCGCCGGGGGGAGAGAGTCCTCCGTCCCCGGTGGGGCACCCGGAAGCCCAGGCCACAGCGACCACCGGTGCTGTTCCATCAGACACGGCCGCCCATTTACTGGCAAAGCAACGGTTGGAACAAAGACCCCACGATGTCTGCTAACAGCTGTCCAGCTCCACCCTGGAAATATTTATATACATACACATGCATGTCCCCAGCGGCTTCCATAATACACGACCCCTCCAACCCGGTTCACAGCAAGACGCTTTGTAGCGATCCACTTGTTGTTTCAAACCCTCCAAACCCCCCACAAGTTACCCATTTCCTGCTCTCTGCGTCCAGGGTGCAGGCATAGTAATAAAAACCAGGCGAAACGGACCAAACATAGGTCTCCCTCTCTATTTCTCCCAATTTCCCTGAAGACAGACTGCCGCCGTTTGGTGACTACGGCTAAACCCTCCTTCTGAAAAGAGACAGGGGCGTTTCCGCCTGTGCCCGATGGGACCGTCACAAATCCCGGGTTTCACTAGATGACAAAGTCCCACCGCGGTTCACGAGCCATTGCCCACCCTGCGCCGGCCAAACGCTCCATTTTGGGCCGATTTCTCGCTGTTTCCTCTTCAGGGCTGGACTTGGACAAAAGTGAAACACCCTCTACGGGCTCATTTCCAACCTTCCTGCCTCCCGGCACCTGCCGTTCCCGCTGGTCTCGTCCTCACCATATTCACCCCCTGAATGAGCCTCTTATCTCCACACCTGCTGCGCCTCCTACCTTGGCACAAATGAGTCGCCAACGTGTTATCTTTCCCCAGAGTCCCCACAACCCTCATCCCACTCACGAAAGGAAATTGTCTTTCCACATTAAAGGGGGTCGAGACAGCTAAGGAAAGAGGAGAAACCCCCTCGGAGCCCTGGGAGACACTTTCAGTAGATGGTCACTTGTCCAGCCGGACGTGAGCCGACCGTTCGTGCAAACCGGGAGCCGTGGGCCAGGGCTCCTCCCCCTTCCACGTGGGTTTCGGCTCAGATTTTCCCAGGTACGGCCTGAGATTCTGCGTTGCCAACAAGTCCCCGATGACACCAAGGCTGCTGGTCTGCAGCCCCTGTAGGAGCAGCTGGGATCGAAACAGAGGGAGAGCGAGCCCAGCTTTGCGGCTAACCCGCTGTGTGATGTTGGGAAACCCACCTCCCCTCTCTGGGCTCCCACTTCCTAGGCGTGAAGGGAGGTCTCGTCTCAGTCCTGACAACGCTGCCACATGTGGTCCACACCCACGAGACCCACCGGAAGGCAGCGCTATGGACAGAGCCACCTGGAAGACCCAGACACCCAGTGCCTGTTCCGAAGGTCCACGACTTTCAGAGCAGCCGCAGGTCACCAAGAAATGGTGAGATGCATTTGCTGATCTCGGTCAACCTGGGCTTTCTGAAAACCGATCAGCTGTTTGGGACCCATCTGTTTGTACCCGATGGAATCCGAACTCCGTAGGACACCCCTGGGAAACACCGATTCAGTGACCCGCTACGATTCTCAGCAGATAGTCTGGGTTCCGACGATGCAACCATTTGCACAAACCGATGGCTGAGTCTCCTTAGAACCATGCATCCATCTGCCTGGCAAGAAAGTTTACCAACCCTTCCCCTCCCTTGCCCAGGGAGGACTTAGAAGAAACGCGTAAACTACGTCTAAACACCAACAGCCTCCGCAGGCACAAACCTTAATAGACAACTTTAGAGAAAATCCCAACAAGTCAAGGAGCAGGGAAAGAATGCCGGACAATGACGAAGACACACGGGTCTTACAGGTTGTCACGAAGCTCCAATGAGAGCTCTGCAAATCAGCCGCTGAGAGCGCGATTGCCACCAAGGAATAGCAGGACAGCAAAACTAAATGGCAATATCTGTCGACACACTCTTGATAATCAAATACTGATAGGGACGAAAGAGTTCGCGGTGTCCCTGACATTAGCGGAAGAGGGTCTGCGCCCCTTGCGGACACGCCTCAACTTTTCCCAAATTCTGTTCCTTGGGTCCTTCTCTCTGACAATCTCTGCCCGGCCCTGGGTTCTTCCCGCACTGCCAGGGACCCGGAGCCCACCTGTCCTGTCCCCTAGGGGACCACCAGGCTTCTTTCTCCTGCAGTCACTGAATGTTCCATCAGCCCCTCACGAGTAATCTATACTGGGCGGATTTATCATCATATCACTGTTGAAATGCGATGCTCCAAAAAAAAAAAAAAAAAAGACTGCTAGGCAAACATAAAATAAACCTACATCAAAAGTCTTAACTTCAATTAATTAATTAGTGGATTAATTATTGGAGGACCCAGTAAGATGTTAAGAGGGATTAACCGTACAACTGAAAATACACACACACAGAGCCATGCACACAGAATCCTGAATGCCTAAAGGAATTTGCTAATAGATGCAAAACTGATTAATATCACAAACGGCAATGAGATGCAAAGATAGGGCTTCTCGAAGCAATCCGTTCGCTCTTGGACAAACCGTTTGCATTTCCACCCGCAGGAATTACGGGCATGACCCTCGGCCACCGCCAAGTTCATACCACACCTGCAGAACTGCGAAACGGCCCCCGTACCCAGACACTCGGAGGCACTCGCTTATAGACAAGAGCACCCCCCAACTGACAGAATCAGAGTTTCCTGGAGGGGCCCCTCGATGACACTCCACTGATGGGACCCCCCCGGAATATTTCTGAACCACTTCCAAGGCTCGGGACATCTTTTCCTGGAATCCCAAACGTAGGCGGAGTTTCCCACAGGGCCACCGGCCACGCCATCCGGCCAGCACTCCTCACGCAAAGTGATGGCCCCACTTTCTCAGGCCCCCTGTCCTGCTGTGCCGCGAAACCCCGACTCGGGGAGACTCCCCTGTTGCCAGGGGACCCGGCTGCCCGTCACCTGGCAGCTTTCAGAGCATCTTAACGTCTTGGCTGCGAACGAAACCCCAGAATCAGCTAACGGATGGGAGTCAGACACGGATGCTTCAGTGAGGACGAACACACATTGAACCTCGTAGACTTCCTTCTCCGCTTTCCTTTCAGAGTTTCCTTCTCAGTCCTTTCAAATGTGTGTACGTCTTTTAAACAAGCCCTGTGCCCATCTGACAGCTCAGAAATGTCTCCTCTGGGATCTGGGAGCCACGAATTCGAAATGCAAAGCTCCCAGGTGACGCTGATGGGGGTGTCATCTCAGCAGGTGCCTAAATGGCCTCGTTGGTGGCTGGTTCTTGTCTCAGCACAGGTCCCGGAATGTCCCTCAAGGGTGCAGCCTCCCAAGCACCCAGTAGCCCTGGATGGGGGTCACCTCCTCTGCCCCTTGGGAACCTCTACTCCTTTTCCTTTGGAAAAAGTCCTCTTCCGGCGTCAGACTCCACACTCACTGACACCTGCCCCGGACACATTTCAAATTCTGTGGTTTTGCTCCCCAGAACGCCCCAATCCCTCCCCTCTTACCTGCCCAAGCTGTTCCTCCCCATCCGGGCTGGGGTCACACGTTGCTTTGGGCACAAAGCTGCTCCTAAAACCTAAGCCCCCAGCGGACCCTACGAATGAACGTGAAAACAACCCAAGTGCCCATCCATCCAGGAGTGGATTAACACAATGTGGTCTATGGACACCATGCAGTTCTACTCAGCCACAAAAAAGGATGAATTAATGTACTTTGCATTAAAGACATTCTATAGAAAAGACATCTGCACTCGAATGTTTATAGCAGCACAATTCACAGTTGCAACGATGTGGAAACAACCCAAGTGCCCATCCATCCAGGAGTGGATTAATAAAATGTGGTCTATGTACACCATGGAGTTCTACTCAGCCACAAAAAACAGTGGTGATCTAGCACCTCTTGTATTATCCTGGGTGGAGCTGGAGCCCATTCTACTAAGTGAAGTATCCCAAGAATGGAAAAACAAGCACCACATGGACTCACCATCAAATTGGTATTAACTGATCAACACTTATGTGCACACATCATAGTAACATTCACGGGGTGTCCTGCAGGTGGGAGGGGTGGAGGGGATGGGTATATTCACCCCAAATAGTATGGTGCACACTGTCTGGGGGATGGACACGCTTGAAGCTCTGACTCGGGTGGGGCAAAGGCAATTTATGTAACCCAAACATTTGCACCCCGTTAATATTCTGAAATTTAAAAAAAGAAATTCACAGAACTGCACATACTTTTCTTTGTGTCTCTTATTGTCCCGTAAAGAGTTTACTTAAGAAAAGACGTTTGCCCTCCTTCTCCCAAGAGAGCAGGAATGTCCGGCTAATGGAATGCCAGGGTAGGAGTTCGACTGACACAAACCAGGGACAGGAGAGGACGGAAGGGGACCGTCACAGGTGACATTAACCACCAGGCACGTCCGGGAGACCGGCCATCTGTCATCGTTGCCAGGTTACCAGTGGTCTGGGGCACCTCCGTCATAAGAGCTCCCGACGTAATTTTGTCTAATTGAAACACGGGTTCTGGTGGAGCGTCCCAGATCGCCGGTCCCTGAGCCCCTTCTTCTTCCAGGGGCAGCTGGGATGGGACGGCTCGGGGAGTTTGGGGCAACAGATGAAACTTCAGCACTCGAGGAAAGTCACCGAAATGAAAAATAAGCACTAAAATAATAGAACCAGGGATACAGACAGGGGGTTCCGAACACAAACCAAAGACACCAACGCGAGTTCAAGTCAAAAGCGAAAGCCAGGCCAGGCGCGGTGGCTCACGCCTGTAATCCTAGCACTCTGGGAGGCCGAGGTGGGCGGATCGTTTGAGTTCAGGAGTTCGAGACCAGCCTGAGCAAGAGCGAGACCCCATCTCTACTAAAAATAGAAAGAAATTATATGGACAGCTAAAAATATATATAGAAAAAATTAGCCGGGCATGGTGGTGCATGCCTGTAGTCCCAGCTACTCGGGAGGCTGAGACAGGAGGATTGCTTGAGCTCAGGAGTTTGAGGTTGCTGTGAGCTAGGCTGACGCCACGGCACTCACTCTAGCCCGGGCAACAGAGTGAGACTCTGTCTCAAAAAAAAAAAAATAAAAAGCGAAAGCCAAAACAGACAAGGCGGGAAAACGACACCTGCTTGGGAGCCGCGTGGAGGAACGTCCCGGACTGCCAAGAAGGTCTGTGTCCTGTCCCTCTGCCGAGCGTCCCAGTAACGCAGGCTCCCACGCCCTTGTGTCCGTCAAAGGCGCAGGCGTCAAAGGCACTTTTGTAAGGCAGTCTTTACTTTGCAAATGTGAAATAAAACAGCATTTTCCAAAGCTATGAGAAAGACAAAAGACGGGGCCCCGGCCAGGACTGGACGTGGCCCCGGGTGGAGAAATTAAACTCAAGTGAGTTTAATGGGCGTATACATGGAATGAGGTCCGTCCACACAAGGGAATATTACGCAGCCAGGAAAAGGAAGGAGATCGTGAAACCCACTGCGACGTGGGTGGGTCTTTGAGGACGTGGTGCCGGGTGAGAGAAGCCAGTCGCAGAAGGACAAATCCTCTGCAATTCTGCTCCTACGACACCCCTAAGTCGTCAGATTCAGGGAGACGGAAAATAGGCGCTGGGTGCCGGGGCTAGGGGAGGCGGAGTCGAGGTTCGATGGGTGTAAAAGTTCAGCCCATCCAGACGAATACATTCTGTAGGTCTGTGCTGCTCAAGGCAGCACCTCCCGTCGGCAAGACCGTGCTAATTACCCACGTGTATCCAAGCCTCACTGCATACCACGAATAGCTACAATGTATCGGTTAAAACAATTACATTAAAACTATCTGTTAAGAGCTTAGATCTCATGTTAAGTGTTCTTACTACAATAAATTTTTTAAAAATTAAAATTAAATTAAATTGCCGTGCAGGAGCCCAGGTGAGGCCCTCTGGGCTCCGGGTGGTTGTTCGGAGCAGGTTTTGGGGAGGGGGCCGGGAGCCGGGAGCTGCATCCCTCTGGGCACCCCAGGGCGGGAAGGGGGTGTCCTCGGGAGAGAGGAGCTGGAAGCATGGGGGGTGGGGTCCTCACCGCACGGAGGGTTAATAAATATTACGTTCCAAGCCCCCCCTGCCAACCCCACATCAGCAGGTGCATGAAACGGGGACCCCTCCCCAAAAACATATGTCCACCTCCAACCTGGGAATGGGATCTTATTTGGAAATAGGGTCTTTGCAGATGTTATTACCTAAAATGAGACCATCCGGGATCAGGGAGGTCCCTAAACCCAATGACAGGTGTCCTCCTAAGAGACAGCAGAGGAGACACAGACGCAGAGGAGAAGCCACGTGGAGACGGAGGCAGAGACTGGAGTGACGCAGCCACAAGCCCAGGGACGCCCGGAGCCCCCAGGAGCCGGAAGAGGCAGGAAGGAGCCTCCCCTGGAGCCCGCGGATGGGATCTAGGGTTTCAGCTGCTGGGGGACAGGCGCCCACAGCCCCAAAAGATTTGACAAAGCATCAGATCAGATGGAGAATCTTGTGCTCAAGTGTATTACGTGACCACGAAAGGCCAGTTCGTTTTGATTCAGGGACAGTGACGCCCGTCAGTTGCGTGTGTGGGTTTCACGACATCCACCTGTTATGGAAAGGTTTAGCTTTCTCCTCCCGTCACTAATTCTAACCCACCACGGATGAACATTCACCAGCGCACAACGTTTCACCCCCAAAAGCATCGGAGGCGGCTGCACTCGGGTGTTCGAGCCGTCGCTAAATCTAAGTCCACATCACGCATTTTTTTTTTTTAATGCAGGCACTGGGCGCTCCCAGCTGAAAATTGGGGGGAAGCATAAACCCTGTTTAACACGAAGTGTCCCCTGTCTCTGCACCCGAGCTGCTCACGAGGACCCGGTTCTTCCGTGGGCGTCTCCGAGGGTCCCAGCCCGGCGCCTCACCAAGTGGGTTTCCTGCCGGACTCTGACAGCAAGGAGTGGGCTGAATTCTTTTCTTTTCTTTTTTTTTCACCAGAGATTTTGGCAAAATAGGGGATTGCACTTTTGTGTCCCCACCCCCACGGTGTTCCCGTTCTGTCACTGCCAATATTCCCGCCGTCCCTCCCTGCCTGCTCGGTGCAAGGGCCGGGTTCTCACTCCGCTGCGCCTGGCCCGGCAGCGAGAGGGTTAAGGACACGGCTGTTCCCGGCCTGGGACAGTCCCTTTTCCTTCTGTTCGGTGTCCAGGCCGGTGAGGGGTGAGGATGGCCTGTTGTCCCCCGCGGCAATCGGCTTTTGTTGGGTTGCCGGGCGACAAGCTCTGGCCTGTAGAACTAACTGCTCCGAGGTCAAGAAGGGACAAAGGACAGAGCCAGGGGTCACGTGGCCGAGCCGAGGACACACAGGCCAGGGAGCGTCACCCTGGGGTAGGGGAGGTGCTGAGAACTGGACATTGCTCTGCAAACCGACCCCTCACAGTCCAGGCATGCAGGGGACCTCCCCACCAGCCCCAGGACGGGGTGACCCTGTGCTCGGCCCCAGGGGACAGACACTGGCAGGGAGGCCCAGCCTGGAGTCCCCACCCCACGGCCGTGTCCCAGGGGCAGCGCCCGGTAATAGAGACCACCCTCACCCTCACCCTAACCCCCACCCTCACCCTCATCCCCACCCTCACCCTCACCCCCACCCTCACCCTCACCCCCACCCTCACCCTAACCCTATCGAACCTAATTCATCCTTACCTGGTCCACCCTCACCGAGTTCATCCTTAACCTGGTCCACTCTAACCTGGTCCACCCTTAACTTTGTTCATTTTTAACCTAGTTCGCCCTTAACCTAGTTCGCCCTTAACCTAGTTCACCCTTAACCTAGTTCACCCTTACCTGGTCCACCCTCACCACGTACATCCTTAACCTGTTCCACTCTAACCTACTGCACTCTAACCTGGTCCACTCTAACCTGGTCCACTCTAACCTGGTCCAAAAACTTTGTTCATCCTTAACCTAGTTCGCCCTTAACCTGGTCCCCCTTCCTCTCACCCGCCCTCACCCTGGGGCACCTTAACCTGGCTGCGGGGGACTGGTTTCCTCGACCCTCTCAGGGTCCCTGGCTGCGTCTGCAAGTCACACTGACCGAGAAGGACCAGAGACACGGCGCAAATGCCTTCAGTGTGCGTTCTCCGCGGCACCGGGCCCTTCAGAAACGAGACCCACAGAGACAGGGAACCTGCGCTCTGTGCTCAGGGTGACGGAGCGTGGACAGTCGTGCAGCAGGGGGGACCGGACACCGGGCGTCTGAGCTCACGGGACGGCCGTGGGGGGACCTGTGTGTGCAGATTCTCCGTGTCCTGTGTCCCCAGAGGTGAGGACGCTCCTTCCCTCCGGGTGCAGGGGGGCACCTCTCTCACGGGAGGGTCTCGTGTCAGCCTCACGGGAGGCTCCGAGCGTCCTTCCTGGGCCTCACGACGGCTTCAGGGGACAAGGGTTGGAGAAAGTGGGGGGACTTTCCCACACCTGCTTCCAATTCCCCAGCGAGCCCTGAACCCCCACACCCCTGTCCCTCGTACCCCCGGGAGGAAGGCAGAGCTCTCAGCCCACTCTACAGATGAGGAAACTGAGGCAGACACAGCCAGGCACACGTCTTATCCAGCTCACAAGGAACAGGGACAGGTTACGGACCCCAGGACCTCGTGCCTGAGTCAGTGCTGGGCACGGCCTCCACGTCCCCCAACCCTGGCCGTCCCCCCATCCCAAGCCCCGTGCCCACCCAGGGCTCCCCCGGCCCAAGTCCCGGAGTCACCAGGGCCGGGGGCGTCCACCGTGGGGACGCAGGTCTCTTGGGAGAGAGGAGACCCTGGAGGTGGGGGCAGGGGAGAGTCTCACACCGTGACACCCACCTTCCAGAGTGCCCCGTTCAGGGGCATTTAGCCCATTCGCCATGTTGTGCAACCCCCACCTCTATCTCTTCCAGAACATTCTCATCCCCCACCAAAGGAGCCGCGTCCCCATCTGCAGTGACTCCCCGACCCCCTCCCAGCCCCCGGTGACCACAAACCCGCTTTCTGTCCTGTGGCTTCACTTATTCCCATAAACGGCGTCGGACGACTCGCGGCTGCTGGCGTCAGCCTCCTCCCGCTGAGCGGGACCTTTCGAGGCTCAGCCGCGGCGGAACCTGCGGCCAGGGAGAAGCTGCCAAAAGGCACCCCCAGGAGCAGAAAGGGGGTGTTTGGGGTCCCCAGAGGCCAGCAGGTCCCGGGAACACCCTGGCGGCCCCAAGCCCCGCCGGACGGCAGTCACCACCCCCCAGCACCGCAGCCAAGTTAAAACCACGAAGCCCACGAAGCCGCAGCCCGAGCAGAAGTGCAGTGAGAGCTCATTTGGCCCCAGACGGTCCGCTGAATGTTTTTGGAAATGGCGTTATGTTTTTTTTTTTAATGCCGTGTTTGTTTTTGCTTTTGCAGGGCGAGCCCGTGTGGCTGGTCCATTGGGAACCGATTGGATTCCCAGAACCGTGTCCCCCTCCGGGCCCCACAGCCCAAGCCGGCTCTGTGCACCCCACGCTGGCCGGCACCCCGAGGGGGACACATCCACGGTGCCCACCCCACCCCCCGCCACGGGGACCCGCTCCGGCCACGCGCTGACCGAGGCAAAGAGACCACAGCGGCCGTCTGCAGGGAGCTCACGTCCGAGGACAGGCACCCAGCAGTCGCCATGGCGACGGGAGCAGTGATCCCCGCAGGGGTGAGGGGGTGTCCAGGTGGCCGTCAGCGTGGCCCCTCTGACATTGAGAAGGACCCGACCACCGGAAGGAGCTGCCTGGACCCAGGAGCAGCTCGTGCAAAGGTCCTGGGGTGGGTGTGCAGCCAGTGGCTGAGCTGAGCCACTTTCTAATCGGGGACGTAGGGCACTCGGGCGGCTCCGCCTTGGACATCGAGGTAGACAAGAGACATCACCTGGGGGGGGGTCCCCACAGCACAGGGGAGCCCCCCAGAGTCTGTGCGGCCACAGCCACCAAGCAGCCCCCTCTGAGCTCCTCGTGGCCGCCCGACTCAGCCTCCCGCGACCCTCCCAGCCCAGGAAAAAGCGGCAGATGGACGCCAGTTAGAAACTCACCTCGTCTAAGAACAGCCGTGGGCCCCCTCCCGGATCCTCTAAGCCCCCGCGTGTCTTTCCTGCCCATTTTGCTTCATCAGAATTAGAGTAAAAATCAACACATAAGCGGCACGGCCCGTCCTCCCCACCCGGGGCTCTGCTCCTGCCTGCGCTGAGAGCTCGGCAGACGCACCTTGAAGCTTCCCCAGAACGGGGGGCTCATTTCCCGCTTCCCTCCCCGACTCCTCCTGACCCCCCCCTTGGAAACAGCGAGCGCGATCGCCGCGGCTGGCGGGGGACTCACGACAACACAGATTTCTCCTTTGCAGTCGAGATGCATTTTAAGTGATCACAAAGCTACGTTGAGGCTTTACTGACACGGTGACTCGGGGCCCCTGGGGACCCTGGGGAGATTCGGGGTGGGGGGTGCCGAGGGGGCCGCTGGGACGTCCCGGGACACGACAGAGAGGGATGGGTTTCCTGGCGGGTTGCAATAAAACAGGGTCCTATAGCACCTTCGTCACGACGGGCAAGTCACACGGCACATGAACGCCCGCCGTGCGTTCCACCCAGGCGGGCACGGAAACGCCGTCCGGGGTCCTCTCCTCCTGCTGCCTGCGGATGAATTAGCGCCTGGGGGGGGAGTCCGCTACCTGCCCGACACTTGTGCAGACGTGGCTTGCTAATTCCACTCACCTGTGACAGTCACAGGTTGCTCCTGCCCGCCCGGCTGGCTGGCGGCAGAGCCTGCTTCCCAAAGGAGGCATCCCCGGGCCTCCGAGGGCCCTGCCTACGTAAGTCGCCTCTTCCTCCCTCCTCTTCCTCCACCTGTCCCGGAAATCTCCAGAAAGCTGCCACCCTGCTACGGAAACACACACGTTCGCTCTTGGCAGTTGTGTGCACAGGGACCCGGCTGTACGGGGACCGATGTTCCACTGCTCATGACGCGCTGGGCTTGCTTTTTTTTTTTTTTCCACCTTTTTTTTTTTTTTTTGGCCCTTCTGGAATGACAGCCCGGCTGTTAAGCGTCATAATTGTTCACGAGTCGAGGGCGCCCGGCTCGTGATGCGCCTCGGTGGTGCCTCTGAGGCAGGCTCCTTGCCCCGCGGAGGTCGAGGGTCGCCTGCTAAATCATGCATCCCCGCCCCCCACCCCGTCCCCGGTGGATTATGCCGTTGACAAACTGCTGCTAATGATTCGACACGCACGCATTAAACCCGGGCTCTAAATTGCTATCACTCGAGTGATGGATTGCGCCCGTAATGGGCACGTTATTGCCACCGGTGACCTTGTGGGCTGGAGACTGTTTCAATATCACCCACATCTCTCACGCGCCCCGTGTCCCGGGCATGTGTGTGCGCGTGTGCGTGTGTGTGTGCACGCGTGTGTGTGCTCTCTGTATCCGGACCTCGTCTCTGATGCTCTCCACGGCGTGCGCGGAGCGGCCACCCTAATTGGGGGACCGTCCGAGGTGCAGCCGCTATTAGGATGTTTTAATACACGTGAGATAAAACCGGCCGGTGAATGACATATGCCCGGGGTAAACGCAGGTGTCCGAGCGCCCTCATCTTCCTCGGAGGGGGACGGGAAGGACCCGGGAAGAAACCAGAAACCGAGCTTCTCCCGGAAGACGCCCACCCATCTGGCAAGCAGAGAAGCCGCACGGTTCTGCTGCCCGAAACACCGGGCTTCTCAGCGTCCGCTCGCAGGAAGGAGCCCTCGCCCCCAAGCCCGGATGAGAGGTGGGTTCGGACGAGGGTCTCCAAACGCCAGGGGACGGGGGAGGCAGTCACACCCTGGGAGGGTTGGGGGTCTCTCGGGGGATACAGTGCAGGTCGGCAAGGCATGGGGGGCACATAGAAGCCCCCCAGTGTCCCCGAGGGACCTGCAGCCTGGATGTACCATGATGCAATTAGGAAGCAGACAGCCCCGATAGAACACACGGGGACCTCCGTGTCCTGCAGCCCCAGGGGGGACCCTGCACGGCTGTGCCCAGGCTGCAGGGCAAGACGCAGGACCCACCAGAGCCAGAACACGGAACCAGCCCCCTGCAACGCTGAGGGCACCTCCCAACCCACAGCCACGTCGGGGCCCCATCCGGGAGGAGCTGACACTTCTGGGAGTCGGGAACGTGGTCCTCGTGCTGTGACTGCCGTCCTGACGCCAGCAGACCGACAGCCAACGCAGACAGGGACCCCTCAGCTGTGGGGCCACGTCCCGGTCCCCCCAATGCATCCAGGGTCCAAGACCCACAGTGAGGTGGAGGCCGCGGGAGATGCCAAGAGGCTGGACTTGGTCTCCCGTTCCGGAACTCACAGGGACTTCCAGAGGCCAGTTTCCTCTCTGACAGGAATGCGGTTGTGAGTCCCCTGGGGTGAGGTGGCCACGACAAAGTGTCACAAATCGGGAGCTCATAACATCCTGAGCCCAGGACCTCAGAGTGCGGCTGGTTTGGAGATGGGTCTTTAAAGAGCTGATTAGGGTAAACTGAGGCACTAGGGTGGGCCCTGATCCAACAGGACTGGTGTCCTTATAAGCAGAGGAGATGAGGGCACAGACACGCACAGAGGGACGACCCCGTGAGGACACAGGGAGAAGACGGCGTCTACACACCCAGGAGAGAGGCCTCAGGGGGAACCAGCCCTGAGACACCTGGATCTGGGGCTTCCAGCCTGCAGGACGGGAGAGGACAAATGTCTGTGGTTTAAGCCACGTGGTCTGTGGGGCCCTGTCAGGGCCACCCTAGGAAACCAGGACGTGGGGGCAGGACGTGGATGTCTCTCTTTGGAGGACACCCTTGCAGACACGAGTCCTGCATTCCAGCTCCTGCCTGCTTCAAATGCCACCGGCCATGCTAACCGTGGACGCCGTTCAGGTGAGCACCTCGTAAAGGAAGCAAAGAGGAAAGGGGACCCCACGCAGGGCAGGCGGCACCTGCTTCTCTACGGCTTGTGTGACGGCTGCGGGCTGCCGTGTACTGTTCGTGTTTCTGTTATTGTGGTCCTCTGCTCTCTCTCTCTGAGTTTCCTGTTTCTCAAGGATGGTGTAAGCCGAGAGCAATACTGGATGGGATGGGATGGGATGCACTAGAATAGAACAGAATGAATAGAATAGAGTAGAATAGAATACGCTAGAATGGAATGGAATAGAATAGAATAGGCTAGAATAAAATGGAATGGAATAGGCTGGAATAGGATAGAATAGAATAGAATGGAGCAGGCTACAATAGAATAGAATGGATAGAATAAAATAGGCTGGAATGGAATGGAATACAATGGAATAGGCTAGCATAAAATGAAATGGAATAGGCTGGAATGGAATAGAATAGAATAGAATGGAACAGGCTGGAATGGAATGGAATACAATGGAATAGGCTAGCATAAAATGAAATGGAATAGGCTGGAATGGAATAGAATAGAATAGAATGGAACAGGCTGGAATGGAATGGAATACAATGGAATAGGCTAGCATAAAATGAAATGGAATAGGCTGGAATGGAATAGAATAGAATAGAATGGAACAGGCTGGAATGGAATGGAATACAATGGAATAGGCTAGAATAAAATGGAATGGAATGGCATGGAATAGAATGGAACGGGCTAGCATGCAATGGAATGGAATAGAATAGAATGGAGCAGGCTAGAATAGAATGAATACAATAAAATAGGCTGGAATGGAATGGAATAGAACAGAACAGAACCCAACACAATAGACGTCCATCTCGGTTCCCCTCCAGGCACAGGAGAAGCACACACGTGGGGGGTCTCGCAGGGAAACACGGAACGTGCCCCACCCTGTCTGCAGCCCAAGGCCCTTCTGGGCAGGTGGACGGCGCTGCCCACCCACAGGGACACTCCAGGGCCATCGGGGATCCTTCACCGCCAGGAGGCTCAGAGTCCCAGAGAGCAGCCCTGACGTTATAACCCACGTGCTCTGTCCTGACCTCAGTGCCGTGTCCTGACCCCCCGGCTCTGCTCTGACCCCCCCAGCTCTGCTCTGACCCCCCGGCTGTGCTCTGAACCCCCCCAGCTGTGCTCTGACCCCCCCGGCTGTGCTCTGACCCCCCCGGCTCTGCTCTGACACCCCAGCTCTGCTCTGATCCCCCAGCTGTGCTCTGATCCCCCAGCTGTGCTCTGACCCCCCGGCTCTGCTCTGACCCCCCAGCTGTGCTCTGAACCCCCCCAGCTGTGCTCTGACCCCCCCAGCTGTGCTCTGACCCCCCAGCTGTGCTCTGACCCCCCCGGCTCTGCTCTGACACCCCAGCTCTGCTCTGATCCCCCAGCTGTGCTCTGACCCCCCGGCTGTGCTCTGACCCCCCGGCTCTGCTCTGACCCCCGGCTGTGCTCTGACCCCCCGGCTGTGCTCTGAACCCCCCAGCTGTGCTCTGACCCCCCGGCTCTGCTCTGACCCCCCGGCTCTGCTCTGACCCCCCAGCTGTGCTCTGACCCCCCGGCTCTGCTCTGACCCCCCAGCTCTGCTCTGACACCCCGGCTGTGCTCTGACCCCCCAGCTCTACTCTGACCCCCCGGCTCTGCTCTGACCCCCCCGGCTGTGCTCTGACCCCCCCAGCTGTGCTCTGACCCCCCGGCTCTGCTCTGACCCCCCAGCTCTGCTCTGAACCCCCAGCTCTGCTCTGACCCCCCAGCTCTGCTCTGACCCCCCAGCTCTGCTCTGACCCCCCCGGCTGTGCTCTGACCCCCCCGGCTGTGCTCTGACCCCCCCGGCTGTGCTCTGACCCCCCCGGCTGTGCTCTGACCCCCCGGCTCTGCTCTGACCCCCCCAGCTGTGCTCTGAACCCCCAGCTGTGCTCTGACCCCCCCGGCTGTGCTCTGACCCCCCCGGCTCTGCTCTGACCCCCCCGGCTCTGCTCTGACCCCCCCGGCTCTGCTCTGACCCCCCGGCTCTGCTCTGACCCCCCCAGCTCTGCTCTGAACCCCCCGGCTGTGCTCTGACCCCCCCGGCTGTGCTCTGACCCCCCCGGCTCTGCTCTGACCCCCCGGCTCTGCTCTGACCCCCCCCGGCTCTGCTCTGACCCCCCCGGCTCTGCTCTGACCCCCCCGGCTCTGCTCTGACCCCCCCGGCTCTGCTCTGACCCCCCCGGCTGTGCTCTGACCCCCCCGGCTCTGCTCTGACCACCCAGCTCTGCTCTGACCCCCCGGCTCTGCTCTGACCCCCCCAGCTCTGCTCTGACCCCCCCAGCTCTGCTCTGAACCCCCCGGCTGTGCTCTGACCCCCCCGGCTGTGCTCTGACCCCCCCGGCTCTGCTCTGACCCCCCGGCTCTGCTCTGACCCCCCCGGCTGTGCTCTGACCCCCCCGGCTCTGCTCTGACCCCCCCGGCTGTGCTCTGACCCCCCCGGCTCTGCTCTGACCCCCCCGGCTCTGCTCTGACCCCCCCGGCTGTGCTCTGACCACCCGGCTGTGCTCTGACCCCCCGGCTGTGCTCTGACCCCCCGGCTCTGCTCTGACCCCCCCAGCTGTGCTCTGACCCCCCCAGCTGTGCTCTGACCCCCCAGCTGTGCTCTGAACCCCCAGCTGTGCTCTGACCCCCCCGGCTGTGCTCTGACCCCCCCGGCTGTGCTCTGACCACCCAGCTCTGCTCTGACCCCCCGGCTCTGCTCTGACCCCCCGGCTCTGCTCTGACCCCCCCGGCTGTGCTCTGACCCCCCAGCTCTGCTCTGACCCCCCGGCTCTGCTCTGACCCCCCGGCTCTGCTCTGACCCCCCCAGCTGTGCTCTGACCCCCCAGCTCTGCTCTGACCCCCCCAGCTGTGCTCTGAACCCCCAGCTGTGCTCTGACCCCCCCGGCTGTGCTCTGACCCCCCCGGCTCTGCTCTGACCCCCCCAGATCTGCTCTGACCCCCCGGCTCTGCTCTGACCCCCCCAGCTCTGCTCTGAACCCCCCGGCTGTGCTCTGACCCCCCCGGCTGTGCTCTGACCCCCCCGGCTCTGCTCTGACCCCCCGGCTCTGCTCTGACCCCCCCGGCTCTGCTCTGAACCCCCCGGCTGTGCTCTGACCCCCCGGCTGTGCTCTGACCCCCCCGGCTCTGCTCTGACCCCCCCGGCTCTGCTCTGAACCCCCCGGCTGTGCTCTGACCCCCCCGGCTGTGCTCTGACCCCCCAGCTCTGCTCTGACCCCCCCAGCTCTGCTCTGACCCCCCGGCTCTGCTCTGAGCCCCCCAGCTCTGCTCTGAACCCCCCGGCTGTGCTCTGACCCCCCCGGCTGTGCTCTGACCCCCCGGCTCTGCTCTGACCCCCCCAGCTCTGCTCTGACCCCCCGGCTCTGCTCTGACCCCCCGGCTGTGCTCTGACCCCCCCGGCTGTGCTCTGAACCCCCCGGCTGTGCTCTGACCCCCCGGCTGTGCTCTGACCCCCCCGGCTCTGCTCTGACCCCCCCGGCTGTGCTCTGAACCCCCAGCTCTGCTCTGAACCCCCAGCTCTGCTCTGAACCCCCAGCTCTGCTCTGACCCCCCCGGCTGTGCTCTGACCCCCCCGGCTGTGCTCTGACCCCCCCGGCTCTGCTCTGACCCCCCCGGCTCTGCTCTGACCCCCCCGGCTGTGCTCTGACCACCCAGCTCTGCTCTGACCCCCCGGCTCTGCTCTGACCCCCCCAGCTCTGCTCTGACCCCCCAGCTCTGCTCTGACCCCCCCAGCTCTGCTCTGAACCCCTAGCTGTGCTCTGACCCCCCCGGCTGTGCTCTGACCCCCCAGCTCTGCTCTGACCCCCCCAGCTCTGCTCTGACCCCCCGGCTCTGCTCTGACCCCCCCGGCTGTGCTCTGACCCCCCAGCTCTGCTCTGACCCCCCCCGCTCTGCTCTGAACCCCCAGCTCTGCTCTGACCCCCCCAGCTCTGCTCTGACCCCCCAGCTCTGCTCTGACCCCCCCAGCTCTGCTCTGACCCCCCGGCTCTGCTCTGACCCCCCGGCTCTGCTCTGACCCCCCCCGCTCTGCTCTGACCCCCCCGGCTGTGCTCTGACCCCCCCGGCTGTGCTCTGACCCCCCCAGCTCTGCTCTGACCCCCCCGGCTGTGCTCTGACCCCCCAGCTCTGCTCTGAACCACCTCCAGGGCAGAGACCCTTCGTTCCTGGAGCTCTCACTCCCGGGTGAGCTGTGAAGACACGTTCAGGAGTCAGCTATGAAGCCAGGTGACAATGTCAAACCCTGACCAGGAACACCAGTGGCAGAGACAGGATGGAGAATCGAAGGACAAAAACAACACACTTGGGCCTGGGTCAGGATCACACGGGACGCCTGCCACGTCCCACCTGTGTGAGCACGGCGGTTACGGGCCCTCTGACGCCAGCGACACGGGCTGCGAAGAGGACGTGTTCACAGCATAACCACACACATGCGTGACAGCAAACTGTGTCCCACGTGCAGGTGCACGGGCCAGCGCGTGGCCAGGTCACCCTGTGTAGACTGCGGATTCATCTCTGGTCACCCTGTGTAGAATGCGGATTCATCTCTGGTCACCCTGTGTAGACTGCGGATTCATCTCTGGTCACCCTGTGTAGACTGCGGATTCATCTCTGGTCACCCTGTGTAGAATGCGGATTCATCTCTGGTCACCCAGTGTAGACTGCGGATTCATCTCTGGTCACCCTGTGTAGACTGCGGATTCATCTCTGGTCACCCTGTGTAGACTGTGGATTCATCTCTGGTCACCCTGCGTAGACTGTGCCTCCATCTCTGGTCACCCTGCGTAGACTGTGGATTCATCTCTGGTCACCCTGTGTAGACTGTGGATTCATCTCTGGTCACCCTGTGTAGACTGTGGATTCATCTCTGGTCACCCTGCGTAGACTGTGCCTCCATCTCTGGTCACCCTGTGTAGACTGTGGATTCATCTCTGGTCACCCTGTGTAGACTGTGGATTCATCTCTGGTCACCCTGCGTAGACTGTGCCTCCATCTCTGGTCACCCTGTGTAGACTGTGCCTCCATCTCTGGTCACCCTGTGTAGACTGTGGATTCATCTCTGGTCACCCTGTGTAGATGCTGAATCCATGTGTGCTCACCCTGCGTAGACTGTGCCTCCATCTCTCGTCACCCTGTGTAGACTGTGGATCCATCTCTCGTCACCCTGTGTAGACTGTAGATTCATCTCTGGTCACCCTATGTAGATACTGAATCCATGTGTGGTCACCCTGTGTAGACTGTGGATTCATCTCTGGTCACCCTGTGTAGACTGTGCCTCCATCTCTGGTCACCCTGTGTAGACTGCGGATTCATCTCTGGTCACTCTATGTAGATACTGAATCCATGTGTGGTCACCCTGCGTAGACTCTGAATCCATGTCTGGTCACCCTGTGTAGACTGCGGATTCATCTCTGGTCACCCTATGTAGATACTGAATCCATGTGTGGTCACCCTGCGTAGACTGTGCCTCCATCTCTGGTCACCCTGTGTAGACTGCGGATTCATCTCTGCTCACCCTGCGTAGACTGTGCCTCCATCTCTGGTCACCCTGTGTAGACTGCAGATTCATCTCTGGTCACCCTATGTAGATACTGAATCCATGTGTGGTCACCCTGTGTAGACTGTGGATTCATCTCTGGTCACCCTGTGTAGACTGTGCCTCCATCTCTGGTCACCCTGTGTAGACTGCGGATTCATCTCTGGTCACTCTATGTAGATACTGAATCCATGTCTGGTCACCCTGTGTAGACTGTGGATTCATCTCTGGTCACTCTATGTAGATACTGAATCCATGTGTGGTCACCCTGCGTAGACTCTGAATCCATGTCTGGTCACCCTGTGTAGACTGTGGATTCATCTCTGGTCGCCTGTGTAGACTGTGTCTCCATCTGGTCACCTGTGTAGACTGTGTCTCCATCTGGTCGCCTGTGTAGACTGTGCGTCCATCTGTCTGCCTGTGTAGACTGTGTCTCCATCTGGTCGCCTGTGTAGACTGTGCGTCCATCTGGTCGCCTGTGTAGACTGTGCGTCCATCTGGCCGCCTGTGTAGACTGTGCGTCCATCTGGCCGCCTGTGTAGACTGTGAGTCCATCTGGCCGCCTGTGTAGACTGTGAGTCCATCTGGCCGCCTGTGTAGACTGTGCATCCATCTGGCCGCCTGTGTAGACTGTGAGTCCATCTGGTCGCCTGTGTAGACTGCGTCTCCCTCTGGCCGCCTGTGTAGACTGTGCGTCCATCTGGCCGCCTGTGTAGACTGCGTCTCCATCTGGTCGCCTGTGTAGACTGTGTCTCCATCTGGCCGCCTGTGTAGACTGTGAGTCCATCTGGTCGCCTGTGTAGACTGCGTCTCCATCTGGCCGCCTGTGTAGACTGTGCGTCCATCTGGCCGCCTGTGTAGACTGTGCGTCCATCTGGCCGCCTGTGTAGACTGCGTCTCCATCTGGTCGCCTGTGTAGACTGCGTCTCCCTCTGGCCGCCTGTGTAGACTGTGAGTCCATCTGGTCGCCTGTGTAGACTGCGTCTCCCTCTGGCCGCCTGTGTAGACTGTGCGTCCATCTGGCCGCCTGTGTAGACTGCGTCTCCATCTGGTCGCCTGTGTAGACTGTGCGTCCATCTGGCCGCCTGTGTAGACTGCGTCTCCATCTGGTCGCCTGTGTAGACTGCGTCTCCATCTGGCCGCCTGTGTAGACTGTGCGTCCATCTGGCCGCCTGTGTAGACTGTGCGTCCATCTGGCCGCCTGTGTAGACTGCGTCTCCATCTGGTCGCCTGTGTAGACTGCGTCTCCCTCTGGCCGCCTGTGTAGACTGTGAGTCCATCTGGTCGCCTGTGTAGACTGCGTCTCCCTCTGGCCGCCTGTGTAGACTGTGCGTCCATCTGGTCGCCTGTGTAGACTGCGTCTCCATCTGGTCGCCTGTGTAGACTGTGCGTCCATCTGGTCGCCTGTGTAGACTGTGCGTCCATCTGGTCGCCTGTGTAGACTGCGTCTCCATCTGGTCGCCTGTGTAGACTGCGTCTCCATCTGGTCGCCCGTGTAGACTGCGCGTCCATCTGGTCGCCCGTGTAGACTGCGTCTCCATCTGGCCGCCTGTGTAGACTGCGTCTCCATCTGGTCGCCTGTGTAGACTGTGCGTCCATCTGGCCGCCTGTGTAGACTGCGTCTCCATCTGGTCGCCTGTGTAGACTGCGTCTCCATCTGGCCGCCTGTGTAGACTGCGTCTCCATCTGGCCGCCTGTGTAGACTGCGTCTCCATCTGGCCGCCTGTGTAGACTGCGTCTCCATCTGGTCGCCTGTGTAGACTGTGCGTCCATCTGGTCGCCTGTGTAGACTGTGCGTCCATCTGGCCGCCTGTGTAGACTGCGTCTCCATCTGGTCGCCTGTGTAGACTGCGTCTCCATCTGGTCGCCTGTGTAGACTGTGCGTCCATCTGGCCGCCTGTGTAGACTGCGTCTCCATCTGGTCGCCTGTGTAGACTGCGTCTCCATCTGGCCGCCTGTGTAGACTGCGTCTCCATCTGGCCGCCTGTGTAGACTGCGTCTCCATCTGGCCGCCTGTGTAGACTGCGTCTCCATCTGGTCGCCTGTGTAGACTGCGTCTCCATCTGGCCGCCTGTGTAGACTGTGCGTCCATCTGGCCGCCTGTGTAGACTGCGTCTCCATCTGGTCACCTGTGTAGACTGCGCGTCCATCTGGTCGCCTGTGTAGACTGTGTCTCCATCTGTCCACCTGTGTAGACTGCGTCTCCATCTGGTCACCTGTGTAGACTGCGTCTCCATCTGGCCGCCTGTGTAGACTGTCCGTCCATCTGGCCGCCTGTGTAGACTGCGCGTCCATCTGGCCACCTGTGTAGACTGCGTGTCCATCTGGCCGCCTGTGTAGACTGTGCGTCCATCTGGTCGCCTGTGTAGACTGTGTCTCCATCTGTCCACCTGTGTAGACTGCGTCTCCATCTGGTCACCTGTGTAGACTGCGTCTCCATCTGGCCGCCTGTGTAGACTGTCCGTCCATCTGGTCGCCTGTGTAGACTGCGTCTCCATCTGGACAGAGTGCAACATGAAGACAGAGCCTGCGAGGCAGGATGTGGGTCCAGTGACATCTGGCTGTAGCTACCCTGTTGCCAGACTGGGTTCTCAGCTGGGGGGGCCGGTTTCCCATCAGGGAACACTCATGAGTATTTGAGGACACCATTGGACCCCCACTTAGAAGACTCGTTAGCAAAGGGAAGCAACAAGTTCAAATCTGAGACCCGTTCCCTGGGGGCGCTTCCTTCCCCAGCAAATCCTCAATTCAATCCCTTTTCACACACGAGCAACTCGAGACCCAGAGGAGGAATGAGATGCCGGAGTCCAGACCTCATCCCGGAACACCTTCTCCCCGGGCTCTCAGCAAACTCCTTTGTACCTTTTAGGCATCTTTTCTGAGACGTGATTCACACACCGTGCAATTTTCCCCCTCCAAGAATGCAACCCCGTGCTTTTCCGTATCGTCACACAGTTGCGCAACCACCGTGGCGATTTCAGAACATTTTTATCACCTCAGATGGAAACCTCGCGTTCCCCGCCGCTCACACCCCAATTCCGTGTTGCAGCTCCACGCATTTGACTATTCCGCACGTTTCCTTTGTGTGGAATCCTACCATATGTGCATTTTGTGTCCGCCGTCTTTCACTGGGCGCGGTGTTTTCAGGGTTTATCCGTGGTAGAGCAGGTGGCGGAGGTTCCTTCCCTTTTACAGTTGGTGAGGATCCCCCCACCCCCCACCCGTGCGGGCGGACCACATTCTCCTCATCCGCTCACCTGTCCGTTTCGCTTCTCTGTCCATCGGTTGATGAATCTGAAAACTATTTCCAGCCTGTCTGTTGTGAGTTCAGCAGGTTCTTGAGGATATCTCGTGCTGCCGTTGTCAAACTTCCCGGGACACGTCCCCCTTGGGGCTCCCTGCTTCCCCAGGAGAACAGAAGCCCACCCGTGACCTTCCTCAGGCCCGGCACCACCCCCGCCCGCTCCCCGCTGCCCACGCTGCCCACCTGTGTGCCCCAGACATGGACATACGCCACTTTAAATCTCCTCTTAGCCACATAAGGAAAAAGAGATATTAATTCCAATATATCTTATTTCCCACCCTATGTGCGACAGAGCACCCTTTTAATAGCGAATGAATACAAAGATTACGACACGGCTTACATTTTCTTTTTCACCCCATCCTTGAAACGTGGTGCACATCTCGGTCTGGACCATGCACATTCCAGGGGCTCAGTGGCCACACGCAGGCCGTGGCTGCCGCGTTGGACAGCAAACTTCTAGAACACAGATTCCGAGCGCGCGGGATCCCGTGATGTGATACATTGCAAACACCTGGCGGGGAGCAACTGCTCAGGACACGGTGATCGGGTCCCACTCACAGACGGTGCAGACACACCGCGAGGTGACCCGCGAGGAGTCACACCCTGCAGAACCCCCACCCCGCGAGTTGGACAGAACCAAGAGACCGTGGCAAAGATGGCGGTCGGGGTGTCCCTGCAATCATGTTCCCATACGCCGAGGAAAGACGCTTTCCCGTAGGGACCGGAGCAGCCAGCAGCGCGGAGTGGGTGCACGTGGACAGCCCACCTGGCAGGCGGGTGCAGCAGCCTCAGGGGCCTGGCGCCATCCAGCTGCCCATAGCAGGAGCTACCCAGGGAGCCCCCAGATAAGAGCACGGCCCACCTGACACCCCAGTGGCAGCTTAGGAGATGCGGGGCTGAGGACCCAGTGAAACTGCGCTCGGATCTGTGACCCACCGCGGGGGCTGTTTGAAGCCACTAGGTCTAGTGATTTGTACGTGGCACAGATAACTAACACACAAACAGAGAGGCAAAGAGACAGAGACCCCAGGGCCAGGAGGGGATGGGGTGTCACTGCCAAGAGCCTGTTCCCAGGGCCCTGTCCCTGACGGCGTCCTCTGCCTGGCAAAGGCAGAGCTATTTCCACGTCCACCTCTGCTCATCAGTTCTGCACATGCACCTTAAATCAGAACGCAGGAAAGACAGCACTGGCCGTGATCCACCCTACATGTTTTAGCCAAAAGATCCCAAGGAAATCCCTGCTCACGAAGGGGAATCTGATGATACGTGAGCATCAGAGGCCAATGTCGTTCCCAGAATCAGGGACACACAGTTCCCAGGAGGGAAGAAACTTCCACAACCCTTATGCCTGTGAGAAGACAACAAATCTCGAAATCATAAAAGACACGCCAGTACCAACACCGCGAGACGCACTTGTGTCATTGACTGACGTGTTGAGGATGTTTAAAGGTCACAGCAACGTGTGCCCGGAAACAGACATTCAACAACCCCGGTGAGTTCTCCCGAGAGGCACACCTGCCAGCATCTCCCAAAAGCCTTAGAATAATAGATCAGCGTTTGAGCAGTGATTCCCTCCCAACGTTTTCTCCCAAGACAATGAGCAGAATTCCGGCCAAAGACCTATCAACAAAGACAGGCTCAAAAGCGTTATTGATAAAGCCAAAATCTGTGACAAAACCCCAAACAGGAAACAAGACAAATGAATGACCTAATCTACATACTGTCATGTTGTACAACCACGAAAAAATATAAGGAGAGTTATTTAAAAATATGGGGAATTCTTATAGCATATTGTTAAAGTTTTTTTTTTGTTTTTTTTTTAAAGCATGGTTTTAAAAAAATGCCAATATTTGGAGTACTGTTTATCCTCAATAAACAGATGGGCCCTCCACCTCTGCCATCTACCTCCCAAGACCCAAAACCCCAGTGGAATTAGGAGAAAATTATCAAATATCAGACACATCCCAAGACTGGGGCATCCTATTCATACAAAATACCTGAGCAATACTCCTGAAGACCATCACATTCTTAAAAACTGCCAGATTTTAAGAGTTCTCGCCACAAATAAATTATAAGTGTGTGGAGTCCTGGATATGTTAACTAGCTTGATTTACCCACTCTGAGATGGACACACAGATTAAAACATCACATCATATACCACGAATATGCGCAATTTTTGTTTATCCATTAAAAAAAATAACCAGAGAAAAAACTGTCAAGGTCATCAAAACCAAAGAAAATCTGAGAAACTGTCACAGCCAAGAGGAACGATGACTCGAGGTCATGTGAGATCCCAGCGAAGAAAGAGGACATTGGGGGAAAATAAGGAAAGCTGAATAAAGTCGGGACTTTAGTAAATAACGTGTCAATATCGGCTCATTAGATGTTAATCATGGACACAGGAAGTCTCTGCGCAATTTTTCTAGAAGTCTAAAACTATTCAGAATAAAATGTTCGTGATACATCCGCACACCTACACATGTATCTCTCGCACAAATACACGGTATGCAGAGCTTGGTTCCAATTTGCAAAACAGATACACAGCGTTACTACATACACGTTAGGACAGAAAGAGGAAGGCCGTGCACTAACATGTCAGTAGACACTGTGGCCACCACCTGCCTTCTCTCAGCGTCCTCCAAGGCCCAATCCCGACGCCACCTCGCCTGCCAAGTGAGGTCTCCGGGACACACGGGAAGACCTCCCCCGTCCCACCGTGGCCACCGGGTCCCTTCCCTCTCCCGCCTGCCTCCTCTCCAAGCATCGCGAAGCGAAACTCACAGCCCCGTCTTCATGCTTCTCTCCCAGAGACGGGACACCCTGAACAAACACGTCCCCCAGACTTACATCGGGGACTGCAAACGTTCTCTCTGACTCTTCCCTTTGCCCAATCCCATTTAAGAGCCAGAGGGATCTGCGCAGCCTAGGACCTACTAGAAAGATGCAAAATGAGTGAATTTAAACGTGTGCATAAACCCACGGGCCCGCCGGTGCAGCAAGGAGGCGGATGTCTGCTTTGCTCTGTAAAGCGTGTGCCGGAAAAGATAAGTCAGCGGACTACGTCTAACTCTACAGAAGACACCGCCGTGGCCAAGCCCTTCGGAAAAGCAAGCCCAGGGCTTTCAGATTCCAGAATGCTCCGTGGAGACCTCCCCAGTCCCGGAAGAAACATATCTTTCCAGGAACGGGGTGGGCCGTGGGAAACCCTCCCTGTTCCAAACATCTGCAGACCCTGTAGCAACAGGGAAAAAGTCCCTGTATAACGTGCCTTGACGGTGACACAAGAAGGTGCGTGCACGTCCAACCACTTAAAAATTGTGCCACAAAACACTGGAAAAAGTCGCTAGGCGCCGATGAAAGGAAAGGGATGCGTAGGGGTTTCTGGCTGGACAGGGGGCGTGTCCTGGGGCGCCGCCCACCTCATCCCGGCAGCAGGGGTGACGTGGTCCCCAAGCTGAAATGTCCCGCGGACACCCGCCTGCCCCTGGCCCGCTCGGCCCTCGTCATCCGCGGGCAAACAGCTTCTGACACGTTTTCAATATGATTCCATTAGAACAAGTGGGGCATGATTGATAACCCAATATCCAGCCCCGCAGACGGTCCGTCACGGGAAGTATATTAATTATTCAACGCGGCTCCGTAATGCAGGAATCAATGCTGGAAATGAAGGCGAGGAACTCCAAACTCTCAGCAGACTCCGACGACATAATAAAAAAGGAATACTAAATAATCCCAGCCTGTAATCATCGGCTTAATAAAATCCATTTATTTAGCTGTCAAAGCCGTGGCACGGTTTCATTTGAAAAAAGAATAATTGAATACATTTCTGAGTTCTCTTTTTTTTGGGGGGGGGGGTCAGGGAGGGTGGACAAAACGACTCAGGTGTGTTAAAGGAGTCGTTAACTCTGAAATGTAAAACCGACATTTACGAGTCGGGAAGACAGGCGCCGGGGTGGGTTCCCGCTGGGAGACCCTCGAGGCCCCAAGAGCTCAAATGGGGGGATTCGAGCCCACAGGGGACGGACTCAGAGTCACAGCCTTCGAGGTAATGAACAACTTTCCCGGTGGGGCTCGCACGAGGCCACCCTTGCTAAACCCTGCCGGGGAGGGCCCCCTTAGGTCCCGCCATTCACTGGGATCCTTCTCCTGTTAGTTGAACTTAATTACAATTCAGAAAAAAACAGAACGTCTTCCATGCTTATCCCGGACGTGAAATTTGTGCTGCCGATGCGGGACGGTGGCAACTTCACAACACCGGGACGGAAGACCCCCGGAAAGGCACGTATGTTGGCGCTGAACACGCATGTAGCGTCTACCAAACAGCTGTTTAGGAAAGAGCCATCTGCTTACCTTGGTCTCTCCGATGCCCCGAAATGGGCCTCACTGGAGGAACCCCGCAGTTAGAATATCCAGAGAACCGAACACATCCCTGACATTCCACCCAATAAGCGCTAAGAGTCAACATTTGTGAGTTGTGAAGGTATTTGGCCAATTGCCCGCACGTTTGGTTCCTGTTTTATCGAACTTATCACGAAAGCGTCGATGTTGATGTAAATAAAAATGAAAGGCCATAAATACATTTTAAAATGGGGGGGGTCTCACATTTGCTATCAATGTCTCAAAAATATCCATCTGGAAAACTTCACACCTTCACTGTTTTACGCCCCCTTGAAAGCGCAAAGAGGTACGTGATGATGGTTTCCGAGTGGCTCCTTCACCCTCGGCTAAATCTCCAGAGGACGCCCAAAAGGGGGCAGCTCTGTACAGTTGCTGGGGTTGTGCACTGCACACTCCAAGGGCTGCCATTCATAAGGACGGCAAATGTGCCCCCTAAAGGTGGGCTGTGCATACTTTGTGTGGCCAGGTGAAGAGATAGTTGGCAAGATACCCAATATGCCAGTTGACGAGGTGGGAGGACGTCTGCTGGGGGGTTCTGGGAAGGGTCTGGCCTTAGGAAGTCCTGGCTTTGGGACAACCTTCCCTATTTTCAGCCTATGGATGTCCTGTTACCCGGAGCGACAGGGGTGCCTTTGAGACCGGCAAGTGGTGCACAACAAAAAGCTTCGGCATTCCGACCCGGGGACTTGGGCGGGGCTAAGCACCTGCCACGCCCTAAAACCACCCCGCCCCCAACTTCCTGTTACACAAAACGGTGCTTTTCTGTGATGTTTAGAACGCGCCCTGCCCAGCTCGATCTCCGCGGGAGGCCAGACGCGCCCCGCTGTCCAGGTAAACTCTCGGGTCTGCTGAAGAAAGATTCATTTTCCTTTAGATTATAAAAGGTACAGGTGACACGCTTTCTCTTCCTCTCGCCACAGGGCCTCGCCGTGACCTAGAAATAACCGCAAAGAATTGCAGCTCCCAAGGCTGATTAGAAGTAGAGGCCGCCCCAGACCTTGGCTAAAATGCCACAGGTGCAGGTGGAGGGAGAGGGGGCCGTCCCCGTCCTCGGGAGTCACCGCGGCATCCGTCCGTCCTTTGGGACTGTCCGGCAGTGACACTCCCAGGACATCCTCCAATGGAGGCCTCGCCGCAGAGACCCACTTGCAGTTTGCACCCCACACCCGGCCTGGGGGCCCCTCTGGCCACGATGGACCCCAGACACCCAGCTGGGCTCACTGCTGCTCCTCCTCTGTCTCCCACGTCCATCCCTGGGGGCGGCCACCACGCCCAGCCCCTGCCAGCCAAACTCTGTCTGCGACACCAGCGTCACCCAGCCTGGAGCCCACCCCGACCCCCAGCAGACATGCAAGGCAGGTCCCGGCTGTTCACCTGTGCCAAGACCCCCAGGCGGCCACGCTGGGGGCACCACCAAGACCCCCAAAGAACAGGTGTGTGAGGATGTGCCTGTGTGTCCATCCTCCACGCAGAACCCGGGAGTCCTCAGACACCTGGGTCCCGGCTCCTTCCCCTGGGCCGACAGCGCCAGACCCCCTCCAAGCCGGACACCCCCCCTGGTGAGGAAACAGGGACCCCTCTGCCATGTCCCCCAGGGAGACAGCTGCAGATCCAGCCGTGTCTGTTGTGTGTGAACAGCAGTGGCCCGCGTTGGGTGCGTGTGTACAGACATCTACACACTTGCCCGGTCATCTGTGGAAGAGCGTTGGCTGCTCCCCCTTTTCCTGTCCGGAGTCAGACTGTGGGACTTCAGGGCAGGGACCCTCCGCCTTCTCCCCCCTGGGAGAACCTGGGCTCCCACGGCAACAGCCACCCCCCACCCCGCCTGGGAGGGAGCCGTCCACGGCACCCCCGAAGGGACCAAAACGGGCGTTGAGGTTTCCTTTCCTTCTGCAACCCTGGTTTTGCAAAACCCATTTAAAGCAAAGGAGAAAAAAAAAAAAAAAGCAAAGTCGGGCTATTTTTTCCCTTCCTGTTGTGCTGCTCGGTCGCAAATGCTAAGTTGAGTTTATTTAGCAAACCTTCGCTCATTCATTCCGGGAGCGTTAGTGTCACTTCCAATGCGTGGAGCACGCTGACAGCTGCCAGGCCCGGGAGGGAGTCGCGCCTTGCGCAGATTCCGGGGCAGGGCTGGGGCGGGAGGACCATCTGCGTCCTCGGGGCGGCGAGGACACGTCCCACAGAAATGGACACTTTGGTCCTTACTGGTGCAGAGATCAAATGGCCAAAACGGCTCACGAGAGAACGTGCAGATCAGCCCCAAATCCCCGAGCCGTGAGGCATTTGTCCCCCGACCCTGAGCGGCACGGCAAACACGCCACGACCAACATACAGCTCTCAGCCACGGGCCGCCCAGCTGTCCACGCCGGGGCAGTCCCCCGTCACGCCTGCGTCTTGCAATTTCCTCCTCGCCTTCAAGAATGCCCCAGTTTGGGCCCGAAAAAATGACACCATCCTACATAAGGATTTCTCTGTGCTTGGAGGGGGGAAAAAAAGCCCTCAAGACCCCATTTATCGGCTGGGCGTGGTGGCTCACACCTGTAATCCTAGCACTCTGGGAGGCCGAGGTGGGCGGATCGTTTGAGCTCAGGAGTTCGAGACCAGCCTGAGCAAGAGCGAGACCCCGTCTCTACTAAAAATAGAAAGAAATTATATGGACAGCTAAAAATATATATAGAAAAAATTAGCCGGGCATGGTGGCGCATGCCTGTAGTCCCAGCTACTCGGGAGGCTGAGGCAGGAGGATCGCTTGAGCCCAGGAGTTTGAGGTTGCTGTGAGCTAGGCTGACGCCACGGCACTCACTCTAGCCTGGGCAACAGAGTGAGACTCTGTCTCAAAAAAAAAAAATAAAAAAAAATAATTGTAAAAAAAATAAAAAATAAAAAAAATAAAATAAAAGACCCCATTTATCTAATAATCAGGAACGGATGCATTTTAACAGGCTATTGGGAAAAGTGTGTTTAAGACAATCCACAACAAAACCGTCAGACGCACCTCAGGTAAAGCCACGGAGCAAACACACAGGCGGGGAAAACGGCATGTGTGTCTGAGCCGAGAGGGACGCACTTTGATTATTCTCACGTTCAAGAAATTTAAAAAATTAAAATTAAATTAAAAACAAGACAGACTCTATCATTGCAAATCTCTTTGGTTGGGTTTTGTGGGTGTTTTTTTTTTTTTTTCCCCCTTCTCCAAATCACTGCTGCAATCGGTTGAGTTAAATCATGGCTCCAAACGTCAGGATTTCTGCCGACCAATTTATCTGTTCGTTTATTAGCCCAGAACAACAGGTGTCCGCTGAGGTGCGTGAACGGCTCCAAGAAAATATACCCGGTCGTTTAAAAATGGTCCATCTATGCGATAGGAATATACACCAGACGTTCTCGGCCGAGGGGCAGGCGGGTTTAGTTTCCGGCGCTGGTTTCAAGCCATCGGGGCGAGAAATAGCTTTCTCATTATGTGCCTTTAGCAGACGCTTATCCCAGAGAACCTGCGCTTGAAGCCGCCAGGCTGGGCTGCCGGAAACTCAGACAGCTGCATTCTCGGAAGTCAAAGCTGTGTTGCAGAAAGCAGTTTCTGACATTCTTTGCTGCACCGAGTTCCGTGGCGTGAACCTTACATTCCAGACCCAAATGTGCTCCTCATCGCTCACCTTCTGCATCCTCCACGGCAACAAAAAAAATTACTAAAGCAACCTTTTAGGGATCCTCTTTCTGGGATGAATGCTGATTTTTTTTTTTTTTCCTTCAGCTTTTTTTCTTCGCCTTAAACACCTTATAGACTCAGAACTGTCCAGGAACGCTGGCTTTGGGAGCGCGGAGAGGCATCGTAGCCGGATTGGCGGAGTTTATCTTCCCTGAAAAACTGGAGGTGGGAGGTGGGCCAGGCCATCAGCCATGTAAAGAACTAAATGCCACCGTGTGGTTCTGGGGGCTTCGGCTCATTTGGGGTCTGTTTGCTTATAACTTCCCTCCCCCGCAGGTGGAGAGTGAGTGAGATGCGTGTGTGCCGAAATTAAAGCTATTAATTAAGTCCCACCGCGGCCACCCGCCCCACCAACATGGAAAAGGCCCCTTTCATTTCCCTTCCAAGTAAAATTCCAAAAGTTATCGAAGTCACGTGACTGTTTCTGGCTCCGCCGCCTCCTTGAAAGAGGCCAGGCCTTGCCATCCGCCGGGAGAGTCGGATCCCGCCTGGAACGCACGTCCCACCCTGGGCTCCGGGTTCCCTCCAACAAGCCACCCCGTGGATGCCCATGTCTGGGCTCCCTAATGTCCCCACCGGGCACCGCGGAGGCCACTTGTAGGGTGCCTGGGGGAGATGTCCCCCAAGGCACAGGTGGACCTCAGGAAATTCCAAGGGTGACATAAGAGAGGATGCTATTTCAGAGCACCCCGGTTTCTGCCGATTTAGGGGGAGCAGAGAAGGAAGAGCCCAGTGAGTGGGTTTGTGGGAAGCCGTCTTCCAAGCACGTAAATCAACAAACGGACGGCGTCACCCCAGGAGCCCCCGCCTGGGGCCAGGGTCTCATTTCACGTGACAGGGAGGGACCCCTCCCCCATCCTCCGTGCTCAGAGGACACAGGCCACAGATGCACGCCGGAAGGGGGCACCCACGGAGCCCCGAAATCACTTTCTTTTTCACTGAGCTGACATCAAACCCGTGAAGTTCAAAACTGAAATTCATTGTGAATTTCACGACATCAAATTCACCACTTGACTTTAAAACGCACGCTTCACGGGCATTTAACACATTCATGGGGTTGTGTGCCCACCACCTCTGTCTAGTTCCAGAACATTCTCATCCCCCCAAAAGGAGACCCCGTCCCCACGAATACTCGCTCTCTATCCCCTCCCCAGCCCCTGCCACCATGAGTCCACGTCCTGTCTCAGTGGATCTGCCTGTTACGGAGTTTTCATATAAATGGAGTCGCCCACTGTGTGCCCTTCTGTGTCCGGCTTCTCCCCCTGAGCACGATGTCCCCAAGGTCCCTCCACGTCATAGCAGATTTCAGAGCCCTGGTCCTTTTCATGGCCGAGTAATATTCCACCATGTGAACGGACCACGTTCTGTTTATGTGTTCATATGTTGGACACTCGGGCCGTTGGCACCTCCGGGCTGTCGTGAGCGATGATGCCACTGGGGATGTGGGTGGGCGAACATCTCTCTGAGTCCCTGCTGTCACCTTCTCCGGGCGTACACCTGGGAGGGGCTCGCCGGTCCTATGGACTTTCTACGTTTGGTTTTTCAAGGAGCCTTGTGTCCCCTTTGATGTCCAGGGCCGGGCTCCGTGACAACCCTGCCCCCCTGTGTCAGGCCAGGGCAGAAGGGAAGCTAGAGGTGCTGGTGTCGTGGGGGGGGGGGCCTGGCTCCAAGCGCGGGGGGCCGGGGGGACCCCCGAGGCCGGAGTCTCCTAATGAGGTTTCAGCCGGCGGCCAGGACCCGCCCTCACCAACACACACGCATTCAGTTCACAGAATTAATACCGGGGATAAATCTCCCAGGCCTGGGGGCTGGGGGCTGGGACGGTTTTTGCAGCCAGAGTTCACAAAGCGCAAAAAATACGAGGTCCTGGCCGACATCCTTCTTGGGTTTCTGGCCGAGGACCTGGGGCCTGGACCACCCGCGGAGGCGGCTGCGGATTCCCACGGCCCCCTCCCCATGCTGTTTCTGACGGCCTCACTTTCCACCCAGCCTCGGCCTCCCGGGAGCTTCCAGATTCCAGAACCTTCCAGAAGAAATCCAACCGCCCCCTCCCTCCCATGCTCGATGCTAGCCCAGGCCCCCAGAGCCCACGTGGAAGGGACGCTGTGCGAATCCTGCCGCCGATGTTCCCACCCCTCCTGCTGAGGGAGGTCCCTTGTCCACAGACAGGTCAGCACCCACCTAATTTTCAGCCCTGGATTCAAATAACCACAGAAACATGGTTTATCACAGTGAAAAAGTATCGTCTGTGACCATGATATACACGGTTAATAAATAATGCGATTGCGGACGGCATCCTGGGCTTTTCGGATTTCGAGTCGAATCCCCGTCTGCCTCTACGGGGACATCCCAGTCAAACAGGCACACCCCCTCCTTGTCTCTCTTACGCGCACACACACATGCACATGCACACATACACACACACATCACATGCACACATACACACACACACATCACATGCACACACATGCACATGCACACATGCACCATGCAAACGCACGTGTGCACACACGCACATGCACACACATGCATATGCACATGTGCATACACAGTTGCACACACATACACATGCACACACATCACACGCACACACATGCACACACACATCGCATGCACACGCACACACGCATGCACATGCACACACACACATGCACATGCACACACACACATGCACACACATACATATGCACGTGTGCATACACAGTTGCACACACATGCACGTGCGCACATGCACACACATCACATACACACATACACACATGCACACACATCACACACACACATGCAGATGCACATGCAAACATGCACATGCACACACACACATCACATGCACACATGCGCACATGCACATATGCACATGCACACATACACATGCAAACACACACATGCACATATGCACATGCACACGCACATGTGCATACAGTTGCGCACATGTGCACATGTGCACACGCATGTGCGCACGTGCATGTACACATGTGAACATGCACACATGTGCACACGCACATGCATGCACATGCACACATGCACATGCACACACATGCACACACGCACATGCATGCACATGCACACATGCACATGCACACACATGCACACACGCACATGCATATGCACATGTGCATGCACAGTTGCACACACATGCACGTGTGCACACGCATGTACACACACGTGAACCTGCACACACGAACACACAAAACCTGTGGTGTTTGTTCCCGTCAATCTCGCCGCACTCCAGTGAGACCCCAGGAACGTGAAACGTTACGTGATGGTTTCTGGCAGTTCTTGGCAGCCGGGCCGGGCCGCGGAGCCCTGGCAAAGCTCTCTCTCTCCCGATCCAAGATGGAATCTGGACTGAAATGCAGGGCTCACCGGGGCGGCCGTGTGGACCGCGGGAGAACGAGATGATTAATGCAAACGGTCCTGTTTAATGGGGATATTAAGTAAACTGCTGGTTAAGACGCCCATTTATCATCCGCGGCCTCCTAATTGGCTTCCCGTTCCGCCGGCATGTGGCATTTTCAGGAGGAATCACGCTCCGTGCATGCAGCCGTCGCGAACGCCATAAATCACGCCGGCGGGTTTGGGCTGGTTCGGACACAGGCTAAGCTGAACCCCAGCCTGCGGAGGGCTCACAATTGAAGTTCACCTTAACTTCACAGGTGCAGGAGCTGTTTTATGTACCAGGATGGGCCGAACTGTGCCCCCCAAATTCCCGTGTTGCAGCCCTGACCCCCAGGACCTCAGACTGGGGCTGTGTTTGGAGACGGGTCTTTAAAGAGGTGACTAAGGTAAACTGAGGTCACTAGGGTGGGCCCTGATCCAACAGGACTGGTGTCCTTATAAGCAGAGGAGATGAGGACACAGACAGGCACAGAGGGACGACCCCGTGAGGACACAGGGAGAAGACGGCGTCTACACGCCCAGGAGAGAGGCCTCAGGAGGGACCAGCCCTGAGACACCTGGATCTGGGGCTTCCAGCCTCCAGGACGGGAGAGGACAAATGTCTGTGGTTTAACCCGCTCAGTCCGTGGGACTCTGTTCCGGCCTCCCGAACTGACCAAGACACACGTAAGTACTTGAACTTGAGTATTTTCAAACCCTTCGAAATAGAACTCACATGCAAAATGCTGTTCTGTAAACATCTCATTAAAATCCCCTAAGTCCACAGCGACGCTCTATTGGATTTTTAATTCCACGTAGGTAAACGTTTTGAATTTATTTCACTTTTAATTCTATCGTTCAGACCTTTCTGGAATTTAGAACGGCCGTCCTACGCACATCCGGAGGTGTGAGGGTTGTACTTGGTACCAAGGTCCTTCCCGACTCTGAGTCTGTAATTCCAAGAAGAGGAAGAGGGAGAGGGGAGAGGGCAGAGGGCAGAGGGCAGAGGGCACGCCAGGAAAGGACAGGCCAGGAGAGAGCCCTGGGATTGTTTTCTTTCTTGGTGGGGGGTGCAGGGAGGCTGCTATAACGATGTATTTGGACAAGCGCTAGTTCATTCCGGAAGTTATACGAGTACATATCACCATCACAGCAGGTGTTCACGCATTTATTAAATGCGTGAATGGAAAACTGGCAAGAAAAGGTCGGAGCTGTTCAGAGAGGGCTGGGAGCAGGCGGGGGAGGTGGGGAAGGGCGCATGGCCGGGGCAGAGCGACCCAGGGCTCCCGCAGCCCGAGACCGGAAGCAGGTGGGCATGCATATATGGGGGCTTCCTCGGAGCCACTGGGCAGGCTTGGGGTGTCTGCAGACGGGCGGCAGGAGGGCAGCTTTGGGAGGCCGGAAAGCCAAGCCCAGAAGCCTCCGGAGCCTGCAGCGGGAGCCCACGTGCAGGAAGACAGTTCAAGTTCATCCTGGGGAAATAGGGAGCTACTGAACGTTCTTGAGTAGGTGAAGCCAGCAACCAAGAAGGGTTCTACAAAGCGCAACTCGGGAGGACGTGCAGCTGTGCAGAGGAGGACGGGAAGGCATTCATTCATTCAATCATTCATTCCCTTCCTCCATTAATACACACCGAATGCTAAACTCAGTCCCTCCTGGCAGAGCCAAACTCCCGACGGCAGGGAAGACAGAAACGGGTAAGACTGGCGGGTCCTGTGGAGACAGGGGCTGAAAGGAAACAGGACGTTTGCTTGAGTAGGACGGAGAGGCAGCACAGGTGATGTCAGCCTCGCCAGCCATGGGAGAAATGCCACCAAACTACGTTAAGGTGACGGCTGTCCAAAAACAAAACAAAACCAAACCAAACCAAACCAAAAAGAAGAAGCAGCAAGTGCTGGTGACGGTGTGGAGAGATCAGTGTAGCTGCTGTGAAAGGCAGCCTGGTGGTGCCTCCGAGAACTAACCCCATTTCTACTAAAGATAGAAAAATGAGCCGGGCATGGTGGCGCACACCTGTCGTCCCAGCTACTGGGGAGGCTGAGGCAGGAGGATGGCTTGAGCCCAGCAGCGGGAGGCTGCAGTGAGCTAGGATGACGCCACTGCACTCTAGCTGGGTGACGGAGCAAGAGTCTGTGTCTCTCAATCAATCAATGAAAAGCAAAAGGTAGAGGCAACCCAAGCGCCCACCAGCAGGCGAAGGGGTAAAGAAAACGTGGTCTCCACACACAACGGAACATCATTCAGCCTTAAAAAGGAGAGAAAAGCTAACAGCTGCTACAACGCGATGAGCGTTGAGGACGGGGTCGGAATGAAACAAACCAGTCACCAAAGGACAAGCACCGCACGATCCCACTTCTACGGGGTCCCCAGCGCGACTGTGGGGTGCAGACAAAACTCCCACGGGGACTGAGGAGAGCCTGTCCAGCGTCCCTGTAGGCTGTTAGCAAATGAAACCACGTTCCCCGGGGTTGGCTGGCTGGGGTTTTCCCGAGACCTCTGCTGTGCCTGGCAGGCAGTGAGACTCGTGTGTCTGTGACACGCATGTTCCCGGGGACTCCGTGTTCGCAGGCGGGAGGGAAAGCGTGGCCACGTGAAGAACCGATTCCCTTCCGGCACGTCCACTCGGCTCACACTCTGCCCCCAGGGAACCTCTGCCCCGCGTGGGTGTCGGATCCGTGTGGCTGAACAAGGAACCATGTGTGGCGTGCGTGTGTGTGGCATGCGTGTGTGTGTGAGTGTGTGGCGTGTGTCTGTGCTGTGTGTGTGCATCTGTGTGTGGTGTGTAGAGCCTGGTGTGTGTGTCTGAGACACACGGGTGGTGCCGCGTGACCCTGGCTCCACAGTTGGTGGCGGGTCCCGGTGGAGGGGCAGCCCCCGCCCGGGCACGTGCCCTGCACACCTACACGTGAACGGCCACAGCTGCCTCTCGTGGGCAGCAGGGGGCCACGCATGATGCCCTGCCACGCAGAGGGACAGGGAGGGGCTGCTCTGTCCCTCATCAGCCTTCTTAACTACACGCACGTTTGACTCACGATGAATTCTAACCTCAAAACACATCACGTTCAAATAAACGTTTCTTAAAAAGTGCTTAAGACAATGTCCTGGGGCATCTTCATTTTTTTAATTTCATTTTTTTCATATGTCAGAATGTACCCATCCAAAATTTTTGCTCCTGGCCAGTCATATATTCATTAGGTCGGTATATTCTGAACGCCTCCTGTGTGCCCCACTAGGAGTTTTAGGCGTTGAACAGGGGACCCTGAAGTTGGTCCTGCAGCCAGTCTAGTATGGCGGGAAGACCACTGTGTCGAATCCTGTACCACTTGTGCAGGACAGGAAGGACCTGCCTGGAGAGTGGGCTTCCAAACCAGGACTGGAGGGATATATAGGAGTTCGCCAGGCTGGAAAGGGGCCTTCAGAGCTGGGTCTTGGCGCATGTGTAGGAGTTCACCAGACTGACAAAAGAGGAAGGATTTCCCACGTGCACCAAATCTAAAGGAGGCTGGTCTGATGGCACTGATAGAACTCAGTGGCCTCAAGACCTCTAAGCCTGGCTGGGGCACTGAGTCCGCGGTGGGCAGAATCCCAAACGGACCCCAAGCTTCCCACCGCCAGACTACAAGTCACATATGGTCCCTCCTTCTCCTCGTGAATGTCGGGAGAAGAAAAAGGACGCATTGTGCCAGCGCTAATCAAAACCAGACCGAATAGCTATACTGAAGTCAGAAAAACAGACTTTAAGAGACGTCACCAGAGATAAAGAATGACACTTCCTAGTGATATTAAAGGTTAATCCACAGAAAATGCCATCATTCTCAACTTTTGCACTCAGAATAAAAAATGCAAAAATGCACAGGAACAAAAGGAGAAAGAGACAAGAGCATGATAAGAACGGGAGATTTTAACACACCTCTCTCGCTAACTGACAGAAAAAGCTGTCATAAATTCCGTGAAGACTTGGAGTTTTGAACGGGACAATGAACAAACTTGACCTCAATAGCGTTACAGAACACTTCTCCCAACGAGCGCGGAAAGCACATCTGTTTCGAGGGCACAGGGATCATTTACCAAAAGCGGTTCTATCCTGGTTGACAAAGCAGAACTGATCCAAAGACTGAAATTAGATTCTCCAGCCACAATACGACTAAGCTAGAAATCAGATGAAAAAATTATGTTGAGATGATTCCCCCAAATGTTTGAAAGTTAAACAACACACTTCTAAAGAACCTGAAAGTGAAAAAAAAAAAAAAAAAAGAGAGAGAGAGATTAAATGAAGAATGAGAAAGTAAACTCATCTTAATAAGTTAGAAAAAAGTAAAAATGAAACCCAATAGAAAGCAGAACCAAAGAAACAAGAGTATAAATTAACGATATAGAAAACAACAGATAATAGAACCAACAAAGCCAAAAATTGGTTCTATAAAAAGACTGATAAAACTGACAAACCCTTGGCAAGACTCACTAAAAAGAGAAAGGAAAAGAGAAAAAGAATGTGCAATTAACAATATCAGGAATTTTTTTAACGGAGGGAGGGGATTACTACAGATATTAAAGATGACCTTATGCTAAGTTTGAAAATGTAGGTGAAATGGACAAATTCCCAGAAAAACATAAACTTATCAAGACTGACACAAGAGATAGAAGATCCAATCAGCTCTGTATCATGGAAATTGAATTCATATTTTTAAAACTTCCCACAAAAAAAAAAAAAAAACAAAAAAACAACTCCAGACACATAGGAGACAGGGTCCCCAGCACCCAAAGCCCAAAGTCAGCAGCCAACTCCCAGAATCTTAAAAGCATGAGAAAAATAAACCTGTCCGTAAGCCAGTTGGTCGGGGTTCTTCACTCACCCCTGAACCTCATCCTAATTCCATCAGGAATCCAAATATAGAGTGAATCAAAATGTGTCCCCTTTGGCAAAATTACTTGACAATAAGAATGAAAGATTTAATGCAACGAATCTGTGGTGGGTGTCCCCTGGGTGCCTGGTACTAGGTGGGCCCAGCATGTGGGGTTGTGGAGAAGAGAAAGGTCCTCTCATGCCTGCATGGAGCCCACCATCCAACACGCAGCAGGGGTGAGACAATCGCTGCCCAAGAACCCAAAACTGGACACATGGCCCTCTCCACATTGCAGCTAGAAGTTCAGTGGGAATTCTGTGGTTCCTCTCCAACACACATGCATTTGGTGCGTTGTGACGGACACATCGCAGAAGGCTTATATGATTTCGTGGTCTGTCTCGCGGTGTACGTGCATTCGGTGTATTGTGGTAGACATCATGTTGCGTCACCCAGCTCCCCTTCAAGGAGCCTCACTGCCCGGCCATGTGGGGTGCGGGCAGCAGTCAGCCTCCACCCAGAGAGCTGCCTGGCCAAGGACTGAGTCCAGCGGGGACAGATATTTGGGCTACCTCAGCCCAACATGGGTCAACTCCGATGGCCACCCCAGAGCTCCCTGCCAGTGGGCCCCGCCTCGCATTTCAGCTTCTCCCTCTGCTCGAGCCTACCCCCCGGCCCCTTCCTTCATAGACATCGATGCCTAATTTACACGTTGCACCCCAAACTCTCCAGCACCTGCTCCTGGGGCACCCAGCCTGCGATGGCTCCTACCATCAGCTCTGGCTCCATCTCATCTCTCCTGCCCTGCTTTTCTCTTTGTCTGTTTCCTCCTATATTTTTATTACCACGATTGTCATTCTGTCATCTCTTTCAGAGACAGGTCAACTTGAAATGTATTTTTAAATAATGGAGTTGTAAATTTTAAAGGAAAGACAGAATTGGCCAAGGATGTTGCTACCTCAGAGGATCTTGCATTTCATCTTCCCGTGATGGGATTAATTTACTCGACAATTCTGGGTCCCTGGGTCTAGAGTTTTTTTAGGATGAGACTCACCTGTAGCTCCTACTGGGAAAAAAGGGCTTCCTTTTATTTTCCCTAAAGCTCTCCCAGAAAGGTGACCACAGTGGTACTCACTCTTGCCCGCACCTGGAACTACTTGGTGAAGAGTCACCTGCCCATGTCCCCAAGTCTATGTGGTTCCACAAAATGCCTTATTGCATTGTAAGGTGGGTTTAGAACCCCCAGAAAAATACAACGAGGAATCAGACCTTGGAAAACACCCCCATCGCTCACCCCAAGCTCAACCCCATCTTTCCAGAACAGTCAGGCCTTCATGCTGGATAGAGGAGGTTCTGAAAACCCCACCCAGCTCAGCAAGGATGTTACGTCTTGACTCAAATCACAAACGAAAACTCTTCATTTCAGGCCGTGATAACCAGCCGATAGCCCCTCCCCGGGAGTCTGATCACCCTAATTAATATTGATGGAGGGGAAAAAACAATGAGTGAGAGTGATCCTCCGCTGCTCGTGTCGAAGTCATGGTTAATTTATAGTAAGGAGAGGACCCCTTAGAAGATGAATAAACAGACAGGCTCCGCCGAGCCACAGACACCAGCCTGCGCCATGTAGATTGTCATATTTCATAACACTTGCGGTTTTGGAGCAGCTGCACTTTATTAAACACGACGGCATCGTCGGAGAGAGTGAAGGGGTGTCTTTATACGCCGCATGCAGCCCACAGCCGAGTGCGGGGGCAGGGCCCCCAGGTCTGTATAAATAGGACGTTGAATGTGTTCGATGTCACGCGACGCTACTGCTCCTGCTGCAGCTATTGTGAGAACAGGTTCTGAGCTGCCGTTTGAGCCACGCTTGGCGGCGAACTCGCGCCCCATGTTTACCCTGCTGCTTCCCACGATGGGGGGCCCGACTAGGAGACGCTGACTTCTTCTGAGACGGAAGTTACAGTGGGTGGAATCGTGTCTCCCCAAAAGCCAGGTCGGTATCTTCACCCCCAGTACCTGTGCACAGGACCTTATTTGGAGATAGGTTCTTTGCAGATATAATCAAATGAAGGATCTCAAGACGAGACCATGCTGGATTAGGATGAGCCCTAAACCCAATGACAGGTGTCCCCATAAGAGACAGCAGAGGAGACACAGACGCAGAGGAGAAGCCACGTGGAGACGGAGGCAGAGACCGGAGTGACGCGGCCACGAGCCCAGGGACGCCTGGAGCCCCCAGGAGCCGGAAGAGGCAGGAAGGAGCCTCCCCTGGAGCCTGCGGAGGGAGCGCGGCCCCGAGACACCTGCGTCTCACACTCCTGGGCTCCGGGACTGGGGGAGGACATGTGTCTGCTGTTTTAGGGCTCTTACTTTACGGTCATTTATCACAATGACCCCAGGGCACACCTTCTGGGTGACAGAAGATACACAGGGAGCCCTGTCCAGGTGACCTGCTCCTTTTGCCAACTGTGACCCCACTGTTTCCTCCACCAGGGCGGGAGGGCTCTGCCTCTGTGGACACATCTGGGGGTGCAGCTCTCAGGACCCCCGAATCAAACAACACTGGCACACCAGGGACTTTGCAAAGTGGCCAAAGGCCAAGAACAACCACAGCCCAGGGGCTCCCTGCCACCTCGTCACCGACACCCTAGGTCTGAGCGTGATGTTGCCTTGGCGGGCTGTGGGTCTGGAATTGAGAGGATGGGACACCAGAGAGGTTTTAAGGGCCGATGTGATTGTCATGAGTCTAGATCTTGGGGCACCGCCCTCGGCGGAACAGAAGCGTCTCTGTCTCCAAGCAGCTCCTCTGGCCTCGTGCCAGTGTGGCCAACACGGTGATGACTTTGAAATGGTCATTCATGACTACAGCCACCCGCCTTCCCAGGGCTGAGCCAGGAGGCAAGAGGCCACCGCAGCGCCCAGATGGCAGAGGTGGGGATGGTTTCATCGCCGCGTGACCCTGGGGACGTTCCCTCTGCCCCAGCCTCAGAGACCCCAGGACCTGGCTGGCACCTCCAGGCCTCTCTGAGGTTCTGAGCAAACCTGAGAACCCAGGGTCTGGGGAGATGGGCCCAGGCAGCGTCACATGGGGGTGTGGCCACCTTCCCGGGGCCCGGCCAGGGAGCAGCAGCGTCACACACCCTGGGGAGACCAGGCCTGGGCTGCAGCACTGAGCCCAGGAAGCACAGACCCCCTTCCGTTCTCGGAGCACCTCTAACCTCACCTGAGCCCCCACCACGCTCCAGAAAACAAAAGCCAGACGGCCACGTCTTGCAGGCCGGGGTGCCCTGCACCTTGTCCCAAGCCCCACCCCTGAGAGCTGAACACCATGGGGAAAACTCAATCGGTATCGCCAATGTCTCCCAGCCACCTCGGTGGGGAGTGAGAGAGACGGCCAAGCCTTTTAGACTTCCTAGCTCAGGCTGCCATAACAAAATGCCACAGGCTGGGTGGCGTATAAACAACAGACGTTTGTTGCTCACAGCTCTGGAGGCTGGAAGTCCAGGATCCCGGCGTGGCAGAGGCTGTGTCTGGTGGGGACTCACTTCCTGGTTCATAGATGGCGCCTTCTCGCTGTCTCCTCACGTGGTGGAAGGGGCGAGGGAGCTCTCTGGGGTCCCTTTTATAAGGACACTGATCCCATCCGTGAGGCTCCATCCTCAGGACCTCATCCCCTCCCCAAGCCCCCACCTTCTGACCCTACCACCTTGGGGGTGAGGATTTCAGCTTAGCAATTTGGAGGGCACACAGACATGCAGTCCACCTCGCGGAGCGTGGTAGGAGTGCTATGATCTGCTAAGGGGCGGGTGGCGGAGGGATTCTGGGCTTCTGCACCCAGACATCACGGGACACCGGGGCCCGTGTGGCTTCCTCCCCAGGGATGGCTTTGCAAGGCTGCAAGATGCGCCTCCCACCCAGGGGTGCACTTGAGCCTGTTTTGTGCTCTAGAGCCCTAACCTGTCCAAAAATCATACACAGAACTGAGCAGAAAGGACAAGAAACATCACAGGGAAAACATTCCGATCTGGGCAGCACCTGTTAAGCGGCCAGGTAAATCCTTACGTCGTATGATACCATCAACTATTCAACCTACACCTTAAGATATTCTAACTACACCATCCTTTTAATATTCAAGTCGATCGCTTCTGCCGTGGTTATGTACATGGCCGGAAGAAGAGAAGAGACGCCCACCGCGTGACAGGCATCATTATCCATATTTAATATTCGCTTATTCACGCCATCCTCTAAATTAGACTCTTCCCTTTCCGTCACTGGGTTTGCTAAGGGGCTTTTTCTTGGGGACGGGGGGTGATTTCTTGTTCTTGATGGCAACATATCGAGCTTGTGGTACCCAACGCCGTAGCCGCCGAGTGTGTTCTAGGGCATGCTGGGATTGCAAGATGGAAGGTGCCGGAGTGTCACCACGAAGAGGTGGCCCGTGGTCCCTGAAGACGCACTCGCATCTCAGCAGAACATGGAACCACCCGGGACCCAGTTACGACCCATATTTTCACGCCACTCCTAACACACTCAGGAGTGCCGTGGGAGGACGTCTCGCACGGGGAGGAGGATGTTGTCACAGGGAATCGTGGGCGCACCTGCCACCTCTGGGATCCAATGTCACCAACCCTGATAGATACGACGTCCACAAGCAAGAGTCAGAAATCCAGGTTTCCTCCTCTGCCCTTATCCACCCTGCCTTGCTCCTACTACAACATCACCTGCCTCACCGTAAAGTCTGCAGGGATTTGGGGTCCTGCTGGCCGTAGCAGGGAAACGCGGCTTCCCGCAGCTCCCGCTCCCGGCTATGAGGGAGGAATTATCTAACCTTCAGATACAACATACGCTACTTAGAGTCCTGCAGGCTGCGTGTGCAATGGGCCTCATCTCATAGAGCAACTCTACACACCACACAAAACACACACACATATTTAAATCATCTGTTATTTCTAATCACCATCCTCACCTTCCGAAGCATCAGGCATCTGAAATCGGATGCCGCCCCCCACCCATAAAAAAAACACCAAAGAGTTTCCCAAGCAAATAGCTAGAGATTGTAAGTCTACCAAATAAGTAAGTGTCTGACAGACCAAGAGCATGTGGCGGAAGAGAGTAGAAACCAACCCCTGAGCAAATCCTGCCTTATAAAAAACACTGGAGGAGGCTGGAATGTGCCCGGCCTCCCCGGGAACTGGGCTGTTGCCCGTCTTGGGGGTGCCAGGGGCCCTGGGATGGTGCACACCCTCAGAACAAGAACGTCATGGATCCTACACCGCCCGAGAGTCACTCTCTGCAAACAGTCTCCTCCTCCCGGGAAAGGCACTGGAAGAGCAGGTGCAAAAATAAGCATTTGCTACCAGGAAAGGGTCCCCTTCTGACACACAGAACGTCCGTGTCACCCCAGAGGAGGCCAAACCGGGCCGGGCACGGGCTGAGCCGGCGGTGAGAGTCACTTACCCGTCATGCAAAGCAAAGCGGGTGGGGGGGGCGGTGGTGTGTCTTTTGGAGAACGAGGATGGGCAGGCAACATGCCCTCACACACATGCACACACACAGAGACATACAGACATCTAGCTACATGCACACACATGCATGGACACACAGAGAGACATTCAGACACCTAGATGCATGCACACAAATGCATGGACACACACAGAGACATACAGACACCTACATGCATGCACACACATGCATGGACACACACAGAGACATAGACACCTACATACATGCACACACACGCATGGACACAGAGACATACAGACACCTAGCTGCATGCACACACACACACGTACACACACAGAGACATACACACACCTACATGCATGCACACACATGCATGCACACACACAGAGACATTCAGATACCTACATGCATGCACACACATGCATGCACACACAGAGAGACATACAGTCACCTACATGCATGCACACACATGCATGCACACACAGAGAGACATACAGTCACCTACATGCATGCACACACACTCATGGACACACACAGAGACATACAGACACCTAGCTGCATGCCCTCACACACACGTACACACAGAGACATACACACACCTACATGCATGCACACACATGCATGCACACACACACAGACACACAGACACCTAAGCTGCATGCACACACACTCATGGACACACACAGAGACATTCAGACAGCTACATGCATGCACACGCATGGACACACAGAGACATACAGACACCTACATGCATGCACACGCATGGACACAGAGACATACAGACAGCTAGATGCATGCACACACACACATGGGCACACACACAGACACACACACAGACACATGCACACGCAGATACACACACACACACACAGAGACACGTGTGCACTTCACACTCTATGCAAAGCATCCAGCCTCCGTCCTTCGCAGCCAACACCCGACATGAAGTTTATGGAGTTAAAATTAAAAAATGCAAATGACTTTTTTAAGGGGAGGGGGCACCGCTGAGCAGAACTCGGGGGCGGGGCGGGGGGCGGGGGGGCATCACCTTTCAGCCCGGTCTCCATCTCCGTGCGTGATGGGAACCTCTGCAGGCGTGTGTGCCAGACGGGGCCGAGCGCGGGGGCGGCCGGGAGGACACGCTCGCTGTGGGGGCCGTGCGGGGTTCGCCGAGGCTGCCCCCGCGCTCGGCCTCCGCGCGGGGCCCGGTGCCGGCATAATGTGTCATAATTTGGGCCGGGAATCTGACAGCCCTGCCTGACTGGGGACATTAAATCATCGCCCCGAGGGACGCTCACTCCGGCAGTCCCTGCTGGTAGCGCCTGTCATCTCCTCCCACACAGCACCTATCACTTTTGACATGATTGGAGCAAAATTAGTCGGTACATTTAGATGTAAATTACCGACATCCAAGCATACTAATGAGCGCCAAAATGCAGCCGCGTGTAATTGACACGCCAACAGCTTCCTCCCGCGCCCCTGCACCCGCGCCCCTGCACCCGCGCCCGGGCCCTTATTAGCGCCCTGATCACTGCAGCGGCGTATCAAAAACAGTCAGGAAACTTTTTTGAGGGGCATATTTAACTCAGCCTCAAATCCCCAAATAAGTCTGCAATGGCAGCTCCGCCAGGAGTGAGCGCTTCCCAACGGCGGCCCCGACAGAGACGTAACACCGGCCTCTCTCCGAGCGTCTCGGCCCGGGCGCTCCGCACCTACCTCTGCAGACTTCGGGTCTCCGCGTCCCGTGCGCCCCGGAATCGTGGGATTCTCCCCCCACGAGCCGGGAGACGCCTGCCCGGGGTCCCCGGGAGAGGGCGGTGGGCGTCTTGTCCCCCCCGGAGCCGGCCCCACACCTCCACGGAGCTGAGGAACATCCGCGCGGCCTCACTTCCTCCTGCGACTCCCACTCAGCCACCCTCTCCACCTGGTGCCTTCCAGAAAGATCCCCTTCACCGGGCCATTTGCAGCCCTCCTCCCAAAGGTTCCCCAGCGTGTTCCCGGCGGGGAATAGGGCCTCGCCCTGCCGGCCCCCCGATCCAGGCAACACTTGTCTGGGGTGTCCCCGTGCACAAAGCACTTTGGGGCCAGGACCCCGAAGAGACGCCCCTCATCAAGCTGCAACGAGGGTCTGGGAGACGGAACCAGGTTCCTAACAATTGCATTATTTATGCTCGTTCATCAAGCATTAAACTCAGTATTTTGCCTGTCACTGGTTTTGTGGTTTGGGGTTTTTTTTTTTTTAGCATATCCAAAAAAAAAAAAGAGAGAGAGAGAGAGAGAGAGAGAGAGAGAAGGAATGAAATGATTGCCAACACATGGCTTTAAATACTTCTTAATCGGCCGTGCTCGATAACATTGACAAGACCGTCCGGAGGGGAGTCGGGGAAATGATTTTTCCGCGGACCCCGGGAGCCCTGGCGTGTGGAAACAGCTCCTCTGGAGCCGACGCGGGTCCGGCTCAATCTCACACGCGGAGCTCACACGTGGCACGTGGGTTCAGCCGCAGCACCGGGCCAGCGGGCTTCAATTAAGTCAGGTAATCGCTGATTAGTTGCCCTATAACCTGTGTTTCGGGCCGTGCCCCGGCTCGTGAGGTCATAATTAAACATCGCAGGCTGTTAACGAACCAGTGTTTGGGCGCTTGGCACCCGGGGAAGGCCGGGCACAGGGAAAATAAACCGCTGTCGGGGACGGGCAGGGAGGGGTCTCCGAGGCCGGGGTGCTCGGGACAAGGTAAAAACCCGCCCACCGCCGCCAACGGGGTGTGTTCCCGCCAGGCAAACATAATCAGAGCGCTTTCAACGGAGCAAATCAAAACTCCCTCTGGGAGAGGCCGAGAGCACCTTCCTCACTCGGGTTTTTTAAGCAAAATGAAGGATTCCTGAAATAAGCCATTAGGCACTTAAAACGTGGGCATTTCTAACCTCCTGATCTGAAGCGATAGTTCTTCCGTCTTGCGATCCCCCTGCTCAAAGCCACGGCTTACGTGGAACGAGGGGTTGGGCCGTCGCCGTCCGTGGCGGCCACCGGGGTGGGCGTCTGACGTCGCAGAGGAGCTTTGGGGGTGGCCGGGAGGTTCCCGTGGGCACCACAGACACACCTCGGTCCAGGTTTCCCCAAAACGGAGCTACAAACGCAACTGGATGTCACCCCTCGAGTCACAGCCACGCGAGGGCTTTATAATCACAGCAGCTAAAAATCACCCCGTTTTTTCCCAGCTCTGAGGATGTCCCACCAACGGCCCTGCAGGAACCGTGGACACTCAGGACTGAGATGCCACCAACTATTGTGCTAATTTCGTCTTGCACATTTTGCTGTGAAGCCAAGAAAAAAAAAAAATGGGAGAAAGGTACCAGCGCAGCAACATCCAGAGGTTTCTTTCTTTCTTTTTTTTTTTAATTGTTTTTTGTTTGTTTGTTTGTTTGTTTGTTGTTGTTGTGGGGTTTTGTGGGGTTTTTTTGTTTTTTTTTTTCTTTGAGACAGAGTCTCGCTCTGTTGCCCAGGCTAGAGTGCCGTGGCATCAGCCTCGCTCACAGCAACCTCCAACTCCTGGGCTCAAGCAATCCTCCTGCCTCAGCCTCCCGAGGAGCTGGGACTACAGGCATGCGCCACCATGCCCGGCTAATTTTTTCTATATATATTTTTAGCTGTCCAAATCATTTCTTTCTATTTTTAGTAGAGACGGGGGTCTCTACCAGCTCAGGCTGATCTCAAACTTCTGACCTCCAGCGATCCTCCTGCCTCGGCCTCCCAGAGTGCTGGCATTGCAGGCGTGAGCCACCGCGCCCGGCCCATCCAGAGGTTTCTACGCAACAGAAAACTCCTGGTGCTCCGTATCCACACGCACCTTGTGCAATTTTTGTAGGTTGGAAACATTTAGCTCCTCCTGACGCCAGACCATCCCGCCGGCTGGGTGTCAGACCTCAAAGGAGTCCTGCTCTGGGCTCTCCAAGACCTCGTCTCTTTCTGAAATATACATGACGCCATTTTTTTTCCCTCCAAGCCATAGGGGCCACGTGTTTGGCCAAAAGAAAACGGAAACCAAAGGCAGCGTATTTTTCCCAGAAAGGGACACCACGTTTCGAGCTATCAGCTCTGAAATGGTCGTGGGTGTGAGGGGACGTTTGGGGGACGTGTCACACTGGCCCCTGCCGTGTGGACTTAGGACAGCACAGGGGACGCAGCCAAAGTCTACTGCGATCCCGGAGCATGGCGTCGTCCGGTGTCACTGCTGCAGAACCTGTCACCGACTTAACGCAGAGACATGACGCCTCCCTGAAAGTGTCACTCAGCGTCCCGTGTTGCAGGGGCCTCTGTAGCCAGGATGACTAGCGCTCCAGTCACACACGGTCCTGCCTGGGATCGGGGACAAACCCGCGCAGGGACCCCGGACGGTGCCTTGATGAGGAAGGGAAGCCCCGGGGACGTCTCTGGAAAGTGGAGCCGCAGAACCGAGTGACTTATTGGAAAAGCGTGTTTTCTGCGCCGGGTTTCACAGTTTGCGACCACGGTAGCTGTTGTGTCCCTTGTGGATGTCACTTAATCACAATACGTCATCGGAGCCGGCAGAAGGACGTCCACTCGGAGCCTCGGGATGGGACCCAACTTGGTCGTAGAGTCTGTGCAGATGCCGTTAGTTGAGGTCATGCTGGAGTAGGGAGGGCCCTAAACCCAATGACAGGTGGCAGAGAAGGAGACGCAGACGCAGAGGAGAAGCCACGTGGGGACGGAGGCAGAGGCTGGAGTGACGCGGCCACAAGCCCAGGGACGCCTGGAGCCCCCAGGAGCCGGAAGAGGCAGGAAGGAGCCTCCCCTGGAGCCTGCGGAGGGAGCGCGGCCCCGAGACACCTGCGTCTCACACTCCTGGGCGCCGGGACTGGGAGGGGACACAGTCCTGTTATTTTTAAGTCCCTGACTCTGTGGCTCTTCGCCGTGGCAACCCGGGGAAATGAACAGTATAATACATTAAAATCATAATTCTTCAATGCCAGCGCTCACAGAAATAGGCGTCCGATCTCTTTTCCCCGATATTCTCGGTAGTCTGTGTCGTTCCCAAGCACGGGGCACAGAGCGTGTCTTTGCTCGCTGGGAGCGTTTTTCCCGGCTCCTCGGAGAGCCCCTGTCCCCGCCGCACCCGGTACGAGCAGTGGCGGCATCCGTGCGGCTCCGCTGTCCAGGGCCGAGGGGACACACGGGAGTGACCGAGGACATGAGTCCCCTCGGCCACGTTCCTCGGGAGACCTGCAGGCGAGGCTCCACCGTGGAGAGAAGGTGGCATGTCCCCTCCCCGCTGCACTGTGACTCCGTCCTCCCAGATGTGCCCACGGTGCTCCGTCGGGGCCTCACACACCCCACACACCCGGGGGTGCGGCGCTGAGGGGGACGTGGCCAGCTGCCCCCGACTGCCGACCGGCTGCCTCTGTCTTGCGCTGGGACCCCACTTCCCAAATCTCCAAATGGATCCGGGCTCACCTGGCCCGGGGTGTCTCAGCCTCGGCACTGCCGGCATTCGGGGCAGGGGAGGCGTCCTGTTCACGGCGGGGAGTAGAGCGGGCGTCCCTGGGCCCCACCCCTCAGATGCCAGCAGCACCTGTCCCCAATTCCGACACCTAAACATGCCTGTGGACGTCACCGAGTGCCCCCTGGGGAGCAGAGTCACCCCCCGATTGAGAACGGCAGCCCCGGGTAACCTCAAAGCACCCCCCCGCCCCCCGTGTCCCAGGAACCGGGAGAGGAGGCCGCTCTGTGTCTGCACCAACACCTGCCTCGCGCTCCGCCGAGCGTTTAGGATTCTGCACGCCGATATCTATACCCACAGAGTCCTCTGCTGGCTGAGCCCCTGGACTAAATTTCTCAACACAAAAAGGCTTTTTTTTCCTCTCTGAGTCTTTATGTGCAGGCTGAGCATGCCCGAGCCAGACGCGCTAGGCACGCCGCGGCCCCACCGGCAAGCGCCCTGCAGAAAGGACAGCTCTCCTGGGGTCCCGGGAGCTGCGGCAGCAGGAGGAGGGTGGAGCCCGCGGGGAGGAAAAGCCCAGGGCAGGCGCAGGGGCGGCCGGAGCAGAATAAACAGACACAGGCTGAAGTCAAAGCATGAGGGATGCAAGTCAGCTGCCAAGAACTTCCCAGCTGCGAAACACCGCATAACCGAGGAGAACGTGGGGACTCGTCGAGGAAGAAGGCGAATTCTAAGAGGTGGCATCGCCGTGCGCTGAGCGAAGCCGGGTGACGACGGCAGAGCCTGTCCCCAGGGTGTCACTGTCGTCCTCCCCCCACCGCAAGGTCCTAAAGACACACCCTCTGTGATACACTTCCCCGTGCAACACATAGAACGATATATGTTAACTATGTATCTATCTGTTATATGTGTTAACTGTAACAAAAACGGTAACAAAGTGACGTGCAATCGGTGCGGTTTTGTTTACGCAATTCAGAAAGAAAAGTGGCAAGTTCACCGTGGCTCGGTGGATCCGTCCGACAAGCCGGAGGCCACGAGCCCAGCGTGGACCCCTTGCCGCCTTCTGCCCCCATAGGCTTGGGGAAATGAGCAGGTCTTGGTGGAAATAAAGTCTTCCCCCCTCTCTGGGTTGCGTGAAATTGGGGAGGTGACTCTGTTAAGGGAAGAGCACAGAGTAGGACGTGGTGACGAAGCCACCACAGTTCCTGTGTGGACACGCGCCCTGGTGCCCTGCACACACGAGGGGATGCCCACCTACTACCTCCTGTCACGTCTTTCCCAGCGCCAGCAAGTGGGGACGGGTCCCAGGGGCTTCCGAAGCTTGGCCGGGTTTGCACGGGAGCCCAAGGCCACGGGAGTCCAGACGGACACGTCCAGAAGCCGGCGGGAGTCGGGGCGTCTGGCCGGAGGCTCACGTCGTGAAAGACCTCTGACGTTCTCTCCAAAGGATGCCCCCAAAATGTCTCAGCAGCACCCTGACCAGAGGAGGAGGGACCCCCGATTATCACTGTGGGGCCACAGTCCCAGCCGCGCCCCACGTGGAACCTTCGGGGGCTCCAGAAACCCCCCCCCCCAGACTAACCCAGGTTGCATTTTCACATTAATGGCGTTGATTTAGTTAATTGTTATTATGCAAATGTAAATGCTGGACGCCACCGTGAAATGTGACAATTGCCGGCTTCAGGGAAGGGCCCGTGCATCCCAGCAACACCAGGAGCGTGGTACACCCCGTCCCAGCGTGTGCCGTGATCAATATCAGTCTACTTAAAATGTCTCCCCTAAGTGGAATTTGCTATAATCACACGAATAGCTTGTGCGCATGTGGTCGCTTGCAGTTTTTTTTTTTTCCTCCAAAGCGCGTCTACAAATGCAATTTGCCATTGTTTACGCGTCCGTGGTATGAAGAACGGTGACAGTGCGTCTTACCGGGTGACCCTGCAGATTTTGGGATGGTCCTCGCCGGGTGCCAGGCGAGCTAGCGTCTACACGAGCATCCTCCGTACACCCCGTTTGCTTCCTTCGACGCCTGAAGGCAACGTCGGCCGTGCTGGTCGGTACGATTGGGGCTGGAGGGACCCGAGCCCCACGAAACTGTTAAGAACAGCAAGGACGGAATTAGCATGTGGTGGGCTGAATAATGCCCCCAACGCGTCCACGTGGCCCTGCTAAGTAACGTCTGTATTGCCCGATCCGTCACTGCCCCCTCCAGGCAGCGGAGCCCCTGCCACAGCCGGACCCCAAGTGTCTACGCAGAGAGGAAAACACGCGTGTTGCAGATCACACCTGCTCAGGGCTCCCGGCCGCGGGTCCTCTGTGTGCCTGGGACCACCCGGCACTGTCCTGGTGTCCATCGACATGGAGCAAACATCCCCCCTCTCGGGACCCGGAAACCCAGTTGCCAACACTTCTATCGCCATTTCCCACCGCCGTAGCGAGACTCCACCCAACACCACGAAATCTTGAGAACGGGCTTCCGGGGATCAAAAAAAAAAAAAAAAGGCCGGGCACGGTGGCTCACGCCTGTAATCCTAGCACTCTGGGAGGCCGAGGTGGGTGGATCGTTTGAGCTCAGGAGTTCGAGACCAGCCTGAGCAAGAGCGAGACCCCACCTCTACTAAAAATAGAAAGAAATTATATGGACAGCTAAAAATATATATAGAAAAAATTAGCCGGGCATGGTGGTGCATGCCTGTAGTCCCAGCTACTCGGGAGGCTGAGACAGGAGGATCGCTTGAGCTCAGGAGTTTGAGGTTGCTGTGAGCTAGGCTGACGCCACGGCACTCACTCTAGCCTGGGCAACAGAGTGAGACTCTGTCTCAAAAAAAAAAAAAAAAAAAAATCCAAGAAATGGCAACATTGTCCACGTAGCGATTTGTTCCCGACAGCCGAAAGGCGGCAACGACCCGAGTGCCCGTCCACAAATGAATGCATAAACAGAACACGGTCCGTTCGTGAAGTGGAATATTACGCAGCCCTGCAAAGGAGTGAGGCTTTGACACCTGCTGCAACAGGAGGTGGAGGGCCCTTCACGTCACGCTCAGTGAGAGACGCCAAGGTGACAAGCTTTAAAAAGACATCCATACATTTTAAAATAGAAAAAAAGCTTATAGAAGAAGGCTGGAAAGAAATTATTTCTTTACAGACGTTCCCCGATGGAAAGAAATTATTTCTTTACAGACATTTCCCGATGGAAAGAAATTATTTCTTTACAGACGTTCCCCGACGGAAAGAAATTATTTCTTTACAGACGTTCCCCGACGGAAAGAAATTATTTCTTTACAGACGTTCCCCGATGGAAAGAAATTATTTCTTTACAGATGTTCCCCGACGGAAAGAAATTATTTCTTTACAGACGTTCCCCGTGTTTGTGTTCTAAGCGAAGTGTTGTTACGAAAGAGTCAAAAAGTTTTAAAGCAAAGAAGTGGCAATAAGCTCCGGTTAATTTAGTATTAAAGAAAGAGACATTTTTTGTTAGTAAACTTAGGGCTGGCTGAGTATGCAGTGTTTATAAAGTCTACAGCACAGTATAGGAACGTCCGAGTCCTTCACGCTCACCCACTGACCCACCCAGAGTGACTTCCAGTCCTGCCAGCTCCGTTCACGCTGAGTGCCCTATACAGGTGCACTGTTTTTTGGGTTTTTTTTTTTATCTTTTACACCATATTTTTACTAGACCTTTCCTCTGTTTAGCTATGCATCGATACACAGATGCTCGCCAGGGTCTCAGAGGCGCCTGCAGGTTTCCGTGTAGTAACACGCCGTGCGGGTGGGCAGCCCGGGAGGGCCACACAGAGCGCACGGCGGAAGCCGGGTGTGCAGAAGGCTGTGCCCGCTAGCTTTGTGTCCCTGTCCCCTGTAACATAAACGTGTCACTACGAAACCGCCTGACGACACGCTTCTCAGAACACATCCCCGTTGTGAAGCAACAGGTGAAGGATACCTGTCTAGAACAGGTGAGTCCGCAGGGACAGAAAGCAGATCAGCGTTGTCCGGGGCTGGGGAAGGGGGACAGGGGAAGTTATTCTGTGGGGTCCCCTTTCGGGGGAATGAAAATGTTCTGGAACTAGATAGAGGCAGTGATCGCACAACACTCTTGTTAAGTATAAAATGGGCCGGGCGCGGTGGCTCACGCCTGTCATCCTGGCACTCTGGGAGGCCGAGGCAGGAGGATCGTTTGAGCTCAGGAGTTCTCGTCCAGCCTGAGCAAGAGCGAGGCCCCGTCTCTACTAAAAATAGAAAGAAATTATCTGGACAGCTAAAAATATATATAGTAAAATTAGCCGGGCATGGTGGCGCATGCCTGTAGTCCCAGCTACTCGGGAGGCTGAGACAGGAGGATCGCTGGAGCCCAGGAGTCTGAGGTTGCTGTGAGCTAGACTGACGCCACGGCACTCACTCTAGCCCGGGCAACGGAGCGAGACTCTGTCTCAAAAAAAAAAAAAAATGTCCGATATCCTTAAGTCCTAAGTCTGACAGTTGATATCTCTGACATTTCACTTTGACTAAAACTTGCTGTTTTATTGGTGTTCTGAAGGTCCATCCTCCGTCTTGCAAACGCACGTTCTTGCTTGTGATTATCTTTCACTTTTTTTTTTTTTTTTTTGTAGAGCAATTTTTGTGAAGCCGTGGATAAGTCAAAAATCTGTGGTATCTTCAGATAGGAGTCCCATCGTGGAACCAAATGCAGCGCAGACAGCTCGAAATATCAATGAAGCCTTTGGTAAGGACGTGGCTAATGAACGCATGGTATGTGGATGGTTTGAGAAGTTCCGTTCTGGTGATTTTAATCTTGAAAATGAGCCACGTGGGTGACCCGAGACCAAGGTGGATAATGATGAGCTGAAAGCTGTCGTGGAAGTGAATCCGTCTCAACCTACGTGTGAATTAGCAGCAAGGTTGGATGTGACCGTTCCAATAATATTGGACCATTTGAAACAAATCAGCAAGGTAAAGACGCTGGATAGATGGGTCCCGCGTGAATTAAATGCGCATCAGCAGAGAAATCGTCTGGAAGCTTGCCTTTCTTTGCCGTCTCGACATAAAGGTGAACCATTTCTACACCGTAGTGTTACGTGTGATGAAAACCGGATCCTTTCTGACAATCGCAAGCATTCGGCGCAACGGTTGGATAAAGATGAAGAGCCAAAACACAGTCCAAAACCGAATATCCATCAGAAAAAGCTAATGGTGTGTGTTTGGTGGTCCAGCGCTGGTATCATCCACCACGGCTCCATGAAACCCGGTCAACTGATGACAGCAAATGTCTAGTGCAACCAGTTGGATGAAATGACGAGGATGCTTGTGATTAAGCAGCTGAGATCGGTCAACAGAGACTGGCCAATCTTCACGCCAGACAACGCTCAACCACATGTCACACAAACCACGCAGCTCAAACTACAGCAGCTGGACTTGCAAACTCTCTGTCATCCACCGTCTTCTCCAGACCTTGCACCAACCGACCGCCACTTCTCCCAGGCTTTGGACCACTCCTTGCAGGGAAAAACATTCAATTCTCAACAAGCTGCAGAAAATGCCTTTCGAGATTTCATGGCCACTCGCTCTCCAGGCTTCTTCGCTGCTGACGTAAACAAGCTAGCGTTAAGATGGCAACCCTGTGTCGATAGTTTAGGCGCACGCTTTGATTAATTGCACTGCTTCCTGTTTGAGATATTAAAAAACTACACTTTTCATTCGAAATCGGACGTTTCCTATTTAAGGACCTAAATCATGAATACCACTGAATCTTCTCTTTAAAATGGTCGATTGCGTCTGTTGTGAAATTCACCTCCATAAAAGAGAAAAACACTTAAAACTGCAGACTCCATTCCGACCGTCTGCAGACATCGGAGCCGCTGCAATTAATTGCACTCGAACGCCGGACGCTTCGGCCGACGGGTTCTGTGGGGCCGTATAGAGCTTCGTCCAAGGGGGCAGGGATCAGTTCTGGTTATTTCAACAACAGAAAAAACAAAAGGTCCCCCGTCCCGTAAAAAGTGGGGTCTCTCACTGCAAAGTTCAACGCCGCCAAAAAAAAATAAACCTCGAAGGATGTCTTGCGTCCGCGGAGATCAAAAAATAAAAATAAAAACAAAAGCACAGAAAGAATCCACAGACGGGGGCCTTGCCGGAGCATGAATATCTCACCAGGTTCTGCTCCTCCTTGGATTACAAATTAACAGTAATCGGGTCCCGGGGGGCTGTCCCCACCCCCCAGCCCAAACCCCAAGCCAGCCGCGTTTTCCTGAGACAGGTTTTTTAAATTTCTGATTTGCACCCATCATCCCACACATAACCCTCTTTTTTCCTGAAAATGAGATTTTTTTTTTTTTTTTTACACTCTAAACCAGAAGTGCTTTGGAAGAGACAGACGGAGTCCCCGACTCCCTCCTCTCCTGGGAAGAGCTGCGGACGCCGCGGTTCCGTCCTCGGACGCCTCTGTGTCCCCCAGGGCTGCCGTCCCGGGTGTCCGTCCCCCCGGATCAGGGACAGGGCTCCGGCTAATTACCGAGATGCCAGCCCAGCCTCTCACCTCCTCAGCGCGCCATGCCCTTCCTTTGACCTCCCTCCAATTCTGACAAAACATCTCCTTTGGCCGGAAAGTTCTCAGGCTCCGTCTCGGGCTGCGAAGGTTGAAGCAAATTGGACAAGCCATTTTGGACTTAGAAGGCTCTGAAAAATTAATATGTTTCTGACTTGTGTGAAAAGGGCCCAAACTTTTTTTCTGCTCATAACTCAAAAAAAAAAAAAAGGCGGTGGGAGGGAAGGCATCTTAGGAGAGTTCTAACTTGCCACGCACTTGGGCAAAAGGGAAGCTTATTATTTTGTTTGTTTTTTGTTGTTTCGGTGTACAAAGTTTATGGTCTTCACACACAGAGTCAGAAGACAGAGTCCGGAGGTCCGCAGGGTGGAAATTGGCCATGGTGTGGGAGTTCTTCCGTGACAATATTAATTATAGTTTAGCGGGTCCTTGAGGACAACTGCCGTTATGTTCTGAAGGTCTGTGTTCCCCCAAATTCCTAGATTGAAACCCTCACCCCCAAGGTGATGGCGTCAGGAGGTGGGGGCTTTGGGGAGGGGATGAGGTCCTGAGGGTGGAGCCTCACAGATGGGATCAGTATCCTCATAAAGGGACCCCAGAGAGCTCCCTCGCCCCTTCCGCCATGTGAGGACACAGCGAGAAGGCGCCATCTATGAACCAGGAAGTGAGTCCCCCCCAGACACAGCCTCTGCCACGCCGGGATCCTGGATTTCCAGCCTCCAGAGCTGTGAGCAACAAATGTCTGCTGTTTATACGCCGCCCAGGCTGTGGCAGTTTTGTCATAGCAGCCGAAATGGACCACGACAACTGTCACCAGATCTGTGAGATTCTAGTTTGTATTTAGCAAAGGCTAAATGTGGCCAGCAGAGAGAAGGAGGCACTTGTTTGTCAATACCTGTGTACGACGTGGAGACCACAGCCACCCTCCTTCCTTCCCACCAACCCTCGGCCACTAGCTGTCTCTCTCCTTGGCTGCCCTGCACCTGGTTTCTGTCCACAACGAACCCACCTCATGATTGCCACAAATCTCCTCTTCCTCTCGCACAGGCTGGCCACGTGGAAATGCTCCCTGAGGTCTCCGAAATTCCCTCCCCTCTAAACGGAATGCTTTTCCGCCTTCTTCCTGATTCCTCAGTTCCCCTCTCCCGCTCCGTGGACACAGACGCGATTCTGGAGCAGAATCACGGTGACGCAATTTGGAGCCTCCGTACCTTGGGGTCATTCCCACTTTGCAAGCCTTGGCGGTAGCCATCCCCACCTCCTTCCTCTGCATCCTGGGGGAGTGACAGTCTCTCTCCTCATGTCTTGGCATGCAGGGAGCTGGACTCTCTGCCCAGCACCTGGAGTCTTCAGAACATGATGCAAACCAGTGATGGGGGAGAAATTACTTTTTTTTTTTTTTTTTTTTTTTGGAGACAGAGGAGTCTCACTCTGTTGCCCGGGCTAGAGTGCCGTGGCGTCAGCCTCGCTCACAGCAACCTCCAACTCCTGGGCTCAAGCGATCCTCCTGCCTCAGTCTCCCGAGTAGCTGGGACTACAGGCATGTGCCACCATGCCCGGCTAATTTTTTCTATATATATATATTTAGTTGTCTATATAATTTCTTTCTATTTTTAGTAGAGACGGGGGTGTCGCTATTGCTCAGGCTGGTCTCGAACTCCTGAGCTCAAACGATCCACCCGCCTCGGCCTCCCAGAGTGCTAGGATTGCAGGCGTGAGCCACCGCGCCCGGCCGAGAAATTACTTCTTGCTGCAGCAACAGCTCCAAAGCCCAGAGTCAGCGTGGCGAGAGCTCCTCATCACCTTCCTCCCTCTGTTCTCCCTCTGAGAGCACAGAGCCAAAGCAAGACCCCATCTCTACTGAAAATAGAAAAAAATAGGAAAAAAATTAGCCAGGCGTGGTGGTGCACCTGTAGTCCCAGGTGTCTCACTCTTGTCTTGAGTGAGACAACAAAAGCAAAGAATAATGACAGGATTTCCGTAAACACTGTATCAGAATCTATGGGATACAGTTAAAGCCATGGCCAGAGGAAAATTCATAGTCTTAACTTCAAAAGACCAGGAAAAGAAGACCTTCATAAAGCAAAAGAAAACACAAGAAAGGAAATAATAATGATAAAGACAGGAACGAATGTGGTAAATAACGGAAAGGCAATAACTCGCAATTATAAATGAAAATACTGGTTCTTTCATGGTATCGACGCAATAGACCAACCACAAGCTATTTTAGTCAAGGGAAAAGGCAAGAAAGCTCAAATATGCAAAACAAGAAATGACAAAGAGGCAATAATTATTCACAAGGAGGAAATTTTTTAAATTACAAGACGACTTGGCACGTATCTGTGTAAATAAGTTTCAAATGTAGATGAAATAAATAGTTTTGTAGGAAAACATAACTTCCAAAATGAATGCCGGGAGAGACGGAAAGTTTAAAAATACCAATTTCTATAAATGAAATAGAGAAAATTATCAGGGAACCACCTCATCAAAAGCAGGAGGGTTAGCTGGTTTCACAGGGAAATTCTATCAAACCTCCAATGAGCACGACACTCCCAGAACATGAAAAAGGAAGACAATTTCTCAAATCCTTTCTAGGACGCTAGTGTAGTATTAATAACTATACCTAAATTGGGCAAAGCTGGCACAAGGAAAAGTAAATTACATCCTAAAATCACTCATGAGTATTAATTTTAAAATCCTAAATAAAATCATGGCATGCAGACTCTAAAACCACATTAAGAAAGTAATACCCCATGACCAAGGCTGGTTATATCAGCAAGGATGGTTCAATATTAGGAAAAGTGTTAGTATAATTCACATAACAATAGATCTAAAGAGAAAAATTCTATTAGTAACTCTATAGATGCTGTAAAATCCCCTGACAAAATTCCTAAAAACACTCAAAAAACTAGGAATACACAGTTACTTTTTAACGTGATAAAAAATATATATATACATCAGAGTACCAAAGCCAGCACCCACCTCGCAGAGAAACACTGAAATCGTTTCTACTATGATCAGAGACCACACGGGGTCACTCAATGTCCCTGCTACTATTGAACCTTGTCCCTAAGATATTGGCCAGTACAGTGACACAAAAGAAAACAACTAGATTTAGGCCGGGCGTGGTGGCTCACGCCTGTAATCCTAGCACTCTGGGAGGCCGAGGTGGGCGGATCGTTTGAGCTCAGGAGTTCGAGACCAGCCTGAGCAAGAGCGAGACCCCATCTCTACTAAAAATACAAAGAAATTATATGGACAGCTAAAAATATATATAGAAAAAATTAGCCGGGCATGGTGGCGCATGCCTGTAGTCCCAGCTACTCGGGAGGCTGAGACAGGAGGATCGCTTGAGTTCAGGAATTTGAGGTTGCTGTGAGCTAGGCTGACGCCACGGCACTCACTCTAGCCTGGGCAACAGAGTGAGACTCTGTCTCAAAAAAAAAAAAAAAAAGAAAGAAAATAACTAGATTTAGAAGAATTGGGAAAATAAAAACAAAACTACACTTATTTTCAAAGGACCTGAGAGAATGCCTGGAAAATCCTATGGAATTAATGACAAAAGTAACTCAAACAAGAAAAGTATTTGTCAAGGTCGTGGGATATAAAATTACTGATAACATGCAAGAATAAATATCCTTCAGGCGGGGTGCGGGGGCTCACGCCTGTCATCCCAGCACTCTGGGAGGCCGAGGCGGGAGGATCGCTTGAGGCCAGGAGTTCGAGGCCAGCCTGAGCAAGAACGAGACCTCGTCTCTATAAAAAATAGACTCAGTTAGAATGCATAATGGAAGAGAAAAATGATGTTCATTTACAAAGCAACAAAGATGATAAGATTCTTAGGGATAATTTTTTTTTTTTTAAAGTTCAAAACCAACATGGAAGGAAGCTCCAAAACACTCCTTCGATAAACAACCGTTAAGTTTGAGCAGATAGCAAGACATGCCTCGTTCTTTCAGGGAACTCAGCATTCTCAGGCGTGAGTTCTAAGCTCATTTATAAACGTGCTGTGATCCCAGCGCCAACAAGCCTTTTGTTCTAGAGTTAGACAAGCGGACACTGAAGATCATAGCAATAATGGTAGCAAAAGCCTGAAATATAAGACACAGAAGGGAGGCGTCGTCCTACCAGGTAGTAAAACATGCTACAAAACCTGCCGTTAAATGCTGCATTTCGACGTCTGTGCAGACAGACCAGCAGACAGAACAGGGGTCCAAAAATAAGCTCAGATACGCGTGGAAATCACTGGGGGGTGGGAAACGGACATCTCGTTTCTAAAAATCACCTGCATTCCTGTTACTACACACAAATACATTCATCAGGGAACTACATATTTTTTAAATGACATTATAGAAGCAATAGAAGAAAAAAACAATTGAATTCCTCCATACCCGGAGTGGGGGAAAGGCTTGCTAACTATGACTCAAAACCTAGATGCGATACAAGAAAGAAAGACAAATTTCACAATAAAAAAAATAAACCTCCTAATTCTGCGGTTCCCTAAACCCCCCCCCGGGGCTGCAGACGGTTGTGGCCCGTGTCCTGTTAGGAACCAGCCGCACAGCGGCAGGTGAGTGATGGGTGAGGGAGCGAAGCTTCGTCTGTGTTTACAGCCCTCCCCGTCACTGACATCACCACAGAAGCTCCACCTGCTGTCAGATCAGTGGAAGCGTCCGATTCTCACAGGAGCTCGAACCCTACTGCAAACTGCACGAGCGAGGGGGCCAGGTTGCGCACTGCTTAAGAGAATCGAACGCCCGATGATCGGAGGTGGAGCTGAGGCCGTGATGAGAAACAGCTGCAAATACGGATTATCATTAGCAGAGAGCTTTGACTGCACGAAGACCTTAATGAATCAATTGCTTACAGGCTCTTATCCAAACCCTATCAGCTAGTGGCAAGTGACAATGTCATAATAATAGATATAAAATGCACGATAGACAGAATGCACTTGAATCCTCCCAAAACCATCATCCCCCCTGCCCCGGTCTGTGGAAAAATTTTCTTCCACGAAACCGGTCGCTGGTGCCACAAAGGCTGGGGACGGCTGACCTCATGGACCCAAAAAAACCCCACCATAAGCAAAGCCAAAATTAAAAGACAAATCAGGAAAAACTGTATGCAGTGTGTATCACAGATAATTCTCAACAGTAAGAAGTTCCTTTAAACAATGAGGGGAAAATACCAATCTTACGGACCCTGGGCAAAACATACAGACGCATCAGAAATACAAAAACAGGAAAGTTGTCCTTCTAGGTGTGAAAAGATGGATAGATTTCGTCATAAAAAATTAATAGTTTTTTTTTTTTTTTTGCCTCATAGTGGGTAGGAGAACAACGCCATATTACAAAAGGTCCGCACACGTCTACCAAGAAAGCAGGAAAACCGAACCACCTAGGGGCGTTTTCTACAGGAAAACACCAGGATTAACATTAGATCAGGGAAGACCAAAGGGAATTTGCCCCGGGGCGTTTATCTCTTTATTGGCAGGAAAAATCAGCTGTTGTGGGAGACATATGTGTGGTTCGTAGCCGTCACGTGGGTGTCCGTAAACAAACGTCCCTCACCGCGGTTTCCGGGGTCCCTTTGAACTTTAGGGATACCCGGCTTCACGGGTAGCTCGCTCGGACGCTGGGTCGACTGGCAGACGGCCCCGAGGGGTGCATTATGGATATGCGTAAGGACACGGGTGCACATATGTGTGCAGGTGTGAGCCGTGGGCACGTGTGTGTGTGAATGTAAGTGAGCAGGTGTGAACTTCCTTCCTCCTGGTGGGCAGCTGCCGGGACCCGGTGTGCCCGGCCCCCCCTAGACGGTGCGTGTGTGTCCGAGCTGCTCTGAGGATGCAACTCCGTGCAAGCCAACAGGCGGTGGGCGTGCACACACGGCAGGGGGTCTCCAAACCCACCCGTGTCCCGGAACACCTGGGAGTAACTGCTGCTCCCCGGCCCGGATCCCAGACAAACTTTTATTTGACAGCTTTCCATGCTACCATGAGGCTGCCTGGCGGGAAGGCAGTCCCCCCTCCTCCTCCTCCTCCTCCTCCTCCTCCTCCTCCCCTCCCCCTTCCCCTCCTCCTCATCCTCCCCCTCCCCCTCCTCCCCTCCTCCCCCTCCTCCCCTCCTCCTCCTCCCCCTCCTCCCCCTCCTCCCCCCCTCCCCCTCCTCCTCTCCATCATCCTCCTCCCCCCTCCCCCTCTCCCTCATCCTCCTCCCCCTCCTCCTCTCCCTCATCCTTCTCCCCCCTCCCCCTCTCCCTCATCCTCCTCCCCCCTCCTCCTCTCCCTCATCCTCCTCCTCCCCCCTCCCCTTCCTCCTCTCCCTCCCCTCCCCCTCCTCCTCCTCCCCTCCCTTCTCCCCCTCTTCCTCCTCCTCCTCCCCCTCTTCCTCCTCCTCCTCCCCCCCTTCCTCCTCCTCCTCCCCCCTCCCTTCTCCACCTCTCCCTCATCCTCCTCCTCCCCCCTCCCCTTCCTCCTCTCCCTCCCCTCCCCCTCCTCCTCCTCCCCTCCCTTCTCTCCCTCTTCCTCCTCCCCCTCTCCCTCCTCCCCCTCCTCCTCCTCCCCCCCTCCTCCCCCTCCTCCTCCTCCTCTCCCCCTCCTCCTCCTCCTCTCCCCCTCCCTTCTCCCCTCTCCCTCCTCCCCCTCCTCCTCCTCCTCCTCCTCCTCCCCGGCTCCCCGGCCCCCTCTTCCCCAGCCCACGTCTGCATGATCAGGAACAAATACGATTTCCGATTGAACATCACCGTATTTGCCAGCTCTCTGGTCTTCTCTCATCCGGTTCCACACGGCTCGGGCTTTGTGGTTAAATTATGTATCAGGGTCAATGTCAAAACACAGCAGCTCCGTAACCTGCAGGGAGCTGCCTTTTAGACGTGATTACGGTGAGGCTCGGCCGCCTGTCAGCCAGCCGGGGCGAGCAGCGCAGCGAGGGGGCCGCCGCGCGGCGGGGGCCCTACAAAGGCAGCGCGCGGGTCTCCCAGGACGCACCCCGGGTGGATCTGCCCGGACCCCCCGCCTCCGTCTCTGAGCTGTCAGACGCACCTATACAGTCGTGTCAGGCATCAAACGCAAAGGCTGCACTCCGGGGACACCCCGCACGTCATGTACCCGCTTGTAGTGTGAGATCTTCTAAAGGAAGACGATGTCAGAAGAAGGCAGGCTGGGAGGAACGGGAGTGGTTTTTTTTTCCTGGGTTTTTTTTTTTCCTTAAAAAAAAAAAAAAACGTTTGAAAAGACGAATTGTAAACTTTTTTTCTCAAACTTCCCTCCTTCTGAAAGCTCGGCTCTGCCCCGCTGTAGATTCATCGGGGGGCTGTTGTCAAATGAGAGCCCCGAGACGGGGGTGGTGGGACGGTGGGGGGGTCCCCTGGGAGCCAAGCGACTTCTCCAGGATGTGTATTGATTTTGCTTCTGCCGTCGGGGGGAGTGTTTGCCAACTTGCCATTCTGTTGTTTCCTGGGTCTGTCTGTTAACGACATGCAATTCCTAATTGTTTTTGCATTGACAGATAAAATTGTTCATACTGATCGTGCACAACGTGATGGTTTGAAATACGCACCCATCGTCGAATGGCTCGATCAAGCTAATCAGCAGGTGCTTCGTCTCACAGACTGATTTTTGGGGGTGAGAGCACTTTAAAAATGCACCCTCCTAGCAACTTCCAGCGCTCAGGACGTTGTTATTATGTTAAATGCAGTCAATACAATGTAACAGGGTCTGTGGCCTCCTCCACTGGCTACTCCTTAGTGCCCCACCTTTAAAAACATTCACCTGCGCTAACAAAAAAAAAAGGAAGTTGATATTCCAGTGTTCGAACTCACGTGTCTCCAGCACACAAGGTCTTGGCCAAAGGGGAACTTTCAAAGCCGTGTCTAACCGGCCCCCCCAGACATGACATCCCTCCCCCCACCCCCCGATGTCTCAGGGAATCCGGATGAAGTTGTAACTGTCGTGCGAAACGTGGTTGGGAAAAACAGATGCATCTCAGTGGTGCCGCCAGACGCTGCCTCCACCATCTGCAAACGTCGGGCCGGGCGGCTCGTCCTGGCTCACCCAACCCCAACGCTGCCCCCAGACCCACTGCCGTCTCCAGCCACCAAAGAATACCCATAAAACCCACGTGTGGCACCGTGGTCTGAAAGTTTCTGTCTCCCCAAAATTCCCAGCTTGAAATGCGCCAAGGTGATGGCGTCAGGAGGTGGGGCTTTGGGGAGGGGATGAGGTCACGAGGGTGGAGCCTCATGGGTGGGATCAGTGTCCTCATAAAAGGGACCCCAGAGAGCTCCCTCGCCCCTTCCGCCCTGTGAGGACACAGTGAGAAGGCGCCATCTATGAACCAGGAAGGGAGTCCCCACCAGACACAGCCTCTGCCACGCCGGGATCTTGGACTTCAGCCTGCAGAGCTGGGAGCAATGAGGAGACAGGAGGGTGCGTGAGTTCAGGACAGGCTGGCAGCCTTCAGCTGAGCTCGGCACCTCGAGCTGCGGCAAACGCCAGTCGTGCACGCAGTGGACAGGAGCAGGGACCCCCGCATGGCCTGGACAGGGGCAGGGACCCCCACTTGGCCTGGACAGGGGCAGGGACCCCCACATGGCCTGGACAGGAGCAGGGACCCCCGCATGGCCTGGACAGGAGCAGGGACCCCCGCATGGCCTGGACAGGTGCAGGGACCCCCGCATGGCCTGGACAGGAGCAGGGACCCCCGCATGGCCTGGACAGGAGCAGGGACCCCCGCATGGCCTGGACAGGTGCAGGGACCCCCACATGGCTGGACGGGAGCAGGGACCCCCGCATGGCTGGACAGGGGCAGGGACCCCCACATGGCTGGACGGGAGCAGGGACCCCCGCATGGCTGGACAGGGGCAGGGACCCCCGCATGGCCTGGACGGGAGCAGGGACCCCCGCATGGCTGGACAGGAGCAGGGACCCCCGCATGGCTGGACAGGGGCAGGGACCCCCACTTGGCCTGGACAGGGGCAGGGACCCCTACTTGGCCTGGACAGGGGCAGGGACCCCCACATGGCCTGGACAGGAGCAGGGACCCCCGCATGGCCTGGACAGGGGCAGGGACCCCCACATGGCTGGACGGGAGCAGGGACCCCCGCATGGCTGGACAGGGGCAGGGACCCCCACATGGCTGGACGGGAGCAGGGACCCCCGCATGGCTGGACAGGTGCAGGGACCCCCCGCATGGCTGGACAGGTGCAGGGACCCCCGCATGGCTGGACGGGAGCAGGGACCCCCGCATGGCCTGGACAGGGGCAGGGACCCCCGCATGGCTGGACAGGAGCAGGGACCCCCGCATGGCTGGACAGGGGCAGGGACCCCCGCATGGCCTGGACAGGAGCAGGGACCCCCACTTGGCCTGGACAGGAGCAGGGACCCCCGCATGGCTGGACAGGGGCAGGGACCCCCTGAGTGCCGTCTGCACACCCCTGGTGCACAGTGGGGGCCGCGGCTGCCCAGCCCGGCACGTCCGCGCACTTCAGAGGCGCCGGGTGCAGGAGACACGAGCGGCCCGGCGCGCGGAATCGTTGCTGACGTCCGGCCCTCATTACCGCCTGCGCGCTGACCTCCCGTCTCCTCTGATCAGACAGGCGGCGGCACCGGGCGCCCGGCCCAGGCGGGCCCGCGCTGGCGCATACTAATGAGCGGTAATTACCGGAAGCTCGCCGGGAGCCCGGGCTAATGGGCCGCGTGCTGGCGGCTGCCGGACCCTCTGCGGAGCCCAGACGTGTCCCGGTGCCGCCGGCAGGAGCCTGCGCCCCACCCCGGTGACGGCTGTGCACCCGGCCCAGGCGGGCGGCGGCCACCTGGGGACAGCAGGTCCCACCTTCCAAACACACCAGTGTCCACTTGCGAGGCCATCACGAGCCAGCAGCACCTGCCCCGTCTCCGCCGACACCCACGCAGGCCACGGCCCAGCCGGACCCAGGCAGCTGCCGCCTCGTGGGGACGTGGGACCCCGTGTCCCTTTGCTTGTGTCCTGCCGAGGGCGCCATTTGCCTTTCAATGCTGCATGTCACGGACGAGCCGTGAGAACCACCCCTCCCTGTAATGGCTCTGTGTCCCCCAAATTCATCCGTCAGAGCCCCGACCCCCCAGGACCGCAGACTGGGGCTGTGTTTGGAGCTGGGTCTTTAAAGAGGTGATTAAGGTAAACTGAGGCACCAGGGTGGGCCCTGATCCAACGGGACTGGTGTCCTTCTAAGCAGAGGAGATGGGGACACAGACACGCACAGAGGGACGACCCCGTGAGGACACAGGGAGAAGACGGCGTCTACACGCCCAGGAGAGAGGACTCAGGGGGAACCAGCCCTGAGACCCCTGGATCTGGGACTTCCAGCCTCCAGGACGGGAGAGAATAAATGTCTGTGGTTTAAGCTGCCTGGTTTGTTGCAAAAGCCGCAGGACACGCACACAGGCCACACGGCCACTGCCAGGTAGACCTCACGATATTGCTGCTTTAGCCACCACAGACATAAAAAATAACTACTGTGTGCGCCTGGTTGGGCTGCAGTCGCTCACAAATAAGACTCAGTTTCCTGGGCGGAACGAGCCAGACGAATCCAGCTGGGTGTGTTAGATGAGTTTACCAGAGGTCCCTTGGGCGGGGTCCTCACGCCTGCGTAGGAGTTCGTGGGAGAGTAAAATCCGCACTCTGGGCTGGCTGTGGAGCCGTAAGTTTCTTCCCGGCGAGTGACACAGAGGTCGGTCTGCAACATTGCACATTTACACCCCTTGCAGGCTAAGCACGGACAGCACTGCCCTTTAGGTGCGGACTTCACTGTTACAATTCACTGAGGCACGGAGGCAACCGGGGCAGACTGGCCGCAGGCTTACGGCCACCCGCGCAAAAGGAGCTACGTGAGAACACTCTCCGCGCTGTGTGTTCCTTCCGGCTTTTTGTTTTCCTCCATGTCTCTGAATCCAAAAGGAACCTGCACCAGTTCTGCGAAACGTCGCAAGCCGGTGGTGGGGACCCTGTCCCCTTCCCACCCTGGGTCACAGAGGCGTCAGGCATAGGTAGGACATTTCCATCCGACGTGCGTAATTTGTGAACAAGCCCAGAATAGCAGGCGAACGTTACATTTCCCTTTAGGGCATCAGGAAAGCCGGCCACAGGGCCTTTGCACGGCTACTTCACAGTTTGTTCTGTCTTCCTACCCAGGGACCACAGCAGCACACAACCCCACACGGATGGCCTGAATCTGCACAGATGTGTCCTCCCCAGTCCCGGAGCCCAGGAGTGTGAGACGCAGGTGTCTCGGGGCCGTGCTCCCTCCGCAGGCTCCAGGGGAGGCTCCTTCCTGCCTCTTCCAGCTCCTGGGGGCTCCAGGCGTCCCTGGGCTTGTGGCCGCGTCACTCCAGTCTCTGCCTCCGTCTCCACGTGGCTTCTCCTCTGCGTCTGTGTCTCCTCTGCTGTCTCTTAGGGGGACACCTGTCACTGGGTGTAGAGACCTCCCTGATCCAGGATGGCGACATCTCGAGATCTTTCACTTAATTAGACAGGACCCCCCAGGACCTGCTAGGACCCTCCCAGGATGGCCCAGGACCCCCAAGGCCCCCCAGGAACCCCCAGGAACCCCTAGGAACCCCCAGGACCCCCCAGGTCTACCCAGGAACCCCCAGGATATCTCAGGACTCTCCCAGAACCCCCCAAGGACCGTCCGAGACCCCCCAGGACCCTGCAGGACTCCCCAGGACTCTCCTAGGACCCCCCCAGGATTCCCCAGGACCCCCTAGGTCTCCCCAGGACCCCCCCCAGGATTCCCCGGGACCCCCTAGGTCTCCCCAGGACCCCCCCCAGGACTCCTCATGACCCCTTCCTGACCCCTCTGTAACCCCCTCCCTGCACTGCCCCCCTGCCAGGCCCCCCTCCCGTCTGGACTCTCTCAGCCTCCTCCTCCCCAGACCTGGACCCTGCTCCTCACTCACCTCCTAGTGCCCTGACCTTCGACCCCCACAGCGTGACCTCCATCTGGGACCTGCACTGGGGGCAGGGTGGCTGCAATTTGGACCCTCCAGGATGAAGCATCAGGGTGACCCACGTCCCCTGTCCCTTAGGCGGGACCCCAACACCCTCACGTGCCCAGCCCGGCCCTGTGCACGGCGGGGGTCACTGCCCAGTCTGGTGGGGACAGGAGGTGCAGTGGGGTGGGGGCCCTGCTCCCACGTCCCACCCTGGTCTCTTTATCTCAGGGCGGCTGCGCCTCGAATTTTGTAACCTTGTAACCACGGCTCCCAGTCAGAGCCCCTCACGCAGAGGTCATTATTAACACAAACGGTGTTGAATTAAAGATGGGACACGTGGCAGGGGCCGAGGGACAGTCTCCCAGGCCCAGATTATGCCGAGACAGACCAATTAACACCCTGTCTGTTCTTTTATGTTAACTTCAATTAGGCCTCCTTAACATTTTTAAAGTTATTTTCTCTCTCACCCTCTCGGAGTGTCAGACCCCACATCAAAGTCTCTCACTGGGAGCCCACCACAGGTGACACTCATTTGCACAAAACACTGGGAGGGGACCCGCTCCCAGGCATCACCTAGGCGTGAATCACACTGCAGGGAAGTCAGAAGTCCCAGGAAGGAGCCGTAGGAGGAGGAGCCCTGGGTACATTCACGGGGTCACTCCAGCTTCCTGCCAGGAAGGCTCCGGTGGGCCAGGCCCGTTCCTGGGCTCAGACGAGCCCCCCAGCGCCAGGTGGGCGGGAAATAGGGAGGGTCTTTCTTTGCCCCCCACATGCTGAGCTCATATTGGGAAGCTTTAGTTTCCTGGGGCTGCATAACCAAGAACCCCAAACTGAGGGGCTAAAATCTTTGTTTATTTTCTCCCGGTCTGGGAGCCCAGGAGTGTGAGACGCAGGTGTCTCGGGCCGCGCTCCCTCCGCAGGCTCCAGGGGAGGCTCCTTCCTGCCTCTTCCAGCTCCTGGGGGCTCCAGGCGTCCCTGGGCTTGTGGCCGCGTCACTCCAGCCTCTGCCTCCGTCTCCACGTGGCTTCTCCTCTGTGTCTGTGTCTCCTCTGCTGTCTCTTACAAGGACACCTGTCACTGGGGTGTAGAGACCTCCCTGATCCAGGATGGCCTCATCTCGAGATCCTTCACTTAATTAGATCTATAAAGACTTGTTTTCAAAATAAGGTCCCATTCACAGGTTCCTGGTGGACATGAAGTGGGAGGATTGTTTGAGCTCAGGAGTTTGATGCCAGCCTGAGCAAGACTGAGATCCTGTCTCTACTAAAAATAGAAAAATTAGCCAGGTGTGGTGGTGGCACCTGTGGTCCCAGCTACTGGGGAGGCTGAGGCAGGAGGATCACTTGAGCCCAGGAATTTGAGGCTGCAGTGAGCTATGATGACACCACTGCACTCCAGCCTGGGCAAGAGAAAGAGACTCTGTCTCCAAAAATAATAACAATAACAATAATAATAATTCACAAATCTCTGTACTGCGGTTGGACGATACGGCCCTACAAAGAATAACTCTCTTCCATCACGGCTGGTTTGCCCTGAGGATGGTGTGGTTTGGCCTCACTTCATCCACGCCAAGCCAGACTTACAAATTCTCTTTGCAAAATGCACGCAGCATATATCTTTAACCAGCTGGTGCACTGAGTGCAATTTAATTCCTAAACGGGTGGGTCCTGGGTGCAACATTCCAGAAGGCAGACAGGCCAAAGAGGAGGGCAAAGGTGGCATTTTGTGGGCCCGACGAGTTCTGAAACTATCTGCAGGCGTAGGAACCCTCCGGACACATGTGACGTGTCTACAGTCCCTAGTCAGAAATGTCAGCGTTAAACAGTCAACGCAGAATACTCCCTTCTATTCCTGCCCCCAAAGATGTGAAACACACACGTACACCCACGTCTACAGCAGCACAATTCACAACACACAAAAGGTGGAAACAGCCCAACGTGCCTTGCTATGCTTGAGGGGAGGGGATCGTGCGGGGTGTGCGCCTCGGTGTAGAAACCCCAGGGCCCATCTGAGAACCCTGTCCCTACTGCGGGGCCTTTGAGGGGTCTCAGCAGAGAAGCGACGGGCAGGATTTGGAGTTTGTAAAAATCTCGCTGGCTGCTGGAGGAGAGAGAACAGAAGACCATTAGGACGCTCTGCCAGTGGCCTGGGAAAGAGGTGAGGGTGGGCGGACCAGGAGGGAGACGCTGGTCTAGGATGGAGAAGCTGGATCAGGATGCAGAAGCTGGAGTGGCGTGGAGAGAAGCTGGACTGAGATGGAGAAGCTGGACAAGGGTGGAGAAGCTGGATGAGGATGGAGAAGCTGGGCCGGGATGGAGAAGCTGGACCAGGAGGAAGAAGCTGGACCAGGAGGAGAAGCTGGACCAGGATGGAGAAGCTGGACCACATGGAGAAGCTGGATCAGGATGCAGAAGCTGGAGTGGCATGGAGAGAAGCTGGACTGAGATGGAGAAGCTGGACAAGGGTGGAGAAGCTGGATGAGGATGGAGAAGCTGGGCCGGGATGGAGAAGCTGGACCAGGAGGAAGAAGCTGGACCAGGAGGAGAAGCTGGACCAGGATGGAGAAGCTGGACCACATGGAGAAGCTGGATCAGGATGCAGAAGCTGGAGTGGCGTGGAGAGAAGCTGGACTGACATGGAGAAGCTGGACAAGGGTGGAGAAGCTGGATGAGGATGGAGAAGCTGATGCAGGAGGGAGAAGCTGGACCAGGAAAAAGAAGCTGCACCAGGATGGAGAAGCTGGACCAGGATAGAGAAGGTGGATAAGGATGGAGAAGCTGGACAAGGATGGAGAAGCTAGACAAGGATGGAGAAGCTGGTGCAGGAGGAAGAAGCTGGACCAGGAGGGGAAGCTGGACCAGGAAAGAGAAGCTGGACCAGGATGGAGAAGCTGGACCACATGGAGAAGCTGGACTGGGATGCAGAGGCTGGATCTGGATGGAGAAGCTGGACAAGGATAGAGAAGCTGGACCAGGATGGAGAAGCTGGACAAGGATAGAGAAGCTGGACCAGGATGGAGAAGCTGGATAAGGGTGGAGAAGCTGGGCCAGGATGGAGAAGCTGGACCAGGAGGGGGAAGCTGGACCAGGAGGAGAAGCTGGACCAGGACGGAGAAGCTGGACCACATGGAGAACCTGGACCGGGAGGGAGAAGCTGGAAAAGGATGGAGAAGCTGGATAAGGATGGAGAAGCTGGATAAGAGTGGAGAAGCTGGACCAGGATGGAGAAGCTGGACCAGGAGGGAGAAGCTGGATAAGGATGGAGAAGCTGGACTGGGATGCAGAGGCTGGATGTGGATGGAGAAGCTGGACCAGGATAGAGAAGCTGGACCAGGATGAAGAAGCTGGACCACATGGAGAAGCTGGACTGGGATGCAGAGGCTGGATCTGGATGGAGAAGCTGGACAAGGATAGAGAAGCTGGATAAGGATGAAGAAGCTGGGCCAGGATGGAGAAGCTGGACCAGGAGGGGGAAGCTGGACCAGGACGGAGAAGCTGGACCACATGGAGAAGCTGGACCGGGATGGAGCAGGACCTGGGAAGTGCTGGGAAGGAGTCGGGAGGTTTGGAGAACGGTGGGGCCTGGGGTCGAGGGGCAGGTCACGGTGACACCAGTCTGGGCCCTGGGTGGAGGGTCGTCAGTGACAGGTCAGAGCAGGTCAGCGTGAGGCGTCTGCAGCACCAGTGGCATGTGGGGAGACCCCGGAGCCGGGGCTGCCGTGGACGGGCCAGGCAGGAGGTCGGGCTCCCTCGGGCTGTGTGTGGGGGCGTGAAAGGCCGTGTGCGGCTCACACCGGCGGGGCCACCGCGCTGTGACAGGGGGAGACTCCAGCCGCGAGCACGGAGCCGGCCAGGCTGCGCCCAGCAAGGGCCGACCCGACGCAGCCGGACGTCCCGGACAGACGCCCGCGTGCGGAAACAGGCAGACAGCGTCCCCGAGAACAAAACGAGGAAGCTTTGCTCGTTTTCAATAATCAAGGTTGGGATAAAATCAACACAGGGAAGAAAATTCCTCTGCGCAGACCGGGCACCGCCGCTGTCGGGCCGTCCACGGTGGGGAAGAGCGAGGTCTGAGGACTTCTCCAGACCACGGGGAAAGCGCTCTTTTCACAGCAAGAGGCAGATTCTGGCTTGCTTCAATGTAACATTTCACTGGTAAGGCTCCACAACTTTTTTTTTTTTTTTTAAATGAAAAAACGCCATCAAAACTGAGCCAACTTTGGCAAAATGTTAGCATTTTTCATTGCTCCCTCTCGGTCTCAGCATTAGGAAGCAAGACAGATAAAATTCCCTTCATGCTAACATCCTAAGATTGTCCTGGGACAATCAGATATTTTGGGGCACAACCGTGCTCTTTTTACCTTGATCAGCAAAAACACAACCCACGGCCTCTCTCCCTCTCTCTGTCTCTCTCTCTGTCTTTGCACAACCTCACCACCCGTATTCACCGCACCTTCCAACCAAAGTGACAACCTCCTGTTCCACAGAAGGCCAGGGAGGTGGCCCTTCAGAACGGCCCCGTGTCGGCTTTGAGCAGCCGGCAACACTCGTGAATCCCAGACACGACATTCGAGGCAGCCTCATCCTCCCTACCCCGTCCTAAAGCGCACACAATTAACATATTCCTGAATGTGAAGAGAAAACATAACATGAAAATGAAAAGCAAATGCGCATTGACTTGGAATTATGCTTAACAACAAGGGCTCAGGATTCTGCCTTACTTAGAAATAGCATCTGGGTATCCAACGATTACCCGCAAATTAACTCAATGTAATAATATAGACCTGTGTTTTTTCTTTTTAAGTTTCTGTTGTTGGTTTGTTTTTTTTGTTTGTTTGTTTGTTTGTTTTTTGCGACAGAGACTCACTCTGTCACCCTGGCTGGAGTGCAGTGGTATCATCACAGCTCACAGCAGCCTCCAACTCCTGGGCTCAAGCGATCCTCCTGCCTCAGCCTCCCGAGTAGCTGGGACTACAGATGTGCACCACGATGCCCAGCTTATTGGTCTTATTTTTTTTTTTTTAGAGATGGGGTCTTGCTATGTTGCCCAGGCTGGTCTCTAATTCCTGGGCTCAAGAGATCCTCCCTCTTCGGCCTCCCAGAGCGCTGGGATCACAGGCGTGAGCCACCGCACCCGGCCATGAACCCATGTTTTTAAGTGACCTAAGATTTTAGAAATTGTCTTTAAGCTGATATGCTCTAAATCACGACTGATATTATTATAAGCAAATTTGTCAGAATGATGAGTCAACTTAATTGAACACACATTTACATTTTTCATACTCTCAGACACTCTATGAGAGGGGTGGTACTTTATTCATTTGATCCAGAAACGCATACGAACCCATGAAATGTACGCTCGTTTTATATTTAACCTCAAACAGAGAAAGACATGCACCTGTTTTTCTTCTTGCTGAAGCCAAAACAATTAAACCAGGCTGAGCCGTTCAAAGACTCACCGTACGTCTGTAAACTCAGATTCTTAGCAGGCTTCCGAGCTTGCAGTTCCTGCGAAAATGTTTTTTTTTAACCTGGCGCATTTAAAGCAGCAGAAGTTCCCTCGCCGAGCGGTCTGTGGTCTGGGGGAATATTAGATTGATACGTGCGCGCTTCCGCCTCTCTGCGAGCCAATCAAAGCCGCTCCCCGTCCATGTAGGAGATGTAATAATCTAATTTATTAATACCTGCCAGATGTCGCCAATATTTCTCCCTCACACAACGAGAGAGCGAGGCCCATGTGCCATACAGGCACAAGACTCTCGGAGCTCGGAGCTTCAGTTGCACAACGCCAGCCGCCGTGGCGGATCCAAAGCAAAACTCAGGGACACAAAACCACACAGGGACCAGACTGGCGGAGCCGCCCTCTCTGCCCGGGGGCACCAAGTTCTCCGTGGACGTTGCCCCCGCAGAGACAAAAGCGGGCCAAACCACAGAAAGGCCAGCAGGCTGCGTTCTGCATCCTCCCCTGCCCCACCGAGAAAATCGCCCCGTCAGAAATCGCCAAATATTTAGTCCCGTAAACCCAATTTCCAGTTGCTGCTACCAGTGGGCGGATGATTTATTGGCCGTGCGCAAACCAAAAAGGAAAAATGAAATCAGGGGAAAGGAACCCAAAACAAACAAACAAAAAAAAAAAAAAGGAGAAAAAGAGACAGACGGGAGCGTTGAAGTTTGACGGCTGCTGAGAAGCCCCTCCTGGATCTGGAAGCTTCTGTGGTCACCTGCTCCCGCCAGACGCTCTCTGCGTCTCTGTGGCTCAGGTGACACGCACGTTATCAGGTAATGGGACGGAGTCTGGGACGTGTGGTCACGTGTGAACGCGGACCCCAATGGAGGACGCGCCTGGGTGGTCCTCGCCCCCATGTGGCACTAACAGAGCGTGTTGCCCATTTTTGTGCCCCATTTCCGAGCTTCCGGACGCGATTCCGACGCTGACGAGGGTCCCGGTGGTGCTGAGCTGTGGTCTGGGGGCTGCCGTTCGAGAGCCACCGCTCCGGGCTGTGCAGGGCTCTCGGGGGGCGACGTCTGGCTGTATGTTCACACCCCGCCTACCCGCCTAGCTTGGGGTCCCCTGCCCTCCCATCTTCCCGTCCCAGGCCCCGCAGCAAACCAGCTGCCCAGGGACTCAGGCGTGAACCTCAAATCTCCACCACGGGTCTTACGTCACAGGGCGGAGTTGCGTGCCAATGTTCCGGGGGGCCTGGCGTGAAGCCGCCGGAGCGTTGAGACGTCTCTCTTTGCTCCACACAGGACGTCAGGTGTGCAGCGGACCGAGGCGAGGACTCCGCACCCGTCGGCTGCAGGTTTATCGCTCAGCTGGGGCTCGAACTAAGCTCGCCAAGGGCAGGTGCTGAGCAGCTGGGCCCCACAGAGGCGGCTCTGTGCTGCCCTGGAAGACGGGGGCCCTGGGTGCCCCCAGCCCAGCATGAACGTCCCGGGCAGAGCGCTCTCCGCGAGCCGTCCCGCAAGCCCACCGACACGGCAGGTGCTCCGGCTCACGAGCCTCTGGCGGCGGCACCAAGACACCAGCCGGCTGCTCTGGGATCCCACGTAGAAATGTCCCTTCCCGTCAGCCCCGAACTGCACCCCAAAGCTCAGCCGAAACCGTCAGGGGGCCGAGGGGAGCCTAAGACGGGAGTCAGCCCCGAGGGGCCCCCAGGGGAGGCGATGGGCCCGGCCGTCCGAGCACGTTGGTGAGGTTGGCCCTGTGCCGTCCCAGGGCACACGAGACGCTGACTCCCCGACTGCCACCTCCTGCCTTTAAAATCGGGACAGCAGACGGCCCTGGTTGGACCCGCTGGTGGGACGTAGGTGCCTGTCGTCTTGTTCATCCCGTAGAGCACGGTGGTTCTCAGCCAGGGGTGACCCTGCCCCCACAGACACGCAGCAACGCAGGGGGACTTTCTTAGTTGTCACAGCCGGGAGGGTGCAGCTGGCATCTGGGGGGTGGGGCCCAGGGACGCTGCTGACACCCCACCATGTACAGGACGCCCCCCTGCCCCCCACAGAGAGACCTCCACCCCCAGCATCCACGGTGCCAGGGTCGGAAGACCTGCCTTCCTGAGAAGTCATTTAACTGCCACCAAGACCCGTGCTGACGCCATTTTTAAATGCACAGTCTGCTGGGATTAACTACATTGACGCCATGATTCATTCCCAGAAATCATCCTCTGAAACCAAAGCTCTGTCCCCTCAAACGTCCCCCTCCTGTCCCGCTGCCTCAGCCCGGCACCCACCGTCCCATTGGTGTGTCTGTGAGTTTGACGCCTCTGGGGACCTCCCAGAAGTGGGATCAGGCAGCTGTGTCCCGTTGAGCCTGGCTTATTTCACAAAGCATCAAGTCTTCAAGGCTCACCGTGTTGTAGCAGGTGTCAGAGTTCCCTTCCTTTTCAGGGGTGCGTACTATGCCCCTGTAAGGGTGACCACGTTCTGTTCACGTGTGAGTCCGTCCGAGGACGCTGGCCTTGTTTAATGCGCAGTATTTCGAAGTCGCTCTATTCGAACGGAGCCGGTTCCTGTCTGTGCTCCTCACGCTGGGGACGGTGGGTCCTTCCCAGGAGCAGGTGGGCTGCCATGTCGTGTCTCAAAGTGGCCTTGAGCTGCGTGTGTGTTTGACAACACGCCTTTCTGGGCACCGTCAAAATTAAACACGCCCAGGACAACGTTGAAACTCCCTGTTCATGGGTCTGTCACATCCGTTGATGGACCAGGGACAGATCCCGTCTCCAGGCTGTTTTCGGGCCAACTTGCTGCTGTTCCAAGCCCACGTTTAACACATTAACTGCCATGTGAGTTGCATGTAACTCACGCTCGTTTTGAGCCCGGGGCCTCGCAACGCGTGTATAACCCACACATGTCTTCACCTTGGGAGCCGCTCAAGCTATTTTACAAGTTGCCTATGATTCACGCCCAGAGAACAACAAACAAATTTTTCATTAAATTAGAAAGGCTTGTTTTGCCGTTTTTGAAGTTTTCATTGTGTTTTCTTTCTAAAATACCGTGGCCCCAAGGAAAAAAAAAAAATTTTTTTTTCTAGTGTGGCCGTCCGTGCGTTAAACGGGGTCTGAAAACCACAGGCAGGTCCTGGACGATCTCGGCATCTTATCGTCTTGCACAGAAAGAGCAAAGCCACATTCAGTTTCCGGAACATTCCGCCACGTCCATCTAACTCGGAAATCGGACGAACTGGGTCTGTCCCAAGAGCAGGAGATACAGATGTCACCGAGACGTCGGGGTGGACTCAGTGCCCACAGAAAGGGGGCTTAAGGGATGAGTCACAGGAGGGACTTGCATGGACTTTTGCAGCCACTTAAACAACTCATACAAAAATAAATAAACATGGCCAGGCGCAGTGGATCATGCCTGTCATCCCAGCACTCTGGGAGGCCGAGGTGGGAGGATCGCTCGAGGTCAGGAATTCGAGACCAGCCTGAACAAGAGCGAAACCTCGTCTGTACTAAAAATAGAAAGAAATTAGCTGGACAACTAAAAATATATATAGAAAAAATTAGCCGGGCATGGTGGCGCATGCCTGTAGTCCCAGCTACTCGGGAGGCTGAGGCAGGAGGATCGCTTGAGCCCAGGAGTTGGAGGTTGCTGCGAGCGAGGCTGACGCCACGGCACTCTATAGCCCAGGTGACAGAGCGAGACTCTGTCTCAACAGAATAAATAAATAAATACATAAAAGTTTTTAGAAGAAATTCCGACAGGCCAATGAGGCCTGGGTGAGAAGTGGTGTTTGCAGGTCACAAGTGGACAGCCGTGAATTCCGCAGACACGGGGTGCAGGCCGCCCCGACGGGCCCGCAGTCTCCCCGACGTCCCCTGGGGAGTCCCCGCCCAGCTCGGACCGGGCGGAGGAAGCCGTTTTCTTCCCAGGACTGTGGCTGGGGGAGAAGGTCGGGAGTTAACGAGATACTGAAAACCGTTTGTCCAGCGGCCGATTTTAATCTACTACGCTGGATGATCGTCAAGGCCGGGCAGCTCTTGCTTGGTGGGAGAGTCCGAAATGTCCCTGAAGGAGGGGACAGTCCTGTTAAGAAGAGCCCTGAGCCGTCCTGACTCCGGGTCTGCACTAGTCGGTCAGCGTCTACACTGCACGGTGAGCACGGGGGAGGGAGGGGCCCGTGCGGACGGATTTGGGGTGAAGTCGGAACACAAAACCCCGAGGAAGGCAGGGAGGGAGGGGAGGGGACACAACAGGGAAAGGCTTGAGGGTTCCAACGCTGCAAACCAGTTCCGCGGGTTACGCCGCCATCGTGTGGCCACCAGCGAGCCAGCAACGACAGACACGCCGGGGCTGGCCAGGCTGTGCTGTCACTAGAGTGTCATTAGGGTGGCTGTCCTGCCACTGGTGAGAATGTCCTGACTCTGGAGTGGCTGTCCTGTCTCTGGCATCCCTGTCCTGCCCCAGACTCCAATCTGGGCCATGATGGCACATCCTTCACCCGCCCCCCCTCCCCACCAGAAAATCACCCAGGACACTCCGAGACTTCACTCCGGCCCCCACATGAATCTGTTCGGGGAGAAAAACAGTCACATGTTGGCCACCGTCACACATCAGTCACACGCTTGGGTGACCATCATGGAAACTGGGATTCGGATGGGACATTCTGTGTTCAGGGAATCCTTGACCGTTGTGGATGCTGTGTGAGCACTATTTATGAGGGATTCGGCCGGACATATTCTAGCTATAGAAAACATTTCCAAATGGCTCAGGAAAAAAAAACATACATACACGCACAAATACCTGTGCACATATATGTATGTGTCTATATTTGTTTGTATTGACATATATTTTCATATATATATATATATATATTTAGAGAGAGAGAGAATTTGGGCTAAATGATTTCCCCCAAAAGAAACGCTGACGTCCCAACTCCCGGCACCCGGGAATGCGACCTCCCTTGCAAACAGGGTTTCCCAGATGTGACCGAGTTAGGACGGGGTCACGCTGGAGTGGGGTGAGCCCTAAATCCAGGGCCCGGGGTCCCCATCAGAGGAGAGACTCGGACACACTCGCAGAGGAAGACGGAGGCAGAGCCTGGCATGACGCGGCCATGAGCCCGGCGAGGCCACGGCTGCAGCCACGGAAGCTGGGAGGGGCCTGAGCAGACGCCCCCTCGGAGCTGCAGAAGGAACCAGCCCTGCCGACACCTCGCTGGGGACGTCCGGCCCCCAGCACTGCAGGACAAACCTCTGCTCTTTGGAGGCACCGGCCGTGGTTCTTTGCGGCTCCGGCAGACTATTACACCGCATGCACACGCACACACGTGAGCAGCGGCACGGACACACATCCTCCGTGCACGGATCGTCCGACCATTCTGTGAGGCTGGAGGTTCTCACAGGAGGAAATTAGCAGCAAGGAGAACAGGCACGCAGGCGACAGGCAGCTCAGAGCTGGGAGCCGTGTTCACCCCGACCGACGGGCCTTCGGGGCTCTACAGACACGGAAACCGCGGGTCCTGAGGCCACGGAGAGCGGCCGGGCTGCCTCCCACGCTCCCCGGCCCTCCCTGGCCTCCCGCGGTTTGCAGGGTTGTGGGTCGCTGTGGCACGTTCCTGGGGATCTAAGGCCACACCAGCAAACGGTGACTGGACACCAGTGGGTCCACCCATGTGGGTCTCGTTACTGCCCCGTGTGACACAGGAGGACACTGGGCACAGAGAGGGTTGGACACTGGGCCAGGTCACACAGCTAACAAATGGCAAGGCTGAGGTGGAGAGAAGGAAGGAGGAAGGAAAGGAGAGAAGGAGGGAGGGAGGGAGGGAAAGAGGGAAGGAGGGAGGGAAGGAGGGAGGGAGGGAGGGAAGGAAGGAGGGAAGGAAGGAGGGAGGAGGGAGGGAAGGGAGGAGGGAGGGAAGGGAGGAGGGAGGAGGGAGGGAAGGGAGGAGGGAGGGAAGGGAGGAGGGAGGGAAGGGAGGAGGGAGGGAAGGAAGGAGGGAGGGAAAGAGGGAAGGAGGGAGGGAGGGAAGGGAGGAGGGAGGGAAGGAGGGAAGGGAGGGAGGGAAGGGAGGAGGGAGGGAAGGAGGGAGGGAGGGAGGGAAGGAGGGAAGGGAGGGAGGGAAGGGAGGAGGGAGGGAAGGAGGGAGGGAAGGAAAGAGGGAAGGAGGGAGGGAGGGAAGGAGGGAGGGAGGGAGGGAGGGAAGGAAAGAGGGAAGGAGGGAGGGAGGGAGGCAGGGAGGGAGGGAACGAGGGAAGGAGGAAGGGAAGGAGGGAGGGAAGGGAGGAGGGAGGAAAGGAGGGAGAGAAGGAGGGAGGGAAGGGAGGAGGGAGGAAAGGAGGGAGAGAAGGAGGGAGGGAAGGGAGGAGGGAGGGAAGGAGGGAGAGAAGGAGGGAGGGAAGGGAGGAGGGAGGGAAGGAGGGAGGGAGGGAAAGAGGGAAGGAGGGAGGGAGGGATGGAAGGAGGGAGAGAAGGAGGGAGGGAAGGAAGGAGGGAGGGAAAGAGGGAAGGAGGGAGGGAGGGAGGCAGGGAAGGAAGGAGGGAAGGAAGGGAGGAGGGAGGGAAGGAGGGAGGGAAGGGAGGAGGGAGGGAGGGAAGGAGGGAGGGAGAGAAGGAAGGTTTCTGGGGGTCAAGCTTCGCTCTCTTCCCTCTCTCCTGTCTCCTTAGACTTGGAAAGCACCCACCTGATGAGACGGAAGGCACAAGTGTGGGTGAGGACGTAGAGAAAGTGATCCTCACTCCTTGGCTATAGGGACGAAAACCTGGTGCGGCCACTTGGGGAAGCAGTCTGCTGGTTCCTGGACATGTGACCCATACACTGAGTCTGACCCCGTAACCCCACTGCCAGCCGTGCACTCAGGAGACTCGGAAACACGTGTGCACACAAGCCCTCGTAGGACAATGTTCATGGCGGCACCGTTCGTGACAGTCAAGTGGAGAAACAACCCCAGTGTCCATCAGGGGTCGGTGGGTAAACGCAACGTGGTCGGTCCACACCGTGGAATATTACGCAGCCAGGAAAAGGAGTGAGGCTCCGACACCAGCTAGAACGGGGATGGCCCTTGGGGACGTCACGCTCGGTGAGAGGCGCCAGACACAAAGACCGCCTGTCCTGGGTTCCACCAGCAAGAAAAGTCCAGAACAGGGAACCCACAGAGACGGGAAGTGGATCGGCGGCTGCCAGGGGAGGATGGAGGCAGAGGAGGCATTGGCGGTGCCGTGGGCAGAATCGTGGCGCCCACAGACGTCCACGCCCTGGTCCCAGCCCCCGAGGCTGTTCCGCGTCCCCTGGCACAAGGAAATGAGGGCTGCAGATGGACTGAAGTCACTGGTGGCTCACTTGAGAAGGACACGACCCCGGGTCACCCAGGGGGCCCGACGTCATCACAGGGGCCAGGAGAGGGGCAGGGACAGCTTCTCCCCCGGCAGGAACCAGCCCCGCAACACGGCGACTGTGCCCTGGGGAGACCCCGACACACTTCTGACCTCCAGAACCGCAAGAGAATGAATTTGCCTAATTTTAAGCCACCAACTTTGTGGCAATTTGTTGGAAATTAACACAGGGAGGGACGGCTAATGGTTACCGGATTCTTCCGGGGGCCACAGGAACATTCCGGAATCACATAGCAGTCATGGTTGCACAACCGTGTAAATATTACAACCACCGACGCGCACACTATAAACAGGTGAATTCTACAGTCTGTGAATAATATCTCCGTAACGCTGTTATTTTCTAAAAGCGAACCTTCCCATTTTTTTTTCTTCCATATATCTCATCTAACCACTAAAAAACATGCATATTTTAACAACCCGAGTGCCGGTCGCTGCAGACCAAACCTCCACCCTGAGCCGCAGACTCTCGCCCTCCGCCCGCCTTCCTCCCCGGGATTGTAACGGGCGTCTCACACTGACCTTGAACAAAACCTTGCTCTCGCCCCATGAGCGCAGCTGGGCTAGAAGCCTGGCGGACGGCAGCCTCAGCTACTCTCTTCCTCACCACGTCGCCCACGCCGCCAGCCAGCGCTGCGGTTCTGCACCCTGAATGCGGCCCGGCTGGGCCCCAGACCCCTCACCGGGACGGAGGAGTCCCCGTCCCTACACACGAGGTCCTGGGCGAGGCCCCCAGAGCGATGCGTTCACAGCTGCTCTTACCGCACGTGAGATCGGTTTGATCTGGTGCCCAATGGGCTCAGCCGGGCCCTAGAGGCAGAGAGAGAGGAGGATGGGGCCATCGGGGGGAGTCTCTCTGGAGCGTAGACGGCAGAGACAATGTGCGTGATGGGTCGTTTTCTGTGTCACCTTGACCGGGCTGTGTCCTGGTCAGACGTCGTCTCCAGGTGTGTCTGAGAGGGCATTTCTGGAGGAGACGAGTACTGGAACCCGTAGACACACACATACCCTCACCGACGCGGGCAGGCGTCATCCGGCCCATCGAGGGCTCAAATACGACAGAAACCGGGAGGAAGGGAGGATTTTCTGTGTCCTCTTGAGCCGGGACATCCGGGCTCTCCTCCCTTCTGACATCGGAGCGTCTCAGGGCTTTGGACTCAGACGGAATCGCACCCCAGCCCGCCTGGTCCTCAGCTTCCAGACGGCACACTCTGTGTAGGACTTCTCGGCTTCCATCCCATAGTAAATCTCCTCCCCTTCATCCCACAGGTTCTGTTTCCCTGGAGACCCCCATAGGAGGCAATCAAGGGTGTGCTTGCCGGGCGGTGCCAGCTGGAGTTTAGCCACACTGGGGACTCAGGGAGACAGCAGAGGGGGTGCCTCACAGCCGTCCCTTTGAGGACCAGCGTTTGGGGTGTTTGTATAAACACCGCGGCCGACAGGCTTTGGTTGCAGGAGATTCCCGACAGTGCTGGTTGGTTCCACGGCTCTTCCAAGCTCCCACTGCAGTGGGCCCCACGGCCCAGAGAGAAGCCCACACAGGCTCAGGAAGCAGCGTGAGATTGGACCCGTGTACCGTGAGCAGGTCAGAGTGAGGGGCATGGGGGGCGGGGGGCACTGCCTGCTCCCCTCGGGGAAAGCTGAGCTGATCCGGCCTTAGGCCTCCCTGGCCTGGTCTCTGACAACCCCGAAACCCTCCCCTTGGAATCCTCTTAGCCTCCTGGCCCTTGGCCTGCCTCAGCCATTCCCAGTCAGAGTATTTGCACACGCTGTTCCTTCCTCCTGGATTGCTTTTTCCTGCACACGGCTGGCTGTTCCTCTGCGTCCCTTCAGCATTTTTTAAATGTCATCGCCGCCTCCAGGACAGCTTGCTCCTCTGCATTGCAACACCTTCTGTGTCCGTTTCCCACAAAGAACTGAGCACGAGGAGCAGTTACATAGTATCTTCTCTGCCTGCCTGTGTCTGGTCTCCTCCCTGCCCCACAGAGTAGCAGTTACATAGTATCTTCTTTGCTTACTTGTGTCTGCTCTCGTGTGTGCCCCACCAAGCAGCAGTTACATAGTATCTGCTCTGCGTGCTTGTGTCTGGTCTCCTGCATGCCACACAGAGCGGTAGTTACATAGTATCTTCTCTGCCTGCTTGTGTCTGGTCTTGTGCATGCCCCACGGAGCGGCAGTTACATAGTATCTTCTTTGCTTACTTGTGTCTGGTCTCCTCCCTGCCCCACGGAGCAACAGTTACATAGTATCTTCTCTGCCTGCCTGTGTCTGGTCTCCTCCCTGCCCCACGGAGCAGCAGTTACATAGTATCTTCTCTGCCTGCCTGTGTCTGGTCTCGTGCATGCCCCACGTACACCCAGCCCCGGCGGTCTCGTGCATGCCCCACGTACACCCAGCCCCGGCGGGGCTCCGTCCAACCCTGGGTGCTCAACCAGCATTTCCTAACCAAAACTCAGCCGGGGCAGGGCTGGGAGGCTTCGGTGGGAAGGGGAACAGCGTACTCCGGGGCGGCTCCCCGGGGCCCCATCCTCGTGCCAGAACCACTTCCAGCCTGTGTTTTCCTTCCCCGGCGCCCAGGCCATGCACGTGATAAATCTTTCGCCAGCAGGGCCAGCCCCTTGCAAGTCGGAGCTGGCAGCCACCTACGTGGCAGGTCTCTGGGGACCCCGGGAACACCACCACCTTGATCGCCTGCATCCAGAAACATGCTCCCCCTCCCAGCCCAGCCACAGGTGCCCGAGAGGCCTTGCTTTCTTCTTCAGGGTGAAGAATTAGAGGCAGCTGTCAAAACACTCATTGTATCTGGGTGGCGAAAGCCATTAGGCAGGGGCCCGCCATGAATGCCTATTCCCCAGCCAGTTTCTCCGGAGTCTCGGCGGGGCCCGGGAGGTCTGAACAGGTAAGACCCCAGGTCCCAGGACACCAGAGTGGATTCCTGTGAATCAAGGACTTAGAGACGACACTGACAGCACAGAAAGACCCCCCGGGGGGACACGGGAGAGGGTTTCTGAGATGCCCGCATGGCTTCCTGGTGCCAAAGGAACGAAGTTGCAGTTTGGAGAATTTGACGACACAAACTTAGAAACGACAAGAAAATCACACGGAAATTATTTAACATAAAGTGGGAGACATTTTTACCAAAGCTTGTCATGATCAATACGTAAAATGACCTTATGTGTTAAGGAAAAAAGGAAGAGAGAGAGACTCATTCATATGACCATTTTGCAGGAACAAATGCAACCAACTAAAAACGTAAAGGCAAAAAAGTGTGGCCCCACTGGTGGTCCCCAAAATAATGCAAAGTAAAGCAACAAAGAGACCCTGACGGGGGTTGGGGTGCATCCCCCAAAAAGATATGTTGAAGCCGTAAGCCCTGGTACCTGTCAACAGGACCTAATGTACAAGTAGGGTCTCTGAAGATGCAGTTAAAGATCCTGAGATGAGACCATCCTGGATTAGGAGGTCCCTAAACCCAAAGACAAGTGTCCTCCTAAGAGACAGCAGAGGAGACACAGACGCAGAGGAGAAGCCATGTGGAGACAGAGGCAGAGACTGGAGTGACGCGGCCACAAGCCCAGGGACGCCTGGAGCCCCCAGGAGCTGGAAGAGGCAGGAAGGAGCCTCCCCTGGAGCCTGCGGAGGGAGCGTGGCCCCGAGACACCTGCGTCTCACGCTCCTGGGCTCCGGGCCTGGGAGACGATGAATCTCTGTTGTTTTAAGTCACCCAGTTTGTGGCACTTTCTTCCAGCCCCCCTGGGCATTGCATGGAAAGCCCATTTCAACCGTGGAGTTGGCACCAACGACACCGGCTAGCAGAAGGGACACGCTCTCCCATGTCCCACCCCCCCCCCCCCCACCTGGCAGCCACAGACTGACACCTTCTGGGAAAGCGAGTTGGCGTCGGGCATCAAAGTCTTGAAAAAGTTTTATCCGGTGCCTTCCTTCCAGGAGTTCATCCCAGAGTCGTAAATCAGGGCTGTGCCCAAAGAGTGGAGCCCGGGAGCCTGAGTGCCGTCCTGGCAGAGTAATTTATAGTGCTGAGTTTGGAATTATGCAAAACGCCCACCATCGGGCAAACCGGTAAATGGACTATTGAACGACCGCACCGTTGGAACAAGAAAACCCATTTCCAAAGAGTTCTCGTGGCGAGGGACATGCTCAGCACACAGTCTCAGCAGAAAAATTCTGGAAATAAAACCACACCCTGCCGGTACGGTGGGATCCCAACTTATAAAACTGTCCGTTCTCGCTCTCTGTTCCCACGGAGGGAGAGAGAGATTAATACGGACGACGATGTAATTAATCGATCAGAAAAGTTCAGAAGGAAAAAGCCAGAATGTCTGTTCCCAGCTACCTCTAGACGCGGAGGTTATTTCCACCTGTAGCTTGGTCAAGGTTTGATCAAATATATTTATTTTTTTCCTTTATCATTTTCCAGAATTTCCCACAAGGGGCCTCATTGGATTTCCTTTGCAATCAGAAGGGAGCACTTTATGATTTTTAAAAGCCTGGAGTCTGTTTCCTTCTGGCTTTGTCCGGAGGATGTGGCGCCGTGACCTGCCCGTGGGCCCCAGAGTCCCCGTTTTGGGGCGGACACATGTGGGCAGAGTGGGTGAGGTAGGAAGTAGCAGAGAAGGATACCTTCCCCGGGGGGAAAAAGGGTTAGGGTTAGGGTGACACACCGAGCCCCCGTCGGGGTCAGGAGGAAGCAGCTGCTGCTACACAATGACCCTGTTATCCTCCCTCCCAGGCAGGTGGCAGAGCCAGGTGACAACACCAGGCCACCCATCTCTGCGGCCCACACAGGCGAGTCCCAGGTGAGCTGCCCCTCCGAGCGGCGCATCTCTGCCGGGCAGGCCACCCCGCCCCGAGGTCACAGACACTTTCCTTCTTACGGGAAGCCGGGCTGTCCTGTGTGGCACGGCGGCTGGGGAGGTGGCCCGGGAGGATTAGCACGTCCAGGCGCTGGCGGATGTGGGCGGCCGTGGGCCGAGGTGGCCGCGACCCAGGCCGAAGCGAGCTGTTCCCCTCAACACAGCCCTGTGATGTGGCCGCCAGGCGCCCGGGCTTCCAGCACGCCCAGAGCCAGGTCTCGCCGTTGGCTGCAGGCTCCGGGGCCACTAAAGACAGACCGCGGATGCCGGCTGGCAGGAGCGGGGCAATTAGCAGGATTGATGGTGTCTGCAGGGCTCCCTCCGGGGCTGGCATCGTTTTGGGGGCGACATCTGGAGCAATGCGGGGTCCAGGCGGTGGTGTCTCCAGCCGGGCTCGATGTCACGGGCGTGTGGTGTCCTGGACGGCCACTTAGCAACCGGAGCCACGGCCGGGGGACACCGAGGCCAACGTGGGAGTCCTCGCATCGGGCACCCGGGCTCCGTACAGACACTCCCTTGTTGTTGGGGGGACGCCCAAGAGATGTCCTGCTGTGCTGACGTCCCTGACGGCTCAGTGTGGACACACCTTGGGGGGCCACAGCCGGGGGTCCCCACCCACCCCCTCGCCTGCGGCTCTGAGTGACGCCCACACCCGCACAGAAGGACATGGGTTTGCATTCAGCCGTGGCAGCATCTCCACTTTCTCCTCCAAACCAGCGACAGCCCAGCCCGGCATCTACGTACGTCCCAGAAGGCGCCAGGAGGGAGGTTTAGTTGGACTTCATTGACCCCCCAAGCTTATCTCGGGGGTCTCGGGGAGGGGGGACGACTCCCTGTCCGTGTCAGACACAGCCCTCGGCGCTCGGGGGACACGTCCTCAGGGATCTGCAACGCGGCTCTTTCCCCGGAGTTGTCCGTTCCTCTGAGAAGTCTCCGGGCCCCGAGGAGCAGACGCAGCTCCAGGACCTGCTGACGAGTGAAGGTTCCCACCGGCCCGGAAACGACCTTGACGAGCCCACCTTGCGCTTGGCGGTGACGGCCGCGCTCCCTGCTCACCCTGCCCGGTTTGTGGGAAACAACACGCGTGTGCATGTCCGCTCTGGGATCCGCCGGAAACACGCAGGACCGGGAAAAGAGGGCAGGAAGGCGCCTTGGAGAATAACGACCCTCGCTGGGGAAGAGGCTGGTTCGTAAGTTAAGGGAGGGCGTTAGGCAACCAGCCCGGGATGGAGACAAGACAGCAAGGACGGAGCCCCGGGTGTCTTTAAATGCGTGTGGTCTAGAAACGTAAGTTCCGATGTCTGCAACTTGCGGATAAAATCTACTGTTCACGCAAGCATTTCCTTTTGCCTGCTACGATGCGGACAGACCTTGAGGACGTGAGGCTCGGTGAAATAAGCCAGGCACGGAGGGACACATGCTGTACGACCCCTCTTACGTGAGGTCCCCAGAGTCACCAAACCCATCGAGACACAGAGTAGGACGGTGGGGGCGGGGGAGGGGATGGCAGTGAGGGTTCCACGGGGCAGCATTTCGGTTTGGGACGATGAAAATAGTCGGGAGGTAGATGGTGCTGATGGCCGCACAATATTGTGACTGTTTTTAATACCATTAAACTGGACACTTAAAAATGGCCAAGATGGGCCGGGCACGGTGGCTCTCGCCTGTCATCCCAGCACTCTGGGAGGCGGAGGCGAGCGGATCGTTTGAGCTCAGGAGTTCGAGACCAGCCTGAGCAAGAGCGAGACCCCATCTCTACTAAAAATAGAAAGAAATTATATGGACAGCTAAAAATATATATAGAAAAAATTAGCCGGGCATGGTGGTGCATGCCTGCAGTCCCAGCTACTCGGGAGGCTGAGGCAGGAGGATCGCTTGAGCCCAGGAGTTGGAGGTTGCTGTGAGCGAGGCTGATGCCACAGCACTCTAGCCCGGGCACCAGAGTGAGACTCTGTCTCAAAAAATAAATAAATAAATAAAATGGCCAAGATGGTAAATTGTGCGCTGTGTGTATTTCACCGCAGTAAACCCACAGAAAACGGGTAAACCGCAACCGTGAGTTGGCCACTGAGGAAGAACCAGGCTTGTCTCATGTGCCTTTGCTCATTTCTATAATGAGCTTCCGCCGAAAGCTCCGCGCCGCTCAAAAACCAGCCACTTGGTTCGAGAGCTGCAGGAGTCCCTGCTACCTGGGGTGTTCCGACTCTTAATTGCAAAATAATTAGAGAAAATTGGTGACTTCTTTCATCCTTGTCTCATCTTTCATCTGGATCTAATGAAAGCTCCGCAGCTCAGCTCGCAGGGTGAAAGGCAAAGTCCACAGGCTGCAGGTTTTGTTCTAATGATGTGCTGAGCTTCAATTAAAAAAAAAAAAAAAAAAAGGCAAGTACAATGTTTTGTAACATTTGGATACGTTTTTCTAAATGTAATAAGGGGCATTTAATTTCTTTTAATGAAATGTTTTTTAAAAGCGCATCCCCTGAATTTGCCGAGCAATTGACCGGCAAATGAGTATTGTTGGGTAGCGATTCTGTTTTCCCCCCGTAATAAACGTGAAAAAGTAAACCCAACCCCAAAATTGAGAGAATGCTCTCAAAATTGACTAAGCACGTACACACACACACAAAAAGAGAATCATATTCTCTTGCATCTAGAAACACAGGAGGGAGAAAACATAGAATAAGGCTATAAGGGAAAAAAAAATCATTGTGTATTTGAATGACGTAGGAATTGATAAGTCTAAATATTCCTTTACCGGTGACTATTAATTAAATAGTATCCACTAATGTAATACTTACAAAAGGGCAGAAAACCGCAAAGCCATTGTAACCACAGCTGAGACACTTAAGTAACTCTTCATGCAAAGCAATTCTTGCTAAGTTGTAACTACTTTGTTGCATTTCAAACACGGTGCAACCACACTCTCCAGGCCAAACGAATAAATGAGTACGCTTGGAACCACTGTCTTTAAAAGGCAGGCAGGTGGGAGGGGGAGGAGGGGAGGGGTAAATTCACACCTAACAGGTGCGGCACACCTGTCTACCTGTCTGGGTTGGGCAGGCTTATAGCTCCGACTCCGACTCCGGCAGTGCAAATGCATAAGTGTGATGTAAGTTTATGCAAATGCATAAACCCTTTGTACCCCGGTACGATGCGGAAATAGGGTCTTTGCAGAAGTTCTGAGGTTACAATGAGGTTGTTAGGGGCAGTGTTAAGCCTTCATGACCTGTGTCCTCACACAAAGGGGGAAATTTGCGCACAGAGAGACACGCACAGAGAGAAGAGCACACACAGACGCAGGGAGGAGGTGGCCGTGGCACCGCATGGCCCCGCCCCAAGCCACGGACGGCACAAACACCAGGAGCTGCAAGACGCGAGGAAGCTTCTTCCCCCAGAGCCGTCGGAGGGAGCACGGCCGGCGAAAGCCTTCGTGCCGGACTTCCAGCCCTCGAACTGTGAGCGGAGGAACTTCCGTGGTTTTAAGCCACCCGTTTGTGGCACTTTGCCACGGCAGCCCGAGGAATCTAATGCAGGTGAATTATTGATCTTTCGTCAAAGACTGCGATGGCCGGATTAGGAGGAGGCGGAGCAGGTAACATGATCCCACAACCACAAGAGACAGTTCTTTTTTGTTTTGTTTTGTTTTTTTAGAGACAGAGTCTTGCTCTATTGCCCAGGCTAGAGTGGTGTCAGCCTCGCTCACAGCAACCTCAAACTCCTGGGCTCAAGCGATCCTCCTGCCTCAGCCTCCCGAGTAGCTGGGACTACAGGATGCGCCACCATGCCCGGCTCAGTTTTCTATATATATTTTTAGCTGTCCAAATCATTTCTTTCTATTTTTAGTAGCATCGGGGTCTCGCTCTTGCTGAGGCTGGTCTCAGACTCCTGAGCTCAAGCGATCCTCCCGCCTCGGCCTCCCAGAGTGCTGGGATTACAGGTGTGAGCCACCGCGCCCAGCCCAAATAACGGTTCTTTAATAAAGTTCATATCGATTGTGAATTAAAAGGCTCTGATGCGGATCGACTTCTCCCCGGATCAGCATTGCAGAGTCTCCCATTTGGCTAAATCCCAACTTGTACGACTGCCCCCGCCCCCGCCCCGACACAACACACAGCCCCACTTTCCACGAGGGGACATTAAAGAAAAATACCAGGACGTTGGGCTCCATCCCACTGAGAACTGCGCCGCAGGGACGGGAGGTTTTTGTGTTTTAATCTGAAGCCTAGAAAACTCCGTGTCTGAGCAGGTGTCAGGTTCGTGACGCAGGCGCCCGCGGGGTGCAGCCGGCCGGGGTTAGGCGGGCAGGGGGAGGGACGGCCCCTCCCGGGAATGTATGAGGTACTCACTGTCTCGGATGCGTGCAAAGTGCATCCTTCCCACCTCGAATCTCACGGCAACAAGCGTCGTACAGGGGAGAGCGAGCTTCGCGACCAACGTGTGACAGAGAAAATGAGTCCCGGGCGGCCGGTGCGTGGGCCGCAGCTCTATGCGGGCGAAGCCTTGCGCACAGGGAGCCCCCACATCTTGTGTGGGTTCCGCACATTCTCCCCCGGGAGCCGCGAGACCCTCACAGATGTGCCCCGAGCCCGGCCCACACCACCAGCCCCCATCTCAGCAAAGGGACCCGTCCGCAGCAGATGCCTCCCACTCCGGCTCCGACGGTCCACGCCATTCTGTCACCAGCCAGCCACCCTCCCAGGAGTGCGTGGGGGGGGGCCCTCGGACCCCCACACGCCGCTCTCTTAAACACACTTTTACGGCCTCATAAAGCACGAGCGTGTTGCCAATGCCTCACCCGGTTGGCAGGAAGCTGCAAAGATCCATTTGCACGGGGCAGATTAATAGCAGGAGGTTTATTAGCGCTGGGAGAGGAATAGTAAGGATTAGCAGGCAAGTGCGTCGGGCTGAGGCGGGGGGAGCAGGGCGGGGGCCGGTCGCAAGGGGTCCAAGGGACCGTGTGGCTTCCGGGCGGTCCCACAGCGCGAGGGGCAGTGGCGTCGCCCCCCGGCCTGCAGCTCTTTCCCCAAGACGGCGGTGGGCACCTCTGCAGCAGGCCGGACACGGCATCCACCCCTGTGAGCCGCCAACACGCCCTGGAGGCGAAGGGGGTCCTTCCACCCCTGTTGTACCGGTGGGGACATCAAGGCCGGGAGCTTCTCGGCAAATCAGCAGAGACCGTGGTTGTACCACAAGAATTGTCACAGCAGGGCTGTGCGGTCCACACTCTGCAGATTCACCTAGCCCCAGGGCGGGGGGCTGAGCTCCAAGCCCCTGGGGTGTCCTGTCTGATAAGACGATGTTTGTACGCCTGGGCCCTCGGCCTGGACCGAGTCTGTGCGGGCTGACGGGATGTGTGGTGAGGTTTGGGGGGACGCAGCTCAGGGCAAAGCTTTCACGCGAGCCATGGAGGGGGGTGATCAGGCCGGTGAGGCAGGAGAGCCCAGATCGGGGAGGACCAGAGCAGTCACGGTTCCTGCTCTTGGCAACAGGGAGCCATGGAAGGTTGTTGGTGAGGGCAGTGCCCAGTAAGAGCAGAAGTCTGAGAAATGATCTCATCTCAAATCCTTCACTGATCACATCTGCAGAGACCCTGCTTCCAAACTCAGCCCCACTCCTGGGTTCTAGGCTCGGCCATCCCGAGTGTGTGAGGCTCCCCCCCGCCATACGCCCAGGGTGGAGGAGTGAATGGTGCCCCCCAAAAACCATGTCTACCTGGAACCTCAAATGGGACATCATTTGGAAATAGAGTCTTTGCAGACGCACTTAGTTAAATTAAGATGAGATCATCCTGGAGTAGGGAGGGCCCTGAACCCAATGACAGGTGTCCTCCTGAGAGACAGCAGAGGAGACACAGACGCAGAGGAGAAGCCACGTGGGGACGGAGGCAGAGGCTGGAGTGACGCGGCCACAAGCCCAGGGACGCCTGGAGCCCCCAGGAGCTGGGAGAGGCAGGAAGGAGCCTCCCCTGGAGCCTGTGGAGGGAGCACGGCCCCGAGACACCTGCGTCTCTCACTCCTGGGCTCCGGGACTTTGAAGGCATAAATTCCTGTTCTTTAATGCCAAGCACGCTGAGTGGTCTCGGCACGGGGAGGCGTTGCCATCTCCCTTTGCAGGAAAAACCATAAACTCTGCCCAGTTCGGGGGCTTCCCAGGGACTTGGCCGAGCCCGGGGGGCTGAGTTGAGGGCCGCTGCTCCACCCCCCACGCCCTCCTCCTTTGCAAACATGAAAACAGCAACTTCAGACTCTGCTTTGCCGTGAGGCTGGTTGAACAGACGGACTCATCTGCGGGTGAAATCACGTGGCCTGTGGGCTCCCGAGGGCAGGGGCCCCGTCCTGTGCCCACCGGGCCCCGGCACTGGGGTGGTCAGGCCCAACCGGGACAAGGTATGGGACGTCCAAACCTGCGCTGGATAAACACGTGTGCTGGAGTAACTTCCCCACACGTGGGATCGCGACTTCCGTGATGCCCGCGGAGCTGCACCCGGAAGGTCCTTTTTCTCCTTCCCTAAGTAACTGGGCTCAGTGACCGGGAGCCGGGGACACATCCGCTGGGCGGTAGCGGCCGGTCCACACAGCGAGGGGGTTCTGGGGGTCTCGGGGGGAGCAAAGAGAGGCCGGCTGGGGTGGGATTTCCAGCCACGGCTGTGGAAGCCCCAGAACAAAACCAGATCCTACGGGACCATCAGTAACGTGCCAAGTTCCCATTTTTGTCTTCCACTTTTTTTTCTGTCTTTTGTGGATTTGGTGGAGCATTTTATATGATTTTAACTTCTGTCCTTGCTTAGAAAATAAATTTTACTCCTACTTTTTTTCTTACAATTTTTTTTTTTTTTTTTTTTTTTTTTTTAGTGGTTGCTCTAAAGCTTGCAGTACACATTTACAACTCATACAAGTTCATACTTAAATAACACTATACCCCTTCACAGGTAGTGCAAGTACCGTACACTAAAAAAAAAAAAATTCCTAATTCCGCCAAAAAAAAGAAACATAACGTGCCACAGACTGCTGTTATTTGTTTATTATTATTGTATATATTTAAAGTGTACGGGATTTGAATTCTACCAAGCATTTATTTTTTTAATTGAGAAAAAGATTGCCTAGATTTAGGGTGCACAACAGGTGCTGAAATAGGTCCACGTTGTGGAATTTACCTACGGCTCCTGCCACGGACTCCCGTGGACTGGGGGTGGGAACGGGTGATGTCCACTCTTGTGGCGATGTTTAAGAGTAAGAGGCGTTGTCACTGAACGCCACGCGGCTCAGTAAATCTCTTGAACGCAATTCCTCCCGTCTCGCTGACATCTCGTACACCTTGATGTGGCCTCTCCACCCGCCATGTTGGATCCCCATCTCACCCCCACGGGGACACGCGTCTGGGCCCTTCGACCCACACGTCCCCATTTCCAACCACCGAGACGTGGAACCCGCCCGAGAGCCCCCGCGTGAAGGCATGAAGAAAGCGTGTATACACCGCAGAAGGCCGTTCGGCCACGAGGAAGGAAAGCCCGCCACGTGTGGCAGCCTGGCTGAGCCGGGAGGACTCTCGCTGGGTGGTATGGGAGCGGAATGGAAAGGCAAACACCCACGGGGCCGCCTTTCACGCCATCCTCCCACGGGGTGTGTCGCTGGGCCGTCTGGCCCTAACCCTAACCCTAACCCTGACCCTTCGGGGCTGACGGCGGGATCTTGATAGTCCGGGACCAGCATCTTCCCCGGGACCAGGGCCCGGCTATTCCAGCCGTGGCAGGCGCCAGGCCCCGCATGTGTTGCCTTGGGTACCCGGAGAGGTTTGGGGTCACACGTGTGCGAGGCGGTGGCGGTGCCCACGGGGCTGGACGTGCCCCTTGGAGGCCCATGAGTGCCATCGGGGCACACACACCCTGCACCCCCAGTCCTGAGAAAACCCTTTCATGATGCTCTCCCTTCTCTAAAGGTTTCAACTCTCCTCTCCGACTTCATCATCCAGCTGATAAAGTCCCCGGTCGCCTGCTATTCCGACTTCGGAAACTTCAACGCCAGCCCCCTTTGCAAAGGGCCCCAAGGCCACGTCATGCATCCCTGTGACGCTTCAGAAACATACTCGCATTGTGCCCAAAGCCCAGGTGGGGACTCAGGGACAGCTCCGCGGGCGTGCGGGCCCCAGGGTGGAGCCCAGTGTGGCTAAAGCCGGGGTGTCCGTCCGCTGAGTGGCCCCCGGGGGCTCTCCCTGCTGTCACAGACAAACTGACTGCAAACCCTGTGTGCTAAAACCGAAAAGAGTCACGCACGGTCAGCCCTGTCCTGAGCACTCTGTCAGGCACTGACCCGTGCTTTTGAAAACTGAAGAAAGGCAGACGCTGTCCTCGTGATGTCTCACCTGTCACTGCCCTCGGGCCCTGCAGACTGGTGGGGGACTCTGCTCGGGGACCGTCACCAAGCTCCCTGTTTGGGAGTGATCTGTGAGGCAGCCACTCCCCCTGCAAGGAGCAGCAGGTCCCCCGCGAGTAACAGTTTACAACAGCCGGCCCTCGGCCCCCGGGGTCGGTTTATGCCGCTCACGCCCTGGCCCCGGCTGACCCGCTCCTATTTATAACGCCCCAGCGTCACCCAGCAACGGGGCACAAACACAGCTGGGCTGCCAGTGCCCCCTGGGGTCTCAGACATCCATATCCTCTTTCCGTAGAACAGCCCAGAAGAGGTCAGGGGCTCCCCTGTGCCCCCGGCCAACACCCCCAGCCCTGGGGCAGCTGCGTCCTGGCGCTCAGCCTCAGGCCGGAGGAAGGAGAGAGGCTGTGTCATGGTGCTCCGCGGGCGGGCGGGTGGGCGGGATCCAGTTCCCTTCTAATTCGGAGGGTGGCACATTCCCCGAGGCTGAGATCACCCTGCTGAGCCCGGTGACGGGGCACTGGGCGTCCTGTCCAGTGGCCAGACTCGGGTCAGAAGGGCGTGGCGGGGCTGGACGTGGTGGAGCTGGAGGCTGTGGCCCCTGCCGGCTTCTCCCCTCTCCCTTCCTCCCGCTCTGGCACCCCGACAGCCCCACCGGGAAGGCATTTATTTCCTCCTCCGCCCCACTGGGAAGGCATCTCCCCATCTGCCCCACCGGGAAGGCATCTCCTCTGCTCCACCAGGAAGGCATCTCCTCTTCCCCACCGGGAAGGCATCTCCCATGCCCCACCAGGAAGGTGCCTCCTCCGTGGAGACCTCAGCGGCCCCTGGCAGCCCCAGCTGTCCCCAGGGTCCGCGTCCACCCTCCCTGTGTCTTTAAAAGGCGAGTGAGGCTGTGCCAAGCAGGGATGTCTCAATCCGTTTCTGCTGCTAATCTTGACCTGCGCTAATCCCCCTCGGAGGCGGCTTGCCTGGCTCTCCGGCATGTGTGAACCGAAGGCTGTGACCAGGTGAGCCCCCAGAGGCCCCTCCTGGGCGCCTATTCATAGCCACCGGCTCTGCGGAGAGTCTCGGGGCTGAGCCGGCCCCTGAAGCCTCGGGAGCTTTGGAATTTCTGGAGGGGCCGAGGGGGCGGGGCTGGGCGGCAGCTGCGACTCTCCCGCAGCCGGTTTCCATTTTTATTTAAATCTCACTCCCAGGAAGCTTTTCCCCTCTCCGTCCTCCTCCGGCTGAGTGAGACCCCAGCTGCCCCCCGCAAGGCTCAGCCCTCTCCCTTCCACAGAAATCCCTTTTGCTGACACGATGCCTCACGTTTGACACGTCCCGGCCCAACTGACGGCGTGAAGCCCCGACACCGGCTACGAGCCTTGAACGCACGATGCCGCGTGACGAGAGCCGGACACGGAAGGCCACGCGGTGCGTGACTCAGTTTACCCGAATGAACGTCCGGAACAGGCAGATCCACAGAGTGAGGAAGGGGATTCGTGGTTGTCAGGGGCTGGGGAGGGAGTGAGGGGTGACGGTAAATACGGATGGGGGGCCTTGTTTGTTTCGGGGGGGGTGAGAAAGCTCTGGAACTAGTTGACAGTTGTACAACATGGTGAATGTTCTAAGCACCACAGAATTATAGACTTTTCATTGACTGATTTTGTGTGTTTTTCCTCAATAAAAATAAATATTACCCCCAAAATATCCCCTACAACCTCATCCCCTGCAGAGGACAAGCCCAAGCCCTCAGTGGCCCCGTAAGGCCCAAGTCCTAGCTTGCCCTCCCCACAGGTATACCTCTAACCCTAACCCTAACCCCTAACCCTAACCCCTAACCCTTAAACCCTAACCCTAACCCTAACTCCTAATCCTTAACCCCTAATCCCTAACCTTAACCCCAATCCTAACCCTAACCCCTAATCCTAACCCCTAATCCTTAACCCCTAATCCCTAACCCTAACCCTAACTCCTAATCCTTAACCCCTAATCCCTAACCCTAACCCTAACTCCTAATCCTTAACCCCTAATCCCTAACCCTAACCCCTAACCCTAACCCTAACCCCTAACCCTTAAGCCCTAACCCTAACTCCTAATCCTAACCCCTAATCCCTAACCCTAACCCCAATCCTAACCCCTAATCCTTAATCCCTAATCCCTAACCCTAACCCTAACTCCTAACCCTAACCCCTAATCCCTAACCCTAACCCCAATCCTAACCCCTAATCCTTAATCCCTAATCCCTAACCCTTCAACTCTGACTCCAACCCTAACCCTAACCCCTAATCCCTAACCCTTGAGCCCTAACCCTAATCCTAACCCTTAAACCTAACCCTAACCCCAAACCCTTAAGCCCTAACCCTAACCGTAACTCCTAACCCTAACCCCTAATCCCTAACCCTAACCTCAATCCTAACCCCTAACCCCTAATCCTAACCCCTAATCCTTAATCCCTAATCCCTAACCCTTCAACTCTGACTCCAACCCTACCCCTAACTCCTAATCCTTAACCCCTAATCCCTAACCCTAGCCCTAACCCCTAATCCTAACCCCTAACTCTAATCCCAATCCTAACCTCTAACCGTAACCCCTAATCCTAACCCCTAATCCTTAATCCCTAATCCCTAACCCTTAAACTCTAACTACAACCCTAACCCTAACTCCTAATCCTTAACCCCTAATCCCTAACCCTTAAGCCCTAACCCTAACCCTGACCCCTAATCCTAACCCCTAACCCTAATCCCAATGCTAACCTCTAACCCTAACCCCTAATCCTTAATCCCTAACCTTTAAACTCTAACTCCAACCCTAACCCTAACTCCTAATCCTTAACCCCTAATCCCTAACCCTTAAGCCCTAACCGCTAATCCTAACCCCTAACCCTAACCCCTAATCCCTAACCCTTAAGCCCTAACCCCAACCCTAACCCCAACCCTCCCTGCGGCTGCGCCCCTCACCAGCCGTCCACCCGGCCACGCCCGACCAGTGTGGCAGGACCTCTGCTCCCGTGGGTCCCCCTGCCGTGTCCACACGGCCCCCAACTCCCAGCCTCCCGGTGTCTCTGCACATGCCAAGTGGCCACGTGTCAGAACATGCACACACACATCTCACACACGCAACACACACATCACTCACAAACCCCACACACACCGCCTTGCTACTCCCCGTCCTGTGCTCTTTTTCTCCACAGCAGGAATCTCCCCGAGGGAGGGATGGACACAGGTGGGGGGGATCAGCGACAAGTGGCAGGTAAAGGGACGGACAGGTGGGCAGATAACTAGCACACAGGTGGGTGCAGAGAGCACAGGTGTGTAGGCAGACGTCTGAGATGCCTCCCGGCCTGGGGCAGTGACTGGGGGGTCCCTTCTGGCTGTCAGAGTGTCCCCTAGGCCCCCCTCCAGCAGGTGCAAGGCGGTGGGTGGGGGTTCCCGGGAGGCGGTGCAGGTTCCGGTCACCCCTCGCAGGACGGAAGGTCCACGGTGTGGGAGGCTGGGGCAGGAAGTGCCGTGGGGGCGGCGTTAGCAACGCACACGGTGAAGGCTCAACACAGCCAGGCCCTGCTGACCGGACGGACGGAGGCTGCAGGGGACGCCAGGAAGTCAGGCGCCAGCTGTCCCCGGCCAGCAGCTGCTGGGGCCACGACCCCGGCCCGGGACGGCTGTTCCACGCAGTGCAGACACACCTGAAGCCGGGCCGCAACCCTGGCCCGGAATAAACGGACGTGTGGGGCTCAGGTGAGCAGAGACGTCGGGGATAAGGACGTCAGCAGGTGTGTTAGGACGTCCACACTTCTGCTTGGAGGGCCGAGGGCCCGGGTCAGTGGCGTGGGTTCTTGTTCAGATCCCTGAAGACCTGTGGTGCCACCTGGCTGGAGCCACTCGGCCACGGCTGTCATTTCCCTGTGGCCCACGAGGTGGCGGCAGCCCCCACCGCAGCCACCCGCTCCCTCCTTCCCAGCCCCAGCGCCGGGCTTGGCCGTGGTGCCTGGCACACCCCCCACATCTCCAAAGGCGCCAAGAAAATCAGACGAGATACTTGATACGTAAAACACTGAATGAGGTCAACAAAAATACAGTAGACAACATGAAATAAGTTCACGGCCAGGTGTGGTGGCTCACGCTTGTAATCCCAGCACTCTGGGAGGCCGAGGAGGGAGGATCGCTTGAGGCCAGCAGTTCGAGACCAGCCTGAGCAAGAGGGAGACCCCATCTCTACTAAAAATAGAAAAATTAGCCAGGCATGGTTGCACACACCTGTAGTCCCAGCTACTGGGGAGGCTGAGGCAGGAGGATCATTTGAGCCCAGGAGTTGGAGGCTGCAGTGAGCTGTGATGACGCCACTGCACTCTAGCCAGGGTGACAGAGCGAGATCCTGTCTCTAAAATGAAAAACAGGATTTAAACATAGTGTTGCCATACGATCCAGTCCCACTTGCGGGTGTAGACCACAAAGAATTGAAAGCACAGCCTTGAAGATACTTGCAGAGCCGTGGCCACAGCAGCCAGAAGCTGGAAGCCACCCAAGTGTGCATCAGCTGACGAGTGCATGGGTACACGGAGTGTGCTCCACCCATAGAACGAAATCGTGTCCAGCCTTAGAAAGGAAGAAAATTCTGACGCCTGCTACGACACGGATGAACCTTGAAGGCATCATGCGAAGTGAAACACGCCAGTGACAAAAGGACAAATACCGCAGAACCCCCTTGTGTGAGGTCCCTGGAGCTGTCAGACCCACAGAGACAGAAAGAAGCAGGGCGGGTGCCGGGGCTGGGGACGGGGCTGGGAGTCGGTGTTTCATGCGGACGGAGTCTAATGCAGGGTTGGAGCCAGGCTCGGCCACGATTTCACGTCCCTCTGACCCACGCTCCTCAGTAGGCACGTCACGAGTTAGCCACACGATCCTCAGCCGCAGGCTCCAACGACAGGTTCCATTCTGGACTGAGCAACTGGAAGACAAGCTGCCTTTGACTGACGTGGGGAAGAGGGTGGGTGCAGAGAATACATTAGGAAAAGAGGAGAGCAAACTTCTGGGTCCTGTCCTGGGGGTGTGCGAATTAAACCAAGACTCGAGAATCTACCCTTTGAACGTCAGCTTTCTTTTCAATTGTATATATTTAAGGTCTACAATGTGAGGATTTGATGTCTGTATAGACAGTGAAATCATCACCACAGTCAAGATAATTAAAATATCCATCACCTCCCATAGTTACTTTTGTATATATGGTGAGAATGCTTAAGACCTACCCTATTAGCAAACTTCACTTATACGATACGGTATCTCTACAGATCTGTTGGGCAACAGACCTCTAGAACTGACTCCTCCTGTCTAACTTTAGTAAACTTAGTTTACTAAACAACTTACTCCCCCTGTAAAACTTCAAGTCTTTTGACCAATAGCTCCTCCATCCCCAGCCCCAGCCCGGCCGCTGGCAATCACTGTTCTACTCTGTTTCTCTGAGTTTGACTTTTTTACATTCCACATAGACGTGGGATCACGCGGTGTTTGTCCTTCTGTGCCTGCCTTATTCCCCTTAGCATAACGTCCTGCAGGTTCCTGCACCTTCTCTCAGACGACAGAATTCTTTTGCTTTTCAACAGTGTGACTATAATCAGAGCCAACACCAGCACGATCCTCTTGCACTTCCGCAGCCTCCGATTTCTGTGCCTGTGAGCGCACCAAGGCCAGGTGTGGTCAGCAGATTTCCAGGCATAAAATTCAGGCCCGTGGCTCTTTCCCAGAGCGCAGAATGGAATCGATCTTCGTGTCCGGGAGCTGCCTGCCCGTCAGATACTTGCATCCCACCGACAGGACAGCTGCCCTGGGTCCCGAGCTCTGGAATTCTCTGGGTGTGCAAATCTCACCTGACCTAGAGCAGCTGCCCTGCAAACTCCAGCAGAGCAGGCCCTCTGCAAACCCCAGAAGAGTGGTCCTTACGCAAACCCAGCAGAGCAGGCCCTCTGCAAAGCCCGACAGAGCTGCGACCCTACAAACCCCAGCAGAGCCCTGCTCAGCGACCCAGCAACTGTGGTGGCCGAGAACCAAACCTGCCCTCCGAGGCCAGCTCTGGTGGGAGACAGGACCGACTAAGTACTTTCAGCTCAAAAATCCAGAGACCCCCACTCAGCATCCTGCTTAAAAGCTAGCTGCTCCCAACAGCACTGAAAACAGAGATTCAAGCAAAGACGTGCACACGCGTGCTCATAGCAGCATTATTGACAGTAGCCAAAAGGCGGAAACAGCCCAAGGGTCCATCAGGGGTGAGTGGACAGACACGACGTGGTCCAGCCACAGGGTGGAATATTACGCAGCCATGAAAAAGGAGCAAGGCTCTGGCACCTGCTACGACGTGGATGAGCCCTGAAGACACGCTGCTCCGTGGGAGACACCAGACACACAAGGCCACACGGAGTGCGACTCCGTTTACCTGGAATGTCCAGAACAGGCAAATCCACAGAGGCAGGACATGGACGGAGGCTGTCAGGGGCTGGGAGTGACAGAGAGAGCAGAGCTTTCGGGGTGACGGCAAACACACATGGAGTTTCTCTCTCAAGTGTTGAAAAGGTCCCCAAATCTACTACGGTGACGCTCGGACAACTCTGTGAATATACGTGGAGCATCCTCAAAGCCACTGACTAGAACACGTTAAGTGTGTGACTTGTAGGACATGTGAATTAGATCTCAACAAAGCTCTTTTTAAAAAAAAAAAAAAAAAAATCAAGCGATGTTATAAACTGTATTAATAGAATAAAAGACAAAAGCCACACGGTCATCTCCATAGGTGCAGAAAAAGCATTTGAGAAAAAATCTAACACCCTTTCATGATAAAAATTGCATCCACCAGGGAGGGATGGGACTTTTTCAACCCGATAAGCGGCTGGGGTCCAGCTCATGCCCACCCCAAGGTGCAGCCCCGCAGGACACAGAGACGCTGGGACACTGGCACTGAGCCCTGGGGGTGTCCCTAAGCCCTGGGAACAGCAGAGACCACACACACCGAGGAGACGATGCCCTGGGCTGGCTGAAGTCCCCACGCACCCACCCCGGGCAGTGAGATTGTCACCCAACAGGGTCCCAGGATGAGGGGCTTCTCCGCACAGGGACCCGGCGTCGGACCCCAGAGGTCAGTCCTGTGGTCCCATGAACGCCAGGTGCCCGGGGAAGAACCCGGTGATCGGAGCCGGCTGCCGTCCCACCCCTTCCGAGCCAACGGCACACCTTGGTGGATTTTGATTCATCTACCTGACGCGCGTCACAGAAAAATGTAACTTTGTGACTCCGCGTAAAATAAAAATGTCACCGAGGAAATGAACTACGTTTCATTAAAAACATGTAACAAAGCAAATGTTACCGCAGACTATTTACAACGAAGCACTTTTCTGTTACTTTAAAAACAGATTACACAAACACTGCCACAATGTTTTAGATCAAACGGGCGCCCATAAATGTCAACTAAATGGGTTTTTTTTTTTCCCCTTTCGGTAGAACTTTTTCCCATTAAAACAGTTAGGTTTTGTCTAGAATTATTACCTCCTTGAACAAAAAGCACATTTTTGTCTCGGGGAGGAAAAAAAAAAAAAAAAAAAAAAAACACAATTATGCTATTCAACGTGTGGCCACAAAGATGTACTGTAATATAAAGTCATAAAAAAGGAAAAACAATATAAAGTATGAGTTAGAGAGATTAAATTACCTAATAGCAACCGGAGAAGCGGAAAGCAGGTTTCCTTTTATCGAGAGAGCTTTTACGAACGTGTAATCAATAATAAAGTTTATACATCCTGTCTGATGACTTGATTAAAAAATTCTTCTATTTATTAAACAAGCCTGTGTTCTCTCGAGAAGTAATGAAACAGCCGCCACGGGCCCCGGGGGTCATTTTTCTCGGGGGGGGGGGGGGGACGGTTGACGTTTTGCACACCCTCCGCCACATCCCGGGGTGGCTTCCCCGAATGCTGACTGCGGAGGTTGAAGCGATGTGAGTTTATCTCAGAAACGACTCAATTTCATCCTCATTCCGTCCCTCGAAAGACAGCACAGTGGGACCCCGAGTTTTCCATATGGTGCCGCTTCTGCGGAACACTCACACGGTTCACATTCAGGACGATTTCTGTTTCCAGCCTGGAGGAAAACAGCAGAGAGCTTTGATACGATGACAATGGCATTGGATGTCTAAGCCGGAGCCTCCCAGCCCGGCTGCCCGGCTCCCCGGCCGGAGGATGCTCAGGGTGTGTCCTTGAACCCAGACACGGGTACCTGCCCGGTCCTTTGCAGGGGTGGTGCCGTCTCGGAGCTACTCATGTCTGCAGGTGGTCCTGGATTCTACAGCGGCAGTGACGCCTCCGGGGTTCCCACCTCCCAGCCTCAGCCTGTGTGCTGCCCCGCCAGGGCGGGGGGCGACTTTGGGCGGAGAGGCCAGTGGGAGCTTGAGAGGTCTAAGGGGAAGAGCATCCGTGCGGTCAGGGGCGCAGGCCTGGCTTGGAACCTCGGCCCCGCCGTACACGTGGGAGGAAGCCCCCCAGGAAACTCCCCAGCTGGGAGGGGCATGCCGGTGACCCCCCAGAGGGGCGTGTCCTCCATGCCAGGGCCAGGTGCCTGCCGGGGACACACGGCCGGGCGGCCCATCTCCCGCCTGGCCCGCAGTGGCATTTGCTTTCCTGACCCTCCTGAGTGTGTAAGGGAGACGGGGGGGGGGCAGGGACAGATTTCCTGCCACTGTCCCCTCCCTCGGTAGCACCCCTTCCTGCCAGCCCAACAGCACATGCTCACAGACACACACGCACATGCCCAAATATACTGTTACACGCTCACACACACACACACACACGCCCAAACACACTGTCACACGCTCACACACATACGCCCAAACACACTGTCACACGCTCACACACATACGCCCAAACACACTGTCACACGCACACACACACACACCCAAACACACTATCACACGCTCACACACACACACACGCCCAAACACATTGTCACACGCTCACACACACATACATGCCTAAACATACTGTCACACACTCACACACACCACACACACACACGCCCAAACACACTGTCACACGCACACACACACACGCCCAAACACACTGTCACACGCTCACACACACACATGCCCAAACACACTATTACACGCTCACACACACATACATGCCCAAATATACTGTCACACGCTCACACACACATACATGCCCAAACATACTGTCACACGCTCACACACACCACACACACACACGCCCAAACACACTGTCACACGCTCACACACACACACATGCCCAAACACATTGTCACACGCTCACACACACATACATGCCCAAACATACTGTCACACGCTCACACACACCACACACACACATGCCCAAACACACTGTCACATGCTCACACACACCACACACACACACGCCCAAACATACTGTCACACGCTCACACACACCACACACACACATGCCCAAACACACTGTCACACGCTCACACACACACACATGCCCAAACACACTGTTACACGCTCACACACACATACATGCCCAAACATACTGTCACACGCTCACATACACCACACACACACATGCCCAAACACACTGTCACACGCTCACACACACACACATGCCCAAACACATTGTCACACGCTCACACACACATACATGCCCAAACATACTGTCACACGCTCACACACACCACACACACACACGCCCAAACATACTGTCACACGCTCACACACACCACACACACACATGCCCAAACACACTGTCACACGCTCACACACACACACATGCCCAAACACACTATTACACGCTCACACACACATACATGCCCAAATATACTGTCACACGCTCACACACACATACATGCCCAAACATACTGTCACACGCTCACACACACCACACACACACACGCCCAAACACACTGTCACACGCTCACACACACACACATGCCCAAACACATTGTCACACGCTCACACACACATACATGCCCAAACATACTGTCACATGCTCACACACACCACACACACACATGCCCAAACACACTGTTACACGCTCACACACACATACATGCCCAAACATACTGTCACACGCTCACACACACCACACACACACATGCCCACACTGTCACACGCTCACACACACCTCACACACACACGCCCAAACACACTGTCACACGCTCACACACACACACATGCCCAAACACACTGTCACACGCTCACACACACACACACACCCAAACACACTGTCACACGCTCACACACACACACATGCCCAAACACACTGTTACACGCTCACACACACATACATGCCCAAACATACTGTCACATGCTCACACACACCACACACACACATGCCCAAACACACTGTCACACGCTCACACACACATACATGCCCAAACATACTGTCACACGCTCACACACACCACACACACACATGTCCAAACACTGTCACACGCACACACACATGCCCAAACACATTGTCACACGCTCACACACACATACATGCCCAAACACACTGTCACACGCTCACACACACACATGCCCAAACACACTGTCACACGCTCACACACACACACATGCCCAAACACACTGTCACATGCTCACACACACATACATGCCCAAACATACTGTCACACGCTCACACACACCACACACACACATGCCCAAACACACTGTCACACGCTCACACACACACATGCCCAAACACACTGTCACACGCTCACACACACACACATGCCCAAACACACTGTCACACGCTCACACACACATACATGCCCAAACATACTGTCACACGCTCACACACACACACACACGCCCATACTGTCACACGCTCACACACACACACACACACATGCCCAAACATACTGCCACACGCTCACACACATCTGCACATGTTCACACACACGCACAGCCCCACACACAGTGGGGCGCACGCTCAGACACGCACACTCACCCACACGCAGACACAGGCACACGGTTACACACGCACACATGGTAACATACACACACACACAGACTCACACATCATCGCACACACTCAGACACGCACAGCCTCACTCCCGCCACCAGCACAGAGTCACGCACCGTCTCACACTCACACAAACACACACTGTCATGTATACACTCCCCCATCTCCACGGATATTTGATTCCTAAAACAGGGCTGCGGACACAAAGCCGTGGCGAGTGATGAGATTTTGGGCGATGTCTTCTTGACCGAGAAGCTCCAACCACTAGGACTGTGGACACAGGGCTCGCCCACTTCACCCGTCCCCGTCGGAATGTTCCAGAATGCCCACCACTGTGCAATGTAACAGGAGCATCTCATAATATCCAAGGGTGAGAAGACGGTAAAAGAAATGCATATTTTTAGTTATGAATGAACATCCTTTTTTCCCAATTCACCTCAATTTCCCAATTAATGGCGTTTAAATGAGCAGGGAAGGTGGGCTCGGTGGTGTTGATTTGGGGCACTTCAAAGAACTCTTATTCTGCACACAAACGGCTCTTGGGATGCGGCTGGTCTCCCACACCCTCCCGGGGAGGCAGGGGCTGGGCTGTATCCAGGAGACCCCCCTCCCCAGCCTCACTAGCTATTGTGCTCCGCGGAACACACGAGCTCACTGTCATCTCCTCGACTCACTTATCGGTAGAACAGACTTTTATTAGAAATCCCCCCTGGAGGCCGGGCGCGGTGGCTCACGCCTGAAATCCCAGCACTCTGGGAGGCCGAGGCGGGAGGATCGCTTGAGCTCAGGAGTTGGAGACCAGCCTGAGCAAGAGCAAGACCGCATCTCTACAAAAATAGAAAAATTAGCTGAGCATGGCGGCGCACGCCTGTGGTCCCAGCTACTGGGGAGGCTGAGGCAGGAGGATCCCTTGAGCCCAGGAGTTGGAGGCTGCAGTGAGCTGGGAAACCCACCTCGGGCAGGGGGGCCCTGCAGTGAGGGAAGGGACCCAGGCTCTGTCCTTGGCGGGGGGCTATGTTCCCATGGGGGGTGGTGCTGTGTGGGTGGATGGAATCCGGACAGTCGGCAAGTTCCTCCGTCGATATCACCGTGGGCATGTTCTTCTCGATAAAGTCACCTAGCAGGACTCCTGCTTCTGGCCAAGACGGAGTACCAGGGGCCAGATTCACTCTCCCACCGGAAGCAACCACACATCTAGCACCCGGCAAAAAACCACCAGGAAGATGGGACCCATAAACGGGGAAAAAAGAATCGAGTCATCAAAAGCATCCTCGAGCTCTCACAGATGTGGAATCAGCGAACACATTAGAACCGTTTTCATGACTGTGATCCGTATGTTCAGAAATTAAATAGAAACCAGGAAAATACTTTTAAAAATGCCCAAATCAAACTTCTAGCGATGAAAACGACAATGTCTGAGACCAAAAAATAAATAAATAAACCACATGGGACTAATACCCGACTAGACCTTGCAGAAGAAAAGCTTGGTGAACTTGAAGACATCGCAATAAAAACTACCCCAACTGAAACACAGGGAGAAGAAAAGAATTTTTAAGAATGACCAGAGTTAGATAGAAAAGATCTGGAAGGTGGAAGTGGAGAGAGAGGCAGAAAAAAATATTTGAAAAAACAGTGGCCAACAATCTTCCAGATTTGATGAAAACTGTCAGCTCAAGATCCAAGAAGCTCAACGAACCTCCAACACAATGACATGTGGGGAAAACTATACCAAAGCACCTCTCGGAAAAAACAGCTTTCAAAAATGAAGGCAAGGCCGGGCGCGGTGGCTCACGCCTGTAATCCCAGCACTCTGGGAGGCCGAGGCGGGTGGATGGCTCAAGGTCAGGAGTTCGAGACCAGCCTGAGCAAGAGCGAGACCCCCATCTCTACTAAAAATAGAAAGAAATTATATGGACAACTAAAATATATATATAGAAAAAATTAGCCGGGCATGGTGGCGCATGCCTGTCGTCCCAGCTACTCGGGAGGCTGAGGCAGGAGGATCGCTTGAGCCCAGGAGTTTGAGGTTGCTGTGAGCTAGGCTGACGCCATGGCACTCACTCTAGCCAGGGCAACAAAGCAACACTCTGTCTCAACAAAAAAAAAAAAAAAAAAGAAGGCAAAACCAAACTTTTTGAAGCACACGGCAGTAGAAAGAATCATTCTGCAAAACCTCTGCACTACAGAAATGTTAAGGAACCTCCGCTAGCCAGAAGGAAAATGATATCAAAGGGAAATGTGATCCAGTCAAAGATATTAAGTGCTGGGAACGGTATAATATCAATAACTACATAGACAAAGATGCATACTACTTTTCTTATTATTTAAATCCCTTCAAAGCTTTCACCAGCAGGGCTGTTGTGGGCTGGAATCTGCGTCCCTCCAAATTCATATGTTGGAGCTCTCACCCCGCCGTGGGATGGTCTTAGGAGGTGAGGCCATTGCAAGGTGATTAGGGTTAGCTGAGGTCATGAGGGTCCGGCCCCCCAGGATTGAATTTATGTCCTTATGCCCCAGAGAGCTCCCTCGCCCCTTCCACCATGTGAGGACACAGCGAGAAGGCACCGTCTATGAACCAGGAAGGGAGTCCCCACCAGACACAGCCTCTGCCACGCCGGGATCTTGCACTTCCAGCCTCCAGAGCTGCGAGCAGTAAATATCTGTTCTTTGAGCTGCCCATTCTACGGTATTTTACCATGGCAACCGAAACGGACTAAGATAACGTCTTTGAAACAAATCAGCAAAATTAAATGATCAAAAGTGGCCCTTTCCTGTCTTCTGTCTTTCCGGTGAACTTGCTAATTAATGAGTGGTCAGAGAACCCAAACTGCTGTCACTGTGCTCCTTTGAGACAAGGAACAATGTTTGAGTTGCACGAGCTTCCCTGAAACAAGCCGATCTCCCTGAGAACCCAGGAGGCCGGCTTCCAGGTGGGGGGCCGCACTGATTTAATATAGAGAAGGGGGGAAGGGCTAGTATTTGCGGGATTTCATATTTATAAAAAGAAAATAGGGCCAGGCGCGGTGGCTCACCCCTGTAATCCTAGCACTCTGGGAGGCCGAGGCGGCAGGATTGTTTGAGCTCAGGAGTTCGAGACCAGCCTGAGCAAGAGCGAGACCCCGTCTCTACTAAAAATAGAAAGAAATTATCTGGACAACTAAAAATATATATGGAAAAAATTAGCCGGGCATGGTGGCACATGCCTGTAGTCCCAGCTACTCGGGAGGCTGAGGCAGGAGGATCGCTTGAGCCCAGGAGTTTGAGGTTGCTGTGAGCTAGGCTGACGCCACGGCATTCTAGTCCAGGCAACAGAGCGAGACTCTCTCTCAAAAAAAAAAAAAAAAAAAAAAACCCGAAAACGGAGGTCTGATGCACTCTTTCCTGAGCCGAGCAGAGCAAGGCTAAAAAAAAAAACGCTAGCAAGGCCAGGAATGCCTTAATCCTCCTCCCCATAATAGCAAACCCCACGGATGCATCCTTCCCCCAGCGGCCCTCCCAAAATAGAGCCACTCAGCCCGGTGGCTATCGAGTGACCGGCACAGCGGTGAGCGGACAGATGCCGTCTGCACGCTGCGCTGGGACGTTTTTGGGGCGCTGAAGTCCCGTCCGTTTGTCCTGCAGCCAGGAATGACCTCCCCTGCCCAGATGCGCCAGGCTTCCCGGGGGAGGTGGGCTCGGTGGCATCTGGAACGAGGCGTCTACCTTGTTCCTCTGTGCGGACGCGGCGGAGGGCCAGGACGGGACCCGCGGTCCCCCAGCCGCCCCCGGTGACAGGTGGAATCACATCTCACATGCAGTGTTTGCGGGTTTTTGGGGGGTCTTCTCCTCAGCGCTCTCTCACGGTGCTCACTCACCCCTGTCCCTTTCATTCAGGAGCCGAGAGGCAGCTCGGGCGTCCCCTGGGCTGCCAGCTGTCCACGTCTCCATCCTCTGAGCCCCAGCGAGTCCCTCTTCCCGGACGTTCAGAGCACACGAGATGGGGTCCGGCCGTGGCTTGCGGCTCCCACCGGCTGAGCACGAGGGCCGACAGGTTCCTCTGCTTGTGAGCGGAGGATTTCTACGTTCAGTGACAAAGGCTAAGGTGCTGATAAAATAAGTCGGTGCACACTTTGGTGGAGGAGCAGGTTTGCTTCCTGGGGGCCTCGTGCAGCCCAAGGGGTGCGGGGGCAGGCCCGGGTGCCTGCCCACAGCCTCTGCAGACGGGCGCTCCGGCTCCTGCTTCTCTGCTGGTCCTCACAGCAGGCTGTCCCCAAGGTGAGCTCACCTGGCCCCACACCTGACATGCGGCACACCTGGCTGCTTCAATGTCTAGATTCAGAGGTGAGAAATCCCTTCGGGCCAGATGCAGCCAACTAGACCCTCGTGGGAGCAGAGGCTCCTGCCCCGCCAGCCCCCAACCCCGCAGGGCTTGGGAGGGGCCGGCTACAGGAACACGCCAGAGAACTGGCAACATGGGGCAGGGATGGGGTCAAAATCCACATTTGGGCCAGGCGCGGTGGCTCACGCCTGTCATCCCAGCACTCTGGGAGGCTGAGGCAGGAGGATCAATCGAGGTCAGGAGTTCGAGACCAGCCTGAGCAATGAGCGAGACCCCGTCTCTACTAAAAATGGAAAGAAATGATTTGGACAGCTAAAAATATACATAAAAAAATTAGCTGGGCCTGGTGGCACATGCCTATAGTCCCAGCTACTCGGGAGGCTGAGGCAGGAGGATCCCTTGAGCCCAGGAGTTTGAGGTTGCTGTGAGCTAGGCTGATGCCACGGCACTCACTCTAGCCCAGGCAACAGAGTGAGACTCTGGCTCAAAAAAAAAAAAAAAAGAAAGAAAGAAAGAAAAGAAAAAAAAAATCCACATTTGAACCACCGAAGCCATCTTGATAATTCTTTGCATTATGAAAACGACACAAAGAAAGAAATCAAGTTACATATAACAGCAATACCGACAGTCTCCCACTTAGGACGGTTCCACTTAAAATGTTCAGGCTTTACAAGGGTGCGTAAGTCGTGAGTAGAAACCGTCTTTTGAGAGCCCACGTAACCTTGCTGTTTTCACTTGCCGTGCGGGATTTTGTAAATCACAGAAGATGTTTGACGATTTAGTATAAAATAGGCTTTGTGTTAGATCAGTTTAGCCCACGATCGGCTGAGGCAAGTGTTCCGAGCGTGCAGAAGGCAGGAGAGAGTAAGCTGTGATGCTCAGCGGGTTAGGAGCATCGAATGCAGCTTCCGCTTCGGACATTTTCAACTTAGGACAGGTTTATCAGGAGGCAGCCCCAGCCTGAGTCAAGGAACATCTTTAATATAACATAATATAATATGACACAATATCATATAATATATGATAATATAATATAATATCATACAGTGCTGTATATGTGTATATGACATGGTAGTGTACATGTAGTATATATTACAGTGTATACTATGTATACAAGTATAAGAATATATGTAACATGTGTATATGTTGCATGATATATATCTAATATCATCTGTTATGAAATACGTAAAATGTATAATTATACAAGGCATATTATGCCTATTACATGGGTATTCCAGATAATCATTCCATTTATAATTACATATTATACTCTACAGTATTTTTAATACGTCATTATAATCCATACAACTTTGCGTGTGCGTGGACACGTATGTCTCAGAAAGCCTTGGCTGTCTCCTAGCAATGAAACCTCCATGTCCAGCGTGACCCTTCTCTGCTTAGGGTCAGGGTCAGGGTTACGGCCGTGATCTGCCAGACCTTTCTCCGCACACACGCTGGCTCTGCAAACCCGCGGCATACGCATACGTATCTTAAAGGAACTGTACGATGCAGACCGTTTGCAGATTCCCGTTTCTCACCTAAAAGCACACCACGGACGTCCTTCCCTTCGGAGCTGAGAGGTCCTCCTCACGCCCCTCCCTGGGCACACATCACCCGCCCTGGGTCCCAGGACACGGCCGCTGTCCTGCCCTTGCTCCGGGGCCTGTGTGCCCCTGGTCCCTGTCTGGGCGCTGAGCTGGGACCCGCCTCGTTCTTGCTACGCTCCTGGACCACCACCTGCATGATCACGGGGGGCGATGGGTGGAGGCTGAACCCCAGAAACTCACGGTCAATCTTGCATCTCACCCCATGGATTGATCCACTGATCCATCATCCATCCGTCCATCCATCTACCTATTCATCTATCATTTACCTATCAACCATCAATTACCTATCAATGATCTGTCATCAATGTATTTCTCATGCACCTATCCACCTACCTGTCCTATCTATGTAGCTACCATCTATCTATCTACCTATTCAAAGTCTCTATATCTACTGATGTATCATCTGTGTCACCTCCCCACCCATTCTCTGTCTCATCCATCTTCCTCGCCTTCTCTGACCATTTACACCTTCCCTCTGTGCCCAGAAGGAAATTCAAGCCCACTACCGAGTCACACCTCAAGCATCCAGGCGTCCACCGTCTCCGTTCATCGGCGGAGGAAGAACTTAAATCGTTTTAGACAGCGGGACGAAGTTTGGGTTTAAAGTGGGTCAGGGAGGGAGGCAGAGTGAATAACCCACTTTGTGCAACCCAGTTCTGACTCCCTCTCGTTAGAAAATGACAATTCGACAGAAAAGTCCACAAACTGCCGAGCGAGACGTGTCTTGAGCCATTTGTGTCACCGACCGCTGAGGGGACAGACGGGAGGTATTGGGAATGTCCTGTTGCTCCCACTGAAAGCGTTGGCCATCGTTGAACAGTTAGAAATGCCACCAACTCTCCGAGAGCCTGATATGGCATCCCCAGAAAAGCTCTATTGCCACCAAAACCCGTTCCGTCCCGCCCACGATACTGCGCTGGGCAGACACAGATCACACCACAAACGCCACCGTGTCCTGGACCCCAAACAGTCCCCGCGTCCGCCTCCCCCCAGCCAGGGGCGCGGAAAACAGTGCGTTTGCGCCGTGGAAGTGCCTGCTGCTGGTTGGGACCTGCCGATCAAGAGTTAATCACATAGTTCAGATTCTGGAGGCACAAAGTCATGTGGCTTTAATGCCATGCGTGGCCGTGACTTCCTGAAATGTGCTGGGACGCAACCTCTGGGGCATGAACGAGAGGCCTTAAAATAACCCGAGTTATGTGCTGCCAAAACAAGACCGGGACTTCAGCTGTTCCCTCCAAGGGCGTCTCCGCACGCAGGCTCCGCGGGAGAACAAACAGAGCAGATGGTGCCGGATGAGCCAACGGCCCCTTGAACCCTTGGGAGGGAAGGACCCCGGTGTCTGGGGCCGTGTCACCAGACCCATGCTAAGCTGTTTAAGCAGGACACGGGGGTCTCTGCTGGCACAGAGCAGACAGGCACATGCACGCCTGCACTTCCCTGACTCATCCTCCCTGCAAGGGTCCTGGGGCAGCAAAACATTGTACAGACTGGGGGCTTAGAACAACAGGAATGTGTCCCTCTCCCAGTCCCGGAGCCCAGGAGTGTGAGACGCAGGTGTCTCGGGGCCGCGCTCCCTCCGCAGGCTCCAGGGGAGGCTCCTTCCTGCCTCTTCCAGCTCCTGGGGGCTCCAGGCGTCCCTGGGCTTGTGGCCGCGTCACTCCAGCCTCTGCCTCCGTCTCCACATGGCTTCTCCTCTGCGTCTGCGTCTCCTCTGCTGTCTCTTAGGAGGACACCTGTCATTGGGTTTAGGGCCCTCCCTACTCCGGGATGGCCTTATTTCAAGATCCTTCACTAATTGTATCTGCAAAGACCCTATTTCCAAAAAACGTTCCATTCCTATGCTCCCGGGGTAAACAGGTGGATTAACTCACAAGCGTTCATTCGTGGGATATTTACAGAACCTGATGCCACGGCTCAAGCTCCGAGTTCGGGGGTGTGCAGGGTCCCTCTCTGCCGCGGGGACCCCTTCGGGAGGCCTGAGACCTCAGCCCCGGGTCCAGCTGCGTCTGCCCACAGCTCACCTGGGCACGTCCACCGCCCCGTGCAGGCCGAGGCGTCTCCCCTGGACCCACGGCCGCCTGCTCAACCACCTTTTCCATTCGAAACAGCTCCATTGAGTTATAGCTCACAGGCCACCCTAGTCACCCCTGCACAGTGTGCAGTTCCGTGGCTCTGGTGCACGCACAGGTGTGCGCTCCGCCCCACAACTGCAGAGCATGACATCACCCCAAAAACAAACCCTGCGTCCTTTAACCGTCACTCCCCTCTCTCCCTGTCACTGCCCAACCCCAAGGAACCACGGATCCACTTCAGTCCCTATGGACGTGCCCGTTCTGGACATTTCATATAAACGGAATCACACAATACAGGGTCTCTTCTGTCCGGCTTCTATCACAGGCCGTGATGTCTTCGAGGCTCACCCTCATGGTAGCAGGGGTCAGAACTCGTGACTTTTCCTGGCTGTATAGTATTCCACGGCACGGCCAGAACACATTTTGTTTATCTATTTGTCCACCGATCGGCATTTGCATCATTGTTTCTGGTTTCTGGCCAGTGTGGTTAATGCTGCTATGAATTTCCATGTGTGAGGTTTTGCGAGGACGTATGTTTTCATTTCTCTTGGGCGTATGCACAGGAGTAGAACTTTTGGGTCATATGGTCAGTCCACATTTAACCATTTGAGGAACTGCCAGACGGCTCCTCGTCACTCAAAAATACAAATCAGGCCGGGCGCGGTGGCTCACGCCTATAATCCCAGCACTTTGGGAGGTTCAGGTGGGAGGATCGCTTGAGGCCGGGAGTTCGAGACCAGCCTGGGCAACATAGCAAGACCCCGTCTCTATTAAAAATGGAAAAATTAGCCGGGCATCGTGCATGCCTGTAGTCCCAGCTACTGGGGAGGCTGAGGCAGGAGGATCGCTTGAGCCCAGGAGTTGGAGGCTGCAGTGAGCTGTGATGACACCACTGCACTCTAGCCAGGCTGACAGGGCAAGACCGTGTCTCGAAAAAAAAAAAAAATACAAATCCAACAGGGTCACCCCTTTGTGTAAGATTTGCAATGGTTTCCTGTCCCGTTACTACAAGGCCCTGCTGACCGGCCCAGGCTCCCCGACCCCGGCCCCATCTCATCCCAACCACCCGAGAACCATCCTCTCCAGCTCTGTGGACACCCCAAACTCACTCCTGTCGTGGGCTCCTCACCGGGCTTTTTTCTCTCCCCGAGACCCTTCCCCACATTTGGGGGGCCAGCGCCTGGTCCTTTGTATCCCTGGACCCCCCTGGACCTCCCTGCTGAGAGGAGACGCCCAGACCCCCTGAGCACACCCCAGATTCCAGTTCTCTGGGGAACACACAGTCACCCGTCCCCTGCCTGTAGTGACTGGCCAATGTCCTCAGCCCCCATAATTAATAATTCCTGGCTTTATTATGTTTAGAAAATCAAAGCTGAGCGTGCAACCTTACCGTTCTCAGCAACATGTGGTTCTAGAAGCCAGTTTGCAAATTTTTTTTTCACCTCGGGGTGGGACAACCCCAGGGTCATTTTCATTTTCTTTATACTCCATAGTTCCCAGGTTTTCTCTGATCAGCACCTATTACTTCTCCAACCACAAACAAGAAGTGATCTTTCATGCAGTGATGTGAATCTCTATCCCTGGGTATCAGAAAGGCAGCCCTGGGTCATTAAGGAAACCGTGCCTTCCGCCAATGACACTCCGAGTCAAATGTAGGTCTTAAGCAGGGAAAAAAAAAAAAAAAAACAACAAACCCAGCTTTTACCAAACTGGGCATATCCTGCCCTCATTCCCAAGTTTCTTAAAATTGTGCTGACTGAAACAGAAGAATATAGCACGTCTGAGATCTAAGAGTTTTCACCTCATTTAAGTTTAAAGGGAAAATCTGTGCCACAACCAAAGTCCTCTAGCTAAGGTTTTCGTGAAAGAATCATCCAGAAAACTTTTTTTCTTTTTCTTTTTTTTTTTTTTTTTTTTTTTTGAGACAGAGTCTCACTCTGTTGCCCAGGCTAGAGTGAGTGCCGTGGCGTCAGCCTAGCTCACAGCAACCTCAAACTCCTGAGCTCAAGCGATCCTCCTGTCTCAGCCTCCCGAGTAGCTGGGACTACAGGCATGCACCACCATGCCCGGCTAATTTTTTCTATATATATTTTTAGCTGTCCATATAATTTCTTTCTATTTTTAGTAGAGATGGGGTCTCGCTCTTGCTCAGGCTGGTCTCGAACTCCTGAGCTCAAACGATCCGCCCACCTCGGCCTCCCAGAGTGCTAGGATTACAGGCGTGAGCCACCGCGCCCGGCCAGAAAACTTTTTTTCTTAAAGAAGAATTTGCAAACTGTTTTCTAGAGCCACACACATGGCTGAGAACGGTAAGACTGCATTCTCGGCTTGGATTTTTCTGAACGTATTTGTAGCCCGGCCTTTTCCAAAATAATTTTAACTGAGATTTCTTTTGAAATCAGGAGGGTATCGTTATTGGAAGTTTGGAAGGTTGCGAACCGTTTTGAGCTACAGCACTTCTGACAGCCAATGTGTGGGTTCCTCCTCCAGCGAGACAATTCTCCAGCTCTCCCGACAGGGACGGGGTGGGGTCCCACGACTCAATCCCACCGTCACGGTGTCCACCGGGGGTTGGCGCATGCCCTGCAGGGGAAAGACGGTTCCAAAGGACACCCCCATCTCAGACGCCAGCAGCCAGGACCAAGGGCCCTCCCCCATCCAGGATGCGGTCATGTCAAGATCCTTCGTTTGATGACATCTGCAGAGACCCGATTTCCAAATAAGTTCCCACTGTGCAGTTCCAGGTGGACGTGGGTTTTAGAGAGACACGACTCAACCCACCACCGCAGGCATGACTAGCGGTGGGCCAAGGTCATGTTCAAGGTCGCCGCCTGCCAAGCCCAGGACCAAGCACCCCGGGAAGAGGGCGGGAACCCCCAGCTGGACTCGGGAATCTCTCCCCATAGAGAAGAGCGGACGACAGGGCCCCCCCCCCCCCCGCCCCACCACGGGTCTCAGAGACTCAGAGGCCGCCGGGGCAGTGCAAAGCCTTCAGCTGGGCCAGAAATCTGCCAAAGGATTGGGGTGACCCAACACGGCGGAGCCCCAAAAGCAGCTCAACAGGACGCTCCCCCAGAGATGGCTGCCACAGCTCACCTGTCAACCTGGCAGAGAAACTGCACTTGGAGGAGGTGTTGACAGGAGGTCACATTCTCAGCACGTGCCGAGAGCCGATCTTCGAGTTTTACCCGAGTCAGTTCATCAAAGGCTCAGTGGGAGACAGTGCTGAAGGCAGCAACTAAAATAGGGAAACCAAGGCTCAGAGAGGGCAGGTCGGGGACAGCTCACCAGCGGGAAGGTGGTGACACATGGAGACAAACTCCTCCCTCTAAGAAGTGAACTGTTATAGCACTGTTCGTAACAGCCGCGAAGCAGAAACGACCCCAGTGCCCACCAGCGCTGAGTGGATAGAGAGAACGTGGTCCGTGCCGTGGAATACGACGCAGCCATGAAAAAGGAAGGAGCTCTCACAGCTGCCATGACACGGATGGACCTTGAAGACACGATGCCCAGTGAGAGACGCCAGGCACAAAAGGTCACACCGTGTGTGACTCCACTTACGTGAAATGTCCACGACAGGCAAAGCTACACAGAGACAGAAGCTGGATTACTGAGTTACGTGCACATATGGAAGTAATGTTCCCTGGGTGTCGGGCAGGTGGTGGAGGAGGGGATGGGAATATTCACACCTAAGGGGTGCCGTGTGCGCTCTCTGGGGGATGGACACGCTTGTAGCCCTGACTCAGGTGGTGCAAAGGCAATTTGTGTGACCTAAACATTGGTACCCCCATAATAAGCTGAAATTCAAAAAAAAGAAAGAAAGAAAAGAAATTGGATTACTGGTTGTCAGGGGCTGGGGAGAGGGATGAAGAGTGACTGCTGATGGGGTCTCCTTACGGGGTGATAAGAATGTTCTAGGGCCGGGCGCGGTGGCTCACGCCTGTAATCCTAGCACTCTGGGAGGTCGAGGTGGGCGGATCATTTGAGCTCAGGAGTTCGAGACCAGCCTGAGCAAGAGCGAGACCCCATCTCTACTAAAAATAGAAAGAAATTATATGGACAGCTAAAAATATATATAGAAAAAATTAGCCAGGCATGGTGGTGCATGCCTGTAGTCCCAGCTACTCAGGAGGCTGAGACAGGAGGATCCCTTGAGCCCAGGAGTTTGAGGTTGCTGTGAGCGAGGCTGACGCCACGGCACTCACTCTAGCCTGGGCAACAGAGTGAGACTCTGTCTCAAAAAAAAAAAAAAAGAATGTTCTAGAAATAGACAGAGGTGGGGGCTGCACAACATGGTGAACATGCTAAATGCCCCTGAACTGTAGTTCGCTTTAAAACGCTTCATTTTATGCTATGTGAGATTTACCTCAATAAAAAAACATAGTAAAAATCTCAGGGTCACCTAGATGTGTGTCTGTAGCTCCAGCACGTTCCGGGGTGCAGACAAGAGGGGGGGGTTGTTAAGGGGCATCTGACAGCCCAGACAGCAGGGGGGTGGGGGGCGAGGAGACCCAGGCTTGGGCGGCACAGATGACAACCCCCACCGTAGGCCGGGCCCTCAGGGGACTCCCCCGAGTACCAAGAGGCAGCGATGCCCCGGACTCGGCCTCCTGCACACGGGGCCCCCCACAGCCCTGCCCTCTGGGGCGCAGGGACCTCGAGCCCAGCCCGGGAAGGAAGGCGTGAAGGGCAGGCTTGCGGCCACTTGGACTCCCACCTGCGCCCAGGTGAGAGGGGCGGGGAAAGCCGCCTACGCAGAGCCACCCCAGGCCCCGGCCACCGCACCCTTGGGTCTGCAGGGATGGGGTCATTGTACCAGGGGCGCAGATGGGCACCCCACGCCCAGGTCACGACCCCCTGGGACGGGCCAGCCCGTGTCTGCAGAGAGAAGACCGTGCCCAGCCACCAGGCAAGGACACAGCCGCCTCCCGCCCGTGCCGTCTGGGGGACGCTGCGGAAATCCCACCCCCCGGCAGAACCGTGAGAAGAAAGCAGACCCCTCCTCTCTCTCGAAATGCCCCCCAGAAACCCGCCTCCCTCCGCAGAGCACCCGCTGCGCACTGCGATCCGTGCTCTGAAACGCGTTGCGCCTGGGCAGCTGGAACGCACCAACCTTGGCTCCCGCGTCCCCAGACAGGACGGAGCGCGCGTGGGAAACCCGGTTCCCGGTGCGCTGCGGCGTGCGCCAGCTTCGCTCAGGGACACGGATGCCGTTACGTTCCTTACGACCTCGAACGACACCAAAACACACCGAGTCACAGGGTGCACCACACACAGAAAACGCCCTTTGCGCGCGCTTTTGCGATCTTGCCTCCTCGACGGCTCCTAGAATGATGAACCCAACGGCTGCGCGCGAGGCCCGGCCGCTCGTTCCAGCGTAAGAATGTCCTCTCCGATTTCCAGTGTAAGAATGTCCTTTCCGATTTCCAGCCGAAGAATGTCCTTTCCGATTTCCAGCGTAAGAATGTCCTTTCCGATTTCCAGCCGAAGAATGTCCTTTCCGATTTCCAACCGAAGAATGTCCTTTCCGATTTCCAGCGTTAAGAATGTCCTTTCCGATTTCCAGCGTAAGAATGTCCTTTCCGATTTCCAGCCGCCGGTTCTCCACCGCGCACTCCTTTCCAGCGCGCGACGCCCCACGTGCCGCGTGCACCTCCGATCTCTGTTTGCATCCGCCCAAGCGTAATCTTCTAACCTGTCCGCAACCTGCACGGGGGGCAGCGGGATTTGTATGCAACGTTGCGCTTCTCATTCTCCGTCCCCTCGAGAGAATTCACCGTCCCTCGCCGCCCCGAGCGCGTCTCCGGGAACGTGCGGCCGGCCGGGGCGCACGGCGCTGCTGCCTGGGCCGGTTTCTGCTCTCCGCATCTCGAGATTGCTGATGCAAATGCAGCCGCCTCCTTGGCCCTTCCCGAGTGTCCGCTTATTCCGTCTTACACGCTCCCACTTGCATTAATTCATAATTTCTGAGCGCGCTTCCTTTTTTTCCCCCTCCCCTTTTACGATGGAGATGTTATCGGTTAGGTCATAAGAGCCGGGGTCCCCGCAAGCCGACGCGCAGGCCTGCACCCCAGGAGAATATTGAATACACTTCATGATTCCCCTCCGCACCGGAGCGCATTCCGCCATCTGATTACCTGCACCGCGCTGGCCTCTCCGAGTGACATCCGAGTGACATCCGAGTGACATCCGTCACCCCGGCCCCGCACGCACACACGCGCGCGCGCGCAAGGAGCACTGAATATTCAGATTAAATTGGGACATTTTTCCCTATGAATAAGGAATTTGATTCGAGTCTATCATCTACACCGTCTCCGGGGAGAGGAAATTGAGTTGGAGGTTGCTGAAGGCAAGGGAGAAAATCGGATTATCCAAATACAAAATTCTTTTCCGTCGTCATCAAAACCTGAGACGGAGCCGTGGGGAGCCAAGGGGCCGAGGGGGAGAGAGAATTCAATTAGAGAGGAAAATGGAAAACGGGGAGCATTTGTCAACTGGCCTTTTATTTTCCCAAACAAGTGGCAGCCAGGAGCGATCGGCACAAAGCAAGTGTTTGTCAAGGGCTGTGACAGTTGCAGGTGGCTCGGGAAGCCGTTGCGCTGACTTACAAGGAGAAGGCAAAGCATCTACCAGGGTGCTCTCGCTCCAGGGAGCTAATGAAGCCCCCCTTGGGGACCAAGGAACCCCGAGAGCGAGCGTACGTTTTCAATCCCGTCCTCTGGGGGTTTCGGAGGAGGCATGAAGGAGCCCAGGCCAAGCCGTGACAGGCGTCTGAAACACGTGTGTGTCCCGGAGAGGATGTGGCCGGCCCTTATCCCCCAGGGCCCCTGACTCAAATCCGCACTCAAAGAAGCCACAGGAATGTCTCACAGGACACTTCAAGCACAGGAAAGCTGCAAACCCACACAGCAAATATCCACAACGACTTCTAGAGAAGAAAAACTCAAGACTCTCTTGTGAGAGCTGGCAGGAGCCATCACCTTTGACTTGGGCCCCATGTTTAGAAGACACCAAACTGGGAAAGCCTGCATTTATTCCAGTGCCTCTCGAAGACGTCGAAGAAGCCATACGATAAATATATGAGAGAAATCTGACTTATGGAAGGAATTGTGAAAGCATTCGATTGTCACCGTGCCTTTCAAGCACACGAAAGCGGAGTGGAGAAAGACTCTATGGGGGAATTGCCTTTGGAGTCGAGGGGAGAGACCTGTGATAGCACAATGAAATGTAGAGTTTGAAAACTAAAATAAAATAAAATAAAATACACCAAATTGACCGTCAGGCAGAATTGCTCAGAGCACCCCTGCAGGGCTGGGCACCTCTGCCGGGAGGGGTCAGAGCCACACGGTTGTGGGTCTTGTTCTGCCAGAATCTGCCGGTTTTGACAAGCACCCAGTGTATGAGCGTCATGGGGCTATCTTACCAAAGCACCAGGACTAAGTGGCTTTAAAAGACAGGAACGTGTCCTCTCCCAGTCCCGGAGCCCAGGAGTGTGAGACGCAGGTGTCTCGGGCCGCGCTCCCTCCGCAGGCTCCAGGGGAGGCTCCTTCCTGCCTCTTCCGGCTCCTGGGGGCTCCAGGCGTCCCTGGGCTTGTGGCCGAGTCACTCCAGCCTCTGCCTCCGTCCCCACGTGGCTTCTCCTCTGTGTCTGTGTCTCCTCTGCTGTCTCTTAGGAGGACACCTGTCATTGGGGTTCAGGGCTCACCCCGACCCAAGATGACCTCATCTTGAGATTCTTGACTGAGTTACATCTGCTGAGATCCTATTTATTTCCAAGCGAGGTCCCACTCCTGGGTTCCGGGGTGAGGACGTGGGCCTATGTCTTGAGGGGACACCACTGAACCTCCAGCACCCAGACATGTAACCTATCAGAGCTGTTTTCCCCTTTCTAGAGGTGGCACTGGCCGGGGTCTATACTCACAAAAACTCCGAGCAAATCCCGCCCTGACATCTGTCAATGCTCGTGGAGACGGAGGCAGAGAGGGAGGGGGAAGGTCTGCAGGAACAGGGGGCTCCCCCCACAACCCCCTTTCCTCCCGAATCCTTCTCTGACTCCCTTAGCGCCTCTGCTGCCTGCTCCTGCCCAGGTTTCTTTCTGGGCTACATCTCGTTTTCTCCCTACCTAGGCACTTCCCAAGAAAACCCTGTCCTTGGCCGGGCGCGGAGGCTCACGCCTGTAATCCCAGCACTCTGGGAGGCCGAGGCGGGAGGATCGCTTGAGCTCAGGAGTTTGAGACCAGCCTGAGCAAGAGAGAGACCCCGTCTCTACTAAAAAATAGAAAAATTAACCGGGTGTGGTAGCAGCTCCTGTAGTCCCAGCTACTGGGGAGGCTGAGGCAGGAGGATCGCTTGAGCCCAGGAGTCTGAGGTTGCTGTGAGCGAGGCTGACGCCACAGCACTCTAGCCCCGGCAACAGAGCGAGACTCTGTCTCCAAAAAAAAGAAAGGACAGAACCCCGTCCCCATTAGCAACCACTCCCCTCCCCGTCCCCAGCCCCTGGCAGCCACTGCCTGGTTCTCCATCTATACGGAGTTGCCTGTTCTCGACATTTTGTACAAAGGGAATCCTACAACATCCATCCAGACATCGGACTTACTAGACAAGGACTTTTAATACGTTGCCTAAAATACACTCCAAGAGCTAAAGGAAACCAGGACAATGATGTCTCACCAAAAGGAGAATCTGAGTCTAGAGAGAAATTATAAAAAGGAAGCAAAGAGAAACAGTCTTTTCTTCACCTCTGAGTTCTTTGCTGCTCTTTGGACAGTTGAGATTTCCAACTAATATTCATCACTAACGTTCACGGGGCTTCATGTTGCCACGACCCGCCCCCTCCACCGAGCCCAGCTTTGGAGCTGTTATGGGCTGAACTATGTCACCCCAAATTCATACGTTGGAGCCCTGACCCCCAGGACCTCAGACTGTGGCTGTGTTTGGAGATGGGTTTTTAAAGAGGTCATTAAGGTAAAACAAGGTCACTAGTGTGGGCCCAGCTCCAACAGGACTGGTGTCCTTTTTTTTTTTTTTTTTTTTTTTGAGACAGAATCTCGCTCAGCTGCCCGGGCTAGAGTGCTGCGGCGTCAGTCTCGCTCACATCAACCTCAAACTCCTGGGCTCAGGAGATCCTCCTGCCTCAGCCTCCCAAGTAGCTGGGACTACAGGCATGCGCCACCATGCCCGGCTAATTTTTTTTCTATATATATTTTTAGCTGTTCAGATAATTTCTTTCTATTTTTAGTAGAGACGGGGTCTCACTCTTGCTCAGGCTGGTCTCGAACTCCTGACCTCAAACGATCCTCCCGCCTCGGCCTCCCAGAGTGCTGGGATGACAGGTGTGAGCCACCGCGCCCAGCCAAGACTGGTGTCCTTATAAGCAGAGGAGATGAGGACACAGACACGCACAGAGGGACGACCCCATGAGGACACAGGGAGAAGACGGCATCTACACGCCCAGGAGAGAGGCCTCAGGGGAACCAGCCCTGAGACACCTGGACTTTAGCCCAATGGGAGGGTGATTTGGTTTCCTGGCCTCCAGAACTGTGAGATGCATTTGTGCTTTTTAAGCCCTGAGTTTACAGCACGTCCTCAGAGCAGCCGCAGGAAACTAGCACAGCCTCTAAAACCCCACGGCCTCCTTGCCTCCCTCTCGAGTCAAAGGCCTCAAATGTATTTGATCATTTCAACCCTGAGCTTGAAAACCTCCCGTCGCTTTGAGTCTTACGTGTCAGTTGGGTATCAGTGCGCAACCTCCACCCCCGAACTCAGCAGCTAAAGTTGCAATCACCTGTTCTCACGCACAGCACGGGGCAGGCCTTTCTCTCCGAATTCACCTCCAGGCGAATCTGGGCACATCCGGCTTCTTACCGTTCCCCAGGAGCCACTGCCCACCTTAATTCTCTCGGGGGGTCTGAACAAAGGGCGCCCACCTGCATTTTATCTTTTCCCCAAGGTTGTGTTCTAAGGGAGGCACCTTTGACAGGATGAAAAACCGATTCATTTTCCAACCCCGCGATTTCCAGGCCTGTCTAAAGTTCTGCTTGCGAACTGGCCCATTCTCCGAACTCATCTCCTTCTCGTAGCTGCTTACCCAACGCAGTTGGAATCCACCAGCCTACAGCGTTTGCTCTCGGACCCTTCACCGACGCTACAGATATACCAGGTATATTTCCCCCCTTCCAGGTTACTGCACGCAACAGTCTTGCCAGACGTCCCACCGCTACATGACACGTATCATTATTTTTTTTTTTTTTCCTGTTTCCTAATTCAACGTACTGCACGTGAGGAAGTCCAAAGTGCTCTGCCTGGCGCAGAAGTCCGCTAGCAAGAAAACCTCCAACAATCTCTGCGGCTTCATTTTCCACGTGCGGCTTCTGTGCACCGGCCTTTCAGCGTGAGTCACCCTTGAAATTTCAGCACGAACAGCACCTGTACGAGGGCGGCCTTCCCCCCTTCTCTGTGTTATTTCTTCCTGCCTCAATTTTCCATTGTAACCATCACACGCTGGGCTGTGCAACTTCGCACGGAATTATCCAAGTCCCCTCTCCCGCCCCGTTAGATGACAAAGGCTTTGCAATCACGGCTGTGTTTTATGTTTGTACGTCCCGCTGGCGTTGGGGCTCAGCACCGAGGCACACGCGTGTAAGATCCAGCACGCCCCAGCTGACGGACTGCTGTGATCCAATCTGTAAATAACTGAAAACTTCTGATAAACTCAGGCAAACTGAGAGCAGCAACGTACAGCTAATAGCAGACGCCACAGCTGAGGATGTGCAAAAACCGTAAAACGCAGGCTCCAGGCCGACACAGGCGCAGCCTCCAAGAGCAGTTGAAGCACAGGCCGTCACGCAGCCCACGGACCCCGGGCTCCCCAAGTGTCAGGGTTCAAAACAAGGAAAATGAGCCAAGAAAAGAAGCAGATGTCTGCAAAGGTCCGTCATAAATGCTAAAGAACCACGAACATACATTACTTCTGTAAAACTCTTTCCTCGTTAAGTAAAGGGTGAGGGCACATTTGAACACCCCATTATCCTTTTTTTTTTTTTTTTTTTGAGACAGAGTCTAGCTCACAGCAACCTCAAACTCCTGGGCTCAAGCGATCCTCCTGCCTCAGCCTCCCGAGTAGCTGGGACTACAGGCATGCGCCACCATGCCCGGCTGATTTTTGTCTTTTTAGTAGAGATGGGGTCTCGCTCTTGCTCACTTTTGAGTATGCTGAAATTTTTCAATAAAAAAGTGTTGTTGTTTTTTTTTCCTGAGACAGAGTCTCACTCTGTTGCCCAGGCTAGAGTGCCATGGTGTCAGCCTAGCTCACAGCAACCTCAAACTCCTGGGCTCAAGCGATCCTCCTGCCTCAACCTCCTGAGTAGCTGGGACTACAGGCATGTGCCACCATGCCCAGCTAATTTTCCTATATATATATTTTTAGTTGACCAGATAATTTCTTTCTATTTTTAGTAGAGACGGGGGTCTCACTCTTGCTCAGGCTGGTCTCGAACTCCTGACCTCGAGCCATCCTCCCGCCTCAGCCTTCCAGAGTGCTGGGATTACAGACGTGAGCCACCGCACTCGGCATTTGGGATTTTTCAGTTCTCTCTAGTTTCATTAGAATGGCTATGAATTAGGTTCATTTTTCTTGTTTTTGTTCAACACCCTTATTCTTCTTTGAAACCTTATCTAAACCATTGCTAACAAAATATAACCATTTTACAAGTCACCGGGTCCACTGGGCATTTTACCTAAAATGCCGCTTAGATAGGAAATTTTTAACGGATTTTTTTCCCCCTTTTTGTCCTGGGAGCTGCACGGATGTGTAAGGAATCACCATAAAACCATCTCGGTTGGAAAAAACCTTCAAGGGCATTGGATGGGTGATTCTGTCTCCATTTCCATCAAGGGAAAGAAGCTTCTCTGGTCCTGGGTCCGCCTGCGTCCAGGAAGGGACAGGGTACGGGATACTCGATGTTCCCATAATGGAGCTTGTCTGCCGTCAGTGGGGCTCGAGGCACCCACCTTGCAGCCATACCCAAGTCTCAACACAGGAAGAGCAAATCCCTCCACTTAAAACATTTTTCCAAAGGACCGTTTTATTGAGCAACAAACAAAACCAAATGGCGAACCAGGAAGTCCGTCGGCTATTAAAAAAAGCAAATAAAAACGAGGAAGGGAAAAGCGAGCAGCAGAATTTCTAAATAACATCAGGTCCTTAGAGAAGGACCCGGAACTCAACCCCACTGAATTCCTCGTTACCGACTTTGAGAGGAAATCACTTGAAATCAAACGTGTGCACATTTGGGCCTCTTTTGGAGTAAAAGGAAATAAGGATTTAAAAAAAAGGAAAGTCATTCAGGTTGAGCGGATGTGGCATACAGATAAATCGGGTCACGCTTGGATCTCTTGCTGCACGTGCCAGTCAACTTCGAGCTCAGGGTCAGCCCAGGACCAGAGGTCCCCCTCCAGGGCCCTTCCCAGGGGTCACCGTCATGGCTCCAGCGTCAGTGTGTGATCAGCCACCGGGGGCCGGCTGAGATGCAAGGGTGGGACAGTGTGTGACTTTGCATTTCTGAGCAGACCCAGGTGGGGCTGGAGCAGCAGGTGAGCAGAGCACGCCGGGAGGGGCTGGGAGGGCCGCAGGCTGCAGGGGCTGTGGCCACACTGTAGACCCGGACTCAGGTGGGTGGAGGAAGGCGCCTCTCTCCATCCCCAACCACCTGGCTACCTCCTCTCCCATCTCCCAGGGATAGTGCCCATCCGCGGAGGCCGGTGGTCCACACACGTGCTCCCCACCCCGGGACCCCCCACCTGCCTTTCCTTCCCGAGGACAGCTCTGGTGCCAGCCACCCACCCTCCCTGCAAGGTGGACAGGACCCAGCCCGCAGGCCTTCCACTCTGCCTGGAGCCGGCCAGGGTTACAGCAGTCAGCAGAATCCAGCCCCTGTCTGGGGTGAGCTCTAGGCTCCCCCCGGGCCCGGCCAGCCTCAGAGGCCCACAGCACCTCCTTGTTCTCCCGGGGCAGGGCCTGTAGGGCCCACACAGGCTTGAAGGCACATTCTGTGTCCGCCCCTCATTTATTTCTGTCCTGTTGGCGTTGGGCCTCACCACTGTGTCCGGGCAGATAAAGCCCTCTTGTGCAGGCCCTCAAAGCAGCCCTTTCCCCCCTCCGAAAACCACACCGATGACTTACGGCTCATTGAAACGCCCGGAGTGAAAAGCTCGTCTGTCCTGTGAAAAGACGTCTGTACACGATAAAGTCACACAGCCACCTGCGTTCACACTGAATTCCCTCCAGAAATCACAGCCTCGAACACACCAACATCGGCGTGCCCATTAATAAAAATAACTCCGCAGAATTCCTGCGTGATGGCGCTCTGGCGACCAAGTACAGACGGGTTTTTACCTCCAATCAGGACACACGGACTAAGCTGGAAACCACGATGCACACGAGACCCTGGCCTGAGCGAGTTACTGAGTGAGCCTGGCTCTATTCACACGGCTCAGAAGCAGGAGGACGGAGCTCACCAAAGACCTGAACCCTCCAAAACAGGCAAAAGGCTTCTTTGACATAAATTTAAGAAAAAGGAAACACCTCCCAGAAAACGGCAAGGGGTAAAGGGCAGAGGCGTGTTTGTGCAGGACAGACGATAACGCATGGTCTTTAAGGACCCCTAAAAAGCAGACACGTCATTTAAACGATGTCCTCCCCGCCCTGCAGAAATTGTTATTTTTGCAATGATCAAAGCGGCCCGTTCCCATCCCAGAACGCCGGTGTTCAAAGAAGCCGACCTCCTGCAACCCGTCTTCACTGCTCCGTGATCGAAAACGGCTGCAAACGCGGCCCTCTGGGGTCAGAGGTCGCGCCTCTTCATGAAAACCTGCAACTCCGGGCTGCGCGCGCGCGCTCCCGGGGCCGCCCACTGCGCATGCGCGCCCCTGTCCGCGCGCACACACGGCCAGGCCTCAGGCTCGCTCCCGGCGGGCACGTACTGCGCATGCTCACCCGGCGGTCCTCCCGAACTCGGCTTCAGTGGCACGAATGGCGCATGCTCCATCTAGCCAGTTGCCCCCTCCCCCGCTACGGCGGGCACGCACCGCGCATGTCCGTACCTCCGCGGTCTCAGGGGCTCCTCGCCGGCGTGGGCCGCACCCCTCAAAAGCTTCAGCGTAGGAAGGTCTCCCCCGTCCGCGTTCTCACCGTAGCCCTTCAGCCCCCGCCAAAGCCTCCTTCCAAGGCTCCGCCGAGGCGCCAAGGCCGGCGTGCGGCGCCCCGCGCCGTCGCCGCGGTGATGACGTCGCGGCCGCGGTGCTGTCGCGCGCGATGACGCGAACGCGGGCGCCCGTGTGTGTGGGAGCGCGGCCGGCGCGCCCGTTTTGAAGCTGCTCTGAGCCGCGCGGGCCCCGCCTCGGCCCCGGCCGCGCCCCCTTCCCGGGCCCTGGCCCCGCGAGTCGGCGCAGCCCCCTAGGCGCGGGCCGTCTCCCGCCGCCGCCACCCCGCGCCCCGCGGCCCCTCGGGCGCCGGGGTCCCTCCGGCCGGCGCGCGGGAGTCGGGGTGGGGGCGGGGCGCCCCGGGGGGCCGAGCCCCGCCATGCCGCCCGGCAAGGTGCTGCAGCCGGTGCTGAAGATGAAGGTGGACGAGCTGTTCCTGCGCTGGCTCAGCGAGGCGGGCACGCAGCTCATGCTGCAGGAGTGTCTGCGCAGCATCCAGGCGCCCGCGCGGGCCCCGCCGGCCCCGGCCCTGGCCCCCGCCCCGGCCCCGGCCCCGGCCGCCAGCCCCGACCGCCCCGGCGCTCCCGGCCCGGCCCCCGCCGCCAGCCCCCGGAGCGGGCCCCACGCGCGGGCCGCGCGCAGATCGGCGGGCACGCGAGGAGTAAGTCAGCCTCCCTCCCGCCGGCGCCCGCAGCGGTGACCCGGTCCCCCTGACCTCCCCCCGCCCCCCCCCCCCCCCCCCCCCCCGGCACAAGGAAGTCCCCGCCCTGCGCGTTTCATCACGGACGGGGGCCGTCCCAAGTCGCTCGCACCGTCAGAGTTTGTGTCCAGGCTCGTAGCTTGGTTTCTGCTTATCCACTTACCAGCAATTTCTTCTGCTCGACTTACCCAAGGAGCCTAGAGGTTTTGTCCCTAATTTGTCTGGTGGCAAATCTGCCATAATTGGAGCCGGACAGCACTGTTTTAAAAAAACAACAAAAAAAAAGAGGGTGCCTTCTGCCCTTTAATATTGTGTCGGTTAAAATAATGAAATGTCGCCTCCAGACGTCATGGAAAAATGCGTGGTTGGTGCATATTGTAGGCCTAGGACACTGCTGAACCCTGACCTCTTGAGAATGTCCCAGTGGAACTTGTTCATAACGTTCAAGGTTTTCCCACTGGAACTCGGCATCTGGTCCACAGCACCCAGCTTCTCATGAAGTGATAATTAGGTAGTTCCGATAGTTTCCCAAGCACAGTGGCCGTCCTCTAATGCTGAGTGACAGGCCGGCAGGCGTCCCAGGACAGCTTGTTGGTTTCCGAATCGTTGGTGGTTGTCTGATGGGTTTGAATAGCTCTGGAACAGTTTCCAGAAAGGAGGTGCCGGATGAGAATGTGAAGTGGGGCTGGAGTCACCCTGGACACCGTCTGGCTTAGGTCCTCCAGGTGTATCCAGAGGGGACTTGCCTGGACCCATCCCTCGAACACCTTCGCAGCAAATGGCACAACCTTAGTGCGTGTTCACTAAGGAGATAGAATGTGAGCCAGAGCTGGAGCTCAGGAAGTGCACTCTAAAAACGACAGTTCCCACCCTCATTCACACGGTGGCTTTCTTGCTCATTGGGGTTGCTGGCAAGCCACCAGTTTGTCATTAAATGTGTTTCCATGACAGAGAGCCAGGTCCTACTCGAAGGTAACTTATCATTTTCTGACCCTGTGACTTTGTGTGGATTCCCTTAGGACTGGAATATTCACGGAAGGTCAGCTCTGTGCGTGGAAGGCAGTTTGGGTGCCTGGGAAAAGATGGTATGTTCTGCAGGGCAGGCAATCATAAGCCTCTGGCGTGGAAATTAAATTCCTAAGATGTTCAGGGCAGAGAGAAGTCATTTCTCTCCTTAGAGTAAGATTGGAGGAGGGCCGGGCGCGGTGGCTCACGCCTGTCATCCCAGCACTCTGGGAGGCCGAGGCGGGAGGATCGCTCGAGGTCAGGAGTTCGAGACCAGCCTGAGCAAGAGCGAGACCCCCGTCTCTACTAAAAATAGAAAGAAATTATCTGGACAACTGAGGCAGGGGGATTGCTTGAGCCCAGGAGTTTGAGGTTGCTGTGAGCGAGGCTGACGCCACGGCACTGTCGCCCGGGCAACAGAGTGAGACTCTGTCTCAAAAAAAAAAAAAAAAGATGTGAGGAGGAAGTGAGTCGTGGGACTTAGGAAGGCACTGAGTTTATGGAAGATGGGGTGCAGGACGGGAGGAGGACATTCCTGTAGGGAGGAGGTGCAGGACAAGGGGGTCACTCCTGCAGGGACGGCGAGCAGCGTGCAGATGACATGTTCACGTCGTGCCCGGCCACTGGAGTGGTCTGGGGGCAGCAGCAGAGGATGCATGAGGCACGATGCCTGGGCCACGCTCAGGGATCCGCCCCGATTCTGTGGCGGTTCCTGGGGTCTTCTGGAAGGCTGGGGCGCGGTGGGGGAGGTGGTTCACCAGGATTAATACGGCTGCTGTGTGTGGAGCCCCTGGGGTAGACCAGCCGGTGCCCGTGCGATGAGGCTTGGACTGCCCCGCGGCTGAGAGGATCGTGAGAGAACTGGCTCAGGTTGTCACTGAGGCAGGTGGCAATGAAGGTGCCTTTCTGGTAGACAGTTCACCTCCACCGGGTGTCGTAAGGCAGAGTGAGGGGCCGGGTTGTAAACAGAATAATTTTGTCTTAAACGTCCCGAGAGTTCTCAAAAGTAGCGATTGCTCTTGGCTGGGACCTAAAAGTTTTGCTTTAAACTTGTCTTTTTCTTTTTTTTAAAGACTCAAAGTCTCGCTCTGCTCTGTCCCAGGCTGGAGTGCGGTGGCACAATCACACAGCTCCCAGCAGCCCCAAACTCCCCGCCTCAGGCGATCCTCCCGCCTCGGCTTCCCGAGGAGCTGGGACTCCAGGCATGTGCCACCGCACCCGGCTCTCAGTGTGTCTTGTGTGTTTGGAATTTATGGATTACTGCAGTTCAGTGTCAGGAAGTGAATTACCTGTCATCCCAGCACTCTGGGAGGCCGAGGCGGGAGGATCGCTCGAGGTCAGGAGTTCGAGACCAGCCTGAGCAAGAGCGAGACCCCGTCTCTACTAAAAAATAGAAAGAAATGATTTGGACAGCTAAAAATATATACAGAAAAAAAGTAGCCGGGCATGGTGGTGCATGCCTGCAGTCCCAGCTACTCGGGAGGCTGAGGCAGGAGGATCGCTTGAGCCCAGGAGTTGGAGGTTGCTGTGAGCGAGGCTGACGCCACGGCACTCACTCTAGCCCAGGCAACAGAGTGAGACTCTGTCTCAAAAAAAAAAAATAAATAAAAATAAAGAAGTGAATTACCTAAAAGGACAAAATCCTTTCATTGAGACAAAAATGCTGAGAGTTTACCGCTGTGCGGCCCACAGATACAACATGTGAGGCCGTGTTAACGATGGAAGCCGTGATTCCCAACCACAGACTGGCAGGGCAGAGGTCACGCTCGGGTCAGAGGAAGAGATTTGCGCAGAGAAACCTTTTTCTCACCTGCCCAGACACACACAAGATGGAGCGTGGGTCCTCTGGCAGGTTCTCTTCATTCTGGGTCCATTGAACCCCATCGATGATGGTGAGAGGGCAGAGAGAGCCGTTGGGAAAATGTTACGCGCTGCGTCCAAAAGCAAAACATAACTGTGTTGGCCTTGCACTTTTGTGTCACCTGCACCGCCGGTGTCACAGTGGGGAGAGATTGCGTTATGTTTCTGGCAAATTGGAATGTGTCCTTCCCACCTTTGTGGATGGTAAACAGTGGTGCCAGTTAGAAAGTGCGGGTACCTGAGGGGCCTGTCGCTGGGGATGCCGGCCAGGTGGGTCTGCTCTCATTGGCACAGCGAGTGCTCCTGGAAGAAGAAGTTAGGGTTCAGGCCAGCAGCACCTTCACCTCCGCCTCCTGTCCCTGTGGCCCCTCCCGGACTCTGTCCCCAGGTTGGAGTGGCCATCTGTCCCGCTGACTTTGTGTCCGTCTGTGCCCTGCTCTGGCTCTGGTGCTCAGAACCGCGCCCCGTACAGATGCTGCCTGTGGAGTGAATTCACGTTAAGGCTTTTTTTATTTTTTTGAGACAGAGTCTGGCTCTGTTGCCCAGGCTAGAGTGCCGTGGCGTCAGCCTCGCTCACAGCAACCTCCAACTCCTGGGCTCCAGCCATCCTCCTGCCTCAGCCTCCCGAGTAGCTGGGACTACAGGCATGCGCCACCATGCCTGGCTAATTTTTCTATATATATATTTTTAGTTGGCCAGATAATTTCTTTCTATTTTTTAGTAGAAACGGGGTCTCCCTCTTGCTCAGGCTGGTCTCGAACTCCTGACCTCGAGCGATCCTCCCGCCTCGGCCTCCCAGAGTGCTGGGATTACAGGAGTGAGCCACCGCGCCCAGCCTATTTTTATTTTTCTTAATTTCAGAGTATTGCGGGGATACAAACGTTTTCGTTACGTGACTTAGTTTTGTACAGTTTGAGTCAAAGTTATAAGTGTGTCCAGCCCCCAGACGGTGCACACCGCACCCATTAGGTGTGAATTTACCCATCCCCTCCTCCCCCTCCACCTGCCCAACACCGATGACTGTTACTTCCATGTGTGCACATGAGTGTTGATCATTTAGTCCCAATTTAACGGTGAGTCCATGTGGTGCTTGTTTTTCCTCTCTTGCAATACCTCACTTAGAAGGGTGTTCTGGGATGAGCGTTTTTTCACATGCTTACTGGCCATGGGTGTAGCTTCCGTTGTGAAATGTGTGTTCAGATCTTTTGTACACTTTTTAAATTGGGACTTTTATTGAGTTGCAAGAGCTCTTTACATATGGCTGGACGCAGGTCCTTGGTATGATGATGTTTTCCCTGTTTCTCTTGAGTCCGTGGCTGGCGTTTGCATTGTCTCATCCGTGTCTTTGGGAGACCAAAAGTTTTATAATTTTTCAACTTTATCATTTATGATTCTTTTTGTATTTTTATCTACAAAAAGTTTACCTATTCCAAGCTCTCAAAGATTTTCTGCTGTTTATCTTTTAAAAGCTTTTTGGTTTTAGCTTTTATCTTCAGGCCTGTGATCCATTTCAAGTAAATTTCTGTGCACAGTGTGAGGTGAGATATCTGGGCAGTCCGGAACCGTGTGTCGAAAACTTGCTTTTTCCTGTTGCGTCGTATTGTCGAAAGTTGATGGCCTAGGTACGTCTGGGTCTACTTCCGGACTCTTTCTTCCATCCCATTGGTGCATGTTTATACTCTCATCAAATTGCAGTTTCCAGATTAGTGCAACTTTGTGGCAAATTTTGAGAGCAGGTAGTGTAAGTGCAACTTTGTTCTTTAAAAATTGCTTTGGCTACTCAAAGACATTTGCACTTCCCTGGAAAATTGAGCATCAACTTGTCAGTTGCTACCAAAAAAAGCCTGTTGAGATTTTGGCTGGTACTGCATTGAATCTGTAGATCAACTGGGGAAAATCGATACCTGAATGATATTTTCAATCCGTGAACACGGCACATCTTCCCATTTCTTTAGGTCTTTCTTAATTTCTTTCAGCAACGTTGTATAGTTTTCAAAGTACAAATCTTGCACCTCCTTGGTTAAATTCATTATCCATTTATTCCGTTCTTTAATGTCTTGCAGCTGTTTCGTGGTCTTGGTCTCCAGTCAACCCTTGACTTTTCTCTGAACACAGACGGGCCTGCATTCGAATGTTAGAATTGGGCTATTTGGAGATAAATACACACACAGGCATATTTATTGTAATGTTTCAGTACAGGTTCATGCAGAGTGTGTTGGAAGACCCAAAAGTGCCTAAAACCCCGCAGAGCAGCAGCTCAAGGTTCCAAAGGGTGTCTGAACCGGAGGGAACCTTGAGTTGCTTTGTGGCTGTGTCAGGGGATGACTGGCCTTTCAACAGTCATCTCTTCCTGTTTTCCATAGTTGGCACCAGGGAGAACCTCTGTGCACGTAGGAGGGAAAATGCTCAGACCCTTTGTGCAACCTCTGAGAATTTGCAACCATTGACGTTGTTTAAGGGACCTCATTGCTCCCCTTTCTTAATTGACGAATAGAAGGATGACGTTTCTTGAGATACCGCGGCTGGGTTTTGAGTCCACTAGAGCCTGTCCTTCCAGGGCCCTCAGAACGGGGAGGAAGCCCCCATTCTGGGGACTGTGTCCGCTACTTGAGGCTGACGGGCTGTGCTTGCAGAAGGGACGCGTCAGTCCCTTACGCCCTGTGGGTGGTGACCCGGCTTCGGGGCTGCTGCCTGGGGCTGCCATGTCCCCTGTGCCCCAGCTGGGTCACCTGGAGCTGCCATGTCCCCTGTGCCCCAGCTGGGTCACCTGGAGCTGCCATGTCCCCTGTGCCCCAGCTGGCCACACTCTGGGCTGTAGAGGTGCCCGAGGGGCTGGGACACAGACTCCACCCCAGCAGGAGCCAAACACATCTGGACTGAGCCCCCCTTGCAGGGGAGGGAGCCGTGGCTGGAGCTCTGGAGTCCCTTTGGGGCTGCGTTCCACGGGCCTGGGTGGGGCCTGCTGGGGCTCAGAGGGGTTGGTGTGGCGCCTGTGTCCCTGCCCAGCTGCCCCGGGGCCCAGGGTCACCAGGGGGCTGCACGGGGTGGTTGGGGAGCCCTGGACGAGAAAGGGAGTTGGCAGTGAGGCCGGCAGAATCTAGGGTGAGCTCCCCAGTGAAGATGTAGCTGACGGCCTCTGTCCTTGGGCCGCCTGGGGACCAGAAGTCCCCTGGGAGCTGTCTGGGGTGGGGGTGGGGCGGCATCACCCAGGGGCCCAGAGAGAGAGGTGGAATCTGGTCTCGTCTGGCAGAGAAAACCCCAAACAGACGTGGGGCTGGCGTCCACCCACTGGAGATGGAGGTCCCGCTCGGCCTCTCCACTTCCAGGAAACTGTGCGCTTTGAAGGGATTTTATCGACTGTTTATTTTAGAAAAGAATGGTAGACCCTCCCCATCCCCGGCTTGCTAACATTGCTGCCCAAGCTGAATTTGTTGTCATTGGCGTCTACACACGCAGAGTTCTTTCACCGGGAGCTCGAGGCCGTGCTGTGGGCAGAGCCCGGGGTTTGGGGCCAGGCAGCCCCGGGCGTTCGAGACCTTTCGCTGGAGCCGTTACACAGAGCGGCTGTGGCCGAGAGCTGCAGGGACCCTGATTTGTGCTGTGACGTCCCTGAGACACCCGGGCACATGGGCCTGGGTCCTCCTCGCTGTGTGGGCCAGGGCTGTCGGCTGGGGGAACGCCGGAGTCCCTCGGAGGATGGGGACGCTGGGGCATGTCCGGGGACATTTTTGGTTGTGCTGCTGGTAGGTGGAGCCCAGGGACATGGTGGACAGGACGGCCCACCGCAGAGTCACCCAGCCCCAAATGTCACCAGTGCTGAGGCTGGGGGACCCCGGCCCGCAGAGGGCGCGATCCTGGGCACCGTAGTGATTTTGCTCTGTGTGACCTTCAGAAGGTGCCGGCGTCCACAGCTGTGTGGCTCACACTCGGGCTTCGGGGCATCTGCGTGTCCCATGGGTTTCTCTGTGACTCGTTATGCCGTTAAATACCAGCTTTGCATGTTGAGGAAAACACTTTCTTACAGAACTCGGTCCCCACGGTACCTCTTTCCCATCTAGAGTGTTCCAAAAGAACATGTGTCTGCCCACTCGATACAAATTTGTATCCTGAAACAAGCCACTTCAACAAGTGAGTATTTAATCAGAAGAAGATGAAAAGCGAGGAGATTGTTATGAAAATTTTTCGTAAAGGTGTTCTAGGCAGAGGAGGAGGTTTAGAGGTCAGGGGTGCGACTGTTCTGTGTCCCTGTGAGGACAAGGCGAGTGGGGTCACTGGCGCCGCTCTTCCCTTTGTCTCCCAAGGTTAGAGTTTTGTCTCCGCACGGGAAGGATTGGGGGAAACCCTGGGCCAAGAACAAGTCTCACAGATTCTGTGCTGCTTGTGGGGTGTAGAAAGCTGTGTCCTGCCGTGCCCTGTGTAGACAGCTGTGTGTGCCCATGGTGTGTAGACAGCCCTGTCCCTGCCGTGCCCTGTGTAGACAGCTGTGTGTGCCCATCGTGTGTAGACAGCCCTGTCCCTGCCGTGTCCTGTGTAGACAGCTGTGTGTGCCCATGGTGTGTAGACAGCCCTGTCCCTGCCGTGCCCTGTGTAGACAGCTGTGTGTGCCCATGGTGTGTAGACAGCCCTGTCCCTGCCGTGCCCTGTGTAGACAGCTGTGTGTGCCCATGGTGTGTAGACAGCCCTGTCCCTGCCGTGCCCTGTGTAGACAGCTGTGTGGGTCCATGGTGTGTAGACAGCTGTGTCCTGCCGTGCCCTGTGTAGACAGCTGTGTGTGCCCATGGTGTGTAGACAGCCCTGTCCCTGCCGTGCCCTGTGTAGACAGCTGTGTGTGCCCATCGTGTGTAGACAGCCCTGTCCCTGCCGTGCCCTGTGTAGACAGCTGTGTGTGCCCATGGTGTGTAGACAGCTGTGTCCTGCCGTGCCCTGTGTAGACAGCTGTGTGTGCCCATGGTGTGTAGACAGCCCTGTCCCTGCCGTGCCCTGTGTAGACAGCTGTGTGTGCCCATCATGTGTAGACAGCCCTGTCCCTGCCGTGCCCTGTGTAGACAGCTGTGTGTGCCCATGGTGTGTAGACAGCTGTGTCCTGCCGTGCCCTGTGTAGACAGCTGTGTGTGCCCATCATGTGTAGACAGCTGTGTCCTGCCGTGCCCTGTGTAGACAGCTGTGTGTGTCCATCGTGTGTAGACAGCCCTGTCCCTGCCGTGCCCTGTGTAGACAGCTGTGTGTGCCCATCGTGTGTAGACAGTCCTGTCCCTGCCGTGCCCTGTGTAGACAGCTGTGTGTGTCCATGGTGTGTAGACAGCCCTGTCCCTGCCGTGCCCTGTGTAGACAGCTGTGTGTGCCCATGGTGTGTAGACAGCCCTGTCCCTGCCGTGCCCTGTGTAGACAGCCGTGTGTGCCCATGGTGTGTAGACAGCCCTGTCCCTGCCGTGCCCTGTGTAGACAGCCGTGTGTGCCCATGGTGTGTAGACAGCCCTGTCCCTGCCGTGCCCTGTGTAGACAGCCGTGTGTGCCCATGGTGTGTAGACAGTCCTGTCCCTGCCGTGCCCTGTGTAGACAGCTGTGTGTGCCCATGGTGTGTAGACAGCCCTGTCCCTGCCGTGCCCTGTGTAGACAGCTGTGTGTGCCCATGGTGTGTAGACAGCCGTGTCCCTGCCGTGCCCTGTGTAGACAGCTGTGTGTGCCCATGGTGTGTAGACAGCCCTGTCCCTGCCGTGCCCTGTGTAGACAGCTGTGTGTGTCCATGGTGTGTAGACAGCCCTGTCCCTGCCGTGCCCTGTGTAGACAGCTGTGTGTGCCCATGGTGTGTAGACAGCCCTGTCCCTGCCGTGCCCTGTGTAGACAGCTGTGTGTGCCCATGGTGTGTAGACAGCCCTGTCCCTGCCGTGCCCTGTGTAGACAGCTGTGTGTGCCCATGGTGTGTAGACAGCCCTGTCCCTGCCGTGCCCTGTGTAGACAGCTGTGTGTGCCCATGGTGTGTAGACAGCCCTGTCCCTGCCGTGCCCTGTGTAGACAGCTGTGTGTGTCCATGGTGTGTAGACAGCCCTGTCCCTGCCGTGCCCTGTGTAGACAGCTGTGTGTGCTCATGTTGTGTAGACAGTCCTGTCCCTGCCGTGCCCTGTGTAGACAGCTGTGTGTGCCCATCGTGTGTAGACAGCCCTGTCCCTGCCGTGCCCTGTGTAGACAGCTGTGTGTGCCCCATGGTGTGTAGACAGCCCTGTCCCTGCCGTGCCCTGTGTAGACAGCTGTGTGTGCCCATGGTGTGTAGACAGCCCTGTCCCTGCCGTGCCCTGTGTAGACAGCTGTGTGCCCATGGTGTGTAGACAGCTGTGTCCTGCCGTGTCCTGTGTAGACAGCCGTGTGTGCCCATGCTGTGTAGACAGCCCTGTCCCTGCCGTGCCCTGTGTAGACAGCTATGTGTGCCCATGGTGTGTAGACAGCCCTGTCCCTGCCGTGCCCTGTGTAGACAGCTGTGTGTGCCCATGGTGTGTAGACAGTCCTGTCCCTGCCGTGCCCTGTGTAGACAGCTGTGTGTGCCCATCGTGTGTAGACAGCCCTGTCCCTGCTGTGCCCTGTGTAGACAGCTGTGTGTGCCCATGGTGTGTAGACAGCCCTGTCCCTGCCGTGCCCTGTGTAGACAGCTGTGTGTGCCCATGGTGTGTAGACAGCTGTGTCCTGCCGTGTCCTGTGTAGACAGCCGTGTGTGCCCATGGTGTGTAGACAGCCCTGTCCCTGCCGTGCCCTGTGTAGACAGCTGTGTGCCCATGGTGTGTAGACAGTCCTGTCCCTGCCGTGCCCTGTGTAGACAGCTGTGTGTGCTCATGTTGTGTAGACAGCCCTGTCCCTGCCGTGCCCTGTGTAGACAGCTGTGTGCCCATCGTGTGTAGACAGCCCTGTCCCTGCCGTGCCCTGTGTAGACAGCTGTGTGTGCCCATGGTGTGTAGACAGCTGTGTCCCTGCCGTGCCCTGTGTAGACAGCCGTGTGTCCATGGTGTGTAGACAGCCCTGTCCCTGCCGTGCCCTGTGTAGACAGCTGTGTGCCCATCGTGTGTAGACAGCCCTGTCCCTGCCGTGCCCTGTGTAGACAGCCGTGTGTCCATGGTGTGTAGACAGTCCTGTCCCTGCCGTGCCCTGTGTAGACAGCTGTGTGCCCATCGTGTGTAGACAGCCCTGTCCCTGCCGTGCCCTGTGTAGACAGCTGTGTGTGCCCATGGTGTGTAGACAGCTGTGTCCCTGCCGTGCCCTGTGTAGACAGCCGTGTGTCCATGGTGTGTAGACAGCCCTGTCCCTGCCGTGCCCTGTGTAGACAGCTGTGTGCCCATCGTGTGTAGACAGCCCTGTCCCTGCCGTGCCCTGTGTAGACAGCTATGTGTGCCCATGGTGTGTAGACAGCCCTGTCCCTGCCGTGCCCTGTGTAGACAGCCGTGTGTGCCCATGGTGTGTAGACAGCCCTGTCCCTGCCGTGTCCTGTGTAGACAGCTGTGTGTGCCCATGGTGTGTAGACAGCCCTGTCCCTGCCGTGCCCTGTGTAGACAGCTGTGTGTGCCCATGGTGTGTAGACAGCCCTGTCCCTGCCGTGCCCTGTGTAGACAGCTGTGTGTGCCCATGGTGTGTAGACAGCCCTGTCCCTGCCGTGCCCTGTGTAGACAGCTGTGTGTGCCCATCGTGTGTAGACAGCCCTGTCCCTGCCGTGCCCTGTGTAGACAGCTGTGTGTGCCCATCGTGTGTAGACAGCCCTGTCCCTGCCGTGCCCTGTGTAGACAGCTGTGTGTGTCCATCGTGTGTAGACAGCCCTGTCCCTGCCGTGCCCTGTGTAGACAGCTGTGTGTGCCCATGGTGTGCAGACAGCCCTGTCCCTGCCGTGCCCTGTGTAGACAGCTGTGTGTGCCCATGGTGTGTAGACAGCTGTGTCCTGCCGTGCCCTGTGTAGACAGCTGTGTGTGCCCATCGTGTGTAGACAGCCCTGTCCCTGCCGTGCCCTGTGTAGACAGCTGTGTGTGCCCATGGTGTGTAGACAGCCCTGTCCCTGCCGTGCCCTGTGTAGACAGCTGTGTGTGCCCATCGTGTGTAGACAGCCCTGTCCCTGCCGTGCCCTGTGTAGACAGCTGTGTGTGCCCATCGTGTGTAGACAGCCCTGTCCCTGCCGTGCCCTGTGTAGACAGCCGTGTGTGCCCATGGTGTGTAGACAGCTGTGTCCTGCCGTGCCCTGTGTAGACAGCTGTGTGTGCCCATCGTGTGTAGACAGCCCTGTCCCTGCCGTGTCCTGTGTAGACAGCTGTGTGTGCCCATGGTGTGTAGACAGTCCTGTCCCTGCCGTGTCCTGTGTAGACAGCTGTGTGTGCCCATCGTGTGTAGACAGCCTTGTCCCTGCCGTGCCCTGTGTAGACAGCCGTGTGTGCCCATGGTGTGTAGACAGCTGTGTCCTGCCGTGCCCTGTGTAGACAGCTGTGTGTGCCCATCGTGTGTAGACAGCCCTGTCCCTGCCGTGCCCTGTGTAGACAGCTGTGTGTGCCCATGGTGTTTAGACAGCCCTGTCCCTGCCGTGCCCTGTGTAGACAGCTGTGTGTGTCCATGGTGTGTAGACAGCCCTGTCCCTGCCGTGCCCTGTGTAGACAGCTGTGTGTGCCCCATGGTGTGTAGACAGCCCTGTCCCTGCCGTGCCCTGTGTAGACAGCTGTGTGTGCCCATCGTGTGTAGACAGCCCTGTCCCTGCCGTGCCCTGTGTAGACAGCCGTGTGTGCCCCATGGTGTGTAGACAGCCCTGTCCCTGCTGTGCCCTGTGTAGACAGCTGTGTGTGCCCATGGTGTGTAGACAGCCCTGTCCCTGCCGTGCCCTGTGTAGACAGCCGTGTGTGCCCATGGTGTGTAGACAGCCCTGTCCCTGCCGTGCCCTGTGTAGACAGCTGTGTGCCCATCGTGTGTAGACAGCCCTGTCCCTGCCGTGCCCTGTGTAGACAGCTGTGTGTGCCCATCGTGTGTAGACAGCCCTGTCCCTGCCGTGCCCTGTGTAGACAGCTGTGTGTGCCCATGGTGTGTAGACAGCCCTGTCCCTGCCGTGCCCTGTGTAGACAGCCGTGTGTGCCCCATGGCTTGTGCACAGCTCTTAGCAGAGGGGCTGGGCCTCGGTGCTCCCTGCACGTTGCGGCTGCCCGAGTGCTTCTCGAGGGAGGCCGTGAGCCCCGTGTGCGGTGGGGCTTGAGCAGAGACAGTGCCGCTGGCTGTGGTCTGTGGGTGCAGGGCGGGCGCAGGAGGGCGGGGCCGCGGGGAGCAGGTGGGTCCCCCTGGAGGACGTCTCGGGCAGGGGGAGCAGCCAGCATCTGGGGCAGGCGGCTGCACCGGCAGAACCGTGAAGGGGAGGGAGCCCAGAGAGCAGGCAGGGGGTTCCCCCAGGAGGTGGGGTGCCAGGGCCCCCCAGTGGGTGAAGTTGCAGGGGCTCCGGGAGGAGGTGGGGTTGGAAGAGCACAGAGGGGAAGCTGGTGACTGGCGTGTCTGTGTGCCTGTTCCCCGGGGGCCTTTTAAAGGCATCTTGCAGAACCTTTGAGCGCAAGCGATAAACCGTGAGGCGTGACATTGGCAGGGGAGCTGCTGGCACTAAGCTGGCAGGGACTGCGTGGCAGGACAGGGTGCGTGTGCGTCCCCGAGCGCTGTGCCTCTGCCCCCTGTCCCCGGCGTTTGCCGATCTGAGCGTTGAGCCTCAGGATGAGATGGGGAGAGACTCGCTCCTCAGTCTGGCTGTCCCAGCTGTGTGTCCCAGGGCTGCGTTGGGCGTCCGCCCTCAGCAGGAGAGGCGGAGCTTGTGCACCCGTGTGCCTCCCACGTACAGCACACTTTTTAACTGTCACCGCCTGTTTGCGTGCATGTCCCCTGGTGCTGTCTTCGAGCTTCTGTTTGGAGAACTTAGAGGGTCAGAGGCAGACTGCTGCGTCCCCAGTGACACCGAGGACATGGGAGAGGTGGATGGGTAGGCAAGCAGGGGGACAGGAGGGACGTGCTCCTAACCAGACTTTGAGTTGGGCCGGGGGCCGGGGGTGGGTGAGACTGAGTGAGAAGGGAAAGCCGGTCTGAACTGGCCACACGCTGTGATTCCAACCGCAGGACCTCCTGGGAAAGGCGGAATCGTGACGTCACGGTCGCCAGGGGAGGGGGCAGGAGGGATGAGCAGGGTCAGCACGGAGGGTTTGCAGGGCAGTGACACTGTCCGTCTGATGCTGGCATGTGACACTGGCCGTCACACGTTCCTCCAAACCCATAGAGGAGCCCAGCGTGAGCCCCAGCGTAAACCGTAGACTCGGGTGATGACGACGGGTCTGTGTTGGTCCCCGAGTTGTAGCAAGTGCACCCCAGTAGTAACGCCAGGTGTCGCTGACAGGGGACACAGGGCAGGGAGGTGGGAAGGGCTCACGGGACGCCCTGCTTGCTGCTGAATGTCTCGAGCACCTGCGTGGGCAGCCGTTCCCACCTGTCTGGGAGGGACAGGCCTGTGTGTGTCTGAGGGGGCCTCCGGGACGTGGGCCGACTCAGTGTGGGCCGCTCGGGGGTCTTCCTGCTTGTTCGCAGGACCTCTGTGATTTCAGTTTGCCTTTGTAAACAAACGCTGAATGTGTGCTGTGCACGGGGCCACGTTCCGACGAGGGCAGGGAGCGGGACCTGTTTCCCCGGCACGTAGACGCTCCGAAGGCCGCGGCTAAATGACAGAGTGAAGGAATGGGACAAGGAAAGGGGAAGTGCCCCGTGAGGGGGACACGGAGGGGCAGAGACACACAGAAGGCCACCTTCTCTTCAGGGGCGTTAAAGTCAAGGACTGGAGCTGACTTCAGGGACGCTGATGCCTAAACGATAGCTGTGTAACTGTAACTATGTAACTATTGATAAACTTTGGGGCTTTTATAACTAAAGGAACAGAATGGGAGGTGAGAGACAAGCTCACTGGACTGGGACAGGGCAGGAATGGGGGGTCGTGGCCCCAGGGGGCCAGTGGCAGAGCACCCAAGCTGGGGCCTGGGGGACCAGGGGTGAGCAGACCCCAGAGCCTGGCTCGGAAGCTTGGGCCGGGTGGGGGCACAGAGTGCAGCCCTGAGCCTGGCTGCCCAGACGTCACTGGTCCCATTCAGAGGTCACCTGTCCCATGGAGAGGTCAGGTCCTTCAAGGGGCTCCGTCCCTGCAGGGGCAGGACGGGCGGGGGAGCCGTGTCTAGGCCGGCTGTCAGCCCTGCCGGTACTGTCCACGCAGGGGTGCGTCTGGCCTGGCGCGGGCCGTGCTGGCCGTGCGGGGCCGCTGTTGTCACTGCCGGCCAGGACGCAGGCACAGACACACGCGTTACATCCTCCCACCTCAGACCTTGCCGTCTATGTATTTATTGTTTCGTGGTAACATCTTGTAAGCTCGCTACATTCCCAGTTCTGTGCCCTGCAAGCCTTTCGGCCGCCGGCCAGTGTGGGCCGGTCCCTGAGCATCCTCCGCGTTGCCGTTGCGGGTGTGTGAACGGCCGTCCCAGTTCCGAGTGGGACCCGCGATTCTCCCGGAATCCGTCGCTAGACAGGCTCGTCCGGGCTGGATGCTGGCGGCGTCCCCCGGGCTGTATGCTGGCGGCGTCCCCCGGGCTGGATGCTGGCGGCGTCCCCCGTGGGCTGCGGTGGAGTCCGCTCTCCCGCCAGGCGGCGGTGCAGGTGGAGGCAGCTGGAGCGTTAGTTCATCCTCCTGCAAAGTTCCGAGCGCACCTCTGCCCCTGCCCCTTCTTCGCCGGTTCTCACTGTGATTGCAGACAGGTGCGGTTGTCAGGGTGGAACACTGCACAGGAGACGTAAGAGCCTGAGCACCCGCACTCCGGGTTCTTGCAAAGAGACATCAGAGCGCCGCCGTGGTTCACCCCGACCTTGCATTGCCGACGCTGAGGGCCCGGGGAGGGCGCGGCGGTCTGGGCGGACCCTCGTGCGCAGCTTCCTCGCGCTCCGTGCAGAGGCCGGGGTGCCGTGTGCAGGAGCCGCTGCCTCGGGGCTCGCGGGGGGCTGGCGAGGCGGCTGTGCCTTGCAGCCACGTGTCCGCGCACTTCACTTGTCGGCGGGGCGGCCTGGCCGCGTCCCCGCCGGAGGAAGGATCTGTCGCCGCGGCCTTGTTTGTGTGCTGTCCAGGGCCAGCCACGTGACGGGGTCGCTGTGCGGAGAGCTGGCTGCTGCCCTGGGCCGGCCCAGCCCGGAGAGCAGTGGAGACGAGGAGGAGGAGGAGGAGAGCAGAGCAGCCCCGGCAGCGGCCCCTGCGGAGCGCGGAGACAGCCGGCGGCCGGACGGACGTGCCCGCTCCGCTCCCTGCGCTCCCCGCGCGCACGTGCGGCCCGGGGAGGGGCGCCGCCTGCCGCTCCCCCACCCTCCTCCGCCATGCGCCCTCCTCGGCCTGTGGAATGCGCGCGGCCCAGGGCCGGTCCGCACAGCGCCCGGCGGGCGACGCATGGAGCGCGCTGAGCCCGGTCGCCGCCCGGAGCGTCCCGCCGGCCCCGGCCCGGCCCTGCCGCGAGAGCGCGGCCCGCGGAGGCCCATGCGCGCCGACAGCATGCGGCTCCGGGAGCTGTCCCTGCGCCAGGACCCCGACCTGAGGCAGGAGCTTGCCTCGCTGGCCCGGGGCTGCGACTTCGTGCTGCCCTCGCGGTTCAAGAAGAGGCTGAAGGCCTTCCAGCAGGTGCGGGGCTCGGGGGGCTGCGGGAGTGCCGGCGTGGGGTCCCGTGGCGGGGTCCCGCGGGAGACGAGGCTGGGGGGCTTCTGGTGCTCACGGGGCACTGTGCCTTCCCGTCCGTGCGCGCGTGTCTCCTGCGGCAGCCCCCGTCGCGGGTGTAGACCGGGGCGTCCCGCGTGGCGTGGCGTGAACGCAAGTTTTGCAGGCTTAGCTGTGCGTGCGGGGGGAAGGCACGGGGCCGCGGGAAAGCAGGTGTTTCTCTTTGCAACACTGAAGCTCGTTAGGAAAACAGCCCTTTAAAAAGGGCATCAGCGTCTCCTTTCCCGGTAGTTTCAGCTTCGAACACAGATATTTGGTGGTGAGAACATTTTAAGGGCCTGTTTTTGTGTGAGCATTATGCGCACAGAGATTTTAAATTTAAACAGTAGCTTGGGTTGTGGGTCGTAAACACCGGGAACGTCCTCACTCTTTGTAAAAGTGCTCACTGTTTGTAAAAAATGCGCGAGTGAAACCTCCCCCTCCTTGGGAACAGGCGGCATTCCTTCCTCCGGGCTAATTTGGTTTCTGAAAGGCTTTGTTGAGCGACGACATACCAAACCACTCACCCAGCCTGGGTCTCGGTACCTAACTGGCTTTGAAATTTAATCTCAATGCGCACAAGTGCTCGGGGAAGTAAAATCTGTCCGTGTCTGTAGCTCACGTATATTTTATATCGGTTTTAAGAATAGCGCGTGTGAGACTCTTCCCTTGACAAACCCCGGTGTGATTTGGTAACTGTAGGTTTTGGCTGTGGCCGCATCTTGTCCTCACCTGGCCCGTGGGGCCACGGGGACAGATGTGTCCCTGACCGAGTCTCAGGGTCCTCACAGGCTCACACTTGCCCCGAGGCCTCGCGTCTCGGTTCAGGGACAATTTGGCCCATTAAACAATTGCGTTGTCTCTTGGTTTAGTTTTCTCTTGGTTGAGGAGTTCTGTGGCCCAAAACATCAAATGAGCCAAACCATCCTCTTTGGGGGAACAGAGAGACCTGCTTTGTGTGGATATCGTCACTGCAATGTTTCTAACATCACATCTCGGCTTTTACACGACGTTGAGTTTTTTCTGTCTGACCCCTTGTCTTCCGAATTTTGAAATGTTGTCTGTGAGTGGATGTAGGTAGTGGTTTTAAGTCTCTTCTGTGTTTTGAAGGAAAGTCTCTTGAAAATCATCTTAATTTGGAGCCCTGCAACGTGAAATCAGCCTCAGGATGAGCTTGCTGTAGGTGGTGGTAGTTAAAATTTCTCTTCCCCGATGAGCTAGGATGTTTGCAGATTGAGGAATCCTCCTCCCCGCGTGGTTTGCTTGGGCCGTTGAGACCTCCTAGAGCTGTTTGCCTTTACGGGATTCCAGGCCCCGGGAGGCGGGACCCGTTTATGTTTAAAGTCTGGGTGGTTTTAGGACGACTGCTTGTTTCACCAAAGTTACTTTTTTGGGAAGCCAGGAATTCCCTTCCCAGGAGGTGGGTTCATTTCACAGAAAACGTCTGGGTGTTTCTCAGGAGTGAGGCCATACGCTGGCCGAGGCTCTGAAGTGCAGCGGGTGGATTGTGGGTTTATTGGGGGTGTCTGTGGAGGAGTGTGGGAGAGAAGGGACCTTCCCTGGCTCCGTTTGCGTGGGGGTCTGTCTGCTGGGGGACGTGGCCTGCGTGGCCCATCGGTGACGTCCGTGCTGAAGCCACTGGAGGGGGTGGGGCCAGTGCCCCGCCCTCAGACGCTGCCTGCTGTGGCCGTGGTGGTTTCCAGGGGTCGTGTGACGGGCGCCGCCTTCTGTGGCTCTCGTCACTCACACCCACGGGCCCCTGACAGATGCCCCCGCGCCGGAGCCTTCCGCCTGTTTCTATTTCCAGTCGGCCTCTTGCTGCTGCTGCTGCCACCGCCTCGGTGGGGGCCCGAGCCGGCCCCCCTGCCCTGCAGGGAGTGTGCGGCACCCGCAGCCTCACCGTCTCTGACCCTGCCCTTTGAACTCTGCCCTCATCCGCAGTGGGACCCTGGCCTGGTGGTCCCTGTGTCCTTACTTCCGCTGTGACAGACACACAGCCACCTTGGCGTGTTCCTCCTGGGTGTGTGTGGAGGGGGCCACGCAGGCTCTGCCGCCCGGTCCCTGCTCCAGCCATTCCATGTGCACGTGTCACCTGCCCCGGGGTGCTTGGGCCTTGTGTCCTCTGTCCCCCTCCTGCCTTGTGGACAGGACGGCTGTGATGCCAGCTGCCGCATAAGCATGGTCCTGCCTCGGCCCCCCTGGGGGCGAGTCTCCCCCACCCCCACGCCCAGGAGGTGACCCTCCTGGCTGCGGGGACACTGCCCAGCGTCCCCTTGGGTCCTTCAGACCCTGCACGGCCCCCTGCGAGACTGGCAGTGCGGCCCCAGCGTGGGACTCTGCGAGGTGGCCATGCCCGTCTGTGTGGCCGTCCTCCGCGTGGGACAGCCGGGCTCCGGGCTCGGGTCTGAGCCGTGGCGCCGGGCAGTGCCACAGTGCTGTGCAGGAAGGTGCCGGGGACTCCCTCGCTCTGTGCTCCTGGGGTCCGCCGTCACCCCCTCTGCCCACGCGGTGGTGGACGCAGGCGCCCTTCACCCTCCTCTTCCTGTCCTCCCTGCTGTGGTGACCAGCGTGCCCTTGTCCCCGTCCTGCAGCGCTGCCCCGCAGAGCTCTGTCACCCACGCCCTGCGGCAGCGCGGGCGGGTGCAGGTGGGCGGCAGCGCCGTCCTGCAGGTGTGGGAGGCGCCCAGCAGCGGTGGCAGCCCGGGCCCCACCTGCCCAGCCGCGCAGGTGCCCCCGTCCGCGTGGGGGCCGCCCGCCACGGGAGCTCGTGGACTCGCGCCTGCGAAACCGCCGCGCTGTGTGTGTGGACCCTTCACGCTGGTCCCGCCTGGTTGGCCGAGAGGCCTGTGCACCCGGCCACGCTTTCTCGTCCACGGCTCTGGCTCCCGTGTCCTAAACCGGAGCTTCTGGCTCCTGTTTCCCATCCCCTGTGTCACTCGCAAGGGCAGTGGACGATCCCTCTGCCGGCCCTCGTGGAGGGGTCCCTGGGACACCCAGTGCTGCGTGGGGACCCTGCCGCAGACCCTCCCTCCCGGGTGGCGGCCACCGTGTGGGTGGGTGACGTGTTCCCCTGGAATCCACGATGTCGGTCCTGGCTGGAGCCCCCACACCGCAGTCCGCGGGGATGCCCTGCTGCGTGCTGGGGACCGTGTCTGCGTGGGGGGCTCCCCTGGGGACACTGCTGGGCACCTCTTGTCCCCTGCTGTCCCCTCCCCTGTGCTGTGGCTTCACCGCAGTGTCTGCTCTTGCTGGGGCTGCAGTGAGAGTCACGTCTGCGGGTCATGGCACACTCCCCCCCGCCCCCCTCCCCCGTGCACACCTGGGGACCCTCGGCTGTCTGACCGCATGGCCGGTGTTTAGGGAAGACGTGTCAGGCATGTCACCAGTGACCCCTGACCTGGCTGTTTCCTTGTGGGACGTGGGTGCTCCCTGAAGGGACCTCGCTTCTGTGCAAAGAGACACCTGTTTCATGGCCAGGTGCTGTTTTAGTCATTTATGGGCACGTTGTGCGGAACCGCGTGTGCTCTGGGCGACCCACGGACGTGTCTGGGATTCTGGAATTCGCGTGAGTCAGTGAGGAATCTTCTCTGCCGTCCACGGAAACAGCTGCGTGTGCGGCAGGTGTCGGGTCTGCTTGTCCGTCGGCGCAGGGCTCGGCCTCCCGTGTGCCGGGTTCCGCGTCCCTCTGCCAGCTGTTCCCGGGCAGCCCCGTCAGGCCCACATGAACTGAGCTGTCCCTTCTTCCCTGCGACCGGCCTCGTCAGCGCTGCCCGGCGGCCTCGCTGCCCCCAGCAGTGCCCGTCCCCTTCCCGGCTGCGTTACAGAGACCGATACGGCCACACAGCTTTCTTCTGTTTACTGCTTGCCTGCTGTATCCTTTCCATCTTTCAAAAAAAAAAAAATTTTAACCTCTGTGTCCTTAGGTCTCTGTTATAAATGTGTCTTATTTTCTTTCTCCGGGCCGATCTTTGTCTCCCAACTGGGACATTGGGTCCTTGTATGACGACTGTGAGTCCACTGGATTTATTTTCACCGTCTCTTCGTGTCCCTTTTCTGCTCCCCGTTCTTGCCTGCTTCTCACTGCCCCCTTCTCCTTTGCAGTCTCCCCTTCTCGTCCCCGGGCACCCTGCGTGGTTTTCTAAGTCCAGCGTGAATCACTGTCTTCTCCCTGTAACTCACACACAGCCTCCGACACCCCACCGGTCACTTCCCTGAAGGACTGTTGTCGTCGTCGTCATCGTCGTTTTGAGTTTTGTTTTTTTGTTTTTGTTTTTGTTTTTGTTTTTTTGGTAAAGACTTCAACTTACAGTCTTATTACAGATCGTGGGGTCAGCCTGTTTAGATTTTCCCGCACGACCGCGGTGACCTGGCTCTGCTGTCCTTTCCCTTGAGACCTGCCGTGCGGGAGTGTGGCGCCTCGCCCTGAAGTGCACACCCCGGCTCTCCGTCGACTGAGTGTCCACTCACGGCAAACACAGCCTTTTTTTTTTTTTTTTTTTTTCTCTCCGGTCTAAAAATGTCTCGGTGTTAATCTTGCGAGATACTTCACAGGACACAGAGTTCCAGGCTGGCAGCTGTTTTCCTCCCGCTTCTGGTGTCTGTAGCTTCTGGTGAAAAGTCGGCTGGAGCTCTGACTGTGCGCCGCGTTGAGGATTATCCCCTGGTTTTGTTTCATTTTGTCTGTTTTTGCAGATCGGCTGGTCATCTTCGGTGTTCTTCCACGTTGTCATTGTGTGTCTGGGTTGCTTTTACTATCTTGCTGGGGTTCACTGAGACCCTCGGTTCTTTGCACCTGTCTGCAGGTCTGGGGGCTGCACTGTAAACACTGGCTTCACTTCTTCCTTTCCGCTCACTAAGCTCCCTTACGCTGTGTCTGATCTGCGCTTTCTTTTTTTTTTTTTTTTGAGACAGAGTCTCACTCTGTTGCCCAGGCTAGAGTGAGTGCCGTGGCGTCAGCCTAGCTCACAGCAACCTCAAACTCCTGAGCTCAAGCGATCCTCCTGTCTGAGCCTCCCAAGTAGCTGGGACTACAGGCATGCGCCACCATGCCCGGCTAATTTTTTCTATATATATATTTAGCTGTCCATATAATTTCTTTCTATTTTTAGTAGAGATGGGGTCTCGCTCTTACTCAGGCTGGTCTCGAACTCCTGAGCTCAAACGATCCGCCCACCTCGGCCTCCCAGAGTGCTAGGATTACAGGCGTGAGCCACCACGCCCAGCCTGATCTGCGCTTTTTTTTCTTTTTTTTTTTTTGACAGAGTCTCGCTGTGTTGCCCAGGCTAGAGTGCCGTGGTGTCAGCCTAGCTCACAGCAACCTCAACTCCTGGGCTTAAACTATCCTCCTGCCTCAGCCTCCCCAGTAGCTGGGACTACAGGATGCGCCACCATGCCCAGCTAATTTTTTCTATATATATTTTTAGCTGTCCAGATAATTTCTTTCTATTTTTAGTAGAGATGGGGTCTCGCTCTTGCTCAGGCTGGTCTCGAACTCCTGACCTCGAGTGATCCTCCCGCCTCGGCCTCCCAGAGTGCTGGGATGACAGGCGTGAGCCACCGCGCCCGGCCTGATCTGCTCTTTACCTCATCCAACAAGTCTATGTGCACATCTTGCTTTTTTGACACAGGGTCTCATTCTGTTGCCCGGGCTAGAGTGCTGTGGCATCAGCCTCGCTTACAGCAACCTCAAACTCCCAGGCTTAAGCGATCCTCCTGCCTCAGCCTCCCGAGTAGCTGGGACTACAGGCATGCGCCACCATGGCCGGCTAATTTTTCTATTTTTAGTACAGACGGGGGTCTCGCCCTTGCCCAGACTGGTCTCAAACTCCTGACCTTGAGCGATCCTCCCGCCTCGGCCTCCCAGAGTGCTGGGATTACAGCCGTGAGCCACCGTGCCCAGCCCCAACTGTGTTTTCTGTTCATCTGTTTCTTCACTTCTAGAAGTTTTATTTGAGCTTGTTTGTACTTGCTCTTTGCTCGTATTTCCAAGCTTCTCTTTTATTTTTTAAAATGTACGAAGTGTATGTGTTGTATATTGTGATAATATGAGAGTCTGAAGGCTTTGAGGTCTGGGTCTCATTAGTGTACTTTATGTCTGTGCATTTTGGTGATTTTTGCCTATGAACTACTCATTTTTCTTGGAACTTTGTCTCAGGATTTTTTTGAGTCTCAGATTTCCCCAAGACGATCTTACTGCTTCCAGGTGCTGCCAGTCTGGGGACAACATTACATTTGTGGCTCGAGAGTTTTGGACCATCCAGGTGTCGTAGGTTCGGTGTGGAAACCTGCGTGAGTGTTGCCTGTGGCTGTACGTTCTCGGGGAGGCCCCCACCCCACTTCCCCAGCTCCCGGTGCGGCACCGAGTTCGAGGCCTGCAGTTTCCCTTTCATTCCCGGAGTTAGGGGTTGGGGCGGTATTTATCTCTAGTTCATTCTCACTGAAGGTGAAGGCTCCTGGGATCCCCACTTACGGGGCAGCTTCCTTTGAGGACCCTGGATTCTGCGTCCTGTCCCCAGAGCCCTGCAAGGCTGTGACCTCACTTTGCCCCGTGCAACCCGCACTCCTGAGGGCAAAACCTTCCCAGGCCCCGATGGCTTTGCCGGGTTCCTCCTTCCCGGCACCTGTGGCTCGAGAATTCCTCCCTTCCTCGCCGGCCTACGGATGCCCCCGGGAAGCCATCTGCAAACATGCTAAGGAGTATTTTTAGTGTCGTCCGCAGAAGGGTGGGTGAGTCTGGGTCCCTGGGTCACTGTGACAGGTGGTGCCCAGAGCTCACGTAGGACTCGGCTGTCCCTGAGTGAATTCCACAGACCCCGCACCAGAGCTGCGTGAGCCGCCGTTTCCCTTGCGGGGGGAGTTCGTGAAAGGCTCAACTCCTGGATGCCCTGCAGTGTGAGAGAGGTGACAGGTTCCTTAGGGAGGACACGTTGCAGACGCAGGGAGATGCAGCACCCTGTTACCGGAGTGCACCTCTTGATGTTCTGAAACAAAGGGACAGGTGTTTGCCCTCTGGGTAAAGCGCTGACACGCATCCAATCACCCGCTGTCCGGGGCCCACTCTGTGCCGCAGGTGGGGAGGTGGCTCTCTCTGGTTGGGGACCACAGAGAGACTTACCGAGTCAGATATCGGTGAGGGGCCACTGCGGGAGCAGGGGGGGTTCAGGTGGGGTGTTCCTGTTGTCTGTGAGGACGGCCTATGACCTGTGACCTGGGACCTCGGTGCGGAGTCTGAGCAGGAGTAGTAGCTGTTATGTGTCAGGACGACCTGTGACCTGGGTGTGGAGTCTGAGCAGGCGCAGTTGCTGGGGTCTGTCAGGACGACCTGTGACCTGTGACCTGGGTGTGGAGTCTGAGCAGGCGCAGTTGCTGGTGTCTGTCAGGACGACCTGTGACATGTGATCTGGATGCAGAACCTGAGCAGGGGCGGTTGCTGCTGTCTCTCAGGATGACCTGTGACCTGTGACCTGGGTGTGGAGTCTGAGCAGGCGCAGTTGCTGGGGTCTGTCAGGACGACCTGTGACCTGTGACCTGGGAGTGGAGTCTGAGCAGGCGCAGTTGCTGGTGTCTGTCAGGACGACCTGTGACCTGTGACCTGGGTGTGGAGTCTGAGCAGGCGCAGTTGCTGGGGTCTGTCACGATGACCTGTGACCTGTGACCTGGGTGTGGAGTCTGAGCAGGCGCAGTTGCTGGGGTCTGTCACGATGACCTGTGACCTGTGACCTGGGAGTGGAGTCTGAGCAGGCGCAGTTGCTGGGGTCTGTCAGGACAACCTGTGACCTGTGACCTGGGTGTGGAGTCTGAGCAGGCGCAGTTGCTGGGGTCTGTCAGGACGACCTGTGACCTGCGACCTGGGTGCGGAGTCTGAGCAGGTGCAGTTGCTGGTGTCTGTCAGGACGACCTGTGACCTGTGACCTGGGTGTGGAGTCTGAGCAGGCGCAGTTGCTGGAGTCTGAGCAGGCGCAGTTGCTGGTGTCTGTCAGGACCACCTGTGACATGTGATCTGGATGCAGAACCTGAGCGGGGGCAGTTGCTGCTGTCTCTCAGGATGACCTGTGACCTGTGACCTGGGTGCGGAGTGTGAGCAGGCGCAGTTGCTGGGGTCTGTCAGGACGACCTGTGACCTGTGACCTGGGTGTGGAGTCTGAGCAGGTGCAGTTGCTGGGGTCTATCAGGACGACCTGTGACCTGTGACCTGGGTGTGGAGTTTGAGCAGGCGCAGTTGCGGGTGTGTGTCAGGATGACCTGTGACCTGGGTGTGGAGTCTGAGCAGGCGCAGTTGCTGGGGTCTGTCAGGACGACCTGTGACCTGTGACCTGTGACCTGGATGCAGAATCTGAGCAGGCGCAGTTGCTGGGGTCTGTCAGGACGACCTGTGGCTGCTGGGACCAGAGCAGCTGCTGGGAGTGGCCAGGCGGGGCCTGAGCAGGCGTGGGGACTGGGGGAAAGGCCTGAGTCAGGGCCGTGGTGGGTGTGAGCGCTGCCCCCACTTGCCAGTCTCTCCCAGGCCTGGGGTCCTGGGGGTCGCAGACCTCCCACCCGGGGGCCCCTGCTCCCACAGCGGCAGGCGCTGGCATTGCTGAGATTGCTGCGCTCAGGAGGACCTGTCCTGCCCCAGCTGCAGCCACTTCCGTCCCCTGCCCTGGGCGCCTCCTCTCTGCCCCCTTTCTCCCTGACCCCCCTCCTCCCTGACCTCCCTCCTCCCTGACCCCCCTCCTCCCTGACCCCCCTCCTCCCTGACCCCTCCTCCCTGCCCCTCCTCCCTGGCCCCCCTCCTCCCTGCCCCCTCCTCCCTGCCCCCCTCCTCCCTGCCCCCTCCTCCCTGCCCCCCTCCTCCCTGCCCCCTCCTCCCTGCCCCCCTTCTCCCTGACCCACCTCCTCCCTGACTCCCTCCTCCCTGCCCCCCCAACCCCCTCCTCCCTGACCCCCCTCCTCCCTGACCCCCCTCTTTCCTGACCCCTCCTCCCTGACCCCCTCCTCCCTGCCTCCCCTCCTCCCTGCCTTCCCTCCTCCCTGACTCCCTTCTCCCTGACCCCCCTCCTCCCTGACTCCCTTCTCCCTGACCCCCCTCCTCCCTGCCCCCTCCTCCCTGCCCCCCTCCTCCCTGCCCCCTCCTCCCTGCCCCCTCCTCCCTGCCCCCTCCTCCCTGCCCCCTTCTCCCTGACCCACCTCCTCCCTGACTCCCTCCTCCCTGCCCCCCCAACCCCCTCCTCCCTGACCCCCTCCTCCCTGACCCCCCTCTTTCCTGACCCCTCCTCCCTGACCCCCTCCTCCCTGCCTCCCCTCCTCCCTGCCTTCCCTCCTCCCTGACTCCCTTCTCCCTGACTCCCTTCTCCCTGACCCCCCTCCTCCCTGACCCCCTCCTCCCTGACCCCCCTCCTCCCTGACCCCCCTCTTTCCTGACCCCTCCTCCCTGACCCCCTCCTCCCTGCCTCCCCTCCTCCCTGCCTTCCCTCCTCCCTGACTCCCTTCTCCCTGACCCCCCTCCTCCCTGACTCCCTTCTCCCTGACCCCCCTCCTCCCTGACCCCTCCTCCCTGCCCCCCTCCTCCCTGCCCCCTCCTCCCTGCCCCCTTCTCCCTGACCCACCTCCTCCCTGACTCCCTCCTCCCTGCCCCCCCACCCCCTCCTCCCTGCCCCCCCAACCCCCTCCTCCCTGACCCCCTCCTCCCTGACCCCCCTCTTTCCTGACCCCTCCTCCCTGACCCCCTCCTCCCTGCCTCCCCTCCTCCCTGCCTTCCCTCCTCCCTGACTCCCTTCTCCCTGACTCCCTTCTCCCTGACCCCCCTCCTCCCTGACCCCCTCCTCCCTGACCCCCCTCCTCCCTGACCCCCTCCTCCCTGACCCCCTCCTCCCTGACCCCCCTCTTTCCTGACCCCTCCTCCCTGACCCCCTCCTCCCTGCCTCCCCTCCTCCCTGCCTTCCCTCCTCCCTGACTCCCTTCTCCCTGACCCCCCTCCTCCCTGACCCCACTCCTCCCTGGCCCCCCCTCCTCCCTGACCCCCCCTCCTCCCTGACCCCCCTCCTCCCTGCCCCCCTCCTCCCTTCCCTGTGCCACACTCCGGGGCCCAGGCAGGCAGGGAGCACTCTCTGTCCAATTGTGCGTCACAGTGACGGCCGTGCAGGGGACTTCAGTGGCATCGTGTGACCATCTTACAGGTGAGACCTCGGAGCTGTGGGCAGGGAAGAGATGAGCGGTGGGCTGTTTCCAGGCACAGAGACCAGGCAGAGCAGTTGTGAGGGCTTCTTGGAGAGAGGTTGAGTGGTGTGTGTCCCCAAGGAGCGCTGACGAGCAGGTCTGGGGACCGACACCGCAGCCGCTTATGTGGCGGTTCCCTTCCGGGCAGGGTGCGAGGAGCAGCCTGAAGATGGTGGCCTTGCCGCGGCTGCCTGTGCCTGGGAGCCTCTGGGCTGCGTGACCCCAGGTGGGTCTGAGAGGCTGCCTGACCCCATGTGCATCCGAGTTCAGGCTCTGGTGCGTGCTGTGCGTGGCTTTCTTGCCCTGGAACGTGGCTGGATCGGTGGCCGTCTCGGAGCAGCTCTCGAGAAGGGGAAACAGGGTGTGCCGTGATCTGTACGTCGTCCCCGCGAGTCTGTGTCTGCCTGAGGGCTACTCGGGGGTCTTCTCGTCCACCACGAACCCCTCAGCCCAGCCAGGCCAGTCTCGGCGGTCCGGCTTCCTTCCCGTTTCCTTCCTGTCACCGCGGCCGGCGCCCCTGGAGACATCTGGGTGGTGGACGCCCCGAGAGCCTTTGGGAGGAGCACTCTGTCAGCTCTGGTTGGACTCGTGAGCCGGTGTCACTGTATACAGCTGGGATCTCACTTGGGCACCTTGGACACTATCCAGGTGTGGCTACAGTCGGGGCCGTTAAAATCCTACTTTCTGTAACCGGATTCCAATTCTTGCACGTCGCGAAGCCCCACGCAGACCCGCCTTCGCCGACCTTCAGGAGAGAGCTCATGGGCGGCGATGGCGGCTCCTCACGCGTGGCTGTGGTGCCGTTCTAGTCCCACGCGTGCAGAATGCGTGGCTGCAAACGCCGCTTGCTGTGGGCCACGCGGTCGGGCGTGTTTGCACAGTGGACGGCCCCTGCACCGCACAGTTTTACCTCGTTTTTACTTAGACGTCGGTGACGTGTTTAAATTCCGTCTGCACAGGCTCACAGACCCTCGTTTCCCGCCTTCCCTGTCCTGAGGTCCTGCAGCCACGTCACCTTGGTGTCACATGACATGAGCCAGACCTTGTGTGGCCACAGGTGACCTCACTGTGCCCTGGCAGGACTGCGGCTTTGTCACCTCGGTTTTGGGGCGGTTCCTAGAATGGCCCGTGTGCTTCCTCCTCCCTGACCCGCGGCTCAGCCTGTGAAACTAGAGCGCGGCGTCACTCTTGGTGGAAGCTTGTCCTCCCGGTCGGCCTGTGTGTCCCTCGGTACGTGCGTCCCCGTCACCAGGCTGGGACCTCTCGTCTCCAAACACTCAAGGGAAGGGTTGCTGAGCCTCCGAACAGAGTTCGCTCTCCCCCCGACGGCAGCGTCTGTCCACGGCAGCTTGCAGCCACGGAGTGCGTGATCGGGTCTACACGTGGCATCCGTGTGCGTGATGTGTTAGATGAGAGAGTACAGGTGACTCATGCTTGCACACAGATACACACACGTGTTAACAGACGTCGTGCACCAAACAAAGAGCTGGTGAGTGGGGACACAGGACCAAACTCTTGAGGTCTGCAATACGGGGGGCCCTGGACATTGGGAAGAAAAAGACCAAAAATGGTGGGCAAAGCCTCTGCACAGAGAACTCACCAGAAAAGAAGTATTTTTGCCCCTCAAAGATACGAAAAGGTGCTCCACCTCCGTCACGGTCAGAAAGGTACAAATTAAAGTTGCTGTTGGATCTCATCGTCCCGTCAGATGGGTAAACCCCGACGTTTGCTGACACTGTTGTCGGGGACGGTGGAGGAAAAGGCGCTTTTGTGGTAGCCGGGCCAAGGTAAGCTGGCCACACTTCAGCGGCGTCAGTCACAGACGTGTGTCCCCTTTGATCTGGCAGCGCCGTGGGGGACCGTGTGTGCCATGAGAGGCGTGGAGGGGTCTTCGTGGCTGTGTTGTCTGGAAGAGCAAGCCCAGGGGTGGCCAGTCACACAGGTCTGCCGTAGGGTCGAAAATACCCAGGAGGCTGTCTCTGTGCTGACGGGGAGAGGACACAGGAGAGGGGTGCGTGAGCAGAGCAAAGCTGGGCATACGGCTGCTTCCACTGTTTGGGTTTTTTTGTTTTTGTTTTTGAGACAGAGTCTTGCTCTGTCACCCGGGCTAGAGGGCTGTGGCGTCATCATAGCTCACTGCAGCCTCCACCTCCTGGGCTCAAGCCATCCTCCTGCCTCAGCCTCCCAAGTAGCTGGGACGACAGGCATGCGCCACCATGCCTGGCTAATTTTTTCTATATATTCTTAGTTGTCCAGCTAATTTCTTTCTATTTTTAGTAGAGACGGGGGTCTCGCTCTTGCTCAGGCTGGTCTTGAACTCCTGAGCTCCAGCGATCCTCCCGCCTCGGCCTCCCCGGTGTTTTTAAATGGGGTGTAAGCACACGCCTTGGCATTTGCTCGTTGACGCAGAGAGAAACTGGTGTGGCTGTGGGTGGGGTGTGGGGCTGACGGAGAGAGACAAGGTGAGCTAGAGACTTCTCTGTACCCCTGTGTGTGGGAACGCTTGAACGAATCTCCGTTTACACATTAAATTAAAAAATAGCGGTGCAGGCTGGGCGCAGTGGCTCACGCCTGTCATCCTAGCATTCTGGGAGGCCGAGGCGGGAGGATCGTTTGAGGTCAGGAGTTCGAGACCAGCCTGAGCAAGAGCGAGACTCCCGTCTCTACTAAAAATAGAAAGAAATTAGCTGGACAACTAAGAATATATAGAAAAAATTAGCCAGGCATGGTGGTGCATGCCTGTAGTCCCAGCTACTCGGGAGGCTGAGGCAGGAGGATTGCTTGAGCCCAGGAGTTTGAGGTTGCTGTGAGCGAGGCTGATGCCACGGCACTCTAGCCCGGGCAACAGAGCGAGACTCTGTCTCAAAAAAAGAAAAAAAAAAAAAAGCGGTGCAGGAAGCTGGAGAGCACTGTGCAGACAGAGCCCAGGGCAGGGCTGGCGGGAGTCAGGGCAGAGGTGCCCGCACCCTGGGTCAGCCTGGGCGTCTCAGTCCCGTCTTCACGCTGCCCTGGGCCACAGGGAATCCCCGGGGCCCTTCCTGTCCATGACGTAGTTGGGGCGAACAGCTTACTATGCATTTATGTTCTAGCAACTTACCAGCCTTGGGAAAGAAATTACACACACAACTTGGAAAAAAATATATATATATTTCTGGTTCTTGAGTAGCCCTGGTGGCTTGCTCAGGTGACATGCGTGCCTGCCGGGCCCTGCGTAGCTGCCACACCTGAGTCAGGATGGACACCGTGCGCTCACTTCCTGTCCTCGCTGACTCCCGTGTGGGTCTTGTGTTATCACAGCACCTTTGACCCCTGCTCTGCAGAGGTGGCCGTCGTTGGCAGGGATGTGGTTGGTGGGGACGTGGCGTGGTCCCGCCTGGAAACCGTGGAAACCGTGCGCTGCCAGGCGGCAGGTGTCGGGCTCTGCTGCTGCGCCGAAGGTTTCAGTCCCCTGGGCGCCCGGGGACTTTGCCTCCGAGCCCTGGCGCCTGGTGGGGTCTGGTGGGCGGGGCTGGGGGCACAGCGACGGTGGGGACCTTTGGTGACACTGGGTCTCTTCCCTGCCATGCACTTGGTGTCTTCTCCCTCTGTCCTGGCCAGGCTGGCTAGAGCTTGTCGGGTTATTGATCTGCTCAAACAGCGAGCGTGAGCCGGCCTGAACCGGGCACAGAGACGCTGCAAATGACGGCCGGCGATGTCTCTGCGTCTCTTCTCATCCGACGTCTCTGGTGTCGTCGTCTTGTCTGACGTAGGACGTGGGCTGGCGGGGGAGGGGGCCATAGCCTGGCTGCCTTCCCCTCGCTGGGAGGAGCGTGACACCCACCCTGGAGGGGAGCTGACGGGCCCTGGCTGTGTAGACACCCTGCCTGTGTAGACGCCCCGTGTCAGGCTGAGAACGCTCCCTCCTCTTCGTGGCTTGTTGGGAGTTTTTGACGTGAATGGCGCTGGATTTTATCAACGGCTTTTTCTTCATCTATTAACGGTCATATTTTTTAAAGTTTATTGTATGAAGATCACAGGGATTTTTTTCCCCAAATGTTAAGTCTCATTCTTGAACCCCACGGGGTCCTGTTGTGTTTATGTTGTTGGATTCAGTTTGCTCAAATTTGCAGTTTTTTCACTTACGTTCGTCTTCCTGTTCTAGAAGGATCTGGCAGGACTGTGCGAAGGAGGGATTGCAGTGCACCCCTTGATTTGAGGGGTGAACAGCCGGGAGGATTGTGGTGCTGAGTTAGGCGTGTGGCCTGGCTGGGAGGCGGGATGCTGTGCTGGGCGTGCCGGGTTCAGGACCATGGCGTGTTGGGCGTGCTGGGCTGTAGGTGATGGCGTGTTGGGTGTACCGGGTTCAGGACCATGGCGTGCTGGGTGTGCTGGGCTGTAGGTGATGGCGTGTTGGGTGTACCGGGTTCAGGACCATGGCGTGCTGGGTGTGCTGGGCTGTAGGTGATGGCGTGTTGGGTGTACCGGGTTCAGAGTGATGGCGTGCTGGGTGTGCTGGGCTGTAGGTGATGGTGTGTTGGGTGTACCGGGTTCAGGGTGATGGTGTGCTGGGTGTTTTGGGCTGTAGGTGATGGCGTGCTGGGTGTACCGAGTTCAGGGTGATGGCGTGTTGAGTGTGCTGGGCTGTAGGTGATGGCGTGTTGGGTGTGCCGGGTTCAGGGTGATGGCGTGTTGAGTGTGCTGGGCTGTAGGTGATGGCATGTTGGGTGTGCCGGGTTCAGGGTGATGGCGTGCTGGGTGTGCTGGGCTGTAGGTGATGGCGTGTTGGGTGTACCGGGTTCAGGACGATGGCGTCTTGGGCGTGCCGGGTTCAGGGTGATGCGTGCACGTCCCCGGGAAGAGGACGGTGGGTGGTTGGACACCCGTGGGGAGCCTGCAGGAGGGCCCTGGCCTGCAGGCAGACCTGGGGAGGTGCGTGGACGGTGATTTCCGCTGCGGATGTGGGGTGGCCCCTGGGGGACGGAGCCCCTGGCACCACTCAGGCCTGGCCACCACTCAGAGGTGGGCGACGGGGGGCAGCCCTGGGCCTGGAGGGGCCTCAGAGACCCCAGGGAGGCGTCCAGGGGAAGCTGCGCCAGCGTGTGGGAGCGTCTGAGACTGGACGGGGAAGGGGCGGGGAGACCGCGCTGGCTGTGGGCCGCGGTGCTGAGCGAGGTCAGGGAGGTGCCGGGCGGGGTCGGGGGAGATGCCTGGAGAGGTCGGGGAGATGCTGAGCCAGGCCGGCACGAGGGCTGGAGGGTAGTGGAGGACGCTGCAGCCCCCGTGCCCTGCCTGGCCCTGGCCCGGTGCTGAGGCGCCTCCCTGCGATGCCTTCAGGAGGGGGCGCCACTGCTGTCCCTGCACGAGTGATGCGGGACCCTTCCCACAGGCGGGCTCTGTGCACGGTAAGGACCAGCGCCCCAGCAGTGGCTCCACACCTGGCGCCCAGCCCTTGCCCTCCAGGGTTCACGCCGAGCCCCTCCGCCTGCGGCTTGGCGCCAGCCTATCGGGGCTGTGTCCCTAGAGCGTGCCCGTCCTGGTGCCGCCCACACGCGGCGTCTTGCTGAGCGCGTGGGCCCGATGGCCGGAGAAGCCAGCACACGGGGCACCAGCTCTGGAGAAAAGGAGGCTTCGGCTGCAAAACCACTGAGCAGGGGGTGGGGGGGGCTCCCGTCTGCCTCCCCAGGCGGGGTCTGCGGCCGACTCGCTGGCTCAGGCCACAGGAGGAGGATTCCAGAACGTGGCTTGGCAGGGTCTGCCTGGAGGCATCACACTGAACCACTCACAGGAGCTCACACGGGGTCACGGTGCCCCCGGACCCAGACACCCCCTTAGGAGGGGCTCACACAGGGCCATGGTGCCCCAGGACCCCGGACACCCCCTTAGGAGGGCTCACACGGGGCCATGGTGCCCCAGGACCCAGACACCCCCTTAGGAGGGGCTCACACGGGGCCATGGTGCCCCAGGACCCCGGACACCCCCTTAGAAGGGGCTCACAGGGGACCACGGGGCCCAGGGACCCCAGACACCCCCTTAGGAGCGCTCCCATGGGCCCACGGTGCCCAGGGACCCCAGACACCCCCTCAGGAGGGGCTCCCACGGGGCCACGGTGCCCAGGGACCCCAGACACCCCCTCAGGAGGGGCTCCCACGGGGCCACGGTGCCCAGGGACCCCAGAAACCCCCTCAGGAGGGGCTCCCACGGGGCCACGGTGCCCAGGGACCCCAGAAACCCCCTCAGGAGGGGCTCCCACGGGGCCACGGTGCCCAGGGACCCAGACACCCCCTCAGGAGGGGCTCCCACGGGGCCACGGTGCCCAGGGACCCAGACACCCCCTTAGGAGGGCTCCCACGGGGTCACGGTGCCCAGGGACCCAGACACCCCCTCAGGAGAGGCTCCCACGGGGCCACGGTGCCCAGGGACCCAGACACCCCCTCAGGAGAGGCTCCCACGGGGCCACGGTGCCCAGGGACCCAGACACCCCCTTAGGAGGGCTCCCACGGGGTCACGGTGCCCAGGGACCCAGACACCCCCTCAGGAGAGGCTCCCACGGGGCCACGGTGCCCAGGGACCCCAGACACCCCCTCAGGAGGGGCTCCCACGGGGCCACGGTGCCCAGGGACCCCAGACACCCCCTTAGGACGGCTCCCACGGGGCCACGGTGCCCAGGGACCCAGACACCCCCTTAGGAGGGCTCCCACGGGGCCACGGTGCCCAGGGACCCAGACACCCCCTTAGGAGGGCTCCCATGGGCCCACGGTGCCCAGGGACCCCAGACACCCCCTCAGGAGGGGCTCCCACGGGGCCACGGTGCCCAGGGACCCCAGACACCCCCTCAGGAGGGGCTCCCACGGGGCCACGGTGCCCAGGGACCCCAGAAACCCCCTCAGGAGGGGCTCCCACGGGGCCACGGTGCCCAGGGACCCCAGAAACCCCCTCAGGAGGGGCTCCCACGGGGCCACGGTGCCCAGGGACCCAGACACCCCCTCAGGAGGGGCTCCCACGGGGCCACGGTGCCCAGGGACCCAGACACCCCCTTAGGAGGGCTCCCACGGGGTCACGGTGCCCAGGGACCCAGACACCCCCTCAGGAGAGGCTCCCACGGGGCCACGGTGCCCAGGGACCCAGACACCCCCTCAGGAGAGGCTCCCACGGGGCCACGGTGCCCAGGGACCCAGACACCCCCTTAGGAGGGCTCCCACGGGGCCACGGTGCCCAGGGACCCAGACACCCCCTCAGGAGAGGCTCCCACGGGGCCACGGTGCCCAGGGACCCCAGACACCCCCTCAGGAGGGGCTCCCACGGGGCCACGGTGCCCAGGGACCCCAGACACCCCCTTAGGACGGCTCCCACGGGGCCACGGTGCCCAGGGACCCAGACACCCCCTTAGGAGGGCTCCCACGGGGTCACAGGTGGCATCTGGCCTCACCAGCTGCTCAGGTCCCTGCGAGACGGGAAGGTCACAGAGGGTTGGCTTCTCCCCAAGGCAGGCCCAGCTGAAGCCCAGGCTTCGTACCCTGACCTGGGTCCTCACTGCTGGAGCCTTTTATTATGTGTGCGGGTGTCCCTGGGCGTCCCTGGGCATCCCTGGCGGTGGCGTGCTGGGTGTGGAGGGGGATGTGTGTGCCGTGGACGTAGAGTTTACCTGTGCGCACCGCGCGGGCGTCCACAGCATCACTCTGCAGCGTGGGACAGGACGGGTCCTCCCTGCCGTGCAGACGGGGACAGAGATGTCCCGCGGGCCGTGTGCTGCGTGGCGCCGTGGGCGGGCTGTGGTGTGTGCTGCCCACGGAACCAGGGCTGTGACATGGACGTGTTTGACATGGGCCTAGGCCGTGCTGAGACGTGGTGCATCCCACACGTGGGGCCTGGGCCGTGACAGAGCGCGTCGGGGACACGGGGCTGTGACGTGGAACGTGGTGGACGCCCCCATGGGGAGCCCGGCCCCGTCCCGGGCAGCTGCGTGCGCTGGGCTCGCTGGAGTCGACCTCTCTGCTCCTATCACGATGTGGCCGTCCTGTGTTTGTCTGTGGTCGTGGGTGGGGAGCAGCGTCACTCTGTGACGGGGACGCTCTGGCCTGCCTTCCTCGGGGGAGAGCGACGGTGGCCTTTGCGCTGTGGTTCGCACCCCTTGGTGAGTCAGGACAGTGCACTCTGGCAAAGGAGCCCTTTGTTTGTTTCAGGGTCCTGGTGGCGTTTGTGTCTGTTCTGTAGCTGTCTGAGGCCCCCCGGGATGGGCCTGAGCGTGAATCTCGCACATGCAGGTTGAGCCGGGTGACACGGTGACAGACACCCTTCTCAGGAGGAGCTGGCCCCGCGCCCTGCCCGGAGGAGGCAGCGGCAGCAGGGTCCCCGCACGTCTCTGTCCTTGCTTTGCCGGCCGTGACGGGGCTGGACAGCGGCTTCCCCGGCCCTGACCGCGGAGAGAGAGCAGGGTCCGCAGGCGCCCAGGGAGGAGGACGTGCGGGGGAGAAGGCTCTAGAACAAGGCCAGGCCCGGGCTGCGGCGTCCCCGCTGGCACCCGCCTCCCCTCGCCTCCACTTCCCGCCGTGAACAGGGCCGGGGGCGCCTGTGTCCCAGGGTCGCTGGTGGCCCTGGCTGCCCCCTCCCCCCCGGTGCTGTCCCTGTGCCCCCTGAGCTGGCTCGTCACACCTGGGGGCTCTGACCCTGGCAGCCGGTCCCGTGAGTGGGGCCTCCTGGGGCACAGACAGGGCCCAGGCTGTGTCCTCGGGCAGCGACACAGGCTCAGTGAGTGGCACCTTGGCCCGAGGTCACCGGACCGTCCTCTCCCCTGGTCTGTGGCCGCAGCCCACAGCGGAGCTGCCCTGGCCTCCCCAGGTCCACTCGCCACGGCAGCCACCATGGGGCCCGTCCCCGGCCCGTCCCCGGCCCATCCCCGGCCCCCATGTGGACTCCTCTGGCCGTGCCCCTGCCCCGTCTGGCCCTCACCTGCTCTCACCTCACAGCACAGGTGTGACTGAGGGGACGCAGGCCCACGTCTGAGGCGTGGACCGAGGGGACTCAGGCCCCCGTCTGAGGCGTGGACCGAGGGGACGCAGGGCCACGTCTGAGGCGGGGACCGAGGGGACGCAGGCCCGCGTCCGAGGCGGGGACCGAGGGGACGCAGCCCCGCGTCTGAGGCGGGGACCGAGGGGACGCGGCCCGCGCGTCTGAGGCGGGGACCGAGGGGACGCAGGGCCACGTCTGAGGCGGGGACCGAGGGGACGCAGGCCCGCGTCTGAGGCGGGGACCGAGGGGACGCAGGCCCGCGCGTCTGAGGCGGGGACCGAGGGGACGCAGGCCCGCGCGTCTGAGGCGGGGACCGAGGGGACGCAGGCCCGCGCGTCTGAGGCGGGGACCGAGGGGACGCGGCCCGCGCGTCTGAGGCGGGGACTGAGGGGACGCGGCCCGCGCGTCTGAGGCGGGGACCGAGGGGACGCGGCCCGCGCGTCTGAGGCGGGGACTGAGGGGACGCGGCCCGCGCGTCTGAGGCGGGGACTGAGGGGACACTAGACTGAGGGGCACATGGCACTGTTTTAGGTGTGTCTGAAGGGTTGAGGCCCCGTGTCTGAGGTGTGACGGAGTGGAATATGACCTTGGGTCTGAGGTATGACTGAGGGGACACAGCCCCGTGTCTCAGGCGTGCACTGAGGGGGATGTGTCCCCGTGTCTGAAGTATGACTGAGGGGCACATGGTGCTGTTTAGGTGTAACTGAGGGAGACATGGCACTGTTGCTCAGGCTGTGCACTGAGCCAGGAGGTGTCCCCCGTTGCAGGCTGAGATAATAACGTCCACCTCACTGGGGTCAGAGACACGTAAACACCGCAGCCCGCTGAGCGTGTGTTGGACCCTCATTATAAACCTGGTGGCAGTAATTTGGCACCTGGTGGGTGCTGCGCGTCCTGCCAGGGGGTGGCTGTTGCCGGGACACCGGGCACCCCGTTCTGTCAGGGGCTCGGCTGTGTGAGCCCCGAGCAGGGCCATGATGCCGACCCTGTGCCTCGGCTGTGCCAGCACTTGCCGTGTGTCCGTCTGTCCCCCAGGGTGGGGACCACGGCTGGCGAGCCTGCAGGGCCTGCCCTGTGAGTCCCGTCTGGTGGCTTCGTGTGGCGGCGCCTGCCTTTGCACTCGGTGGTGACTCTCGTGTTCTGTGTGCCGCTCACCGGGGCCTCGCACCTCTCACCGGGTGTGAAGCTTCTGCGTGTGGCCGTGGTGCACACGCATGTTGAGTTTCCAGCCCTGCTTGAGCTAGTGTCCCTCACGCTCCCCTCCTCTGAGGACGCCTGGCGACCCCAGCCACAGAGGCCTCCGTGGCCTCAGCTTCCCTGGCTCTTTACCCCTCGCCGGAGCACCTCACCCTGTGGGACGCTGCGCTGTCCCTGCGGGGGTGGCCTGGAGCCGAGGCCGCAGGCTGGCTGTGCTCCGTGGCGCCCAGCAGGGCCTCGGTGGCCGTCTCTGCCCCACGCACGGCCCAGGGCAGCTGCGTCTGGCGCCGGGAAGGCGCTCGTGGGCCGGCATGTAGGTGGCTCTGTTGAGCCCTGTGTCCCTGCACCAGGACGGTGTCCTACAGAGCGGGGACAGCGGGTCACCAAGCACAGCCGCAGAGGAGGCTCGGTGGGTCTCCCGCCAGGCCCCCGGGACGCCCGGGGAGTGGCCGACTGTCAACAGGCCTTTCACGTGGTTTGACTGGACAGTCGCTTCCGCTCGGGGACGTCCCCAGGCCGCCGTGTTGGTGTGCAAAGGGCAGCGTGGCCGCCCGCACCCGGCAGCCATCGGTGGGGCCTCGCCCAGGCACCCGGGCGGGCGTCCTGACACCTGCGTGTCCTCGGAGGCTGTGGCAGAGGGTCGCGCGGCTCAGAGTCGGGGTGGGCCAGTCTGCCCTTCCTCTTCCTCTTCCTCCCAGGAGTCACTCAGCATTGCCCAGACCCATCCTGCAAGGCCACCCAGGTCGGGGGTACATGCGTGTCCTCCTCCCCGGGAGGCGGCCGTGCGGGGAAGGCGTGTGTGGCCTCTGGTTCTCACGGCTTCTGCCTGTCGGACCCGCAGGTGCAGACGCGGAAGGAGGAGCCCCTGCCGCCCGCCGCCAGCCAAAGCATTCCCACCTTCTACTTCCCCCGCGGGCGCCCCAAGGACGCGCTCAACGTGGACGCCGTCATCGCCAAGATCGAGAGGGCCTTCGCGCAGTTCCCGCACGAGAGGGCCACCATGGAGAACATGGGCCTCGTGGCCAAGGTGGGTGCCACGGCACGGCGCGGCCCGGGTCGCCCCTGGGCGGGGCGCGGGGGTGGGGGGGTGGCGCATGCTGGCGTCCGTGGTCATAGTCCCGTTTAGAGGTTCGCAGTCGATTCCTGCGTAGATCCCTGAGCCCCTGAACCCCGAGAAGGACGCTCGTGCTGGTCTCACCCTGAGCTGTTCACGAGCACAGACCGTGGCGCCTCCCGGCGTGCACGCATGGTGAGGCGTGTGGCTCCAGGAGCCGTTAGGAAGGCGCGGGCCTTTGTCTGCACCTGCCGGACCGCGTGGGGCGAGCGCCAGGCGGCGTCTCCCGAGCGGGGCGAGCCTGGACCTGCCGTCCCTCCAGGTGACGCGGCGGGCCAGCGTTGGAACCCGGCCTAGACGCCAGGTCTGGGGGCCTCGTGGTTTCCCCTTCAGCGGAGTCCCAGGATCGTCCCTGGCGAGCTGTGCAGGTTCAGCGCGTTCCTTGCGGTTTCCTGCACCGTCCTGTCGTGGGAACTGCCGCGACTCACAGCCCTTCTCTGTCCCGTGTTGCTCCGGGGGTCAGCGGGGTGACTCCCTGTTCCCATCCCCTCCCCTCCCCCGCACCTTCCCTTCCCTTCACGTAGAACCTGTGACGTTTTGGACGGGACTTCTGTGTGCCTTTGCTCCCCGCTTTGGGGATTGCCTTGTCCCTTTGGGCAACAGCCCTGCCGGGATGTAACTCACACCCGCACAACTCAGCCGCCCAGAGCGTGCGATTCGCTGGTCCGTAGTGTATTCCCAGAGCTGTGCGGCCGTCACCGCAGTCAACCTTAGGGCCTTTCCGTCACCCCAGAAAGAAGGGCTGTGCCCTGTAGCTGTCCCTGTCCGTCCCTCTCCCTAGGAAACTGCTAACCCAGTTCTTTCTGCATACATTTGCGTGTTCTGGGCACTTCACATCCGTGGCTTGGGACAATACGTGTCTGGCTTCTTTCACTCCGTGTCTTTGCAGGGTCATCCACGCTGTAACACGTGTGAGGGTTCCATCCCTTTTGTGGCCGAACGCTATTCCAGTGTGTGTGTGTGTGTGTGTGCGCACGCGCGCCCACTCGGACCATCTCCCCTGTGGGCCACTGTCACTAACGCTGCCGTGACATTTGTGGCTGAGTCCTCGCGTGGACACGTGTTTGCATTCTCTGTAGTGTATACGCCTAGGAGCAGACTTGCCGGGTCAGACGGTAACTGTTTAACTTCTGAGGACCCACCGGGGTCCCAAGCGGCCGCCCCGTCTTACGTCCCCGCCAGCAGGGTGAGGGTGGCAGGGGTCTTGGCTCCCTTGTGAGCCTGGCTCCTTTGCACTGCGGACGCCCTGTCCTGGTGCCAAGGGGCATCTCGTCGTGCGGTGACCTGCGTTTCCGTCGTGTTTGTTGATGTCGAGCATCTTCTCTGGGCTCCTCGCCCGTTTGTATGTCTTCCTCAGGGAAACGTCCGTTCTGATCCTTTGCCCGCGTTTGAGTCGGGCTGTTTGTCACTTCACTGTTGAGTTGTGCGAGTTCTTCGTAAATTGCGAACACAAATCCCTCGTCCCTGCCGTGACGTGCAAATGTTTCCTCCCGCTTGCTCGGTGCCTTTTTCCTTTCTCGGCAGTGTCCTTTGAGGAACAAGTTAACGAATCTTGATGAAATTCGTTTCATCTACTTTTTGCTTTTGTTGCCTGTGCTTTTGGTTGTGTATCTGAGAAATCGTTGCTGAATCCAAGGTCATGAAGATTGCTTTTCCTGCTTTTTCTGAGTTTTATAGTTTCAGCTCTTACAACTCTGATCCATTGTGACGTCAGGGTCTCGCTTCCGTGGTCTGCGTGTGGACGTCCGGTTTGTCCCAGCACCGTGTGTTCTAGACACTCTTGTTTCCCCATGGAGGGGTGTTGGCCCCCAGGTCAAAAACCACTTGACTGCAAGTTGCGGGTTCGTTGCTGGACTCGGATTCTCTTCCGTTGATGTGTGTTTCCGGGTCTATACACCACACCGTGTTGGTTAATGTCCGTTTGTAGGAAGTTTTGAAACAGGAAAGTGTGAGCCTTCCAATTTTGTTCTTCTTTTTCAAGCTCGTTTTGGCTTCTTGGGAATCTTCTTTAATTTCGTCCAAAAATGTTGTAGTTTCCAAAGTGCACTTTTATTAAAATTAAAAATTAAATTTATTAAATTTACTCGAAAGTATTTATTTTTGATGTTATTATAAGTGGAATTGTCTTCCGACTTTTATTTTCAGATTGTCACTGCAAGTGTATAGAGGTACAGTTAATTTTTCTGTGTTGACCTTGTATCCTGTCATCCTTCTGAGCTCATCTATTTTAATAATTTTTTAGTGAATACAGGATCACGTCACTTTCAGATAGAAATAGTTTTACTTCCCTTCCAGGGCAAATGTCTTTTATGTCTTTTTCTTGCCCCACTGCTGTGGTTGGGAGCTGCAGTGCTGCTTTGAGTGGGAGTGGCGAGAGATTGTCCTGCCTGGTCACCGTGGGGTCTACGTGCATGTCCCGTCTTGGGAGAGCACCAGTCTTTCCCCATCGCCAGTGCCATCAGCTGAGGGTTTGGTCACTGTCCTTTATCAGGTTGGGGACATGGCTTTCTATTCCTAGTTCGTTAAGTGTTTTCTTAATGAGAATAGATGGTGGATTTCATTAAATGGTTTTTCCACATCACTGAGATGATCGTGTGTTTCGTGTTTTTTGTTTTTTTAGTCTATTAATCTGGTGATTAAATGAGTTGATTTTTGGATGTTCAACCACCCTTGCATTCTTGGGGTAAATCCCACTGGGTGACCATGTCCAATATTTGTTATATTCTGATAATTTTTGGATCTGTATTCGTAAGAGACAGTGTTGGGTAGTTCTCTTATGATTCCTTTGTCTGGTTTTGGTATCAGGGTAATTAATGCCGGTCTCAAAGGACAAGATGGGAAGTGTCCCCTCTTCTATTAGGAATTTCCTTTTCCCGTTACTGTTAAAATTTTGTTTTATAAATATGTAGAAACATACATGGCTACAAGGTCAAAACTGAAGAACCAGATACATTCAGATACGTCCAAATTCTGTCCCTCTGCTCTCCCCCTCCCTGTAAGTAACATTTTCAGAGCCTTAGATTACCGTTTTCTTCTTGTTCTGTTTTTACTATAAGCAAATACATACAGATATGTATGTGTTTATACATATTTATTTTTCATTAATTATTAACTGTTAATTATTAAGGGGTTTTTTATTTTATTTATTTATTTCACCATATTACAGGGGTACAAAAGTTTAGGTTGCATAAACTGCCTTTGCCCCACCCGAGTCAGAGCTTCAAGCGTGTCCATCCCCCACACGGTGCACACCGCACCCGTCAGGTGTGAATATGCCCATCCCCTCCCCCGCCACATCTGCCCGACACCCGATGAATGTTATTCCTAAATGTGCTCTTAGGTGATGATCAGTGAAACCAATTTGATGGTGAGTCCATGGTGCTTGTTTTTCCATTCTTGGGATACTTCACTTAGTAGAATGGGCTCCAGCTCCATCCAGGATAATACAAGAGGTGCTAGATCACCACTGTTTTTTGTGGCTGAGTAGAACTCCATGGTGTACATAGACCACATTTTATTAATCCACTCATGGGTTGATGGGCACTTGGGTTGTTTCCACATCTCTGCAACTGTGACTTGTGCTGCTATAAACATTCCAGTGCAGGTGTCTTATTTATAGAGTGTCTTTTTTTCCCTTTGTACGTATTTAGTGTCTTTCATTTCTGAGATAAAGATGAGCACACTGTTCTGCACTTGGGTGTCTTTGCACCCAGCGTTACATCCAGGAAGTGTCCGTGTCAGCAGGGCTCGTCCCCACCTAGCACGGCAGGGAAGGGCCATGGAAATGACCGGACAGGCCGAGACGGTGCACAGCAATCTCAGCGGTGGGAAAAACCACAGTTGTTCTGAAATCTTTAAACATTTTTGTTGAAAATATTAGAAAGTGTCTCGCAGCTGGTTCCAGATGTGCAGGGAATGAGACATTTATGCGGTAGCTGTCATTTACGACACTGGGCACATTGAGCAGGGAGTGCTTGCTTGCTTTGTGCACACGTAGCAGAAGCAGGGAGTGCTGTGTCCTCCTCACAGTACCTGTGACAGGGAGCGCGTCCCTTCCCTGCGCCTCCTTCCCCCGATGACTGTGTGGAACACCTGAGTACGTGTGCATTTTTTAGCAGTATATCTTTTTTTTTTTTTTTTTTTTTTTGACAGCTTTCCTGGGGTACAATTGAGCTGGTGTAAATGGCACGTGGAAAGCGTGTGATTTAATGAGTCTGACATCCGTGAACACCCGCGAAACCATCAGCACAGTCCGGACAGTAGATGTTTCCGGCATCCCTTAAACTTCAACGTCCTTTAAACTTTACTCTGTCCCGTCCTGATACCTCCCCGCCCCCACTGCAGGCTGCCAGGGCTCCCCTTTCGCTCTCTGCAGCCTGGCTCGACATTCTTAGAGTGTTACATGAACAGAGTCCCGTGGCAGGCGTGTTTTTACCATGGTACAAGTCACGTGACAAAATGCACCATTTTAACCATTTGACATACACAATTCAGAGGCATTTATGGTGTTGCGAGAGCATCATCGCTCTTTAATCCAGAACATTCTCGATACCCAAAAGCAGGCCTCGTCCCATCAGCAGCCACTCCTGTCCCCTCCCCGCCCGGCAGCCACGGACCTGCCTTCTGCCTCCCGGGACTGGCCTGCTCTGGAGTTTCCGTGCACAGCACGTGACCTCCTGCGTGTGTTTTCTTCCACACGGCATCTTCTTGTCAAGGCCCACCCGGATCGTCACACGTGTCAGGACGTCGTTGCTTGTCACAGCTGCATAGTGACCGTGCCTGTGTGTGTGTATGTGTGTGTCTGTGTGTGTACACCACGTCCGGTCCCTGCGTCACTCATTGGTGGACACGGATCGTTCCCCCTCTTGGCTGTTGTGACAAGTGCTGCTGTGAACGTTTGTACAAGTATGTGTTCCAGTCTCGGTTTTCAGGGCACGCGTGTGTGTGCACACGTGTGTATGCATGCGGTGCGCACACACAGCCCTGGCAGTGCAGTTGCCGGGCCACATGGTGACTCCGTGTGTACCTGCTGGGCCACCTGCAGCCTGTTCTCACGGCGGCCACACGGGGCAACGTCCCCCCAGGAGAGCGTGAGGGCTGAGAGTCTAGCGCACGGTCCTGTCACCTCCCAGGGGACAGTGGGACCTTTCCTTCCCGTCCTGTGTCTGTTCTCTTCCCTGAGAGTCTAGCGCACGGTCCTGTCACCTCCCAGGGGACGGTGGGACCTTTCCTTCCCATCCTGTGTCTGTTCTCTTCCCTGAGGACTTCTAGCCCACGGTCCTGTCACCTCCCAGGGGACAGTGGGACCTTTCCTTCCCGTCCTGTGTCTGTTCTCTTCCCTGAGAGTCTAGCACAGGGTCCTGTCACCTCCCAGGGGACAGTGGGACCTTTCCTTCCTGTCCTGTGTCTGTTCTCTTCCCAGAGGCTGGAAGTCCAAGATCCCAGCGTGGCAGAGGCCGTGTCTGGTGGGGACTCACTTCCTGGTTCATAGATGGCGCCTTCTCGCTGTGTCCTCACAGGGTGGAAGGGGCGAGGGAGCTCTCTGGGGTCCCTTTTATAAGGACCCTGATCCCATCCATGAAGCTCCACCCTCAGGACCTACCTCATCCTGTCCCAAAGGCCCCACCTCCTGACACCGTCCGCTCGGGGGTGAGGTTGCAACATAGGGGCTTGGCAGGAACACAAACATTCAGACTGTGACGGCCTTTATTAGAATAAGGGTGTTACCTTCTGTTCCTGGTTCCTGGTCTGTTTGTTGTTGGTAATGTTACTACCATCTTGATTTTCTAAACCCTGCTGCCGTGAACTTGCCATGTGCACTCCGTGTGGGGCTGTGCAGTGACTGTCCTGCCATTTCCTGTGTCCTTGGCGGTTGGGTGTCGGGGACACGCAGGCCTCCTGCCGAGACTGGGCAATGTCCCGTATTCCTGTTCTGTCTCCGGCAGTGCGTGTGGCCGGTCCCTCACACACTTGCTGGGATTCACTGGCGAGGGCTTCTGGGTCTGGGATTTTCCTGGTGGGAAAGTTTTTAAGTGTGGGTCCCTTGAAGACACACAGGACTGCTCACGTTTTCCTTTTTTTTTTTTTTTTTTTTTTTGAGACAGAGTCTGTCTCTGTCGCCCGGGCTAGAGTGCCGTGGCGTCAGCCTCGCTCACAGCAACCTCAAACTCCTGGGCTCAAGCGATCCTCCTGCCTCAGCCTCCCGAGTAGCTGGGACGACAGACATGCGCCACCGTGCCTGGCTGATTTTTCTATATATATTTTAGCTGTCCATATAATTTCTTTCTATTTTAAGTAGAGATGGGGTCTCGCTCTGGCTCAGGCTGGTCTCGAACTCCTGAGCTCAAACGATCCACCCGCCTCGGCCTCCCAGAGTGCTGGGATGACAGGCGTGAGCCACCGCGCCCGGCCTGCTCAGGTTTTCTGTGTGAGCCGTTTTGGTTGGGCGTGTTCATCAGGGAATTCGTCTCCTTCACCAACCTTGTGCAGTTTGTTGGCAAAGCTACGCACGAGGGTCCACTGCGTGTGGTTTGCAGGCTCTGCCGTAAAGGCCGATGGTGGCAATTTGTGTTTTCTTTCCTTTTTCTTGAAGTTTTGATAAATGTTAACTGATTTTTTAAAAGTTTCAAATCATCCAGTTTTGGTTTTGTGGATATTCTCTGTTGAACATTCGCTTTCTTTTTCCTTCATCTCTGCCTGTTAGTGACCTCCTCCTCTAAGGCAGGCCTGTCAGGCTGCGGACGTGCCGCGGGTCCCTGCCGTAGCCGGGTCCCACGCGTTCTGCTGTGTGACGTTTCCGTCGCTGTCACGTCCAGCATAGTTTCTGCTCACGTGCTCACGTACTCCTTGGAGGACGGGTGACCGGCAGGCAGCTGCGCCCTTTCTACGCACGCGGGGACCGCGGCCCGCTGGTTCCCGGCGCGGACTCGCGTCTCTGCGCTCGGGGACGGCCGCGCGCTGCGCCTGCCGAGCTCCCGCAAGGGCCGGACTGAGCGACGCGCTCGGGTGCGGGAAAAGGGCAGAGTCTGCGTGTTCCGACGCGCTCGCGCTGCCCCCGCGGTGCGGGAGGGCGAGGGCCGCGGGGTCGCCTCGGAGCGCGCGGTTTGCAGGGGGAGCTGCGGGGGTCCGCCCTGCTCACGCACCCCCCACACCCCCGCCCTCGTGCGCAGGCCTGCGGCTGCCCCCTCTACTGGAAGGCGCCCCTGTTCTGCGGCGCCGGCGGGGAGCGCACGGGCTCCGTGTCCGTCCACAAGTTCGTCGCCATGTGGAGGAAGTAAGTCCGGGCGGGGCAGCGGTGCGGGCGGAGGGGTCCCCGGGTCCTCGCCGCGCCAAGGGCCGCGCGTCCCGGGCCTGGCCCTGTGCGGCCGCGACGGCGAGAGATGAAACTAGCGCTGCAGGCCCGGCCCTGCCCGAGCCGTCCCCCCCGCACCGGATTCCGCCCGCCCAGCGAGACCCCGCCGTCGCGCCCGGCACCCGCGCAGGGCCCGGTGCGCAGCCGTGTGCGGGGACGGCACCACGTCCTCGGTGTCGTTGCAGAGTCCTGCACAGCTGCCACGACGCCGCCGCCAAGTTCGTGCATCTGCTCATGAACCCGGGCTGCAACTACCTGGTGCAGGAGGACTTCGTCCCCTTCCTGCAGGTGAGGCCGCGTCCACACCGCACACAGCTTCCTGCGTCCACACCACACACACCTTCCTGCTCCTTCAGGTGAGGCTGGGTCCACACCACACACATGGTCCTGCATCCACACCGCACACCTTCTTCCTCTTCCCAGGTAAGGGCCTGGGTCTACACCACACACCTTCCTCCTCCTCCCAGGTGAGGGCCTGGGTCTACACCACACACCTCCTCCTCCCAGGTGAGGGCCTGGGTCTACACCACACACCCTCCTCCTCCTCACAGGTGAGGGCCTGGGTCTACACCACACACCTCCTCCTCCCAGGTGAGGGCCTGGGTCTACACTACACGCCTTGCTCTTCCTCACAGGTCAGGACTGTGTCTATACCACATGCCTTACTCCTCCTCTCAGGTGAGGCTATGTCTACACCACACAGCTTCCTCCTACTCCCAGGTGAGGGCCTGGGTCTACACCACACACCTTCCTCCTCCTCCCAAGTGAGGGCCTGGGTCTACACCACACACCTTCCTCCTCCTCCTCCCAGGTGAGGGCTTGGGTCTACACCACACGCCTTGCTCTTCCTCACAGGTGAGGGCCTGCGTCTACACCCCACACCCTCCTCCTCCTCACAGGTGAGGGCCTGGATCTACACCACACACCTTCCTCCTCCTCCTCCCAGGTGAGGTCCTGGGTCTACACCACACACCTTCCTCCTCCTCCCAGGTGAGGGCCTGGGTCTACACCACACACCTTCCTCCTCCTCCCAGGTGAGGGCCTGGGTCTACACCACACACCTTCCTCCTCCTCCTCTCAGGTGAGGGCCTGGATCTACACCACACACCTTCTTCCTCCTCCTCCCAGGTGAGGGCCTGGGTCTACACCACACACCTTCCTCCTCCTCCTCCCAGGTGAGGGCCTGGGTCTATACCACACACCTTCCTCCTCCTCCTCCCAAGTGAGGGCCTGGGTCTACACCACACACCTTCCTCCTCCTCCTCCCAGGTGAGGGCTTGGGTCTACACCACACGCCTTGCTCTTCCTCACAGGTGAGGGCCTGCGTCTACACCCCACACCCTCCTCCTCCTCACAGGTGAGGGCCTGGGTCTACACCACACACCTTCCTCCTCCTCCTCCCAGGTGAGGGCTTGGGTCTACACCACACACCTTCCTCCTCCTCCTCCCAGGTGAGGGCTTGGGTCTACACCACACGCCTTGCTCTTCCTCACAGGTCAGGACTGTGTCTATACCACATACCTTGCTCCTCCTCTCAGGTGAGGCTATGTCTACACCACACACCTTCCTCCTACTCCGAGGTCAGGGCCTGGGTCTACACCACATAGCTTCCTCCTCCTCCCGGGTGAGGGCTGTGTCTACACCACATGCCTTCCTCCTCCTCCCAGGTGAGGGGCTGGGTCTACACCACACACCTTCCTCTTCCTCCCAGGTGAGGACTGTGTCTACACCCCACACCTTCCTCCTCCTCTCAGGTGAGGGCCTGGGTCTACACCACACACACTCCTCCCAGGTGAGGGCTGTGTCTACACCACACACCTTCCTCCTCCTCCCAGGTAAGGGCCTGGGTCTGCACGACATGCAGGCCCATATCCTGGCACCTTCCTTTGGGTGCTGTTTCCCTCGGAGCCTGCTCAGAGACCATCCTCTGTGATTGCCAGGGGCCGGCGTTGCAGATGTCGTCAGTGCCTTTGGACGTGGCACTTGGGAGGCAGAGGCGATAGCGCTCTTTGGCCTCGTGCTTTCCACATGGAATGGCCCAGGGTGTTGCAGGTGGTGTATCCTGTGTGCCACTCTGATTGCCTGGGAGTCAATTCAGTGTGTCGTTTTCTTTCTGGGGACGATGGCAGAGGGGACTGGGAGGTGTATGATGCCACTTATTCCTTAGGGACATACTGAGCAACTTAAATGGCAACAGTTCAAGCAGAGGTGACGTCGCAGTTGGGTGACAGTGGCTCTGTGACTTCCCTCGGACTTCCGTGTGGCTCGTGGGCTGGTTAGCGTTCACGTTGCGCTGTGTTGAGAGAGGGGTGAGGTGGCGGTGGGGACGGCAGCCCGGCTGTCGTGGTGTCGCCTCGTGGCTTACACGGGCCGCTGTGACAGGGCGTCCGCAGAAGCAGCCCGTCTTCCCCGCGTGGCCGTGGGGCGGCGTGGGGTCGAGCGCGGGGTCTGCGCTACAGCTCTGTGCGTCCGCCCGCAGGACGTGGTGAACACGCACCCCGGCCTGTCCTTCCTCAAGGAGGCGTCGGAGTTCCACTCGCGCTACATCACCACGGTGAGTGCCCCGCGCCTGCGCCCTCCCGGCTCCCCCAGCTCCCTTTCCCGTGATGGGGGCGACCTCTGTCGGGTGGGGGCCCTGCAGTGTAGCCCCCTGCGCCCGGCCCGCCCCACCCCGCCCCGCCCCAGGCTGACAGACGCCTCCCGCAGGTCATCCAGAGGATCTTCTACACGGTCAACAGGTCCTGGTCGGGGAGGATCACGTGCGCGGAGCTCAGGAGGAGCACCTTCCTGCAGGTGGGCGGGGCGGGCGGGCGGCCTCCCTCCTCGCGGGACCCCGGGCGTCCCCGCCACGCCCCGCAGGCTGAGCGCGCAGTGGGACGGGACGGCACCTGCCCACGCGGGGCCGCTGGGGTGCGGGATGCTGCCCGATGTGGGAGCCGGGGCTTCCCCACCCCCTGAGCCGCTGCGACCAGACCGGAGCCCTGTGCTCCGCAAGCCACGCCCACACTGCACAGCCGCGCCCACAGCGGAGCCCTGCGCTCCGCCCAGCCACGCCCACTGCACAGCCACGCCCACAGCGGAGCCCTTTGCTCCACACAGCCACGCCCACACTCCCCAGCCACGCCCACACTCCCCAGCCACGCCCACAGCAGAGCCCTGCGCTCCGCCCAGCCACGCCCACACTGCACAGCCACGCCCACGCCGGGCGCCCTGCACCGCGGAGGCCCGTGCGTCACGCCCCGTGCTGGGGTTGCCCCGGCAGAACGTGGCCCTCCTGGAGGAGGAGGCGGACATCAACCAGCTGACCGAGTACTTCTCCTACGAGCACTTCTACGTCATCTACTGCAAGTTCTGGGAGCTGGACACGGACCACGACCTGCTCATCGATGCAAGGGACCTGGCCAGACACAACGACCACGGTGAGCACGTGGCCCGGGGCCCACAGGACATGGCGGGCATCCTCCTCCGGCCTTCAGCGGGGTTCTTTGACCCGAGCCTTCTCCTCCCCTCCCTGCCCCATGTCCCCGTCTCTGCACCGCCTGTGTGTGGGCGAGGCCTCTGCGCCCCAAGAGTTTATGGTCAGCGGGAGGTGCTCAGCCATGCGGGGGGTGAGCGCACCACGGACACAGCTGGGACCTCCCCCCACCCCCCATCAGGGCCGCGGTCCCTGTGAACTCCTCTGTCCAGGCTCCAGCTTCATGTCCCTCAGAGCTCCTCTTGTGTCCACTCGAGGTATCGGTCAGGGTGACGTGTGGGGCTGTTTGTCACAGAGCGTGGCCTGAGCTGGTAGTGGCCTCCAGGCCTGACGTGGCCGTGTTCATCGCAGGGACCAGAGTCTTGGCGGCCAGGACAGGGCAGGGCGCAGCCAGAGGCTTCTGGAACAATCTATTTGGATTGCCGAGGAGGCTGCTTTGATGGGCTACTTTCCTCCTTTTCCCTGGGAAACCCGGAGGGGGTCGTCCCTGTGACATTACGACAGAGGGCGCGAGGCTCAGAGCAGGCTGTGCGGTGTGAGGTTGTGTCTCCTTGGACACGGTCTTGTTTCCAAATGTCATTAGACTAGGGCAGTCGGAGTCAGTTCTGCTGGTTCCACAGGGGCTTCCGGAATAAACCTGGGGGCTCAACCCACAGGAATTCACCCTCCCCGAGTCCCGGAGCCCAGGAGTGTGAGAGGCAGGTGTCTCGGGGCCGCGCTCCCTCCGCAGGCTCCAGGGGAGGCTCCTTCCTGCCTCTCCCAGCTCCTGGGGGCTCCAGGCGTTCCTGGGCTCGTGGCCGCGTCCCTCCCGTCTCTGCCTCCGTCTCCACATGGCTTCTCCTCTGCGTCTGTGTCTCCTCTGCTGTCTCTTACGGGGACACTTGGCCATTGGGTTTAGGGCCCTCCCTACTCCACGAGGGTGTCACCTTGAGATCTTTCAGTAATTACCTCTGCACAGACCCTGTTTCTACATAAGGTCCTGTTCCCGGGTACCAGAGCTCAGGGCTTATGTTTTGGGGGCACAGTTCAGGCCATAGCAGCATCCAGTCATTTCTCATCAGGGGAGACGTGACCCAGGCAGGATGCGTTGGGGGTGGGGGAGAGACTGCCTTCATCTTCCCATCTCACGGGTGTAGTGTTTATCACGGGGGAACTGCATCCTCCCCAAATTCACATGTTGGAGCCCTGACCCCCAGGACATCAGACTGTGGCTGTGTTTGGAGATGGGTCTTTAAAGAGGTGACTAAGGTAAACTGAGGCACTAGGGTGGGCCCTGATCCAACAGGACTGGTGTCTCTATAAGCAGAGGAGATGAGGGCACAGACAGGCACAGACGGACGACCCCGTGAGGACACGGGGAGAAGACGGCGTCTGCGCGCCCAGGAGAGAGAGAGGCCTCAGGAGACGCCTTGAGCTCGGGTTGCAGCCTGCAGGATGTGGGGGGCGGAGCCCTGTGGTTTAGGCTCCTCAGTGAGTGTTCCTGCCATAGCGGGGCCTGCACTGCCCGAGCCCGTCCGTGCCTTGCGCTGTGTCTCAGTCGCGTTCTGGTTGCAACGCGTTTGTTCCCGGGAACGCAGCTGGGGTGCGGGGGTGGGACGTGGGTGTCTGAAACATGGGCGCGTGTTCGTTCTGCTCTTCGCAAACCTGACTCGCAGCCCCCGGCAGCTTCCACTGCGGGCAAGGCCGTGAGCACGCGGAGCTGCCTGCGTAGACAGCGGGTCCCGGGGACCCCCCCCCCCCCCCCCCCCGCCTCTCAGCGCGTCAGACCCGGCCGCCCCGGGCTCTGCTCTGAGACCGCGCGTGGGGTGGGGCCGCCGCGTCCCTGCTCACGAGCCCGCCTGTCCTTGCAGCCATTTCTGCCAAGATGATCGACAGGATCTTCTCGGGGGCGGTGACGCGGTACGTACGGCCGGCGCCTCGGGTCCCGTCCTCTGCGCACCCGGGTGACAGCCCCAGACCTCCCCATTCCCGCCACCGTGAACTCGCCGGGCTCGGACAGGGATGGCTTTGTCACGCGAGGCCCCCCAGGGAGGGATGCCTGAGCTGTCACTTGAGGTACTAAATGATAGGACACACGCCTGTCGTGGGAGGTCCCCAGGGGACACACACGTCTCGGGAGGCGAGTCCTCAGTGCGGGAACAGCACAGGCCCCATCGGAGGTGCCAGGCGCTGGGCGTCACAGTGACTCTGGGGAGCGTGTGAGGCCTTCAGGTGGCTGTGACTGCGGTGGCCACTTCTGACCCCACCGGGATCTGGAAGCCCCAAGGGCCCCTCCCCGGAGGGCGGGGACCCCCGAGGCTCCTCCGGTCGCGCGCCCTGGGCAGGGACCGCCCCTTCCTCCTGCTCCTCCTCACGGGCGTCTCTGTCTCTCAATTGCGGCCCCAAACCCAGAGGCAGAAAAGTACAGAAAGAAGGAAAAATAAGCTACGCCGACTTTGTCTGGTTCTTGATCTCGGAAGAAGACAAAAAAACCCCGACCAGGTGGGTGTTTGGCGGCAGGGTCAGAAGCCGCGCACGGGACGGTGGGCGTGGCACTGCCAGCGTGGCTGTGCGTAGGCGACAGTGGGCGTGGCACTGCGTGGCTGCGGGTACGGGACGGGGGGCGTGGCACTCCCAGCGTCTCGCTGTGCGCAGGCGACAGTGGGCGTGGCACTCCCAGCGTCTCGCTGTGCGCAGGCGACAGTGGGCGTGGCACTCCCTGCCCGGGGCTGCCCTGCGGAGCGGAGTGGGCAGCGCTGTCCCCGGCGGGTCCCCGCGGGACACGGCTGTCCCGGCTTCGGGCTGAGCAGCCGTGCGCCCCGCAGCATCGAGTACTGGTTCCGCTGCATGGACCTGGACGGCGACGGGGCGCTGTCCATGTTCGAGCTGGAGTACTTCTACGAGGAGCAGTGTCGCCGGCTGGACAGCATGGCCATCGAGGCCCTGCCCTTCCAGGACTGCCTGTGCCAGATGCTCGACCTGGTCAAGCCCCGCAGCGAAGGTGGCGCCCGGGGCAGGGGCAGCCCGGGGAGGGGACAGCCCCGTGGGAGGGACACCCTGGGATGAGGGCCCTGCGGGAAGGGCTGTCCCCACGGGGGGCTCGTGAGGACGCAACGCCACCGTGCATCCTGTTCTTGCTCAGGGCCCACCCCCCGCGAGGACGTCAGCGCCGCCCGGGGTGACTCCGGGGTGGCTGGGGATGAGAGCCCAGGGCAGGGAGCGCGTGTCCTCACGGTGGGGGGCACTTGGGGGGTGTCAGCACTGACGTTCAGGGAGCGTCACGGACTTGGTGTTGACACAGCACAGCGACCCCAGCCCCGTGTGTTCCCCAAATCCCTCTGATGCCAGAGGGACGGGGGCGGGGGAAACATTCTCCCCAGACTCGGTCCCTGCAGGGACAGGGGAGACTCTCCCTACACCGAGTCCCTACGGGGACAGGGGGACCCTCGCTAAACTCCGGCACCTCCGTTAGCTTTGTGCTCTGTGTTTCGGAATCCGGGGGTTGGTTGGTAACTTTGGGGATCGTTCTGAGACGGAGACACCGGCCACCTCTTGTCCCTAGCTGTGGCTTCTCCCCGTCTGTGCTGTTGCGACAGCTTCCCTGGCAGGGACCGCGCCGCGCCTGTCATTGCAGGTCCACGGGCGCCCCCTGGTGGCCGGCGCCCCGCTCTGTCCTGTGCGCGCTCGGTCTCCCCGCACGCGGCCCCTGCGCAGCCTGAGGCCTCGCACGCTGCAGTCCACGCCCAGAACCGCCCGTGTGTCCCCTTTGACGCAAGCCGGGCGGGGTCGAAGCAGGGAGCACCGTGCGTGCCGCATCCTGCCGCGGGTGTCGCTACCGCAGCCGCCACGCTGAGTGCGGGCCTCTGACAGCGTCTCTCTGCCGCGCTCGGTCCCCGCAGGGAAGATCACGCTGCACGACCTGAAGCGCTGCAAACTCGCCAACGTCTTCTTCGACACGTTCTTCAACATCGAGAAGTACCTGGACCACGAGCAGAAAGAGCAGGTCTCCCTGCTCAGGGTGAGTGCGGGGGGCGGGCAGGCTCCCCGCCACGCCGCGGGCGCCCCGTGACACGCGTGCGTCCCCCAGGAGAGTGACAGCGACAGCCCGGAGCTCTCGGACTGGGAGAAGTACGCGGCGGAGGAGTACGACATCCTGGTGGCCGAGGAGGCCGCGGGGGAGCCCTGGGACGACGGGTGAGCGCAACCTGCGGGGACGTGGGGGCTGGCGGGGACATTTTCCGCAACTTGTGACGTCTTCTCTTACTGTGGTCTCTCAGCGAGCAGCTCTCCGTCCTGGGGAGGTGCCACTGCGCCTCGGTTGCTTTTACGGCTGTGCTTTTGCTGTCCTGGCTACAAAGCCATTGCTGATTCCAAAGCCACGAAGGTTGTCCTCCTTGGGTTTTGTCCCTTCCCATTTTACCGGAGGTCTGTGATCCCTGCAGAGCAGAGTTTCCTGAGACTGTGGAGCACGTTCGCTCCCGTGCACACGGATGTCAGTTGTCCCCGCGGCTGTTTTGGCAAAGCCGTGGAGTTGCCGGGCGTCCTTATGGGAACTTAATTGTCCGTGAGCCCGTGGTCTGTTTCTGGACCTCACTCAGATCTGTTGGTGTGTGTCTGTCCGTGCCCACACACGGTGCCGTGGCCGCGGCTGTATCGTGGGCACTGAAGTCACAGAGCGGGAACCTCCGGCCACGGGGCTGTTCGAGAGCGTCTGGGCCCTTCCCCCTGCGTTGTCTGCTGTGTGCGTGTCAGACTCCGCACGGCGCTCGCTGTGGGGGTGAGCGTTGGCGTCCTGACCACAGGGACCCCGTCTGTCCCGCTGGTTAGTGTCTGTCCTCGACCAACGCTGAGGTCAGCCCTGAGGCAGCGACCTAACTTGCCGTCCTGAGGTGAGGGCTCATCAATGCTCTGTTTAAAAAATTTTATTATGTTTATAGTCAGGGTCTTTCTCTGTCGCCCAGGCTGGAGTGCCGTGGCGTCATCACAGCTCACAGCAGCCTCCAACTCCTGGGCTCAAGCGATCCTCCTGCCTCAGCCTCCCGAGTAGCTGGGACTACAGGCATGCACCACCATGCCTGGCCAATTTTTCTATTTTTAGTAGAGGCAGGGTCTTGCTATGTTGCCCAGGCTGATCTTGAACTCCTGGCCTCCAAAAGTGCTAGAATCACAGGCGTGAGCCGCTGCACCCAGCCAACGCTTTTTCCACCACCCCATTGCGTTGGCTATTTTGGCCTCTTTGTCTTTATGTGTAAATTAAGAATAAGGTGGTTTATTTCTACAAAACCTTCTGCTGACACTTTGACCAAGGTTTTGATGGAAGACGAGATTGACATGGGGCCAGCTGGCGTCTTGTCACAGCACACGGCCGGTCCGCTGACCTGTCACCTTCCACTCGGGTCTCCTCTGCCGTCAGCATCTCGCAGCTCTGTGGGCAGGTTCTATGTGGATTCTGTGAGAGTTCTTTGTATTTCATAATTGTTTGGTGTTGTAAAAGGTGCTTTCTAAATTCCCATCTCCAGCTGTTCACCGGCAGCGTAAACACCAGTTCTAACGGCTTTTCAGGGGCTCTTTGGGGTTTTCCACGTAGACAGACAGTCATGTGTCCGTGAACGGGTCGGTTTGACCCTTCTCAGCGCTCTGTGAGCGTTTTCTTTCCTTCTCCTGCCTGTCGCTGCCCAGAACCTGCGGCCTGGTGGGGTGGGGCGGGGCCGGGGCGTTTGCTTGGTCCCGGGCTTGGGTGGGACGAACGCGTCCCGACCTTCACCGTGGAGCCCACCTGTCAGCTGGAGGAGGTCCCTTCCGTCCTCATTTCCCGGGACTGTGTCGTGACGCTGAAGCTTGTCAGCGGCCTCGGCGGGGACGGTCTCTCCCCGCAGTCCCTGTGCAGCGAGTCCCAGCCAGGGCCCTGGCGTCCCCAGGGGACCCTGCCCAGTGAGGACACCTGTCCTCCCCGTGTCCTGCTGGCACAGTGGACGGCGTCCCCCTCCCCTCGTCCCCTGCAGGGGTTGGTGCTGCTGCCTCCCCGAGTGCAGCCGGATTCAGCGGTGACACCGCGGGACCCGGAGTCTGCTTTGACAGCAGCGGCTTTTGTCGTGTTTTACCCCCTTTAGCGCGGGGTGAGGTACCGTGCCCTGTGCGTGTCACGTGTACGCCGTGGGAGCTTTGGCACGCGTGTGCGTGCACGAAGCCATCGCCACAGTCGAGACGACACGGACCTGTGTCACCCCACAGCCCCCTGCCCCTCCCCAGCGCCAGAGGCCGGTTGGCATTTTCTTGGATTTTATGTAACCGTTTGGTGGGATTTGCCCGTGAGGCCGTCTGGAGCTGCAGTCGTCTGAGGCGTGTCACTAAATCCCGTGACAGATACGAGGTGCGGTTCTGTGTCTCTGCTGCAGTGGGCGTCGGGGGCTTGTGCCTTTCAGAGACTGGTCCAGTCGCCCAGGTCGTGCACTTTGGTACTGTTCACAGAATTCCCCGGTTGTGATTTTACTGGCGGCAGAATCCAGTGACACCGCCTCTCATGTCCCCGATAGCGACGATTTCTGTTTCTGTGACAGCGTGGCATGGGGGTGTCCCACGCCACTTAGGGCAATGACCCCAAGTGCCCTAGTCCTGTCTGTCCTGTGTGTCCGTTTCTGTTGCTCTCTGCCGGGACCTTCCTTCTCCTCCTCCTCCAGTTTGCTCAGGTCGTGCACGGGGCCTCTGTTCTCTTCTGCGTGGCCGTGTGCAGGCAGCTCAGGGCACTTTGGCGCTGCGCTGGGACTCCCTGGGCCCCGTACGCGTGGGGACGGTGGCCCCGGCTCCGTGGAGGGGCGTCTCAGCCCCGTGCCACCCTGCCCCGCCTCCCTGCTGAGCCGGGAGGCCCATCCGTGTCCTGCCCTGCGGCCTCGGCTGGCTGTCCCTGACGTGCATGTGTGTCACTGTTCCTCCTGCTCAGTTCTCTGCCCAGGCAGCTGACCCTGGGTCCCTGCTCTCTAGAACCTTCCACGCTCTCTTCTCCTGCCGTAACCTGTAGAGCAGCTGTGGCCACCGGCCACATCCTGTGTCCCCACCTGACATCCGTCCCCAGTGCCATCGGCATTGAGTCCAGGGTGCACCCGGGTGCCACGCTCTGGCTGTGCAGGCCCGTTGGGGACAGTGACCGCCGGTGGCCAGGCGCCCTCGGGAGCAGCAGTGTTTCCGCAGGGTGAGGACAGGGCTCTGCGTGTCTGGGCTGCGCTGGGTTCTGGAAGAGTCCGTGCCGAGTCCTGTGCGGGAACCCAGGCAGCACTGGCCGCGTCACTGCTGGGACTTCAAGGGGAAGCCTGTGTCAGGGTCCTTCCGTGTTACGTGTTTTGGTGAAAATCGCGGTGGTGGCCTCAGGTGGACAGAGAGTGTTTTGAAGGGTCTCGGAGGAACTTGCCTGAACACACCGAGTTCAGTCCCACTTTTTATGCAAACGGCCCTCACTGTGACGCGGCCGCCGTCCCCTCCCGGGCGGTGCTGGAGGGCAGACGTGTGCGGCCCGGCGGCCGGGCGTGTGCTCCGAGCCCTCACACGGCCGCCCCTCGCGGCCGCCCGTTGCAGGTACGAGGCGGAGCTGAGCCCCGTGGAGCAGAAGCTGAGCGCGCTGCGCAGCCCCCTGGCGCAGAGGCCGTTCTTCGAGGCGCCCTCGGCCCTGGGCGCCGTGGAGCTGTACGAGTACGCCTGTGCCGACGAGGACCTGCCGCCGCTGTGACGTCCCTCCGCACGGCCCCTCCGCACGGCCCCTCCCCACGGCCCCTCCGCACGGCCCGCCCGACGCCGCGGCTTCCGTGTAAAAACAAAACTGTTGAGTTGTTGGACTGTCTTTTGTGGCAGATGACGTGCGTTTGTATGGAATGATAAATTTTTATTTATTCACGGAAGCGTGTCACACGTTTGTTCCCGCCTGTCTCTGGGGCCGGCGCGGGGACACACGCTAGGGCCACCCGTGGGCCGGGACAGGCTCCGGCGTGGAGGCCCCCAGCCTGGCGTCTGCAGTGGCCACGACGGAGTTCTGTGGAGCCGGGGCCCCTGCCACCCAGCCAGCCCCTCAGGTCCCCAAGGTGCACGGGACACACACAGGCCCCGGCCGGGGACACACTCAGGCACACGTGGGCAGGAGGGTCTTGGCGTGGCCGCTCTGGGGAAATGACCTGCCCGGGCCCCGGCCCCCCACCGTCGGCGCCAGCCGCCCCTGGCCCCCCCGGGCGGGCTGTGCACCACGTTGGCAACTGCGCTGGGGGACTGGGAGTCCCTGGCACAGGACGGGCACGTTGAAGACATTGCCGTGGGGGCACACAGAGCCTCTGCTGCACCTGTACCCGGGCAGGTCTCAGGAAGCGCAGTCCCAGCGGGGGCCCCGAGAGCCCACCTGCCGGGGTGAGCCCGGGCTCCGCACCCAGCAGCCCCCAGCCCAGGTCCTCCAACCCGCAGGTCCTCACAGCGCCTGCCTTCCTGGCGCTGCTGGGCCTGCCGGGCCTGGGCCACCAGCCCCTGGCACCGTCTGCGAATGACCACGCAGAGCAGCCCGGTCCCCAGAGCCTGCTCGAGGGGACCCTGCTGCCCCCACCCCTTCCTCACGGGTTCTCTGGGGGCAGCCAGGGCCGGGGGACAGCCCGCGCCCACCTGAGGAGCAGCACGAGCCCCGTCCCAGAAGGTGACCACGAGGTGACTGCTGGCCACTCTCCCCACGAAGCTCTCAGCCACGTCCTGCAGCCCCGAGGCCGACACCAGCCACCTCCACCTGGGACCAGGTAGGTCACCAGGCAGGTGGGTGAACGGGAGGCACCGCGGGCTTCTCCCCAGCACAGACGGGCACGGCGGGGCGCAGGGGCTGCACGGAGTGTGGGGAGGAGCGTGGGGAGCACGGCGGGGCGCAGGGGCTGCACGGAGTGTGGGGAGCACGGTGGGGTGCAGGGGCTGCATGGAGCGTGGGGAGGAGCGTGGGGAGCACGGCGGGGCGCAGGGGCTGCACGGAGCGTGGGGAGGAGTGTGGGGAGGAGCGTGGGGAGCACGGCGGGGCGCAGGGGCTGCACGGAGCGTGGGGAGGAGTGTGGGGAGGACGGCGGGGCGCAGGGGCTGCACGGAGCGTGGGGAGGAGCGTGGGGAGCACGGCGGGGCGCAGGGGCTGCACGGAGCGTGGGGAGGAGCGTGGGGAGCACGGCGGGGCGCAGGGGCTGCACGGAGCGTGGGGAGGAGTGTGGGGAGCACGGCGGGGCGCAGGGGCTGCACGGAGCGTGGGGAGGAGCGTGGGGAGCACGGCGGGGCGCAGGGGCTGCACGGAGCGTGGGGAGGAGTGTGGGGAGCACGGTGGGGCGCAGGGGCTGCACGGAGCGCGGGGAGGAGCGTGGGGAGCACGGCGGGGCGCAGGGGCTGCACGGAGCGCGGGGAGGAGCGTGGGGAGCACGGCGGGGCGCAGGGGCTGCACGGAGCGTGGGGAGGAGTGTGGGGAGCACGGCGGGGCGCAGGGGCTGCACGGAGCGTGGGGAGGAGTGTGGGGAGCACGGCGGGGCGCAGGGGCTGCACGGAGCGTAGGGAGGACAGAGGGTCACAAAGGCTCCCAGCAGGGAAAGGTGCACAGATGGTTCCGGATGTTCCCGGGGTCCATGGCACGAGGTGAGCAGGGTGGGTGGGGACGTTCCCAGGAGTGTGAGGTGGCAGCCGGGGCCGGAGGGGACGGGGCCTGGATGGCTGTGAGGACACGGAGGTGGCGGCGGTGACGGTGACGGTGACGGGTGGACACAGACGCAGAAGCCACCTCGGAGGAGGAGACAGACGGCGGGACCAGGGCAGCTCTGCAGTCCCCAGAACAGTCGGCCCCGGTGACGCCGTGGTGAGGACAAGTGGGTTCCGGGGGACGTGGCCCAGGCCCAGGCGCTGCCCCTCCCCTCCCTGGGCGCCGCTGTCCTGGCAGGCGGTGGGAGACGGGTTGGCGGCGGGTCCCCAGCCCTCGTGGAAGGTGGTGTCTCCACTGGGACTTGCGTAGATGCCCAGAGGGCTGACGTCCCTGTCCCCAAGGCCAGCACGCCCACGGCCCACAGCCTAGGAGGAGGGAGGGCCCAGATGGAGATGCCAAGGAGCCCACCAGGCGCTGTCCCGTCCCCCTGCTCAGATGCACGTGACGAGGACACGCGTGTCCCTAGAAGGCGGGGCAGTGAGGCAGAGCGTGTGCCGAGCAGAGGTCCCCGAGTCCCCCAGGAGGGCAGCCAGGCAGGGGGTCAGCTGGGGCCTGCGGTTTGGGCTGGGTTCCCAGTGGGGCCGAGGGCCGGGGCTCCGACGGGGCTGGGCGCAGGGGGAGGGACTGGCCGGGTGAGGACAAGGAGCCCTCGGAGCAGGAGGTGCAGGCCCAGTGGGTCCCGTGGCTCGGAGGCCCACACGCCCCGCCACGCCCCCCACCCTGAGGCAGCAGCCACATGTCCTGGACACGGACAGCCAGGGCTGGGGTTCCTGGCGCCCGATCTCCCCACCTGCGAACCTTCTGTGTTTCCAGGCTCAGCCCTGACCACCATCTCCGGGGACGCCGACCCTCCCCCTGGCCCTCCCATCCCTGCAGGTCCCCTCTGTCCCCAGCCTCACCCGTCCTGTGGGCTCTGAACCGGCTGATCCACCTGCAACAGGCTGCACTCGAAGGTCGGAGGGCACCAGAGTCCACCCTCCCCTCCTGCCCACGTCTCCCCCCAAGGACAAGCCCACCCGCCAGGGCTCAGGCCACCGGGGCAGGTGCCCCGAGAGGCTGGAGGGGGAGAGGGAGGGGGAGGCTGGAGTCGGGGTGGGGGGAGGGGGTGCAGCCCCAGGACACTTGCCAGTGGCCGTGGTGGCCGCCCCTGTGCTGTCCAGGCTGAGGGGGAAGGATCCCCCCCACACACAAGCCCCGTCTGCGGCAGACCTCGGCTGCCAGCACCCCGTGGCTAAGGGGACGCAGCCTCCCAGGTGGGCACGAGCCCTGCCTGGCACGAACCTCTCCACCGAAACCGAGTCTGAACCGGCAGATGTCGCCCCCTGCTCAGGACCTGCTACCCTGGCTGTAAGCTCCTCGGAACAGCCCTCTGGGCCCACGGGCAGACGCCTCCCAGGACGTGGACGCCTGTGGCACTGCCACCTCCTGTCCAAGCTCACAGCCAGCTGGCAGGTGCCTGTGAGGTGCCCACACCTGCAGGCGTGGTTACAGCACGACACGCCCCACCCAGGCCCTGCAGGACCAGCCCCTCAGACCCCGTGACAGGAGCCCCCCATAACCCGGGACACGGTCAGAGCGGGCCACGGTGGGCACCAGCCCAGGTCCCCTGCATGGAGGCCTGGACGCCGGCTGGAGTGTCACCCGAGTCCCCTTCTGCACACCACTGCCCGTGGGGACCCTCGCATGCCTGCGTCCTGCCCACAGTGCAGCTGCCCTCAGCCCCGCACCTGGGCCCACGACAGCCCTGGCCACAGGGGGACTCAGCTCCCTGGGAACTGCCCCTCCATGGGACAGGGACCCCCACCCATCTCCCTAGGGTGACACTGCCTGTCCCACACAGCTACAGAAAGATTGACGTGAACGGATGAGGGGCCACATGCCCGGCAGGGAAGGAAGACCCCCGATGTACAGGCAGGCCCCACCCAGCGCTCCCCCACCACGGGCTCTGGGGACGGGCCCTCAGCACAGCACGCAGGCCCCTGCCCCGAGATGGAGATGGCGTGGATGACACCCGCAGTTTGACAGTGATCACAGGGTGCACGACGGATTGATGCTGCAGCCCCTCCCCGTGTCACTGAGCCCCCCAAGTCCTGGGCTCCCCGCAGGGCCACCGCCCCCAAGCACTCGTGTGGCCCCACCAATGCTGGGATCTCGGGGGGACCTCAGAGACGGGAGCAGGACCCTGAGGCTGGGGGAGCCGCCCTGGGCCTCCAGCTGCCCCGGAGCTTCAGAGAAGGCCAATGTGGTTCCGCTTCCGTCTACAGGCAGGACGGGGCGTGGGGGCGGCACGGGGCTGTGATCGGGACGTGTATCCTCCTCACCCCAACAACACCCTACCTGTGGACGCGGCGGACCACATCCCGGGCAGTCTGAGCCTGGCGTGGGTGTGGAGTGACAGGCCAGGCGGTGGCCGGGGTGGGAAGGGCCGCCGCGGAGCCCCATGGGGTCCCAGGCTGGGACGAGGCGTCCACGGGCATCTGCTACAGCGGCGGGAGCCGCGTGGTGGAAGCTCAAGCCCGGGGGGCTCCAAGTCCCGGATTCTGGGAGCCCCCGAGCTCTGGGGTGCAGGTGTCCCTGGGCCCAGGGCCAGCGCCTTTGCAGACACTTTCTCAGTTTAATTGCTAAGAGGCGGCGGAGGGCCCTGAGGCTGCCATCCAGGTGACCTGGGCAGGGCGCTCCCCCCAGCAGGCCCTGGAGAGGCTGGAACACCCCCGTGTGCAGCAGTGGTAGTGGCGGCTCCACCCAGGGGCCCACCCACGGGAAGGTGTGGGTGACTTGGCCACGGGCCCAGGCCCCACACCTGCAGCCCATGGGGGCCTGGGATCCCCCCACGCCTGCCCAGCCCTGGGGAAACCCTCCCTTTCTCCACGTCTGCACCAGGCTGCCCCACAAGGGCCGGTTCGGCCCCTTCTTGGTTCAAAAGAATCTGCCCAGGGCCCAACCTGCCACACAGGTGAGAAAGCAGAAGTCACGACGGGTCCAGAAAGTCCCTTTTTGTTCAAGGAAAAGGATGGCTCACAGCTGTGAAGGAGGAGGTGCTGCCTCGGCCACCGCTGGACTGTGTGAGTGTCTGACCCCACTGGCGCGGGATGAGGGTGAGCGGGAGGAGGCCGGGCCGCGGCTGGGGGTGCAGAACCCCGCCCTGTTCCCGGCGGCAGGTGAGGCCCCCAGAGGACCAGGCAGCAGCGCTGAGCACATGACAGGCACCGAGGCCGGACCTGTGGCTCGGGACAGACGCAAAGGGCAGCAACACGGTGAACCACGGACTGCACAGACCTGGGGACCCGGCAAGCGCTCGGGAGACACCAGCCATGACGTCACACTTGTGCTGTGAAAGTCATGACACTGGAACACGCCAAACGTCTGTGTCCCCTCTAAGTGCACACGATGAAGCCCTCATGCCCGAGGGGACCATGTGAGGAGGTGGGGCCTTGAGGAGGAGATGAGGTCCTGAGGGTGGAGCCTCACGGATGGGATCAGTGTCCTCATAAAAGGGACCCCAAAGAGCTCCCTCGCCTCTTCCACCATGTGAGGACACAGCGAGAAGGTGCCATGTGTGAACCAGGAAGTGAGTCCCTACCAGACACAGCCTCTGCCACGCCGGGATCCTGGACTTCCAGCCTCCAGAGCTGGGAGCAATAAATGACTATTGTTTGTTTATAAGCCGCCCAGGCTGCCGTCCTTTGTTATTGCGGTGACAACGGGTTAACACGGGCGAGACCTGTTCCTCTCCCTCCAGCAGGCATGGTGTGAAGCCTCCAGTTTGTGTATCTGTCCCTCACTCTGGACGGTTCTGCTTCTGCGCCTGCTCACACTCCACACCCAGGTCAAAGGTCATCCTGACACAGGCCAGCAACTGCGCCTGCTCAGATTTTGAACTCAGGTCAGAGGACACACCTTGTCCTGAAAGACTGCAGCAACTCGCCTGCTCAGACTCTGCACCCAGGTCACAGGTCGTCCTGACAGACACCCCCAACTGCGTCTGCTCAGACTCCACATCCAGGTCACAGGTCGTCCTGACAGACACCCCCAACTGCGTCTGCTCAGACTCCACATCCAGGTCACAGGTCACAGGTCACAGGTCGTCCTCACAGACCCCAGCAACTGCGCCTGCTCAGAGTCCACATCCGGGTCACAGGTCGTCCTGACATACACCGGCAACTGCGCCTGCTCGGACTCTACACCCGGGTCACAAGTCACAGATCATCATTCAGACACCAGCAACTGCGCCTGCTCAGAGTCCACATCCGGGTCACAGGTTGTCCTGACAGACCCCCGCAACTGCGCCTGCTCGGACTCTACACCCAGGTCACAAGTCACAGGTCGTCCTGACAGACTCCCCCAACTGCGTCTGCTCAGACTCCACATCCAGGTCACAGGTCACAGGTCACAGGTCGTCCTCACACACCCCAGCAACTGTGCCTGCTCAGATCCACATCCGGGTCACAGGTCGTCCTGACAGACACCCCCAACTGCGCCTGCTCAGACTCCACATCCAGGTCACAGGTCATCCTGACAGACACCACCAAATGCGCCTGCTCAGAGTCCACATCCGGGTCACAGGTCGTCCTGACACACACCCGCAACTGCGCCTGCTCGGACCCTACACCCAGGTCACAAGTCACAGGTCATCATTCAGACACCAGCAACTGCGCCTGCTCAGAGTCCACATCCAGGTCACAGGTCACAGGTTGTCCTGACAGACCCTAGCAACTGCGCCTGCTCAGACTCCACATCTGGGTCACAGGTCATCCTGACAGACACCCGCAACTGTGCCTGCTCAGATCCACATCCGGGTCACAGGTCGTCCTGACAGACACCCCTAACTGCGCCTGCTCAGAGTCCACATCCAGGTCACAGGTTGTCCTGACAGACCCCAGCAACTGTGCCTGCTCAGATCCACATCCGGGTCACAGGTCGCCCTGACAGACCCCAGCAACTGCGCCTGCTCAGACTCTGCACCCAGGTCACAGGTCACAGCTGGTCCTGACAGACACCACCAAATGCGCCTGCTCAGAGTCCACATCCAGGTCATAGGTCGCCCTGACAGACACCCGCAACTGCGCCTGCTCGGACTCTACACCCAGGTCACAAGTCACAGGTCGTCCTGACAGACTCCCCCAACTGTGTCTGCTCGGACTCCACATCCAGGTCACAGGTCGTCCTCACACACCCCAGCAACTGTGCCTGCTCAGATCCACATCCGGGTCACAGGTCGTCCTGACAGACACCCCCAACTGCGCCTGCTCAGATCCACATCTGGGTCACAGGTCATCCTGACAGACACCACCAAATGCGCCTGCTCAGAGTCCACATCCGGGTCACAGGTCGTCCTGACACACACCCGCAACTGCGCCTGCTCGGACCCTACACCCAGGTCACAAGTCACAGGTCATCATTCAGACACCAGCAACTGCGCCTGCTCAGAGTCCACATCCAGGTCACAGGTCGTCCTGACAGACACTCGCAACTGCGCCTGCTCAGAGTCCGCACACAGGTCACAGGTCACAGGTCGTCCTCACAGACCCCAGCAACTGCGCCTGCTCAGAGTCCACAGCCAGGTCACAGGTCGTCCTGACAGACACCAGCAATTGCGTCTGCTCAGTCTACCAACGGGACCCCGACGGCTCAGCGCAGTGTGGACGGGGCTCAGCCGGGGGCCGCCCAGGGATGGACTCCCACATTCCCCCACGTGCCGCCTGGGGACAGGCTCCTGCATTCATCCAGCATAGGTGACCCAAAGAGTCACCTCTGTGAAGAGCCTGCAGCCTCCTCCCCAGACCCAGACAGCCAAGGTCCGTCCATCCTGCTCGAGTGACCAGGGTGACTTCTCTACTGAGAAGTAGGTTTCCCCCCAAAACCCAGACCCCAGGCGGGGCTGAGAGCCCCCGGCCCAGGCACAGGGACTTGAACCCTGAGACAGGCAGGACCGGGCGGCCCGCCTGGACCCAGCTGCTGAAGGCGTCCAAGGGCCCAAGGATCGCGGGGAACAGCTGCTCATCCTGCAGCCACAGCGAGAGGGGAGACGCCGACCCCCAGCCTCCGTGTGGGACACGCCCCATCACTCCACAGCCATCTGAAGGGGACAGGCGGCAGCTTCACCACACGTGTGCAGTACTAACGTAGCAAGCCCACCGTGAGCACGTGTGTCATAAGATGGATGTTACAGGACAGAATGGGGTGCGTGTGACCAGGTGCACGAGAAAAGGTGGCAGGAACACACATATGGCCAGGTGCACATGAGAAAGTGGCAGGGACACGCGTGTGTGAGCAGGTGCACACATAGGCAGTGACATACGCATGTGACCAGGTGCACATGATAAAGTGGCAGGGGCCACGTGTGAGCAGGTGCACAAGTGGGCAGTGACACATGCATGTATGTGACCAGGTGCACATGAGAAGCTAGCAGGGACACACGTGTCACCAGGCGCACTAGGGGCGGCAGGGACATGCGTGTGACCAGGCCCCCATGACAGCTCAGATGCACGTGACAGGGAGCATGGGGACATGTTCCTGGGTGGACCCCCTCTTCCTGGGGCATCAACTGGTGACAGCCAACAAGGCCGACCCGGCCCTGGGCCCTACGGCAGACACGGTGCCTGCAGGGTGCTCTCCCAGGGCGACCTCACACTGGGTCCCCTCTGCACCGACCGTGGTGACCTTGCGATTCCCCAGGGGTATCCCAGGTGCTCCACGGCCAGGGCCTCCCTCTGCCACAGCCCAGGAGCAGACGGTGCAGCCCACACCCCCAGAAGCCTCTCCTGACAAGTGAGGAGGGGTCCTGGCCCCTCCAGACACAGGGGACCCACCCCCGGGGCCATCTTCTCCTCCAAAACGGGTGGGAAACCAGGAGTGCAGCTGTGGGGTTTCCGGAGTATTGAAGACAACGGCTAGGCCGTGACACCCGGGGCTTCGGGATGTGAACAAACGAGGTGGCCGCAGCTCCACCTGGGAGCCCCCAGCACCCAGCCATGGACCTCTGTTCCCAAACGCGTGATGTCCTCCACTCTCAGCTCCCACACCAGTCACAAGTGCTCTGTGACACCCCGAGACCTCGAGGGAACTGGGAGTCTCTGACCCCAAAGAGGGGCCGTGCCGGGGCCAGCTCAGGGAGGGGCTGTGGACGGGGAGGCGGCGAGACCCAGGCCATCCCAGGAGAGTGCAGATGCCGGGGCCACAGGACAGAGGGGGAGTAGGCACCAGACGTCACCAGAGTCCCAAAGCTGCACTCTTGGGGTCCGTCCTCCCGCTTCGGCTGGGACAGGGCAGAGCCAGGAGGCTGCACTTTGGGGTAAATCTAACCAAGTTGGGAAAACACCACCAGGAAGATCAGCTAGAACCAGTGTTTTCACCTGAGACCCCAGGTGGGGATTCTGTGGCCTCCATTGGACCCCTGGACCTGGTGGTGTCACCTGAAAGCCTGGTGGGGATTGTCAAGCCTCAGTGGAACCCCTGGTCCTCGTGGTGTCACCTGAGAGCCCAGGTGGTGACGGTGGGGGCTCCATGGGCCCCTTGCTCCTGGTGGTTGCACCTGAGACCCAGGTGGGGATGGTGGGGCCTCCTGGGGCCCCTGGTCCTGGTGGTGTCACCTGGGACCCTGGGTAAGGATGGTGGGGCCTCCATGGGCCCCCTGGTCCTGGTGTTGTCGCCTGATACCCAGGAGGGGATGGTGGGGCCTTTATGGGGCCCTTGTTCCTGGTGGTGGCACCTGAGACCCTGGCTAAGAATGCGGGAGCCTCCTTGGGCTCCCTGGTCCTGGTGGTGTCGTCTGATACCTGGGTGGGGATGCTGAGGTGTCTGTGGGCCCCTGGTCCTGATGCTGTCGCCTGAGACCCCAGGTGGGGACGGTGGGGACTCCATGGGTCCCCTGGTCCCAATGATGTCACCTGAGACACTGGCAAAGGATGGTGGGGCCTCCATGGGCCCTCTGGACCTGGTGGTGTCACCTGAGACCCCAGGTGGGAATGGTGGGGCCATCATGCCCCCTCATCCTGCTCGTGTCACCTGAGAGCTGGGTGGGGCCTCCATGGGTCCCGTAGTCCTGGTTGTATCACTTAAGACCAGGTTAGGGATGGTGGGGCCTCCATGGGGCCACTGGTCCTGGTGGTGTCACCTGAGACACTGGCAAAGAATGGTGGGGCCTCCAGGGGCACCCTGATCCTACTGGTGTCACTCTAGACCCAGGTGGGGCCCCCATGGGACCCTGGTCCTGGTGGTGTTGCCTGATACCTGGGTGGGGATGCTGGGGCATCTGTGGGACCCCTGGTCCTGATGGTGTCGCCTGAGAACCCAGGTAGGCATGGTGGGGCCTCCATGGACCCCCTGGTCCTGGTGGTGTCACCTGAGACCCTGGCAAGGGATGGTGGGGCCTCCATGGGCCCTTTCGTCCTGGTGATGTCACCTGAGACGCTGGCTAAGAACGGTGGGGCCTCCGTGGGCCCCCGTGTGCTGCTGCTGCAGGACTTCTCTGCAGAACCTGGGTCCTTCCTGGTCCCTGCAGGCCTGATGTGCAGACACGTGGCCTGCAGCAGCCTCAGACCAGGGTCCGGCCTGGCCACCTGCCCCTACCCTGCAGTCTCAGAGCTCAGATCCTCTCAGTGTCACTGAGGAAATGACCACAGTGCCCGGGACGCCCTGTGGGCACATCTGCAGCTGCAGGTGACCAATCCCAAGAGTGGCCAGGAGCAGCTTCTTAGGTTGTGGGCACCTGACCCTAGGACTGACCCCTGGAACTGTGGGTACCTGAACGTTGGGCTGCTCAGAGTCCACGCCCAGGTCACAGGTCACAGGTCGTCCTGAAAGACACCAGCAACTGCCCGTGCTCAGACCCTGCACCCAGGTCAGAGGTCACAGGTCATCCTGACAGACACCAGCAACTGCAGCTGCTTAGAATCTACACCCAGGGCACAGGTGACAGGTCACCCTGATAGCACCAACTGCGCCTGCTGAGACTCCACCCCAAGGTCACAGGTCGTCCTGACAGACACCAGCAACTGCGCCTGCTCAGACTCTGCACCCAGGTCACAGGTCACAGCTGGTCCTGACAGACCCCAGCAACTGCTCCTGCTCAGTCTACCAACGGGACCCCAACGGCTCAGCACAGTGTGGACCGGGCTCAGCCGGGTGTCGCCCAGGGACAGGACTCCCACAGTCCCCTGGGTGCTGCCTGGGGACGGGCTCCTGCATTCATCCAGCACAGGTGACCCAAACAGTCACCTCTGTGAAGAGCCCGCAGCCTCCTCCCCAGACCCAGACAGCCAAGGTCTGTCCATCCTGCTCCAGTGACCAGGGTGACTTCTCTACTGACAGGCAGGTTTCCCCCCAAAACCCAGACCCCAGGCGGGGCTGAGAGCCCCCGGCCCAGGCACAGGGACTTGAACCCTGAGACAGGCAGGACCGGGCGGCCGGCCTGGACCCAGCTACTGAAGGCGTCCGAGGGCCCAAGGAAACGGGGAGCAGCCGCTCATCCTGCATCCCCAGCACGAGGGGAGACGCCAACCCCCAGCCTCCGTGTGGGACACGCCCCAGCCCTCCACGGCCATCTGAAGGGGACAGGCGGTGGGTTTACCACACGTGTGCGGTAATACACGGAACAAGCCCGCCATCAGCATGTGTGTCGTAAGATGCAGGTGACAGGACAGAAGGGGGCCCATGTGGCCAGGTGCACATGAGGCAGTGGCAGGGACACAGGTGTGTGACCAGGTGCACAAGGTGGCAGTGACACATGCGTGTATGTGACCAGGTGCACATGAGAAGATAGCAAGGACACAAGTGTCACAAGGTGCACATGAGGGGCGACAGGGACATGCATGTGAGCAGGCCCCCATGACGGCTCAGACACACGTGTCCACCCATGGCAGGGAGCAGGGCGACGTGTTCCTGGGAGGACCCCCTCTTCCTCAGGCCTCAGGCGGTGACAGCCAACAAGGCCGACCCGACCTGGGCCCTACGGCAGACACGGTGCCTGCAGGGAGCTCTCCCCGGGCGACCTTCTCACACTGGGTCCCCTCTGCACCGACCGTGGTGACCTTGCGATTCCCCAGGGGTATCCCGGGTGCTCCACGGCCAGGGCCTCCCTCTGCCACAGCCCAGGAGCAGACGGTGCAGCCCACACCCCCAGAAGCCTCTCCTGACAAGTGAGGAGGGGTCCTGGCCCCCCCAGACACAGGGGACCCACCCCCGGGGCCATCTTCTCCTCCAAAACGGGTGGGAAACCAGGAGTGCAGTTGTGGGGTTTCCAGAGTATTGAGACCACCACCAGGGCTGTGACACCCGGGGATTCAGGACATGAACAAATGAGGTGGCCGCAGCTCGCTCTGGGAGCCCCCAGCACCCAGCCATGGACCTCTGTTCTCAAACGCCTGATGTCCCCACCCTCAGCTCCTACACCAGCCACGAGAGCTCTGTGACACCCTGAGACCCACAGGTGAGGAAACGGGGAGTCTCTGACCCCAAAGAGGGGCCGTGCCGGGGCCAGCTCAGGGAAGGGCTGCGGACGGGGACGAGGCGAGACCCAGGCCTTCCCAGGAGAGCGCAGACAGATGCCGAGGTCACAGGATAGAGGGGGAGTAGGAACCAGACGTCACCACAGTCCCAAAGCTGCACTCTGAGGGTCCGTCCTCCCACTTCAGCTGGGACAGCCTGGAGCCAGGAGGCTGCACTTTGGAATAAATCTAACCAAGGGCTGTTTACAGCTGGATTTGGGAAAACACCACCAGGAAGATCAGCTAGAACCAGTGTTGTCACCTGAGACCCCAGGTAGGGATAGTGGGGCCTCCATGGGCCCCCTGGACCTGGTGGTGTCACCTGAGACCCAGGTGAGGGTAGTGGGGCCTCCATGGGCCCTGTGGGTCCTGGTGGCGTCACCTGAGCACCTGGTGGTGATGGTCGAGCCTTGATAGGCCCCCCTGGTCCTGGTAGTGTCACCTGAGACCCAGGTGGGGATGGTGGGGCCTCCATGGGCCCTGTGGGTCCTGGTGGCGTCACCTGAGTGCCTGGTGGCGATGGTCGAGCCTCGATAGGCCCCCCTGGTCCTGGTGGTGTCACCTGAGACCCAGGTGGGGATGGTGGGGCCTCCATGGGCCCCCTATTCCTGGCGGTGTTACCTCAGAACCCAGGTGGAAATGGTGGAGCCTCGGTGGGCCCCCTGGTCCTGGTGGTGTCACCTGAGGCCCAGATGGTGATGGTGGGGCCTCGTGGGCCCCTATTCCTGGTGGTGTCACCTGGGACTGGGGGGTAAGGATGTCGGGGCCTTCCTGGACCCCCCGTGTGCTGCTGCTGCAGGACTTCCCTGCAGAACCTGGGGGCCTTCCTCGTCCCTGCAGACCTGATATAGACACGCGTGGCCTGTAGCAGCCTCAGACCAGGGTCCGGCCTGGCCACCTGTCCCTACCCGGCAGTGTCAGAGCTCGGGCTCCTCTCAGTGTCACTGCAGAAATGACCACGGTGCCAGAGAGCCCCTCTGGGCACATCTGCAGCTGCAGGTGACCAATCCCAAGAGTGGCCAGGAGCAGGTTCGTAGGATGTGGACACCTGACCCTAGGACTGACCCCTGGGACTGTGAGCACCTGACCCCTAGGGATTTTGTGACCGCGACCTTTACCCCAGCAGTCAGCCCAGAAGAGACATGATGTGACGACAGGTGTCTGGAACTGGGGAGGCCGCAGTGGGGGAGGGGGGAGGATCCAGAAAGCAACCAGGGGAGGCGTCTGCTGTCCCTGCCATCAGGGGAGGACAGGGCCTGCAAGCCCAGCACTTTGGGACGATCCCTTGAAGCCAGGAATTGAGACTAGGCAGAGTAACACAGCGAGACAAAGCATTTAAAAGGCAGCCAGGTGTGACCTTGCGCACCTGTGGTCCTGGCTGCTCGGGAGGCCGAGGCAGGGGGTCACCTGAGCCCGGTGTTCGCGGCTGCAGTGCGCGGTAATGGCGCCAGTGCGACCTGACCTCAGGGCTGTGGACTCCTGACCCTGCACTGACGACGTCACACAATCAGTGATAGTTTCCGTCCTTTCCCCCGTTCTCTCCTTGGCGTCCCCCAAACCCGTTTGGATCAGCAAGACCCCCTGTGCCGTCGTTCGTACCACACGGAAGATTCCCAGTGGCCGTTTGCTGAGTTCCGTCCAGGGGGCTCCGACTTCCCGTGGGGAAGGTTTCGGGCTCTGAACCGGCTGGGGAGCAAACCACGTGCCCTCTGTTTGCAGCCGCGGGACACGTTATCGATAACAGAGCAGTCACACTCCTCACTGTCCCCCTGCCCCCAACTCTGGAACCCTCAGCTTTAGCCCCAGAATGAGGCCAGAGGGCGGCTTCACCAGGGAGGAAGGTGGCGCCGGGGCCAGAGCTGGCTCCAGTGTGCAGGGGAGCCCGGAGCTGGTCCTCGCCCTGCACACAGAGCCGGCCTGGGGTCCCCACAGCCCTGCACGACCCCTCAGCACCCCAGGAGCCCCACGCACCCTCCCAAGCAAGCTCGGCCCTTCAAAGGCTCCCTGGCGGGGCGGGGCCTGCACGTCCCTGTGGCTCACTCACCATCCCGGTGCTTGGTGTCCTGCAGCCCTCGGGTAGCACGGACGGGACGGCTCGGGGACCAGCTAGCAAAGATGTCGCCCGCTAGACTCACACAGCCGTGAGCTCCTGACCTGGGGAGGCTGCGTCCCTCCAAGGGTGCCTGTCGGTTCTAATTCCGTCTCTCACTCTGTTAACGGGGAAGACGGAGCCCACGTGAGCCCCTCCCGGCGCTGGTGCCGCGGAGTCCGGATCCTCAGAGCCCAGCGATTTTAAGGATACCGTTCCACGTGTCCACGTAACTCTCCGCCTCTGCACAGCCCGATCCGTTTACCCAGATTACGCACGTGACGACCGACGTTGCCCTCCAAGGCTCCTACTGCGGTGCTGCGCCCATGCCTGGAGAGCAGTGGCGTCTGCTGTGCCTTTTGGGGTACGTTCCTCCACTGTCCTCTGGTATCTCCCTCATTGTGTGGACTAAAATAACATCCTAAGCTCCCCCTCCACCGGCTGACCGAGGGACCCCTCCTGGCCAAGGGGACGCCCTAAAGCTGAGTTGCTGGCCAGGAGGAGGGGGTCAGACCTGCCCCATCACACCTCTCCCTTCTTGGGGACATCCTTTGTGACTCACTGACAGGCCTGAGGCTGTGCTAGGCACACCAGCAGGTCCTCAACAAATACATGTCCGGTGGCTTGTCTCTGATGAACAGACTTCTTTACGTTAAAACTCTCTGAGCCTGTAGACAAAGTTTCGTGTGTTGAACCAATTACAAGAATCTTTAAACCCAACTATCGCCTGTAACCCCCTACTTCGGGATGTCCCACCTTTTGGGGCCAAACCAACGTCCACCTTCCACGTATTGATGTATGACTTTCCCTGTGACCCCTGTCTCCCCGAAATGTATAAAACCAAACTGTGACCCAGCCACGGCCAGGCCACTTGCTCAGCCACTTGGCGTGGCTCCAGGCCGTGGTCCTCAAATTTGGCTCAGAATAAACCTCATTATATTATTTTACAGAGTTTGGCTCCTTTTCCATTGATAATTTTATAAAATAGCGTAAAAAGCCAATCCCCAGCCATTTCCTTAAAAGGGTAGCCTGGACTTCGAAGTCAGCTGTATAATAAAAATTAAGAAGCCAATTTGGAACAAATGAAAAATCCAGGTGATTTTAAACTCTTCAACTGTCCCTTTCACGGAACTAAAAGTGATTAATTGACACAAAGGACTAGACCTAAGTCACCTGCTCTTCCTAGGGGCTGTGGCCCCAGAAAGCCACCTTGTTCTCTCCTCCCACCCAGGCTGGGCAGGTGCCTGTGGAGCCGCCAGACCACTGCAATGCAGGGCCTGGAAGATAGCTTGAAAACCAGCCTTAGGTTCTGACAAGGTGATGTTATCCACGGAGAAAGTTAAGCACCTTTATGGACACCAGCTGCTCGACTCCGGAGTGGCCATTACAGTTACTAATTATCGTCATCTTTTCTAGCTAGACCTGTGGCGTTATGTTTAGCCAGGCCCTTCACAGTTCTCTCCTTGCACCCCCTTACTGAAGGGCGGTGTCACCTGCAGGTGGCACCTGGCACCTGGAATGATGTGATGCTACGACCGGGTTTAACATCAACTCCTGAAACATCAGAAAGGCCACGGCTTTCTGGACCCTGAAACAGGAACGTTTCAACCTAAACCGTTTTCCTGTGAAACAAAACAAGAGCTCCTAGTAGAGGCTGGGATGCCGGGACCCTGTGCCCGCCGGGACCCTGTGCCCACCTGCCCAGAGCACAGCACGAGTCTGGGGAGGGGGGTCTGCCAGGGCGGGAGCCGAGAGGGAGACACAGGAAGCCGCGTATGTAGGAAAATGTGTTTGTTTTGAACATCTGGGTGCACATGGGTGGAGGCGGAAAAAGGCATCCGCCAGAGAAAACGGGAAAGCCTTGGGTTTTATAGAGCGTTTTTCTGGGAGGAGTAAATAAATTCCTTTGAAACAACCAAGATGGGCTGGGCACAGTGGCTCATGCCTGTAATAATCCTAGTACTCTGGGAGGCCGAGGCGGAAGGATCGCTCGAGATCAGCAGTTCGAGACCAGGCTGAGCAAGAAAGAGACCCCGTCTCTACTAAAAATAGAAACAAATGATTTGGACAGCTAAAAATCTATATAGAAAAAAATTAGCCGGGCATGGTGGCGCATGCCTGTAGACCTAGCTACTCAGGAGGCTGAGGCAGGAGGATCGCTTGAGCCCAGGAGTTTGAGGTTGCTGTGAGCTAGGCTGATGCCACCGCAGTCTAGCCTAGGCAACAGAGTGAGACTCTGTCTCAAAGAAAAGAAAAAGAAAAAAAAAAAAAAAAAAAACCTAAGAGGGATAAGGAAAGTAAGTTCCCCTCTTGCAGTTCATCCCCTCATCCCCCTAGTGTCTGGCAAAGGCTAATACAACCCCAGGAAGGGGCGGCCAGCTGTGGGTTTTATGGGTCCGGATGGAAGTTCCCGGCGGGTGAATTCTTTAAGCCAAAGGGGGTCCTTTGAGGGATTTCCCGCAGACCCAGGTGACTCCACTAGGGACGCCCACCTGCCCGTCAAGGGATCCGGGACGGGACTTGGGAACCTCGAAGCCGCGCTGGAGCCCCCACGGCAGACTCGGGGACCCCGGGGCCGTGCTCGAGCCCCCAAGGCAGACTCAGGGACCCACCCCCAGGACTAGACTCGAGCCCCCAAGGCAGACTCGGGGACCCCGGAAGTCGGGCTGGGACCCCACGGCCGGACCCCGACTCCGCGCGAGGAGGAGGGAGGCGACAGCAGGGCCCCGCTCGCCGCTCTGCCTGGCGCGAGTCCGCCCGGGCCCGCCCCTCACGCCTACCCTGCCCCGCCCTGAGCGAAGCGCATCCGGATGACGTAGGCCCAGCGACGGTCCTGGCTCGGGCTACCGGTTCTATCTCCCCGCCCCTGACGCGCCTGCGCATCACAAGCACGTGATACAACTTGGCCAATGGGGATTGCGGATCACAAGCACGTGATGCAAGTTGGCCAATGGGGGCGTAAAGATGGCAAACACATGACACAACGTGACCAATGGGGAGCCCGCCCCGGCCCAGCGCCTTCCGGGCGGATGCGGCATTTGGGCCCTGCGGGCCGCCGTCCGCTCGGGGCTCCGGCTCTCCCGCCTGGGCCGCGGCCGCCGCCGCCATGTCCCGCGCGCGCGCTTGCCGCCTTCGGCCGCTGGGGCCCCGGAAACTCGGAGGGGCCAGGGAGCGGAGGGCGGGGCCCGCGGGCGGACGGCCGCGGAAGCCGAGCGGGAGAGGACGAGGACGAGGAGGAGGAGGAGGAGCTGCTGAGGAGGGACCTGCTGGTGCCCGCGGGGACCCAGCGCGTGTGCTTGGTTCACCCTGAGGTCAAGTGGAGCCCGGGGAAGCCGCAGATGACTAAAGGTGCCCGGTCTGGGCCGGCGGGAGGCGGGGCTTTGGGGGGCGGGACTCCAAAGGGAGAAACTCATTGGGTGGTGACGGGGGCGGGGACTCTGGGAGGAGCTCATTGGATGAGCATGCGGGGCGGGCACTCTGGGGGAGGGACTCGGGACGGGGCTTAATGATGGGAGGAGCTCGCTGGGTGGAGACGTGGGCGGGGTCTGGGGGCGGGGTCTTGCCGAGCCCCTGGGGCTGATGAAGGGTATGTCCATGAGTCAGTCAGTCCTGTGACAGCGAAGGCCCAGCCAGGGACAGCGCAGTGTCCCTGCCCAGGCTGCCCTTGGGGGCCTGCGTGCAGCCGCCACCCGCTGCAGCTTCCAGAAACTCCTCCTGTCACCCCCTGGTCATCACTGTTACCTTGGGGGTCCTACTGCCCTGGTCACTGTCACCACTGGTCATCACTGTCCCACTGCAGGTTCTACTGTCCTGGTCACTGTCACCACTGGTCATCACTGTCCCCCTGGAGGTCATCACTGTCCCCCTGGAGGTCCTACTGCCCCCCTGGTCATCACTGTCACCCCCTGGTCGTCACTGTCCTGCTACCCCGTGGTTGTCACTGTCACCCTGCAGGTCCTGCTACCCCCTGGTCATCACAGTCACCCCCAGGTCGTCACTGTAACCGTACAGGTCTTGCCGCCCGCTAGTTCACCCCCTCCTGCTCCACTCTGCCCACCCTCCCGCCTGGGCCTGCTGTCCTTCTCCCCGTCTGAGAGAGAAAAGACTCCAGCACAACCCACAACCCCCTGTCACTGCTGTCCAGAGGGTGTCAGGGACCCTTTACCTCATCCACCAACACTTCCACTTCTGGAATTTTGGACGTGCAAAGACGTCTATGCAGAAACGCTCATCAGGCTTGCGAGGGTAAAGACCACCAACTCCCGACCGTCTGCGATGGGAAGTTGTCTGACTGGGACGTCCGTCCTCTCCTCATCTGTGCATACAGCAGGCGCTGTGACGCCCACGCTGCGCCCGCACGCTTGGAGGCCGGCAGAAACCCGCCCACCTGCAGGGCAGGGACGGGGCAGCAGGGTTAGGAAGTCGGGCAGGTGGTCTCCACGGTGGGCCAGGGTCGCCTGGGGTACAGAGGGACACACATCTGGAGTGCTGTGCAGACCTAGGGAGGACCCCCAGGGAGCGAGTCCTGGGGACCCCAGGACCCCTGAAGGGCTGACCGTGACAGCTGCGGGTAGGGCCAAGCCACACAGGGCCTCGTGACCACGTGAGGACTCCGTGTTCACCCCGAGTCGCTGGGATTTGAGCAGATGAGTGACCCTGAGTGGTGGTGGTTTCTATGCCTCTTTTTTCTTTCTGGCAAGACCTTTATTGAGATAGAATTTGTGTAGCATACAATCCTCCATCGTGAAGGGTACAATTCAGTGGCACTTAGCACATTCACAATCTTGTGCAACCCCCACCTCTGTCTCGTTCCAGAACATTCCCATCTCCCCAAAAGGAGAGCCGTCCCCATCAGCAGTGACTCCCCAGCCCCTCCGCAGCCCCTGGCAACCACTGACCCACTTTCCGTCTCTGTGGTTGGCCTGTTCTGCACGTTTCGAGGAACTGCGGTCACACACGACTCGCCCTTTGCTGTCTGCCTTCTGTCACTGGGCACCCTGTCTTCAAGGTCCACCCACGTCGTAGGGTGTGTCAGCTTCGTTCCTTTTCGTGGCCACGTAATTTCCCACGTGGAGGTGGACCGCGTTGTGTGTCCGTTGATTGCTGGACCGACACTTGGCTGTTTCTGCCTCTCGGCTGTTGTGAACACACGTGAACGGGCTTTCTGGAGGACGCTTGCCTGCAGTTCCCGGGGCGGACACCTGGGGGTGGAATGGTGGGGTCCAGCGTGGTCTTGTGACCAGAGCCCCACAGGCAGGCAGCTGTGTGGGGTAGCTGGGGAGCTCGGGGGCCGCGGGAGCCGTGCAGCCCCTCATGGTTGATCCCGGGCTTTGACCCGGGGAGGACGGGCGCAGACAGCAGCTGCCGGGCTTGCTGAGGGGCCGGGCGTGAGGTTTCAGGAAGACAGTGGGGCCCACCAGGAGTCAAGTCTGAGAAGCTTCGCTTCCCCCCACGGTGGAGAGGACGGGGACCTCGTCTCGTCAGCCACCCACTCACCAGCCTTGTCATGGACTTCAGCCTCCTTTCCTCCGTTTCCTCCTCTGCCCGTGGCCGGGAGCTCAGCACGTTGCTGGGAGGAGCCGGGCTCGCCCAAGCGCAGCTCCAGCTGGCCGCGGTCTGAGGGAGGAGCGAGGAGACCACTGAGGCTCCGCAGTGGGCGCTGGGCACACGGTGCAGGCTTGGTGGGCCGTCAGGAGGGGGCGTTTGCTGCTGGCCTGAGATGGGAGGAATGAAGATGAGAACGTAGGACGCTGCAGGGCAGAGGAGAGTGCTCCAGGGAGGGGGGCCCTGGCAGCGTGTGAGTGACCTGGGGCCGCGACCATCCCACAGGACTGTGTCCTCCCCCAGTCCCGGAGCCCAGGAGTGTGAGACGCAGGTGTCTCGGGGCCGCGCTCCCTCCGCGGGCTCCAGGGGAGGCTCCTTCCTGCCTCTCCCAGCTCCTGGGGGCTCCAGGCGTCCCTGGGCTTGTGGCCGCGTCACTCCAGCCTCTGCCTCCGTCTCCACGTGGCTTCTCCTCTGCGTCTGTGTCTCCTCTTCTGTCTCTTAGGAGGACACCTGTCCTTGGGTTTAGGGCCCTCCCTACTCCAGGATGGTCTCATCTCGAGATCCTTCACTAATCACATCTGCCAAGATCCTGCTTCCACGTAAGGTCTTGTCCCCAGGCTCTGGGGTCAGGACGCCGAGACAGGTCCTCTGACGCCGCCCTGCAGCCAGGTAGAGACACCGTCCCGCTGCCCTCCTCCCTTCTCCTCCTCCCCCATCTCCTCCTGGAGCCCCCTCCTGCGCTGAGAGCGCGAGGCCCGCGTCCCCGCAGGGCCCTGGGTGCGGCTGCGTGTCCCCTGCCGTGTGCGCGGCTGACGGCCATGGGGACTGCGCAGGCGAGTCCTTCCTGCAGCTGCAGCAGCGGCTGCTGCGGGACAAGGAGGCCAAGCTCAGGAGGGCCCTGGAGAGGCTGCGGAAGAAGCGGCACGTCCTGCGCAGGCAGCGCACGCGGCGGGAGTTTCCGGTGGTCTCCGTGGTGGGCTACACCAACTGCGGTGAGTTCCGGGAGGGCTGGGGACGGTTCGGGAGGCTCCGCCTGCGGACGCCTCGGACGGCGGCTTCCGAGGCAGCAGCGCGGGGAGCGGAACGTGCCCTGCGGCTCCCCAGGCCCCGCGGCCGACGTCCGGCGAGCTGTCAGCGCTTGGCGTTCACGGGCGTCCTCTTTTCAAAGTGTTTTCCAAGCTCCGAGAAACAGAAAAAAGGGGACCTTTGCATTTTTAAATCCATGCCCAGTAGACACCTTAGAGGAATCAAAGCAGCTCAGGTTTATAAAATGAAACTTCCCAGTGAGTGTCAAGACGCATCTGAACCTGGACGCTAACCGCAGTCCCACACGGGACACGGAGCTCCGGCTCCCACCGCGGTCTCGGGCCCTGAGCAGCCTCAGGCAGCCTGCGACACACGCCCGGCGCAGCAGCCACCCCAAGCCTCCCTCCCCCGCCCCGTGTCCCCTCAGCACCTGCCCACGCTTGTCATGTCCGGGCCCTTCTGTGTGCTCGGGAAACGTCGGTGTCACCAGCTCTGTGTCCAAGACGGCGGGGACCTCCCCTAAAACCTGGAGCCACACAGCTTGGGGCACGTCCAGGCCTGAAACACGTTTCACATACACGTAAATGCATGCTGTGTGGGGAACGCAAAGTGCCGCTGCCCGGCTGAACCACAAAGACCAGTTCTGGAACTTTCATCACAGTTCTGTGTGCCTGAGTCGATGCGTCAGGTTTCTAGATAGATCCCTGAGGCTGGGCAGGCACGGGAGATTTGATGTTAGGGTTCACATGCACGCCGTGCGTCAGGGCCACCCGTCCGCGGGGTTCACGTGCACGCCGTGCGTCAGGGCTATGCGTCCACGGGGTTCACGTGCACGCCGTGCGTCAGGGCCGCCCGCCCGCGGGGTTCACGTGCACGCCGTGCGTCAGGGCCGTCCGCCCGCGGGGTTCACGTGCACGCCATGCGTCAGGGCCGCCCGCCCGCAGGGTTCACGTGCATGCCGTGCGTCGGGGCCGCCGGCCCGCGGGGTTCACGTGCACGCCGTGCGTCAGGGCCGCCCGCCCGCAGGGTTCACGTGCATGCCGTGCGTCGGGGCCGCCGGCCCGCGGGGTTCACGTGCACGCCGTGCGTCAGGGCTATGCGTCCACGGGGTTCACGTGCACGCCGTGCGCCAGGGCCGCCCGTCCGCAGGGTTCACGTGCACGCCGTGCGTCAGGGCCGCCCGCCCGCGGGGTTCACGTGCACGCCGTGCGTCGGGGCCGTCCGCCCGCGGGGTTCACGTGCACGCCGTGCGTCGGGGCCGCCCGCCCGCAGGGTTCACGTGCATGCCGTGCGTCGGGGCCGCCGGCCCGCGGGGTTCACGTGCACGCCGTGCGTCAGGGCTATGCGTCCACGGGGTTCACGTGCACGCCTTGCGCCAGGGCCGCCCGTCCGCGGGGTTCACGTGCACGCCGTGCGTCAGGGCTATGCGTCCACGGGGTTCACGTGCACGCCGTGCGCCAGGGCCGCCCGTCCGCGGGGTTCACGTGCACGCCGTGCGTCAGGGCTATGCGTCCACGGGGTTCACGTGCACGCCGTGCGTCAGGGCCGCCCGCCCGCAGGGTTCACATGCACGCCGTGCGCCCGGGCCGCCCGTCCGCGGGGTTCACGTGCACGCCGTGCGTCGGGGCCGTCCGCCCGCGGGGTTCACGTGCACGCCGTGCGTCGGGGCCGCCCGCCCGCAGGGTTCACGTGCATGCCGTGCGTCGGGGCCGCCGGCCCGCGGGGTTCACGTGCACGCCGTGCGTCAGGGCTATGCGTCCACGGGGTTCACGTGCACGCCTTGCGCCAGGGCCGCCCGTCCGCGGGGTTCACGTGCACGCCGTGCGTCAGGGCTATGCGTCCACGGGGTTCACGTGCACGCCGTGCGCCAGGGCCGCCCGTCCGCGGGGTTCACGTGCACGCCGTGCGTCAGGGCTATGCGTCCACGGGGTTCACGTGCACGCCGTGCGTCAGGGCCGCCCGCCCGCAGGGTTCACATGCACGCCGTGCGCCCGGGCCGCCCGTCCGCGGGGTTCACGTGCACGCCGTGCGCCAGGGCCGCCCGTCCGCGGGGTTCACGTGCACGCCGTGCGCCAGGGCCGCCCGCCCGCGGGGTTCACGTGCACGCCGTGCGCCCGGGCCGCCCGTCCGCGGGGTTCACGTGCATGCCGTGCGTCGGGGCCGTCCGCCCGCGGGGTTCACGTGCACGCCGTGCGTCGGGGCCGCCCGCCCGCAGGGTTCACGTGCATGCCGTGCGCCCGGGCCGCCTGTCCGCGGGGTTCACGTGCACGCCGTGCGCCAGGGCCGCCCGTCCGCGGGGTTCACGTGCACGCCGTGCGCCAGGGCCGCCCGCCCGCAGGGTTCACATGCACGCCGTGCGCCCGGGCCGCCTGTCCGCGGGGTTCACGTGCACGCCGTGCGCCCGGGCCGCCTGTCCGCGGGGTTCACGTGCACGCCGTGCGCCAGGGCCGCCCGTCCGCGGGGTTCACGTGCACGCCGTGCGTCAGGGCCGCCCGCCCGCGGGGTTCACGTGCACGCCGTGCGCCCGGGCCGCCTGTCCGTGGGGTTCACGTGCACGCCGTGCGTCAGGGCCGCCTGTCCGCGGGGTTCACGTGCACGCCGTGCGCCAGGGCCGCCCGTCCGCGGGGTTCACTTCACTCAGAAATGACCGGCGAGCGCTCTCTGACGTCTGTGCAGTGTTTAGGCCACAGCGGCACAGCCATTTGGCGCCATTGCTGGTGTGGCCCCTCGCTACACGGCTCCTGCCGTGTGTACCCCATCATCCCCCCGTGTGCAGCACGACCTCCTTGTCCGTGTGTATACGGACGCCCACACTGGACCCCGCCCCATCCCGCTCGACCAGAGACCTGTTGCGTGTGTCCATCTTCTCTCTGCTCTGAGAGCCCCCGAGCTCAGAGTAGCCCCTGGGCAACCCGGGCCCAGCAGGAACGTGGTCTCAGGGCGGGTGCCCACGTTGCACACTGCACGATTGGGGGACACGTGAGAGTCTCTAAGCAACGCCCGCCCCGTGTCCTAGGAAAGACCACGTTGATCAAGGCGCTGACGGGCGACGCCGCCATGCAGCCCCGGGGTCGGCTGTTCACCACGCTGGACGTCACGGCGCACGTGGGCTCGCTGCCCTTGTGCATGACGGTCCTCTACGTGGACACCATCGGCTTCCTCTCCGAGCTGCCGCACGGCCTGATTGAGTCTTCCTCCGCCGCCCTGGAGGACGTGGCCCACTCGGTGAGTGTGGGACAGGCTAGGGGCCGGGGGTCCTCAGTCCCAGACACAACTCGGGGACCAGGACCCCTAGACGCGTGCAGACTCAGGGCCAGGGTGCAGTGGCTCGGCAGGGGGGCCTGGGCAGACCCGGCCAGGGGACGCAGGAAGGCCCCAGAGCAAGGTCAGGAAAAAGGTCCTGGAATTTGGGTGAAGCCTGCGGTCTGGTGACTGGCGTGTGCCTCGCCGGCCTGTGGTGACAGGCGCACAGCCATGCTTCAGGGACCAACAGGGACAGCGGCTGAGGCCCGGGGCGGCTCTCCCTGTCCTGGCAGTTCTCTGAGAGTCTAAAACTTTGCTGAAATAGAAAGATGCTCTAAAAAAAATTGGGTGCATCCAAACAAAAAACCAGCCCCACACCCCGACGTGATCACCCCACAGTGGAGCGGGAACGTCCTCCTGGTGGCAGAATTACTTACACAGGCATTTTCCCTTTGATGTGTTCTCCAAATTTTGCATACTGCCCTTCTCTCCAAAACCTTTGGGGAAACAGCAACCTTTACAACACGAAATCGTGTAAACTTTTTTGTAAGATCTCACAGAAGGACACAGTGAGCTCAGAGCCCTGCATGAAGCCGGTGGGCCGGGTGGGTGGCATCGTGCGAGGCCCTGCCCTGGGCCCGTGCAAGATGTGGGGCTGGGGACCGTGGCCGGTGGCTCTGATCGGCGGCTGGGCCGTCCCGCAGGATGTCGTCGTGCATGTGAGGGACATGAGCCACCCCGAGGCCGAGCGCCAGAAGGCCAGCGTGCTGTCCGCGCTGCGCGGGCTGCAGCTGCCGGGCCGGCTGCTGGACACCATGGTGGGGAGGTGCACAACAAGGTGGACCTGGTGCCCTGGTGAGCGCCGCCCCCGGGGTCCCCTTCCCTGTGTGTGTGGGGGGCAGGGAGCTGCCCCCTGGGTCCCCTGCGCTGCGCACTGAGCCCTTAACAAGGGGGTCTGGGACTCCCCCAGCTGTCCCCAGCGCTGGTGCCCGCGGCCCTTCTCACCCCCGCGTGTGCCCAGTGGGGTCGGCTGAACCGACAGCCCTCGGTTGCCTGCACAGTCTGTCCCAGCCATCACCCACAGGCCCCGTTCACGTGGCCATCTGGTCATTGTCCCCATGCTCAGCCTTGCTGTACAGCCCTCTCCTGTCACAGGAGTCGCAGCCGGGGCACAGGAAGCCCCCCAGGCTGGGCCCTGTGGGCGGCTGACTCGGGGACCTTCGTCTGGGCAGGTGGTCCCAGGCCCCATGGGTAACGCTCAGGACTCCCCTGGGCAGGTGGTCTCCAGTCTGGGCCCCGTAGGTGGGTGGCTCTCAGGACCCTTATGTCTGCGGGAGGCCCCCCAGGCTGAGCGGGGTCCGCGGTGTCCCCGCCTCACACAGGTATAGCCCCGTGGAGCCCAGCGCCATGGCCGTGTCCGCCCTCCTGGGCCGGGGGCTGCAGCGGCAAAAACTGAACTGGAAGAGGCGGTGCTGAGGGCAACAGGGAGATGGGTCCTCACCCTGCGCGTGCGGCTGGCGGGGGCCCAGCTCAGGTGAGCGGCCTCCCCGGGCGGGAGGGCGGGTGCCCTGGGCTTCTGCGTGCGTGGGGAGAGCCGTGCGTGCCAAGGACTTCGGGGTGCACGGGCCAGCTGGGGTGTTTCCGAATGGACCACAGCAAGTCTGTGTCCTGCTCCAGCATCCAGAGTCCAGGGGCCCCACTGGCACCCACTAACCCTGACCCTGATCCTGCACCTGCTAACCCTGACCCTAACTCTAATCCTGCACCTGCTAACCCTGATGCTGACTCTAACCCTGTACCCACTAACCCTGACTCTAACCCTAACCCTAATGCTGCACCCACTAACCCTGACCCTGACCCTAACTGACCCTAACCCTAACTGTGCACCCACTAACTCTAACCCTGACCCTGCACCCCACCAGGGACACCAAAGCTCCAAGCAGAGGATTGGGGATGGGCACTGGATTGGGGAGAGGCAGGGGTTGGGGACAGTCCAGGCTTCCTTGAGGACAAAGGTTAGCATGACACTAACGGAGTCCTTTGGGTCCCTGCTGGTGTCCGTGTCCCCAGCTGGCTGCACCGGGAGGCCACGGTACAACAGGTGGTCGTGATCCCTCAGGACAGGGTGGCCGAGGTGAAGGTCGTCATCAGCAACGCTGCCTATGGCAAGTTCCAGAAGCTCTTTGCAGGGTGAAAGGACGCCTCACGGTCGGGGAACCGAGTCTTTGCAGCGTGGGATGAGCGGCCGCCTCTGTGTGTCTGAGGTCCTGGCTCGCTCCTGGGCGTCTGTGGCAGTGACCACCCGGGCCGGGGCCTCACTGCCCCCGTGGGCAGCCGCACGTCACCCCAGACGGGGCCCGGCCGCCTCGGGGTGCCGGGAACTGGTCGCCCTCCCGGCCGTTTCCGCGCAGGACGGGGAAGATTGTTCCGTGTTTGTGGTTCCTCCGGAGCCTGCTTGGGAGCCGTGGCCCTGGTGGCTCAGACAGTGGCTTCCCGTGTGGCTGTGTTCATGGGTCACAGACGGCCGGCCTTGCCTTCCCCATGGTGTGGCCGGAGAAACGCCTAGAAACCGGCCTCCTGCCAGCCCGGGCGCAAGAGAAGCAGCTCTGTTCATGAGGAGGCACCAGCCGGACAGCGGTGGTGTCACAGGCGTCCGCTAAGGGACAGAGTGACACAGAGTCACCTTCACACGGCCGGGCAGACACACCCCTCACTGTGTGTGTCAGCTGTGGTTGCCGATAGGGAAAATAAAATTTCTTCCATCTTTCGGACGAGCAGGACGTGACCTGTTGGAGCAAACCGCGCCCCCCAAGCGGTGACCGGCCCTCTGCAGAGACGGGTCCTCAGCTCCGGGAGGGACGTTTGGGGCTGCACAGCGTCCGGGGTCCCGGGGTGTCAGGGACATGCGTGTGCGTCTCTGACAGGGGGGAGCCCGCACCATGGCAGGGCTGCTATGGAAATGCTGAAGAGACGTTCAGTAGTGACCCTTCCCCGTGGGGACCAGGGACAGGTTTTCGTTAATTGTTTTCCTCAGACTTGTGTTCACGATGACACTCACCATGTTGTCTGGGTTGTCCCAGAACGTCAGCATCCGGGGACGGGTGGGAAAATCTCTGCGCCTCTCCTGAGTGTGCACATGGGTGTGGGGACTTCTCCCAAGGCAGGGTGACGGGCGTCCCTGACGAGTGAGGCTCCATTGTGCCCATGGCCCCAGCCCCCGCCATGTCCCACACGTCGCCCGGGATCCGGCTGCGGTGACTCTGCCAGCTTGGGTAGGTGTGGTGGGCAGAATGATGTCCCCGGAGATGGCCACGTCCTAATCCCACGTTGAAGACAGAATAATGTCCCCAGAGAAGGCCACGTCCTAATCCCACGTGGTAGATTTCTACGACGTCTCCTGGAGATTCTCCATCCACAGCCCCCACCCTGCCTCCCCCCACGGCCCCTGGGCTGTGAGTTCCTGCTGTCTCCACTGCATTCCAGATGGGTCTGGGGTCCCCGGTCCCTACGGAGCCTCCTTTCCTGTCGCCATAGTTACTGAGTAGAGCCTGAACCTGTTTTACCTCATACGGCATCTGCCGGTTTCCATGACGTCTCCTGGAGGTTCCCGAGGACCTGCCCGGCCACAGCTTGGTTTCACCCAGGGAGACCCCACTGGGCTTCTGGCCTCCGGAACCGTCCACCCCGTGTGGTTGTAGCCACTGCTCTGTGGTCACTGTGTCCCACAACCCGGTGGGGACTCCATCTCACGGAGCCCTGGGTGTGCAGGACGGCAGGACCAGCTCCACGGGGCCTGGCGATTGCTGGCTCAGATGTCCCTGAGACAATCTGAGCTGTCACCCCGGAGGCCAGAGGATAGGGTGGGCATGTTGGGGATCTCAGAGGACCGGGCGGGGGGTGGTCTTTGGGAGTCCAGAGGGGAGGGTGGGGGCCTCAGGGAGCGTAGAGGGGACAGTGGGGATCTCAGGGAGTCCAGAGGACAGGGTGGAGAGTCTCGGGGAGGACCAGGTGGGGGTCTCAGGGAACCCAGAAGGCAGGGTGGGGGGTCTCGGGGAACCCAGAGGACCAGGTGGGGGTCTCAGGGAACCCAGAGGACCAGGTGGGGGTCTCAGGGAACCCAGAGGGCAGGGTGGGGGCCTCGGGGAGCCCAGAGGACCAGGTGGGAGTCTCGGGGAGCCCAGAGGACAGGGTGGGGGTCTCGGGGAGCCCAGAGGACAGGGTGGGGGTCTCGGGGAGTCCAGAGGACAGGGTGGGGATCTCGGGGAGCCCAGAGGACAGGGTGGGGATCTCGGGGAGCCCAGAGGACAGGGTGGGGTCTCGGGGAGCCCAGAGGACAGGGTGGGGATCTCGGGGAGCCCAGAGGACAGGGTGGGGGTCTCGGGGAGCCCAGAGGACAGGGTGGGGGTCTCGGGGAGCCCAGAGGACAGGGTGGGGGTCTCGGGGTGCCCAGAGGACAGGGTGGGGTCTCGGGGAGCCCAGAGGACTGGGTGGGGGGTCTCGGGGAGCCCAGAGGACAGGGTGGGGGGTCTCGGGGAGCCCAGAGGACAGGGTAGGGGGGTCTCGGGGAGCCCAGAGGACAGGGTGGGGGGTCTCGGGGAGCCCAGAGGACAGGGTGGGGGGTCTCGGGGAGTCCAGAGGACAGAGTGGGGGTCTCAAGGAGTTGAAAGGGGAGGGTGGGGGTCTCGGGGACCCCGAGGGCCGGGCAGGAGAAGGGCACGGCCTTTCCGTGGGACTGGAACAGGGGCAGCCCCCACCCCAGCGCCTGGCTCTCTGACGGCTGCTCCACTGCCCGGCTTCTCCTGTCCCAGCTGCTGAGCTGGTCGAGGGGGAACAAGCCCCCAGTGTGGGACGCAGGTGGTGAGAGGAAGGGGGTCAGCCCGGTACCCCTCCTGCCCCCGTCGCGGGACGCGGCAGGGGTGGCCCCGAGAGCCCGCGAGGCCGCACTGCTGGGTGGGCGCACCAGCAAACACCAAGCGCTGTTTCCAGGCGGCCCTGCAGCCCTGCAGAGGCGGGAGGGGGCAGGTGGGCTCCCCCCGCGGTGGGGAAGCTTCCGGCACGACGGGGGATGGAAAGATCTTTCCGACGGCGCATCCTCCTGAACACGGAAGCCTCGGAAATCCATCTCCAAAATCACATGCAGGTTCCTTCAGGCCCCCACGGAGCGGCCTCGCGACCTGCCGCGGTGCTGGCGTCGTTACAGCAGAAACACACTGAACAGGGAGGCGGCGCGGTCGGGTTCTCTGAACCCTCCGCCCTCCAGTAAGTGCTCCAGCATTTTCTAAAGGTCCTTCCACACGTTGCCCCGGAAGCTCCCGGAAGCATCTCGGTGGTTCACGTGGTGACAAAGCCCATAAACACGTTTGGGTTTTGTGTCTTTTAATTCTCTACAGTGAGCGACAGGTGTGAACAGGTCGTGACCCCGACCCCAGGGAATCCCGATGTGGACATCGAGGCCACTGTGTCCGACTTGGCCCCAAACACGTTCCTTCATCTCCGGCGTGTCCTATCCTGACCCTGACCCTGACCCCTGACCCCGACCCTCACCAGCACCGAGCTCTCCATAGACGGCCTGACCCGGCGGTCACAGGTCTGAGGTAGCCGATGGGACGCGGCCCATTTGTCTGTCTTTGGGGATTTCAGGCACCTTGGTGTAACCACGGCGACCAGGCACCAAAGCACGAGCAGATTTTGTTTTGGAAAACGACAGATTTGCTCCCCAGCCCAGCACATTCCAACGCGGGTGAGACCATCACTTGCACGGCCGCCCGGAGAACCCGGCGCCTGCTGTCCTGCCCCGCGGTTTGAAGTTACACGAGAGTCCCCAGGAGCCCTCCTAGGGGGCAGTGACGGAACAAGCACTCCCGGGACCCACCGTTCGACCAAGAACTGGAACCGGCGGCTCTGACGAGCCCCCTGCCCGCGCTGAGGTATTGCCGCGACCGTGGAGCATGTCACGTCCTCTCGGTGTCACACGTGGAGCAAGCGTGAGCCACCAACGCACGTACGTCTCCCACGAGGACTGCGGTGCTGGTGTCTGCCTTGCACCCGCGGGACCTTAGTTCACGGGTTGACGCGGGGCCGGGGAAACACCGGCTGGTGCGTGAGAGTCACAGCGGGGCTGGCAGGCGTGTGCGGGAGGGGTGCACATGGCCACGCGGTTGTCACCGGCTTTAGGAATGCCATAGCCCTGGGGAGGACGGTCCCTCCCTGGGTCTGCAGGGCCCCGGGTGCCACAGCCTCGAGGACACAGAGATGAGGACACAGAGTTAGTATCACCGGCCCCGTGGTCACCTGCATTCAGCGCAAACTGCGGCAGAAATAGGATGGAGGTGAACCCAGAGCCACTGACGCCGGACTCCAGGGGGAACGGCTCAGGGCCACAGCAGCTTCTGGTTGAGTCCGATGACGTCGCTGACAAAGCCGTCCGCGCCGATGAAGTCGCCGGCGATGACGTTGGTGCAGTGCGGGCCAGGCCCCGGGCGCTGCTCCCGCACCCAGGCACACAGGCGCGGCAGGCTGGGCAGCGTCAGGCCCCGCAGGGACTGCGAGGGGTGCGCCAGGATGTACTCCAGGTTCTCCGTGAGGTTGATGCCCGCCACGAACAAGCCGCCTGCAACGAGGGGGCAGCAGGGGGTCACCGTCCCTCCCTGCACAGGTCGGGGGCCCCGCGTCCCCATGTGCCTCCCTGGGAAGGACTCCTAGCACCGGCTACTGGGGGACAAGGGGACCCTACGTCCCCCCCTACACCAGGGTTACGGGGACACAGCCCCGGAGACCCAGAGCGTCCCCAACACGCCACAGGTGGGCAGGAGACACTTGGGACCAGGGACTCTGTGATCCATAAAAATCTGTCTCATTGAACCAACGGACACGACAAAGCAGAAACACCAGCGACCCTCACAAGACCCTCCGCCGGAGACGTCTGCAACACGGACGCAGGACAGGGGCCGGTTTCTGTAAAGAAGTCCAACAGGCCAGCAAGAAACAGGAGAACCCAACAGAGAACCGGCAAACAGAAAAAGGAACGCAGAGCCACACGGGTCCCCGCCTGAGCAAGAGCGAGACCCCGTCTCTACTAAAAAAGAAAGAAATTATCTGGACAACTAAAAATATATACAGAAAAAAATAGCCAGGCGCGGTGGGTCACGCCTGTCATCCTAGCACTCTGGGAGGCCGAGCCGGGCGGATCGTTTGAGCTCAGGAGTTTGAGAACAGCCTGAGCAAGAGCGAGACCCCGTCTCTACTAAAAAAGAAAGAAATTATCTGGACAACTAAAAATATATACAGAAAAAAATAGCCAGGCGCGGTGGGTCACGCCTGTCATCCTAGCACTCTGGGAGGCCGAGCCAGGCGGATCGTTTGAGCTCAGGAGTTTGAGAACAGCCTGAGCAAGAGCGAGACCCCGTCTCTACTAAAAATAGAAAGAAATGATATGGACAACTGAAATATATATAGAAAAAATTAGTCAGGCGTGGTGGCGCATGCTTGTAGTCCCAGCTACTCGGGAGGCTGAGGCAGGAGGATCGCTTGAGCCCAGGAGTTTGAGGTTGCTGTGAGCTAGGCTGACGCCATGGCACTCTAGCCCGGGCAACAGAGTGAGACTGTGTCTCAAAACAAAATAAAATAAAATAATATAAAGCAGAGTTCTTGGTCCTCATGAGAACATAGCCACGCCCTCATCAGCCACCCGCTGAGCCGTTTTCCTTCTCTTTGCTGCATTTAAAATGCTGAAGGTTCCAACCTCCCCTTGGAAAAGAACGGCACAGCTTGTCTGCGGTTTGTGCTTTTACCAAAATCTTGGCCTCGTAAAGTTCCGTCGACTGAGATTTTTGCCTCAGTGGTTCATTTGGGTCGACACACACAGACACGCGTGTTACATATGTGCCCGTGCACGTGTACGCACACACACAGGCATGTGTGACTTCCAAATTCCTTTCACGTGACAGTGGAGGCGAACCCGTGGCCCGGGCGGCGGACGCCCACCCGGCCGTGGAGTCTGCCCTTGTGGGAAGCCCCCCGGTACCTGGGCGGCCGCGGCGCTTCATGGACTCCAGGTAGCGGATCAGCGCCTCTGTCTTCACCTTGTCCCCCCACCAGTAGGGGATGGCGGGCCACAGCTCGCGGTGCCGGCTCGCGCAGCTCTTGTCCTCGTAGGACACCAGGACCTGCTGCCCCCGCGACCAGAGCTCCCGCAGCGTCAGCACCTCCTGGTGGGGACGGGGCAGGGTGTGGGTCAGAGGGCGCCGGCCCGGGCTATCTCTACCCTGGCATCCTCGGGAGGCCACGGGCGTGGTCTGTCAAAGTGTCCCCAGCACCCACGCACCCAGCTCGCGATGACACCCCCCGATTCGTACTTAGTGCAGTGAAGGAGATGAGCGCGCATGTTAATAGCCTCATTTTCCTCTTGTTCTTCTGCCTCCTGTCACGCTAAGTCTCAGGGTCCTGGCCACAGAGCCTGGGGCCCCTCGCTGCCGAAGCACAGAGACCTGCTGGATCACGTCACCCGGTGCCTCAGTGGTCACACCAGGGACACCTCTGCGATCTCACCGGGATGCCTCAGTGGTCCCACTCAAACGTGTCAGCGATCACACCCGGAACATCTTGGCAACCTCAACAGGATGCCTCAGCAATCTCACATGGAATCCCTCAGTGATCTCACCCAGAATGCCTCAGCGATCCTTACCCAGAATACCTCAGTGATCTTAGCCAGAATACCTCAGTGATCCTTACCCAGAATACCTCAGTGATCTTACCCAGAATACCTCAGCGATTCTTACCCAGAATACCTCAGTGATCCTTACCCAGAATACCTCAGTGATCCTTACCCAGAATACCTCAGCGATCCTTACCCACAATACCTCAGCAATCTCACCAGGATACCTCAGCAATCCTTACCCAGAATACCACAGTGATCTGTACCCAGAATACCTCAGTGATCTCACCAGGATACCTCAGCAATTACACCCAGGATACCTCAGTGACCTTATCAGGATGCCTCAGCAATCTCACCAAGATACCTCAGCGATGTCACATGGATACCTCAGCAATTACACTCGGGATACCTCAGTGATCTCACTCAGAACATGTCAGGGATCATGCCCAAAACATCTTAGCAACCTCACCAGAATACCTCAGCAATCTTACCCACAATACCTCAGCAGTCTTACCCACAATACCTCAGTGATCTCACCAGGATACCTCAGTGACCACTGACATGTTCTGAGTGAGATCACTGAGGTATACCTCAGCAATTACACCTGGGATACCTCAGTGATCTCACTCAGAACATGTCAGGATACCTCAGCGATCTCACCAGGATACCTCAACAGTCACTCCCAGAACATCTCAGCAATCTTACTAGGATACCTCAGCAATCTCATGTGAAATACCTCAGTGATCTTACCCAGAATACCTCAGTGATCCTTACCCAGAATACCTCAGCGATCTTACCCAGAATACCTCAGTGATCTCACCAGGATACCTCAACAGTCACACCGAGAACATCTCAGCAATCTCATGTGGAATACCGCAGCCATCTTACCCAAAATACCTCAGTGATCTCACCCAGAACATGTCAGTGATCACACCTGGAATATCTCAGTCATCTCACCCAGAACCTCTCAGCAATCTCACCCGGATGCCTCAGTGACCACACGTGGGGGGCACCAGGTGAGCAAACTGAGGCTGAGGCTGTCAACCCCCCAGGAGAGATGTAGGGGGACATGCCCATCCCCTTCCTCTCACCCCTCGGGGGCACAGCATGTCCCCAAAGATGTTCTTGATGCAGGTGACCAGGTACTCATGCAGGTCCTCTGTCATCCCCTCGAAGTTCCTGCAGGCCAGGATGACCACCTCCCGGGAGTGCTTCTCCAGCCACTCCGAGATTTCCGTGAGGGTGTCCTAGGAGGGGAACAGGGAGCACTGAGTCATGGGGACCCTGCTGCGGGGGCTCGAGGAAGCTCCTCCCGGCAAAGGGGCTTCTGAGGGCAAAACCGTGTCCATGGAGGTGTCATTCGTGTACAAACAGGAGGCAGTGGTTGCCCCGTGGAACACAGGACCGGAGAACCACAGCCGGGCAGCCCTCACGGCTTCTTGTTGTGTTTGTGTGCATGTGACATGTCTGTTCGTGTACATGTGCATGTTGGTGTGCACACGTGTGTTACATGTGTGCAGGCATGCCTGTGTGTCCATGTGTTCAGGTGTATGCATGTGTGCATGTATGTTTCTGTGTGCATGTTGGTATACAGGTGTGCATGCATGTGTTTCTGTGTGCATGTAACATGTCTCTGTGTGCGTGTGCATTTTGGTGCACACGTATGTGTGCAGGCATGTGTGCATGCATGTCTGATATGTGCACATGTGTGCGTGTCTGTGCACACGCACACCCAGCAGAAGGCACCGCCTATGCAAAGGCGTGAAGTCAGGAAGCTCAGGGAGCCGGTGGGGAACAGCAGGTGCACAGGGAGCCCCAGCGCTGTCGCCTCCAGACCCAGGGGTCCCAGGGGGCTTTCAAGTGGGGCACAGGGAGCTGCTGGCAGGCTTTCAGCAGGACGGTGGTGACTTGTCACATTCAGGTTTTAGAACCCTCTGTGCCAGCCAGGAAGAGAATGAATTGAAAATAGCCTAAAGTGGGGCCGGGGAGATAATCAACTCCCTTTTGCAAAAGGCCGGGAGGCCTCAGGGAAGCCTGGGACGGAGCCAGCTAAGGAGACCTCTGCAAGGTCCGGGAGGCGCCGGTGCAAGCTCAGAAATGCACGTGGGTCAAGAACCCCACACAGCGGATTGCCAGGGGTCAGCACCGCCTTCCTGGACCCGCAGTGGCTGCTGTGTCCCCATGAAAGTTCGGCATCCCCTGCCCTTCCCTGCGTCCCGCCCCAGCCCAGCCGCACCTCCACCAGCGCGGTCGTGTACACCGTGTGCACGAAGTGCAGGTTCTTCTCCGAGCCGTCCCGCATGTGCGCCACGCGCAGGTCCAGGTACCGCACCCCGGCGTCCAGCTGCTCCGTGACGTCCAGCGCCTGCGGACAGAGGCCGCCATTGCGTCTGCCTGGGGCCAGCGGGCCACTCTCTCTGGGGCTGATCGCCATGTCTCGGGACTCAGACGGGCCGGCGGCCTGCCCACCTGCACCCCACGATGTCACCTGCGACACGCATGTCATCATCACAGCTCACGGGAGCTGTGCGGCCACACGGCCTCACGTGTGGAAAACCCACTCTGCAGGGGCCTGGCCTCGTGGAAACAGAGCCTGCAAGATGCTGTCCGGGGTGGGGGGCTGGGACGTCCCTGCAGAGCCCCGGCCGCCCTCTCCCAGGCCAGCAAACGCCAAATGGAACAGGAAAAGGCGCTGTGCTCTCCGCACAGAACAGTGCAGAAACCAAACATTAATGTCAAAATAAAGGAAAAGAAAGTGGGACTATCCTCCCACTCAGAATAAGAATAGGAAAAGCAAACATGTATATGAAAATGAAAAAGAAGTCGGTTTATATTTAAGTCACGGCACCAAAAATATAAAATAAAATGAAAAGTGAATTTACGAAGGAAAGAAAACAGTCTCTGCCCCAGGAAAGGAAGCTGCAGGTCAGGGTCAGGGTCATGGCAAAGCCCAGACCTGCTAGCGGCCGTCCGGGGAGACCGGCAGGGGAGCGAGACCCTCTTAGGGGCAGGCTGGGCATGATGGGGACAAGGGGGCCGGTGATGCTGGGAGGACTCCAGGGTGGTCGGTGCTGGGGAAGCCTCTGCTCTCTCCTCCTCCCCTATTGACAGATGGGGAAACTGAGGCACAGAGGCTGCAAAGAGGCCCCACCCACTGCCTCCCCTCCCAGAACTGGGGGCCTCAGTGTGTGGGCCATGGCCTGTGGTCCTCTGATCTGTGAGGGGAAACTACCCACGTGGGCTGCCGGCCAGGACAGAGACATCCCTCCCCTGCATGGGCCCGGGGTCCCCTGGCCACGAGGCTGTGCACAGGCCCGGCGCTTTCTTCCTGGTTGAAGTTCTTTGGCTGAAGGCTGGGGATGGAGGAAAGTGAGAATTTTCTCCCTTAAACAGTCCTTTGCGCACTGACAGTGTATTTCTGAGATTGTGAAATAGGTGCTCATTTAAAAAATATCTGCGGCCAGGTGTGGTGGATCATGGCTGTAATCCCAGCACTCTGGGAGGCCAAGACAGGAGGATCACTTGAGCTCAGGAGTTTGAGATCAGCCTGAGCAAGAGCGAGATCCCATCTCTACAAAACATCGAAAAATTAGCCAGGCATGGTGGCACCTGTAGTCCCAGCTACTCGGGAGGCTGAGGCAGGAGGATGGCTAGAGCCCAGGACTTTGAGGTTGCTGTGGGCTGGGCTGACACCACGGCACTCTAGCCCAGACAATAGAGAGAGGCTCTTTTAAGGCTGGTGGCAGGCACCCCTCCCTTCCCTAATGAAAAAGAAGCCCCTCCTATTCCTGAATACCCACCCTAAAGCTGAAACAAAGAAATTCCTCACTCCTGACACTGACATCTCCTGGCCAAAGAAACTCCCATCCCCCGGCCCTAAAAATATATATAAACCTACTTAGACTTCTGGGTGGGACAGCTTCTCTCGTTCCACTCGTGGGACTGTGAGGCTCGCCTGGGTCCCTCTCTCGGGGACCCATTATCCCCACCCAGGAGTGCTCCAATAAAGCCTCTTTACTTATCTATCCCTTTCAACTCTGCTCGTCTCTCTTTCTCTGGCGCCGGCTACTTCAAAGAAAGCTTACATTTGGTGCCGAAACCCGAGAGGGGCGTTTGGCTGCGCCGGCTCCTTCTGAGAACTCTCACTTCTCGGACCGGGACCTCCGCTGACTGCCTTCGAGTCTCTGATTGACAACCTCGGCCTGGGTGAGTCACCCCGTGTTACCCCAACTCGGATCCCCCAGGAGCCTCCGTTCCTTCCGGGAAACTGTTCCCTGTCCGTTAAACCGTGGGCCCACGTCGGAGGCTCCCCCGTTCCGGGGCTGAGGCTATTCGGGGACGCCTGAATTCCTCTCACCCCTTTCCGTACCGGCACACTAGTCTCAGGCAGAGACGTCCCCCCAGACTTTTGCTGCCTCCGTAGCCAGGATACTGTTCCTGGCTGTTTCCCCATCCGGGTTGAGGCGACATGGGTGACCAAAATTCCCCGCGAGACGCCCCTGGGGTGTCTGCTGGCCTATCTGAAGGCCCTGGATTTAGGCATCCGGCCCAACTGCCTCATTCTTTACTGCAACACTGCCTAGCCAATGTATAAATTGGACAATGGCTCCCAGTGGCCTGAAAATGGGACTTTCAGTTTCAATATTCTGCAAGACCTTGATAACTTTTGTCACAGGAATGGCAAATAGTCGGAGATCCCACATGTCCAAGCCTTTTTCTGTTTGCGCTCCCGTCCTTCTCTCTGTCTGACCTGCCACCCCGCACAGGTCCTCCTTGTGCTGGATCCCCCAGCCCCTCCTCCTCTTCTCCCTCTAACTCTCCCCCGGACGTCTCTTCAGACGCCCCTTCTGCTTTCTCCGATCCACCCGACTCCCTCAGCCCTCCCCCCCACTCGACCCCCACCACACCCACAGGCGCCCGCCCATCCTCCCACACCGCCCAGCCGCTCTGCCGACGTCTCCCGTCAGCCGGCACACTCGCTCCCACGCGAACCCTCGGACCAGCCCCTCCTCTGTCCGTTACGGGAGGTGGCAGGCGCCGAAGGGCTTGTACGTGTACATGCTCCCTTCTCCTTTCTGACCTTTCTCAGATTAAAAAACGCCTAGGTTCATTTTCTAATGACCCTACAGCCTACACCAAAAAATTCCATTACTTGACACAGGCATATGACCTTACCTGGCATGATATTTTTATCATACTGTCCTCTACCCTTACTACTGTTGAAAAAGAGCGCGTCTGGGCAGCAGAGGGACCACTTGTTACAGTGTGCCCTTGCCGGCCTGCAGGCCCCCGCCCACCGTGCTGTAAATTATAATAAACTCAGGAAAATCACTCAAAGGACAGACAAAAACCCCGTGGCCTTTCTCAGCCACCTTACAGACGCCCTTATCGAATATACCCGCCTAGAGCCTACCTCCCCCGCAGGGACTGCTGTCCTTACAACTCACTTTATTACTCAGTCCTCCTCTGACATCAGAAAGAAACTCAAAAAAGGCAGAGGAGGGCCCTCAGACCCCTATCCGAGACCTGGTGAATATGGCATTTAAAGTCTTCAATTCCTGAGATGAACAGGCAGGGGCCCAAAGGGAGGCCCGTGTCCACCAAAAGGCACACCTGCAGGCCCAAGCCTTGTTTGCAGCCCTGAGGCCGGGGAGACCCGAGAAGCCATCGACCTCGTCTAAGGTGACCAGCCACGCTCTGCCAGGCACCTGCTTCAAGTGCGGTAAGGAAGGCCACTGGGCCAAGTGGTGCCGGCAGCCACTTCCGCCCACGACGCCTTGCCCGGCTGTGGTCAAGAGGGACACTGGAAAAGTGACTGCCCCTTGGGACAGAAGTCCGGAGGGTCAGTCCTTCCATCCCTAGACCTGCCGATGGCAGCTTTGGGTCTGGCTGCTGAAGACTGAAGAGACCCCGACTCAATGACCCCATCACCCTCACAGAGCCCAGGGTAACAATCAAGGTAGCTGGTAAGGCAGTGTCCTTTCTGGTTGACACGGGGACTACCTACTCTGTCCTGCCTTCCTTTTCAGGCCCTACCTATGCTTCCCAGGTGTCGGTTGTGGTTATTGACGGCAATCCCTCTCGACCCGCCACCACCGGTCCCCTAACCTGTCTAATAGGTGACCGCCCCATCACCCATTCCTTCCTTATACTGCCCTCCTATCCTGCTCCACTTTTGGGAAGGGACTTATTAACCAAGCTGGGAACCACCTTCCACTGTTCCTCTGGAACTTCCGCCCTCCTTCTTCTCTCTCTCTCTCTCTAGATTCCTCAGCTCCGCCCACAGCCTCTCCCACTTTACCGAGTCCTACATACCCCCTCCCACCAGAACTCGTAGACCCCCAGGTTTGGGACACCTCCACCCCAGTGGTGGCCACCCACCACACCCCCGTCCTCATTCGACTCAAAGACCCCTCATCCTTCCCTTTCCGGCCACAGTTCCCTATTTCACCAACCCACCGCAGAGGTCTAAAACCCATCATAGAATGTCTTCTCACAAAAAAAACTTTTAATTCCAACTGACTCTCCCTATAACACACCCATTCTCCCGGTAAGAAAGCCAAATGGCTCCTACCGGCTAGTCCAGGACCTCAGACTCATTAACGAGGCAGTTGTCCCCATACACCCTGTGGTGCCTAATCCCTACACTTTACTCTCTCATATTCCACCCTCCACCACTCACTTTTCTGTCCTGGACCTCAAGGACACTTTCTTCACCATTCCTTTAGACCCAGCCAGCTACAATCTCTTTGCCTTTACATGGGAAGATCCCGACACGAACATGTCTCGACAACTCACTTGGACTGTCCTGCCCCAGGGGTTCAGGGACAGCCCCCACCTCTTTGGTCAGGCTCTCACCCAAGATCTTCTTCAATGCCCCTTACAGCCGAGTACTGTCCTCCAATATGTGGATGATTTATTACTCTGCAGCCCCTCATACTCCGACAGCCACACACAAACTGCCTCTCTACTCAACTTCCTTGCCCCTAAGGGCTACCAGGTGTCCCCCTCCAAAGTTCAGCTGCCTAAGCCTACTGTCACTTACCTTGGACTTAGTCTCACCCCCACTTCCCGTCATCTCACTGTTGATCGCCAGCAGGCCCTCCACACCCTCTAGTCTCCCACCACTGTGGAACAAATTCTATCCTTCCTTGGGTTTATTGGTTTCTTCTGACAGTGGATCCCCAACTTTTCTCTCCTTGCCAAACCCCTCTATGGGGCAGCACGTGATGCCTCCACTGGCCCTCTCTTAAACCCTCAGGCTCTCCCCCATGCATTCCTAAAACTTCGCAACTCTCTCCTACAAGCACCCCCTCTAAGACTCCCTCATCCTGAAAAGCCCTTTAACCTCTACATGGATGAGCGCCAGGGCCTGGCCCTCGGCGTCCTCACCCAACCTCTGGGACAATTTCCACCCCAGTGGCCTACTTATCCAAACAGCTGGACACCACGGTCCGCAGCTGGGCCCCCCCCCATCTCCGCGCCTTAGCCGCAGCCACTACTCTCACCAGGGAGGCCCTGAAACTCTCCCTGGGACAGAACTTACATGTCTTCTCCACCCACCGTTTACAGGACCTTCTGACTCACCGCTCTGTAGCCCTCCTCACCCCGTCTAGACTACAGGAATTCCATCTCTTGTTTATTGAAAATCCCACCATTACTTTATCACAGTCCCCAACTCTAAACCCTGCCACTCTGCTCCCCACTGTCTGCCTAACCCTGTCCTCACACTCCTGCTCAGAAATGGTTGAAGTCTCCACTACCCCTAGACCAGATCAGTCAGATAAGCCACTTCCTACAGCGGACTCAACTTTCTTTGTTGATGGCAGCTCTGTCACAGGTGAGGACGGCAAACGCTGGGCAGCCTATGCCATTGTCTCTGCCTCTCAGGTAATAGAAGCCTCCGACTTCCGGAGGGCACCACCTCCCAAAAGGCGGAACTCATTGCTCTCACCGGAGCCTTACACCTAGCCCGAGGCAGGAGTGTAAATATTTACACAGACTCCAAATATGTGTTTATGATGGCTCACTGCCATGCTGCCATATGGAGAGAACGGGGCTTTCTCTCCACCAAGGGCTCCCCTGTTATTAACGCCACCCTTATCTCCCGTCTCCTCGAGGCCCTTCAGTTACCCACCCAATTAGCTATCATACACTGCAAGGGACACCAGACGGACGGGTCCCCCGTCGCTAAGGGAAACAACTATGCTAATACTGTTGCCCATAGTCTAACATCCCCAAAACACCCTAGTCTGGCTCCTCTTCTTTTCCTTCCCATTCCTTCCCTCCAGCCTCGCTACACTCCAGAGGAGCCTGACAGCCTTCTCGCCCAAGGGGGATCAACCACCACTGAAGGGTGGGTCCTTCGTAAGGACGGCAAGCTGGCTCTCCCTGAGGCACAGGCCCTGGAACTCATTGGCCAGGTCCACTCTTCACCTCATATTGGCACTAAGGGCCTCTTCCACCTCTTACAGCCTCTATTTTCACACCCTGCCCCTATATTCTCTCATCAAAACTGTTTGCTTGAACTGTGACATCTGTGCCTCTGTTAACCCTCAAGGGGGCTTCAAACCCCCTGTACCCACCCACCAGATGCGTGTCACCTCCCTGGACAAGACTGGCAGGTCGATTTCACCCATATGCCACCTCACAGGTGTTTCAAATATCTTTTAACACTGGTAAATACCTTTACGGGGTGGGTTAAAGCCTTTCCCACTGCCAATGAAACTGCTGCAGTCGTTGCCTCCACTCTCCTTACTGAAATTATCCCATGCTTCGGCCTTCCTTCCTCCATTCAGTCTGACAGTGGCCCTGCTTTTGTTTCTAAGGTCGTTCATCAGGTCTGTGAGGCTCTCAATGTCGAGTGAAAACTTCATGTTCCCTGCAGGCCTCAGTCCTCAGGAAAGGTTAAAAGGGCTAACAGACTAATCAAAGACCACCTCACCAAACTCATTATTGAGACCCGCCAAGCATGGCTTGACCTTTTGCCCTTAGCTCTCACCCGGATCAGGGCAGCCCCCCGACATCCTACCTACCTTAGCCCTTTCGAACTCACGTACAGCCGGCCTTTTCTCATTAGCCACCATCTTCCAGCCCAGCCCCCACCTTTGGCCTCCTATCTCTCATATCTCTCCCTCAGACAACTTCTCCGGGCCCACGCAGACAGATACCTACCTCAGCCTCCGGAGACCGACTCAGATATCTCTCACACAGATATCCTCGACCCTTGAGACCAGCGTTGGAAAATTATAGTCACAGGCGAAGTATACTGAAAAATACATGACTATTACCCTTCAGCAACTATTCACGTCAGCCATGAATACGTCCTGGCCCACCAGACACAGGTTCAAATATCTATCAATATGCTGGAAGCAGAACAAACTCTAGCAGGACAACTTTCCTGCCGCCCTAAACATCCCCCTCTTACCTGCTGGCTAAATATTATTCAACATACCCTCGCCTTCTTAAAATTCCTCTAAATAATCTCTAATGTCTCCCACTGTTTCCTCTGTGCCTCCCTTCAGTGCCCCCTAATGGCCGCTGTTCCCCTAAACTTTTCTAACCCCTAAAAGACTCCCTCATCGGGTCCCTCATGCTCCACTCCGCTCACTCGAGTTCCCCTATGGGAACCTGAGCCCACAGGCCACCTTATGCGGATCACATATGCTTTCTCACCACCCTCACTGACCCCAACCTACAACTTCATGGACGCTGCCTCACTAACCATACTGTGACCACGACCACCTCTTCTGCTCCGGGGCAGTTCTTCTGGTACAACGGAACACTTACCCGCTGCGTCAATACATCCACCCTGGGTCCTTGTTTCCCTGTCATCGTCATCCCTCAATTAACTCTATACGCCTCAGGACTTGCAGGAGGTGCCCTGGGCCACAGTGTCATTTCTGCCCAAGACTTGCAGATCACCTGCAGCTATCCCTGGAAACCACGTCCGCATCACTAACTTCCCTGCAGAGACAACTGACTTCTCTGGCTCAGTTTCTCCAATGCCACCTGCAGGAATTATCCAGAGTAGCAGTAAACCAGATGCTTCTTCACCCCTACTCTCCCCTTCCAGTCACCCTCCACCAGCCGACTCTGGCCCATAGCCCCCACTACGCCCCTCAAAAGCAGGAAGTAGCCAGAAAGACCGCGGTGCCCTATTATCACTAAAAGACCAGAATGTAAGGCTGGTGGCAGGCACCCCTCCCTTCCCTAATGAAAAAGAAGCCCCTCCTATTCCTAAATACCCGCCCCAAAGCTGAAACAAAGAAATTCCTCACTCCTGGCGCAGACATCTCCTGGCCAAAGAAGCTCCCATCCCTCATCCCTAAAAATGTATATAAACCCACTCAGACTTCAGAGCGGGGTGGCTTCTCTAGTTCCACTCGTGGGACTGTGAGGATCGCCCAGGTCCCTCTCTCGGGGACTCGTTACCCCCACCCAGGAGCGCTCCAATAAAGCCTCTTTACTTATCCCTTTCAACTCTGCTCGTCTTTCTTTCTCTGGCGCCAGCTACTTCAAAGAAACCGTACATTTGGTGCCGAAACCTGGGAGGTACTTTAACTTTCAGCTGCACCGCCCCTCCCCTGGACTCCGGTCTTAAAACCTTACAGCTCTGTCTCAAAAAAATAAATAAATAAAAAATAAAATAAAATATATTTGCAAAACGTAGAATAGTCTAACGGGGACACTGAAATTTTTCTGTAATGCTCTTGGCCGGGGTGAACTGCTGTTTAGCTCTGGGGACTTGAGGAACGAAGCCACCGGCCGCCGGGTTTCCAACAGGCGAGGACGGTGTGTGCCTGTCCCGTTCTTGCCCAGATGTGTGAGTCACAGGGTTAGAGTGATCCCCCGGTCTTCCCCACCGCAGGGCTCTGTGAACATTGCACCTCAACCCTCTGCCCCTGACGTCAGCTACTCCTCAGACAAGCTCTGCCAGTGTCCGCGTGGCTTTCCAGCCTGTGTGTGCTGCTCCCTCGCCCTGTGGCCGGACACGTAAGCCCAGAACCTCCATGGAAACATCCTCAGGGCAGATTCCCTGAGGGCTGGAGCCTTCCCGCAGCCCCCCACACACTGGGACCCTGTCGTCTGGTGCCACAGGCTCCATCTTCCTCACGGTGCTGGGCAGGGGCCCCCACACCGGCCGCCCGGCCCTGGCCCCCCAGCTTCCCTGAGCCCGGGGGCTACGGCTGCAAGGACAGGTCCCGAGGCCATGGAAAGTCAAAGAGCGAATCCCTGCAGAGAGAGCCCGGCAGAAGCAGCACCTTCCGGGCACCCTCCTGGAGGGGCAGAGGAGGACGCCCTGGGGTGGTCCCCACCCTCCCCAGGGTGGGTCTGGCTTGTCACCAGCGCCTGGCCTGACCTCCCCCGGCCCCTGCGTGTGGGACGGGGCCGCGGCCTGCTGGGGCTGCAGCCACCTGGGAGGACCCTTCCTCTCCACACCCCTCGGGGAATGGCCTCTCCCGGCTTCAAGCCCCATCCGTCCGTCTGTCCATCCACACAGGGCAGGAGGGCTGGGGCGCGGGGTGGGAGGGGACGCAGAACAACAGTCTGACAGTCCCACAACCTGGCATGTTTCCCGTGGGGAGCGCCCGGGGGCATCGCCGAAACCAACGATCAAGCAGGAAAACGCCCCATCTCCCCATTTCCTGGGGAACCACGGTCACCTGACCCCAAAGGGCAAAGCCACGTCCCATCATAAACATCTCAGCAATCAGAAGTCACTGACCTCGAGGCCACGAAGGGAATGGACCGTCCCTGCGTGGCTGGCGGGAGGTCGAGCCGCACCCACCTCGCCCCACGTGACCCACCTGGGTGACGGACCACCTGAGCACCACGGGGAGCGTGACGCAGGGCAGGGCCTTGCTCAGCAGTCGCAGCAGCCGGGGCTGCGCAGGGGACACGGGCGAGCGCTTGTCCAGGCAGTAGGTCATGGTGTCGTGGCTGCCTGCAGGGGCAGGGGGGCGTTTCCCGGTCAGTCCCTCCCCACGCTCTGTGCCATGCACGGCACAGTCACGCATGTGGCACACAGAGCCCAAAGGGGTGGGCAGCGACCCCCAAATCCGCGTCCGCTACAAGCTGGGGCCTGAGTGGACACAGGTGCGCGCAGGTGTGTAGTGAGGTCTGGATGCTGCCCCGTCGTTGTCCACCAGGGGGCTCCACTCTAACCAGGGAGGTCACTAAACCCAACAGGTGTCCCCCTAAGAGACAGCAGAGGAGACACAGACACAGAGGAGAAGCCACGTGGAGACGGAGGCAGAGACTGGAGTGACGCGGCCACAAGCCCAGGGACGCCTGGAGCCCCCAGGAGCCGGAAGAGGCAGGAAGGAGCCTCCCCTGGAGCCTGCGGAGGGAGCGCGGCCCCGAGACACCTGCGTCTCACACTCCTGGGCTCCGGGACTGGGGAGAGGACAGATTTCATTGTTTAATTAAGCCCCCAATGTGGCATTTTGTCACAGCAGCCCCAAGACACTCATGCACCCAGGAATTCATGTCACTTGCACAAAAATGAGAACATATAGACAAGTGAAAAATTAAAATCCTGTATGGACACTGCAGTACACACATTTCTGCCAATCTGTTCTGTCCATATTACACATGGACCTACTGCGCATGGGGAGAATCCGTGTATAGCCACGTGTTCCCTAATGACAGCAACACGTCCTGAGAAACGCGTCATTAGGTGATTGGTCACCGTGTGACATCCTGGCGTGGCGTGTGCTGCCTTGCACACACCCAGGTGGCCCGGCTGCTACCCCATCCCGGGCTATGCGGTGTGACCTGTTCCTCCTCGGCCGTGCGCCTGCGGAACACGCTACCGTGTCGACTACCATGGGAGATTGTGACACAGTGGTGCGTGTTTGTGTGTCTAAACATAGGAAAAGCACAATGAAAATACGATTTGATAATCTTACGGGACCATCGTTGCAGATGCAGTGTGTTCTTGGCAGAGATATCGTTATCTGGTGCATGACTGCAGATATATATACATATATCTGTTTATATTTTAAACTAACAACAGGACCACGCTATGCCAATGTTTATTTGCTTTTTCACTCAACTTAGTATTATCAGCATCTTCCAAACTGGTAAACACGGGGCCACAACACGGCTGGGATGCCTGAGTCCCTCCCCTTGACATGTGTCTAGTAGCGCATGTGGCTGACGGCTGTCGTGGACCTGGGGTCTGTACATTCCCGTCCTAGATGCCTGTCTGCTCAGCGTGGCTTCTGAACTAAATCTGGGGGCCGGAATCTCTGAGACACATGGGGGAGCACACAGCCCCCGTCCCACGGTCCCGCCCTCAGCCAGGTGCCCACGAGTCTCTCTGCCACCAGCTGGGACTGGACCCCCACACACAAATCCACCCTTAGCATCAAAAACCACCTTGAGGGTTAAGGTTAGGGTTAGGGTTAGGGTTAGGGTAAAAAAAAATTTAAAAAATAAAAAATAAAAAATAAATAAAAAAAAAAAAAACCACCTTGATTTTCACCAACGTGCTCTGTGAAAAATGAACAGCATCGTGTTTCTCTCTGAATTCTCTCTTGCTCATGCGGTTGGACGTTTTTTCACTCACTTACGAGTCATTTGTGTTTCTTCCTTTGGGAATCTCCTGTCTTGCCGGAGCCAGTTCCCACTGGAGTCCACATTCTTGCCGTGGATTTGAGAGAATTCGTCCTGTGCCACGAGACTGGGCCCTTGCCGTGTCCTTAGCGCGGCGATGCGTTTCCTCAGCTTCCCGTGGGTGGGTTTCGGGCGGGTGGAGGTGGCGGGAGGGGCCCAGGAGGCCAGGCAGGGCCACGTGGGCTGGTGACGGGGTATCTTTACGACATTACTCAGCCTGCCACGTAATGTTCCACGGCTTCTGCTTTAGAGCAATTTGTCTTTAACTTTGGTTCATGCAGTTTCTCAACGAGGGAAGATTTACATTTTTATTTCTTAAGTCAAATCTATCAGCCTTTTCCGTGGCTTTTGTACGTGGTACTGTGCTCAGCATCCCAGATTTACCTACATATTCTTACGGAAGGATACGGTTTTATTGTTTCACTTAAATCTTTAAAAGTCTGCCGGATATTTGGATATAAAATATGAGATGAGCATCTCCCTTGATCTTTCCTCCAAATTGTCAGCTGACATCTCAACACCACGGGGGACTTTTCCGTCCTCAAATTCAAGATGCCTCCTTCTTGGCACGTCAGATGCTCAGGGTTGTGTCTGTTCTTGAATTTAACAGTCTCACTCGCTGATCTACGGGATCATGTGACACCGTCTTTATTTATATTTGTCACTTGCAGTGCAAATTTCTCTTCTCTCTTTTTCAAAAGTTTCCTGGATATTCTTAACATGTTTTAATCCAGATAAATTTGAGGGTTCTTTGTCAAGCTAGAGGAGACTCTGGGAACCCCCTCAAGAGACTCCCAGCTCCAGGGTGTTACCTAAAATTAACTCTTTCCACTGCAATACATTTGCATAGCTGAGATTTCTGAAGGGCAGAGGCATTAAAGAGATAAACAGTGCATGTTTGAGGGGGGTCTCAGAGCAGGTGACCCCCAACACAGGGTCTCGGCCGTCCACGTTAGGGAGGACCACAGGCTGGGAGCTTAACCCCAAAGAAACTCATCCTCCCCCAGTCCCGGAGCCCAGGAGTGTGAGACGCAGGTATCTCGGGGCCGCGCTCCCTCCGCAGGCTCCAGGGGAGGCTCCTTCCTGCCTCTCCCAGCTCCTGGGGGCTCCAGGCGTCCCTGGGCTTGTGGCCGCGTCACTCCAGTCTCTGCCTCCGTCTCCACGTGGCTTCTCCTCTGCGTCTGTGTCTTCTCTGCTGTCTCTTGGGGGGACACCTGTCATCGGGTTTAGGGCCCTCCCTACTCCAGCATGACCTCACCTTAGGTAGTATCATCTGCAATTACTGTATTTCCAAATAAGATCCCATTCCCCTGGGCTGTTTCTTCTCCGAGGTCCAAACAGCACCAATGACCATGTCACTGCAGTGGCTGGGCTCGTGCCTGTGGCTGGCGTCCAGCCACCAGACCAAGTGGGCAGCCCCCAAAAACTACAGAGCGAGTCCTGCCCCTGCAATACAAATGCCCGTGAACCAAAGATTCAAATGTGTTTTAAGAAGCCGTAAAATTCTAGAACAGAACCGCTGGTCCGGGTGACAACACCGGTGGATCTCCACAGCACCGTTGAGAGCAGCCAGTACACACTGCTGGCGTCCCTTGGTAGAAAGTTCCAGAAAAGACAAAACCGCCCGGGGTGCAGGAGGCCAGGACAGGGCCGCTCTGCTGGGCGTACCGGGCAACGTTCTGGGGAAGGAATTCCCCCTGTGTCGCCCAGGGTGGCCTGGCTGACACGGGTCCACACGGAATGAACCGTGCACCAAAAGTCAGCATTTCTGCTGCTTGTAAATGACTTGTTAGAAAAACCGGGGACAGAAAAAGCAAAAGCTGGAGCACAGGTTCACACCGCAACGCGGCGCCGGTGCGGGGCGCCAGGCTGGCACGGGGAGGAGGCTGGACGGTGAGGAAGACACAGAGCCGGCGGTGGAAGCTGCTCGGACTTCCCGGGGGGCGGGGGACGGGGGTGGGGGAGTTTGGGTTGGAACCACCACCTGGGTGAGAACCCCGCACCCGTCTGAGGGGCAGGTCCCGAGATCCCTGCTGTGCACGGACGGAGACACGCGGTGGCCTTCATCACCGCACCTCCTTCTTGTAAAAGCAAAACGCTGGAAACGCCCCCGCGCTCATCCGCCCAGGACGGGAGAGGGAGTCACGCACGGCCACACCCGGAGTCACGCGCAGCCATGGAAACCAGGCGGCGCACAGAGAACCGACGGGGAACGACTCCGCGGTGCGCGGACAGCAGCGTCCGGCCCGGGGAGAGCGGCTCCCTTTGTGGGCAGCCGAGGCAGGTCCACGTCCCTGCGCGGTGGGTCCGAGAAACGCAGGGACAGGTTCTGATGGGGGCAGAGCCATGTCCTGTCCGGGTCCCGTTGAGGCACAGACTTTAAAAGATGCTGAGTGTGCAGGGCACGACATAGACACGGAGACTCACAGAAGGATTAACGCGCGTGCGCCAAGGTCACAGCGACCCGGGGGTGGAAAGGGCCCCGGCGTCCCGCCACGGAGGAACGGATGAAAACCGTGGTCCGTCCACGTGGGGACAGTCCTCAACCTTCAGAGGAAGGAAGCTCTGACCAGGTGCAACCTGCGTGCTCCTTGCGGACGACCCGCTCAGGAACAGCAGCGAGGCAGGAAGGTCAGGTGGTATAGGCTTCCGTGGACGTGCAGGTGACAGCCCCAGGCCCCGCCCACCGGCCCTCACCTGGGATGGACAGGTGGCCCTCACCTGGGATAGACAGGTGGTGCAGCGGCACGTCCCAGAGGCGGGGGCACAGCGCCGACATCCAGTCCGCGTTCTCGCTCCTGCCGGGCGGGCTCGGCTCGCTGCTGCCCGAGCTCACCTGGCCGCCCATCGCAGGCCCCCTCTGCAGCCTGGGGGAGGGAAAGGCGGATTTTGGGTTAAAACCTGTGCTAGTTACAAAGGGGCTGTGGCTTTGCAAAAAAATAATAATAGTAACAACCAACAAATGTCCCCAGGAGGGGGTGGAGGGTGGGAGGAAGCACAGGACACGTTGCCAGTGGGAAGGATCAGAATGTGTCCCTCAAGTACGACGTTTGGAGCAAGGACCCTTTGAGCAAAAGGAACCGAGAACCGCAGCTGCGGGAGCAGCTCTCTGCCCTCCCGAGTTGCCTAAGAGCAGGATGCAAGTTCGCACACGGACTGCGCCTGGTGCTGCCTGTGGTGTAGACACTCTGTGGTGCAGATGCTCTGTGGTGTAGACGCTCTCTGTGCACACAGTCAGCCTTGGTTCCTGGTGCTGTCTGTGGTGTAGACGCGCTCTGTGCACAGGTTCAGACCTCGTTCCTGGTCTGCGTCTGTGGTGTAGACGCTCTGTGGTGTAGACACTCTCTGTGCACACGGTCAGCCCTGGTTCCTGGTCTGCGCCTGTTGCTGTCTGTGGTGTAGACGCTCTGTGGTGTAGACACTCTCTGTGCACAGGTTCAGACCTGGTTCCTGGTCTGCGCCTGGTGCTGTGTGTGGTGTAGACGCTCTGTGGTGTAGACACTCTCTGTGCACACGGTCAGCCCTGGTTCCTGGTCTGCACCTGGTGCTATCTGTGGTGTAGATGCTCTGTAATGTCGCGACACTCTCTGTGCACAGGTTCAGACCTGGTTCCTGGTCTGCGCCTGGTGCTGTCTGTGGTGTAGACACTCTGTGGTGTAGACGCTCTCTGTGCACAGGTTCAGACCTGGTTCCTGGTCTGCACCTGGTGCTGTGTGTGGTGTAGACGCTCTGTGGTGTAGACACTCTCTGTGCACACGGTCAGCCCTGGTTCCTGGTCTGCACCTGGTGCTGTGTGTGGTGTAGACACTCTGTGGTGTAGACGCTCTCTGTGCACAGGTTCAGACCTGGTTCCTGGTCTGCACCTGGTGCTGTGTGTGGTGTAGACGCTCTGTGGTGTAGACACTCTCTGTGCACATGGTCAGCCCTGGTTCCTGGTCTGCGCCTGGTGCTGTGTGTGGTGTAGATGCTCTGTGGTGTAGACGCTCTCTTGCACCAGCTCCCCTGGCTCTGGCTGTGCCGCGGCAGCGAATCCCACCCTCTGTGCATGGCGGGCGAGCACCAAGACACCCTCGCTCTTCCCCCACCGACCTGGGGCTCTGTCAACTCCTGCCCAGGCTCCTCGGTGTCCTTCCAGGTGGGCCGAGGTCCCCAGGATGCCCGGGGGCCACGAGATGTTCATGTCACAGTGTCCGGGGACCCTGCCAGGGGGCCACCCTGACGCAGTCCCACGCAGCGCCCGCCGTGAAGGGTGGCGGTGCGGTCCACACCTCGCTACACGGGATCATCGCATGCCCGGGGTGGGGCTGGGGCGGGGCCGGGTTCACAGGGCGCAACCCTACCCTGAGGACCCATGTGGGTGACCCTGGCATCAGGCTTGTTCACAAGTGACGGCCTGACGGAAGGACCCCATCCAGGGGTGTGGTCAGCCCCACACAGCGTCTCGCCTTTGGCGCCTGCATTAGGACACCGGGCGCTGGGTCTGCCCCTCCCCAATGCCTCGCGGTCCCGTTCAAGCCCAGCCAGAGCCAGGACTGAGCCCTGAGCACCCCATCCCTGCCCAGGTGGGGCTCCCTGGTGACCAGGCAGCCCGCGGCCGGCCTGAGACCCTCGCGGGGAATCGCGCACCCACCCCGACCTCGGGAAGGCCGCCCAGGCGGCAGGGACTGAAGCTGCCGCCACCTGCTCCCCAAAGCCGGGGGTTAGAACCTCCAGGAACCGTGTGGACTGGCCGTTAAACACAGGTACAGTCAGAAATTAAATCAAGACCTTACGCATGAACACATTCTATCAGCAAAGGTCATAAATGCTGAAAACTCTCCACTTCCTAGTGACTGTGCTGTTTTGCTATTCCATCTGCTCACGCTGGTCTCACCTCCACAGGGTGTGCACGGCGGAAACTCTACTGGGAGCTTACGAGTCTGTGTGTGCGGCTGGTTTTGGAGCACCCACTTACAACAAGGACCGTGCTGCGTTGCTAGCTTACTGTCCAACATTGATGCCGTATCCCCTGGTAATGGTGGGGCACGTGTCCCGCCTGCCTTTCTTCCTGCAGAGCCGGTTCTTGACTGTGGACCAGTCTACGGCCCTTCACCCGTCCCCTCCACAGAACTCAGAACCTGCCAGTGTCACCCAAATGTCAACGAGACTGCAGCCAGACCAGGGTATCGAGGTGATACAGGTTCTCTACACTTTTACCTCAGCTTCCCGACTTAATGAATTGGATGTAAATGACCACATTGTGCACAAAAAAAGTCAAACATGAACAGCGTGTAGGGCAGGGGAAAAAAAAAAAAAAAAACCTTCTCCTCTACCTCTTAGGTTCTGTGACTGGGGTCTGTGAATGAAACTGCCAAAAGACAGACCGACAGAAACGGCAAAGAGATGTTATTCTTCGTGGACAGGAAGGTCACAGGAAAGAAGTGAGAAGCCCAAAGAAGCAGTCTGACTCAGGGGCTCTATAGCGTTTCCATAAAGGGCCCTGAATCGCGGAGAAGTGACTGGGCAAAGGAAAGGGCTTGGGCTCTCAGGACTGGCAGACTGTGGGATGGTGACTGGGAAACGTCTGGAGCATCGGGGTGTTTGGTAAGTTGTTCTGCAGAGCCTCTCAGTGCTGTCTCTCGCGTTCCTGGTATGGGAGAGGGGAACCCCTTTACAAAAGGAAGTTTGCTTCACCCTTGCAAGGGAAGGTTAGGCCCCTCTGTGAGACAGAAAGGGGTGCACGGAGATGCCTTCCTGCGCCTGCTGTTTCCCAGCTGCCTCCAGCCCAGAATAAACCTCATGCCACGGCGGCCGATTTGGGGGTGACATACTCTGATCCCCTCCAAGAGCTCCTGTGAGATGCAGACAGAGACACGTGGGTGTCCACAGAGGCGGTCGGTCGCTCACAAGCATTTTCTTAATAAAGCCAAGGAGCAAGAATCGATGACATTAAACACGTCAAACTTAACTAATTCAAACCTAAAAGCTCTTGGAATTTTAAATTATTGTGAAGCTTGAGAGGAACGTGGCTGGGACCTGAGTCAGAGCTGCAACTTCTGCCCTTTTTTCCTGTAAATAATTAAGACCACCCAGGCCAGAGATGAGACCCCTCAGATCTCTGCCCCTCCTCACGGGGCAGCAAGCTGCCTTCTTTGGAACGTGGTGGCATCTGTAGCCACTCAAATTGTGTGGCACACGCCGCTGGTCTCGTATGGAAAATGGCGTAACCTGCTGGCCCGTCTCCGTCTCTGCCCACGTAAGTGAAGCAGTAACTTCTCCACTTTGGAAACCCGACGCCCATTCGTCTGGAGTCTGGGCTTTGCCGGGTGGCCACTGTCAACCTCTGAGCTCAAATTAAACTCTATGCTATTTTCTGAATCTCATGATTTTTTTATTTTTTTTTTTTTTTGAGACAGAGTCTCACTCTGTTGCCCAGGCTAGAGTGAGTGCCGTGGCGTCAGCCTAGCTCACAGCAACCTCAAACTCCTGGGCTCAAGCGATCCTCCTGTCTCAGCCTCCCGAGTAGCTGGGACTACAGGCATGCGCCACCATGCCCGGCTAATTTTTTCTGTATATATTTTTAGCTGTCCATATAATTTCTTTCTATTTTTAGTAGAGATGGGGTCTCGCTCTTGCTCAGGCTGGTCTCGAACTCCTGAGCTTAAACGATCCGCCCACCTCGGCCTCCCAGAGAGCTAGGATTACAGGCGTGAGCCACCGCGCCCGGCCAGAATCTCATGATTTAAGGTTGACAAATCCAACAAGAGTGCTGTTATTTGAAAATGTTTTTGTGCAGGGATGTCCCCATCACTCTTGGGAGAGATGGTGTCACCCAAATGGATCACAGTATCTCTCATGCCCCAGAATGGATGGACGGATGGGTGGGTGGGTGGTGGATGGATGGGTGGATGCATCGATGGGAGGGTGGATAGATGGATGGATGGATGGGTGGGTGGATAGATGGATGGATGGGTGGATAAGTGGGTGGGTAGATAGGTGGGTGGGTGGATGGATGGATGGATGGGTGGGTGGTGGATGGATGGATGGGGGTGGATGGATAGATGGATGGATGGATGGGTGGGTGGACAGATGGATGGATGGGTGGATAGGTGGGTGGGTAGATAGATGGGTGGGTGGATGGATGGATGGATGGGTGGTGGATGGATAGATGGAGGGAGGGAGGGAGGGAGGGATGGGTGAGGGGATAGATGAGTAGTGGATGGACAGGTGGCCCAGCAGGTCACCACATGCAGGGACCCCTAAACCCTCCCACAGAGAAGTTCTGGATTCAACCCAAAACAGGGAGCTCATCTGCCCGTCACCATCCCTGGATGCCTGCACTGTGCACCCTGCGCACACATTCCTCGACCCTGGAGGCGGCTCAGGACACCCCTCCCCAAGACGTACCAGTTTGCCCCAAGGGTCATGTGGAGCTGAAGGTACTGGTGTTCCCGAAATCCTACACTATGCAAAAGCAGAGCCTCCCCACGGAACTCACTTGTCACAAATGCCCTCCGAGGAGCAACTCTGAGCGGCACCACCCCAAGCAGACATTGTCACCAAATGACACCTCTCTCATCTACTCTCCCAGGGGACCAGTATTTCCCCAAAACAGTCCTTTCCTTTTCCATAAGTGCCCTTCCCCCCGGCCCTTTCCCCTACTAAACTAGATGTACAGACCCTGATTTCTAACCACCCCGTCGAGTCATTCACTCCTGAGCACTCTTGTGACATTAATACCAGTGCCCTGTTACTAAGCTTGTTTTGTTCTTATTAACCTGTCATTTGTTAGTCTGACATACAAGGCTGCAACCTGAGCACCTAAGACTGCTTTTCCTCCCCACGCCCTCAGCACGTGCCTGTCCAGTGAATGAACACACCTTGCAAAACCCTCCTGCCCTGCAGGTGCACAGGAACTCGTCCCTGCGGAATTTGTAAATGGCTCCGCCAGGAAATTCCAGGCGAGGCGCAAACTTGGAAGTTGAGCAATGACCCCCTCTTCTCCCGTACCTGCTCCACGCCCTGAGGCCCTCCCACCTTTCTGCAGCTTCCCCTACGGGCCGCACCTGAGTAATTTGCTTGCAACAGTGATATTCCTGCGCAGCAGTTTCAGGAGTGGGGTTATGCTGGTAACTGTTCTGCTATTTGCGTATTGCCACACAATTTTAATCCTTAACTGAATAACATAATTCCTGGGCCTTATCCACACGGAGAGAGAACAGAAAACATTGTCCACGATTCAGGTGACCTTGAAAAGCAGGTTGAGAAGTTTGTGAAGCAGAAAGAACACCCGATTCTGGGATGCACATTGTGTACTGCTGGCCAAGTGCAAATTACAAGCAAGAGGCTTAATTCTCCCTGTCAAAATAAGGAGGGAATTTCTCTCTCTCTCTCTCTTTTTTTTTAGGTGCATTTACACTCTGTCTGCAGCTCCTAGCGGGTGCCTGGGATGCCCATTGAATTCTGGCTCAGTAATAAAACTGCTCCTTTCTCCTCTGCCTTTTGGGGAGAGTTTCTGGGTTGCTGAGAGGTTTTGTTTTTAATTACATCTTTCCGACACTGCTTCCTCCCACACCCTGGGTGACGAGTTAGATCAGCTCCCGGGCTCACTGTGCGGCAGTGACCTGGGAGGGGGCGTCCTCGAGAACCCCCTGCGCCCACACCCACGAGGGTGAGGTCATCCCAGGGAACACACCAGCTCAGCCTCAGCCTCCTCCCCCTGAGGAAACCAGCCACCCCTGGGCCCCGGCTCGGGGTCTCCAGGCAGGCAGTGGCCACTGCTGTTCTCCCAGGATGGACGGAGGCTCAGGACTGGGGTCTCCTGTGTCCTGTTCACTGCGAGGTGCTGAGAGGGGCACAGCCGGTCAGCGGGGGCAGCTGTAGCCCCCCCTCAGTAAACACCAAGCATCCCGGGGGCGCGGGGGGGTAGAGTGCTCGTCTACTACGTTGGCTGTTCCCACCCCAACGCTGAGGGCCCAGCACTGTTCAAACTGCGACTCACCCATTCCCGGGGCCAAGCCTGCTGGGTGCAGCGTGTGTGCCCAGAAACGCTTAGGAGAGCATCGTGCAGGAGCCCGTATCCCACACTGTGCTGCCAGGAGCACGCCCCATGTGCAAACCCCGGCTCTGTGGCACACCCACCGGGAACCCCAAACTGCCTCCTCAGCTGCTGTGTGCCTCAGTTTCCACACCTGCGAGCTGGGACAAAGGCCCGCCTGAGGATGTTGAATTTTAGGTGAAGAGTGAGAAATGCCATCCGTCTTTTCCTTAGCAGGAAAGGGCTTCCTGCAAGGCCTCAGCCCACATGACCCAGATGACACTCACAGACGCCCTGTGTACCGAGGACAGGACAGGACAGACCCTGCCGACTCCCACGCAGTGTCTCACAAAGGACGTGCGGAACTGCGGATCCTCGCCAACCAGCCGACCAATCAGAACAGATTGACCAAGCAGGTCCAGATTGTCCACGTCCCCAACTGTGCACTGCCCCTGCAGTGTCCAACCATAACCCTAATCATGACGCCACCACCACCCGCCCTGAGCCAGGACAGACCCCTCCCCAAAGGCCCCTGCAGTGTCCAACCCTAACCCTAACCATGACGCTAACACCACCCGGCCTGAGCCAGGACAGGCCTCTCCCAAGGGCCCTGCTGGGAGTCCCCTGGGCTCAGGGAACATCTTCTCCATCACCCTCCTCTGCCAGCAGGTCCTCAACTTTGCTCACTGCTCACTCCAAAAGAAAAAGCCTCTTGCCTAACTCCAGAGAAGACTGCAGGCCGGGCGCGGTGGCTCACGCCTGTAATCCCAGCACTCTGGGAGGCCAAGGCGGGCAGATCGTTTGAGCTCAGGAGTTCGAGACGAGCCTGAGCAAGAGCGAGACCCCATCTCTACTAAAAATAGAAACAAATTATATGGACAAGTAAAAATATATGTAGAAAAATTAGCCAGGCATGGTGGTGCATGCCTGTAGTCCCAGCTACTCGGGAGGCTGAGGCAGGAGGATCGCTTGAGCCCAGGAGTTTGAGGTTGCTGTGAGGTAGGCTGACGCCACGACACCTTAGCCCAGGCAACAGAGTGAGACTCTGTCGCAAAAAAAAATAAATAAATAAAATAAAAAGGAAAAAGAGAAGACTGCAGACCTCTTGGTTAGAGTTTTCTGTAATTCTAACACAATGCTCCACCCTTCCCTTAATAGTCCTATCCCCTCCTTCCCCCACTTCCTGTCAGACCCCCTCCCTTCACACCCCAGGTCCCCTGACCAGTGGGGGTGTCCCCTCCAGTCCCCATGTCCTCTACCCCGCCCCTCTCATAACACCTGTGGAGTGTAGACAGCAGCCTTAACCCTAACCCCCTGATGTGCGAACGGCGGGGTGCGCCCCACAGAGCCCTGACTCCTCCTCAGTGGTTCCTCTCTGCCCCTGGCCTCACAGCTACGGCGACAGATGCCGATGTGTGGCAGGTCACAGCGAGGCTGAGCCTCCAGGCCGGTGAGACACCTGTGCTCCCACCTGTGACTGCACACGGAGGCTCCTTCCGCGCGGGGCCGCCGGGCCCACGCTCAGCGCACAGGTGCCGGGTGACCAAGCCTTGGTCCCGGGCAGGATGCCCCACGTTCCCCACTGCGGACATTCCCACGTGCCCTGGCCCCGAACACGCACCCCTCCCGCCCCGCCGTGGTGCCAGGACATCGGTCCACAAGGCCCTTCCCAGGCTGGCCCCGCACCGGCCACCGGGCTCGTCCGGGCCGATTCGCCACCGCCTGGAGCTGCCCCGGGGCTCCCGCGCTGGCCTCGCCCGTCACACCCGCACGGAGTTCCCGGCGCTGCGGTGACACCGCCCGGGAGTGTCACAGTGCCTGGAGCCGCCTCTGCGGGGCGCAGACCCCCGGCACCCTGGCCCTGGAGCCCCCGTGTGACGCCCGCCCGACCAGGGTCCCGGCGGGAGGAGGACCCGGGGTCTGAGCGACAAGAAAGGAACGAGGGACGCGAGCGCCGTCCGACCCCTCCCCTCGTGAGGACTGACGCCTCGTCCCCACCCCCCGTCCCCGCGGGGACCCTGGGCCACGGGGAGGTGGGCGCTCACCTGGCGCCGCGGGACAGTCGGTTCCGGCAGCTCCGGCCGCGCTCTGGGGAGACACAGGCACCGGCTGACACGCTCACTCGCTCTAGCGGGAACTGAGGGCCGGTCGCCTCCCTGCGCGGGACGGAGAGAGGGGCCGGTCCCAGAGCCGACCTGCGCCAATCGGCAGGGCCTGCCCGGCCGCGCGCCCCGCCCCGGCCCTGGCACGGGCCCCAAACTCCGCCCCCTCGGGAACGGACCCCCCCCGAACTCCGCCCCCCTCGGACACGGACCCCAAACTCCGCCCCCCTTGGGCACGGACCCCAAACTCCACCCCCCCTCGGGCAGGGGCCCCAAACTCCACCCCCGCCTCGGGCGCGGGCCCCAAACTCCACCCCCCCCTCGGGCGCGGGCCCCAAACTCCGCCCCGCCTCTGGTATGGGCCCCAAACTCCGCCCCGCCCCGAGCAGGGACCCCAAACTCCACCCCTCGTCTGGCAGGGACCCCAAACTCCGCCCCGCCTGAGGCACGGACCCCAAATCCGACCCCCTCTGGCACTGACCCCCAAATTCCGCCCCCCCTCGGGCACGAGGCCCCAAACTCCGCCCCTCGTCTGGCAGGGACCCCCTCCAAAGTCCGCCCCCTCGGCCACGGACCCCCCCAAACTTTCCCACCCTCGGGCGCAGGCTCCAAACTCCGCCCCACCTCAGGCAGGGGCCTCAGTGCCTGGGGCGCCGCCCCCAGGGTCAGGCAGGGGCCAGGTCCTCACAGAGCAGGGGGCACGGAGACACCCGGGGACACCAGGACGTCCTGACAGTGAATCTGTCTGTCCCCCCCGGTTGGGGACGAGGGACAGCGAGGACGTCCTCAGGGATGCCCAGACTCTGGCATCGCCCCATCCTTTTGGTCGGAGGGGCCCTCTCGGGGGACATCGAGGACATTGTGACCACCTGTCCGTCCTGTGGCCGCCGTCCACTGCTGTGGTCACCCCCAGGCAGCGGCAACAAGCACGGTGGTCTCCACCCCGGTGGCCACTTGTCCGGGTGCGGTGGCATCTGATCTCTGATGCTCGGCCAGCACCGCCTCGGGTGGCCCTTGTCCCGGGTCTAACCTGGGTGTCCCCCGTCCTGAGCCTGGCCAGTGTCCGCCTCCTCAGGGGGGCAAGTGGCTCCTCCCAGCGCAGGTGCCTCCGGACCCGCTCTCTCCACTGACCCCGAGGTGACCCTCTCCCCACAGTGACCCCCAGTGACGGGCGCCTGGGCCCAGCTCTGTCCAGGCCCGCTCTGCCTCCCCTGCCTGTCCCCTGCCTCCCACCCCTAGCCCTGCTCCGCAAGTGTCTCTGCCACGCGTTGCCGCCCCACCCCGGACCCCCAGACAGGCCAGCCCGGCCTTCAGAGGGGGGCGCAGGGGGAGCCCGCAGGGGAGTCTGGAGGCGCCGATGTGGGACCCCCGTTCCTGGCTGAGTTCTCAGCTGGGCCTGGCAGGGGCTTCTCTCCCTGCTCGCTGCAGCCCTGTCTAGGGCCTGTCCTCCGCTCCTCGTGCTCCCAGTCACCCCCCCACCCCCCCACCCCCGCCTCCTGCGGCTGAGGCCTCAGACAGCTGCTGTCCTGTGGGGACAGGCAAGGCAGCCGCCAGACTTGCCCTCTCCCAGCCTCCCTCCCCCTCTAGTCCTCCCTCCTCCTCCTCCTCCTCCTCCTCCCACCTCCCTTCTCCCTCCCCTCTTCTCTCCTCCTCCTCCCCCTCCCTCCTCCCCCTCCCTCCTCCTCCTCCCCCTCCCTCCTCCCTCCCCTCCTCCCTCCCCTCCTCCCTCCCCTCTTCCCTCCTCCCCCTCCCTCCTCCTCCTCCTCCCCCCCACCTCCTCCGTCCTCCTCCTCCCACCTCCCTTCTCCCTCCCCTCTTCCCTCCTCCTCCTCTCTCCCCTGCGCCCCCCACCCCTCTCTGCCTGAGCCCTCTCCACCCCCCGTGCTATGCCCACTCCGGCCCCTCCCCCACCACCCCAGGAGGAGCGAACAAGACACCCTGAGCCCTGCTGCGATGTGGACCGGTGTCACGAGGCCCTGCCCGCCCCCATGTGGTCGGATGGCGTGGGGGCGTGGCCTGACGGGCTGGCTGTGCACCCGTGGGCTGAGTGCCACGTGCCCGCGTCTGACCCGTCCCTGCCGTGTCTGTCGCAAGCGCAGAGTGACGAGAGGCCCTTGAGTGGAGTGGGTCGGGTGCCCCGGCCTGGCCCAGGCCTTTCCGGCCGTGGAGAGCTCTCTGGTTCCGAAAGTCCTATGACCCCTGTTTCCCTTGGGGATCGTTAAGGGGGACAGCGCCCCTGCCGTGTCCGAGGAGACACACCTGGAGAGGAAGATTTTGCAATTTACAGGTCCTGGGGGTACCCGGCCTGCCTGGAGGCCCCACACTGGGGGGGTCAGGGAGCAGGAGAGAGACGGGGACCCTGGCCCACGCCTCTGTGGGGTCCGGGCTGTTATGCAAACCGGGGTCTCTGCGCAGTCTAATGGGAGGTTCTCGGCCAGAGGGCACGAGCTCCGTGGTCGCTGTGACCGAGAGGGGGTCCCTGTGGCTGCACAGCCCCTGGGGGTGTGGGGTCAGCAGGCTGCGTCCAGCTGCCCTGTGGTGGGTGGTCACCCTGGGGGGTGGCTGCACAGGGCAGGTGTCTGGACCGACCACCCTGACAGCCGGGAGGGGACGGACGCTGCAAGCACCGCCCCTTCCTGGGGACACAAGGCGCAGGGAGCGTCACTCACAGGGGACACGGAGGCTCCCACAGTTACAGGAACCCAGCACACCCCGCAGCCCCCACCCAGCCTCACCCCAGCACCGGGGCAGGGCCCCCTTCGAGGGCGGTGCGCTGGGCAGAGGGCCCGGGGTGTGTCCCCAGAGGCAGGACAGCTGTGCCATCAGCTGCAGCGATTTCCAACATCAGCCCTCGGGCCCTTCCCCACATTTGGGTAAACCTTCCAAGCCCGCCACGTGCGGGCGCTGGGGCGGGGGACTCCTGGCTCTTTCAAGCCAACATTCTCCACCTCTTCTGGGCGATTCCGAGCAGGGGTCTGGGAGACGGTGACATTCAGTAGCCACGAATACAGGCTTCCCGGGTGACTCCGCGGGAAACCTTTTCTCCCTGTCTGGGGTTCTCTCTGCCCGTTCGCTGCAGAATAAGCCAAATGTGATTGGGGACGGTTTGGAAGCTGGGGGATGTGAACGCCCCGGGCCCCACACTCCGGCTCTTGGGTTGCAGCCAGCATGACAGCCCGAGGTGTTTTCCCAGTGCTGGGGGTGGTCTAAACAGTTGTCACTTTGCAGCTCATTCCGGAGCTGTCACCAGATTCACCAGCCCCATCCTCTCCTCATCTTGTTCTCCTAGGTTTTGGCCACTTAGGCCACCTTCGGTGGGTCCCTCCCTACTGGACCTGCCCTCCCTAACCCTGACCCTAACCCTAACCCTAACCACGCCTTCCCGCTCTCCTCCCTCAGGGCCTGTGCTCGAGGACCCCACCCACACCCTGACCTCTCACCCCTAACCCCAGGTGTGCCTCGTCCCCCCCCCCCCACCTGCTTATCATTCCAGCCTCAGCTCAGGAATTCTCATGCAGCCCTGCTGGTCCCCAAATGTCCTCTGCCCACACACAAGCAGGAAGGTCACTAAACCTTGCCTAAAACGGTTCATACTGACACAACAAATGTTAAAACACGGCAGGATTGGAGTCAGAATAGATGCCCATTCACTGATCAAGTGAATCAGGGTTAGGAAATGATAGTGCCTGGTGCTGGCAGCGGTATGCTGGGAGGGACAGTCCCACACCAGGCTCGGTTGTTTTTCAGACAAGGTCTGGCTTTGTAGCCCAGCCCAGCCGGGGGTGCCGTGGCTAGACCCTAGCTCACCACAGCCTTGAACTCCTCAGCTGAAGGGATCCTCCTGCCTCAGCCTCCTGAGTAGCTGGGACTGCAGGTGTGCCAACACGCCCGGCTAATTTTTTAGTTTTTTTGTAGAGACGGGGTCTTGCTATGTTGTCCTGTCTGGAATTCTAATAGTTTTCCCGTTAGGTGCTCGTAGATTTTCCAAGTACGTATCTATCTGATCTGCAAAATAGTGACACATCTTGCTCCCTGTTTTCCGACTGTTGCTTCACCTTCACGTTCAATTGTACCGTCTGGCGATTTGGGGTAACACTGAGGAAGAGTGTGAGAGGCATCATCCGTGTCTTCCTCCCTCCTTGAGGGGCGGAGCAGAGTCTCGCCATGAGGCAGGAGGCTGTGCTCAGGCTTTGGAAGGACGTGCCGTGTGTCGTGCTGAGGAAGTTCAGTTCTCTAAGTTCAGCTTCTCCTTGGAAACTGATGTTGCATTTTAGCAACTGTCTTCTCCCCACTGCTGAACGAGGCAGGTTTTATTCTGCCCTCGTCCAGTTGATGTGTTGCAATCTATGAATAAACGTCCTGATACCGAATCGCCCTTGCTACCCTAGCATGAGCACCGCGTGGGCACCGTGTGTCATCACGGGAACATGCCGTGTCACTCTGCGTCCTGGGACTCTGCGTTCTGTAGCACCTTTGCACCAATATCCATAAACAAGATGGGTTTAGAGCTTCCCTTTCCCCCACGTTGGGATATGTTAGTGTAAAAATTAGCTTTGAAAATGAAAGAGGGAAGCATTTCCTCCTTCTCTGTGTCCTGGAAGTGATTGAACAGGTAGGAATTGTTTGTTCCTTTTAGGCTTCCTAAATCCTGCCTAACTGTGCTGGGTGGGCCACGCAGACTTTGCAGTGCAAGCTATTTCATGTAACTTTTTTACTTACTTCTCCAGCAACTGCTCTGTGTAGGGTAGTCCTCCTTTTTTTTTTTTTTTTTTTTGAGACAGAGTCTCGCTCTGTTGCCCAGGCTAGAGTGCCGTGGCGTCAGCCTCGCTCACAGCAACCTCAAACTGCTGGGCTCAAGCGATCCTCCTGCCTCAGCCTCCCGAGTAGCTGGGAAACAGGCATGCGCCACTATGCCTGGCTAATTTTTTCTATATATATTTTTAGTTGTCCATATAATGTCTTTCTATTTTTAGTAGAGATGGGGTCTCGCTCTTGCTCAGGCTGGTCTCGAACTCCTGAGCTCAAACGATCCGCCCGCCTCAGCCTCCCAGAGTGCTGGGATGACAGGTGTGAGCCACCGCACCCGGCCTCCTCTGCTGTCTATTAGGAGGACACCTGTCCTTGGGTTCAGGGCTCACCTAATCCAGGATGGTCTCCTCTCAAAACTGTTCACACAATGACATCTGCAAAGAGCTTTTTCCCAAATAAGGTCTCATTCACATTCTAGGGATCAGGCTACACATATCTTTTTTGGGGGGGTGAACCTCCATTTAACTCACACAATACCTTTAAAAAGTATATATTTTCACTTCCAAATTTTTTAACTTTTAAAAAAGTATTATGCTGGACAGACGACAGTTAATAATAACGTACTATATATTTCAAAACTGCTACATGATTAGATTTTAAATGGTCTCGCCGCAAAGAAATGACAAATCTGTGAGATGACGGATAAGTTACTGGCCTGATTTAGTGACTTCACAATGTAAGCAGGTATCATAACCTAAACTGCACCCCATAAATATGTATAATTCTTGCCAATTAAAACTGAAATTTAAAAATAAAATTTCTATAGCCACATGTCAATATTTATGATGCAATGGTAACTCCGTAAAGCCTCATACGGAACTATACACACAACTACTGTCGTAACTACGCTAAATGAGAGTTTACCATGAACGAGGACCGCAACAGAAAAACGAACAGTCACGAGTTCGTCAAACGGTGTCTCATTCATCTCCTCTTATTTTGTGTCCTCTCCATCCTGTTGTTTCCGTGGCTCTTGTTCTCGATGGTGAAGGAAATAGAAACCAGTAAAAAGCAATGTCTTCCCCACACAAAGAAAAGAATAAAATAAAACGTGTTGTGCTGTATACGATCTTTGGGATTTGCTTGCTTACCCAGTGCTGGGTTTAGGGTTCCTTCGTGTGGTGCGACCTCAGGGCCCCGCTGTTCCCGGTTGCCATGGGAACCTCTGACCCGGCTCCCTCACAGCCCCCCCCCCTTGCCCAACACCAGGAAGCCGGAGTGGGAAACACTCCCCACCCTGGGCATGTGGTGCAAACTCCGACCTTCCATAGCACCCCTAACACCGGGACCGTCCACTCTCCATCAGACTAAGCATCCTCTAAATAATTATTAAACAAAACAAAAATGTATGTGAGTGGTGTCTCTAATGGACTAAATACACCCGGCCTTCCTTCCTCCTCCTCCTCCTCTCCCTCCCTCTCTCCTCCTCCCAACTGGTTCACGAATCCAAGGAGGACCATGACTTACTGCCAGGAAAAATAGAGTCAATCATTAGACCTATTTCTAGCTTTCACCTTTTAGATACTAGCACTCAGATTCATCGTTTGCATGAACAACGAGACGAGAGAAGTTTTGTTATAAAACGTCACACAGTTGTTCCAATTCTGTCCCGCTACATGCCCAGGTGTGACTGAAAGCTTTGGCAATTGTCAGCTTTCGATGTGGTCAGCGTCTCTGTCAAGCTGGCAGGTGGCAAACAATGGGGCCCCTTTCGTAGTTCCAGGACGTGGGCAGAGGGTGCTGCCGGGGCTTGCCAATGTAGCAACTAGTGATTCAGCAGCTGCGCCCCCACTTAGCAATTCCTGTTTAACCTGAGACGTTGGAAGGCTCGGGGAACCGAGTATTGCCATGTCATTCCACCTTTGCTGGTACAGTTTATTTCCAATTGAAAGATTTTAAGGTTATGCATTAGTGTGTTTTCTTCAAGTCTGCCTGTTTGTGGGGCACACCTGTTATGCAGATCGCCTCCCCTGGCCCCCGCAGCCCACCCGACCCTCTGACGCCCCTCTGACTTCCCACCGCAAGCGAACCTGTTCCTGTTGGGAGCAGACCCCAAAACCCAGGACAGATAAGAGCCGACAGGTTCCTGACAACAGCCCAGGCAGATCAAATGACGTAGACCTGATACCTGGTGTGTGAGTTACAACAGCAAGACAGATCCCAACGCCGCTTCTCATTCATCTGGGCAGTTTGTAATGATGCGTTATTAGCTAAAACTCCAAGTCATTTGCAGCAGCTTTATTGTGCTACAATTGACATCCAATAAAACGTGACGGGGTCCTGGCCTTTCTCTGGCTGCAAAGGCCAGCAGGACCCCAGGCCACCTGCCCTGTCTCCCACCTTTGCCCCAGCAGAAACGCCTCTCGGCCAGGAAGGGCAGGGAGCCGGGCATGGGCGGGCGGGATCTCCATGTCCCTGGGAAGAGGGGCTCCCTGCTGTCCTGGACACGGGTCTCCCGGGCCGGCCCCTGTCAACGCACCACAAATCAGGAGGTTGGTCTGAGGCCCGGCTCTCTCCCGTGCCTGAGCGGGGGGCGAGCACCAGGCTGGAGGCCCAGTGGACGACAGGAGGCTGGGGTGCTTCCCGGGCAGGTGGGGACCCCCAAGCTGCCAGAGGTCTGCAGGCTGGAGAACTGCGCCAGGTGCCGCGTGGCATCTCCTGCCCCCCGGGAAGGTTCCATCCGAGATCCTCTGAGCCGAGACTGTAACTCGGCTCTACTTGTCAACACACCTTATTTTCGTGTGGCTTTGAGATACACCACATTTTGCAAAAATGTGACTGCTAGGTGATCCTAGGAAAGGCCGTCCTCATTTTTACTTGGACTTCACCGCGAGTTTTTTATCATCGTAGAAAATGGTAAAAGGGCTGGGAGTTCTTCCCTCGCCAGAAGTGCCCAGCATCGCCGTAACCATGGTGACTCAAGAATGTATTTGCCCATTTAAAATATTAGAGATGGAATTCAGTTGAACGTTGTTTTTTCTTAAATCTAAATTGAAGAATTAGTTAAGCAAACCTCTGATTACTTGTGTTTTCCACATAGTTGACACCAAGTGTTTGCATATCAAATCTCACATTATCTTATTAACACGTTGTCTACTTTATGTCTCTGTTACATTGTAATTACGACTCCTAGATGCACACATCTAAGTATGCTTAAATTATGTGCATAGAGAGGTTTGTATCTCTGCATCTCATTTTGGAGAGGGGGAACCACGACACCGTGTTTGGTATAAAAGCGGGTGAGGATCTGACAGGCGGAGAGGACCGCCACGCGATGCCCCTTCATGCCCGCGGAGGCCGCTGTCAGACGGCAGCAGGGGGAGAAGACCCCACGCCGCTGCGGGGAATGTGCGATGCTGCAGCCACCTTGGAAGACAGCCTGGCCGCCCCTCAAGACGTTAAACACGAGGACACCGTGTGACCCGGCGCAGGACGGTCTATCCAGCCAGGGGCGGGGGCAGGCGCCTGCGGACCCAGCTACGCGGCGAGCTGAGGTGGGAAGATCGCTTGGGCCCAGGAGTTTGAAGCCAGCCTGGGCAACACAGAGACTGTCTCCAAAACTAAATAGATAAAATGAATACCATAGTCCATCCGTACAACAGAATATTATTCAGCCATAGAAAGGAATGGAATCTGATGCACCCTGCAACGTGGACCAGCCGTGAGAACATTTTTTCAGCGAAAGGAGCCAGACACAGGAGGCTGCCCGGGGTGCGATTCCATTTGTGGGAAAGCACAGGACAGGTGCGTCCACACAGACAGAACGCGGGTCAGCGGTGGCCAGGGCTGGGGAGGAGGGAAGGGGAGACACAGCTTGATGAGAACAGTTTCCTTTTTTTTTTTTTATTTCATCTTGTTATGGGGGATACAGAATTGCAGGTTACATACGTTGCTCCTGTACCGCCTTTCCCCCCAAGTCAGAGCTCCAGGCGTGTCTGTTCCCCAGGTCGTGCGCATTGCACCCATCATGAGGTATATATCCCTCCCTTCCCCACCCCCCCTTCCCGAGTCAGCACCTTCAAGTGTTACCATTCCCCAAACGGTGCGCAATGCACTCATTGTGTAGGCATACCCCCATCCCCTCCCCCACCCCCCACCTCAGTCTGATATCCGATTGGTGTTGTTCCTAGATGTGTATTTAGGTGATGATCAGGGAAACCAATTTTCTGGTGAGTACATGTGATGCTTGTTTTTCCATTCTTGGGATACTTCACTTAATATAATGGGTTCCAACTCTCTCCAGGAGAACCATAGAGATGTCGTATCTTCATTATTTCTTATAGCTGAGTAATATTCCATGGTATACATATGCCACAGCTTACTAATCCAATCATGTATTGATGGGCATTTGGGTTGTTTCCACATCTTTGCTATTGTGAATTGTGCTGCTATAAACATTCGGGTACATGTGTCTTTGTTAAAGAATGACCTTTTTTCCTTTGGGTATATGCCCAGTAATGGGATTGCTGGGTCAAATGGCAGGTCTACTTGAATCTGTTTAAGATATCTCCATAATGCTTTCCACAGGGGTTGCACTAGTTTGCAGTCCCACCAGCAGTGTATGAGTGTTCCTGTCTCTCCGCACCCACGCCAACATGTGTTGTTTTGGGTTTTTTTGATAAAGGCCATTCTCATTGGAGTTAAGTGATATCTCATTGTGGTTTTGATTTGCATTTCTCTGATGATTAGGGATGTTGAGCATTTTTTCATATGTTTGTTAGCCATTCTTATATCTTCTTTCGAGAAGTTTCTATTCATGTCATTTGCCCACTTTTTGATAGGGTTGCTTGATTTTTTCTTGCTGATTTTCCTGAGTTCTAAATAGATTCTTGTTATCAGTCCTTTATCTGATGTGTAGTATACAAAAATTTTTTCCCATTCTGTAGGTGGTCTGTTTATTCTCTGGACTGTTTCTTTGGCTGTGCAGAAGCTTTTTAATTTAATCATGTCCCATTCATTTATTTTTGTTGCTGCTGTGATTGCCTTGGGGGTCTTCTTCATAAATTCTTTGCCTAGACCAATGTCTGTAAGAGTCTTTCCTACATTTTCTTCTAGAATTCTGATTGTATCACGCCTAAGGTTTAAGTCTGTTATCCACCGTGATTTGATTTTTGGGAGAGGTGAAAGCTGTGGGTCCTGTTTCAGTCTTCTACAAGTGGCTAACCAATTCTCCCAGCACCATTTATTGAATAGGGATTCTTGTCCCCAGAGTATATTCTTTCCCGCTTTGTCAAAGATTAGGTGACTATATGAGGATGGTTCTATATTTGGATTTTCTGTTGTGTTCCACTGGTCTGTGTCCCTGCACTTGTGCCAATACCAGGCTGTTTTAAGAACCCAGGCCTTGTAGTATAGTTTGAGGTCTGGCAAATTAATACCTCCCATTTTGTTTTTGTTGCTTAAAATTGCTTTTGCTATACGGGGTCTTCTTTGATTCCATACAAAGTGTATAATTATTTTCTCTATGTCTGTAAAGAATGATGTTGGTAATTTAATAGGGATTGCATTGAATCTGTAGATCACTTTGGGTAGTATAGACATTTTAACAATGTTGATTCTTCCGATCCACGAGCATGGTATATTTTTCCATCTATTTGCAAGTTCTGCTATTTCTTTCTTTTTTTTTTTTTTTTGAGACAGAGTGTCGCTTTGTTGCCCTGGCTAGAGTGAGTGCCGTGGCGTCAGCCTAGCTCACAGCAACCTCAAACTTCTGGGCTTAAGCAATCCTACTGCCTCAGCCTCCCGAGTAGCTGGGACTACAGGCATGTGCCACCATGCCCGGCTAATTTTTTCTATATATATTTTAGTTGGCCAGATAATTTCTTTCTATTTTTTTAGTAGAGACGGGGGTCTCGCTCTTGATCAGGCTGGTCTCAAACTCCTGACCTTGAGCGATCCACCCACCTCGGCCTCCCAGAGTGCTAGGATTACAGGCGTGAGCCACCGCGCCCGGCCTTTCTTTTCTCAGTGTTTCATAGTTTTCCTTATAGAGGTCCTTTACCTCTTTAGTTAGATATATACCTAGATATTTTATTTTCTTTGTTGCTATTTTGAAGGGTATTGAGTCTTTAATTTGGTTTTCCGATTGACTGTTATTGGCATATATAAATGCCTCTGATTTGTGTATATTAATTTTGTAGCCTGAGACTTTGCTATATTTGTTAATCAATTCCAGGAGTCTCATGGTTGAATCCTGGGGGTTTTCCAGATATAACATCATATCATCAGCAAAAAGTGAGAGTTTGATCTCTTCCTTCCCTATTTGGACTCCCTTGATTCTGCTCTCTTGCCTGATAGCTCTCGCAAGGACTTCCAATACTATGTTGAAAAGTAATGGAGACAATGGGCAGCCCTGTCTGGTTCCAGTTCTATGTGGGAATGCTTTCAGTTTTTCCCCATTCGGTATGATGAGAACAGTTTCCTTTTGAAATGATGAAAATGTCCCCAAATTGGCCGTGGTGTGGAGACGGCCGTGCAGTTCTGTGAATACACTAAACACCACCGAGCTTCGCACCGCGAGTGAGCACATTGTCTGTCAACAAAGCTGTTTCGCGGAAAGGAATCTGCTGGGCCGAGAACCACAGTTGATTCTGCTCACTGCAGGCCTGCACCCCAGTTTGGCTGGGCTGTCTTTTGGCCGACGAGCTGTGTGGATGTTCTCCCAGGGGACTCCACGGGAGAGCTTCCACTGAGAAATTGAGACCTACAGGAGGAAACAGACTCCATGCCTGGAGATGCAGCAGCCATTCTGGAACCGTGAGGAGATCAGACCAGGACAAAGCCTGCTGGCTGCAGAGGGGAGAATAAGGATGGAGAACCCTGAGCCCTTAATGTCCAATTAACCCGCCCCGCCTGCACCTTATGACTGTATAGATAGTTAAGCCTCATGGCCGGGCGCGGTGGCTCACGCCTGTCATCCCAGCACTCTGGGAGGCCGAGGTGGGCGGATCGTTTGAGCTCAGGAGTTCGAGACCAGCCTGAGCAAGAGCGAGACCCCGTCTCTACTAAAAATAGAAAGAAATTATATGGACAGCTAAAAATATATATAGAAAAAATTAGTCGGGCATGGTGGCGCATGCCTGTAGTCCCAGCTACTCGGGAGGCTGAGGCAGGAGGATCCCTTGAGCTCAGGAGTTTGAGGTTGCTGTGAGCTAGGCTGACGCCACGGCACTCACTCTAGCCTGGGCAACAGAGCGAGACTCTGTCTCAAAAAAAAAAAAAAAAAAAAAAAAAAAAAAGATAGTTAAGCCTCCTCTTCTGTCACTTGCCGGCCAGAGCTACCAGGTGTGTGTGTGCATATCTGAGTATTTGCATGCATGATTCATGGGCATGCATATGTGTGCACACACGTGCATTTCTAGTCTGTGTATGTGTGTGCATATGCCTGCATGTATTCATGTGTATAGCTGTGCACGCACATGCTGGATTGGTGTACAACTATGTGTGCACGCATATATGGGTATGCTGTGTGTAGGTGTGCACATGTGTACACGTGCGTGCATGTGAATATGTGCGTGTGTTTTGTGTGTGCAGTGCCTGTGTGTTCATGTGCACATCTGCATGTCTGCCTTGCCCTGGGGCACCCCTGTCCTGGGGTCTGCCCGGGTCTCCACAGGGAGGAGCAGGCCCCTTAGAGCACAGAGGTTGCGGCCCGTTAGGACGTGGGAGGAAGAGATGAGAATCTCAGCTTCTGGTTGTGTTTTCCTCTCCTTCTAACGTGAAAATGCACAAAGTGCACACAGGTGGGAGCACGGGTGTGCTTTCTGCATGAGGCATTGATTCGCAGGAGAGCACATGGGTGATGTTCATGCCTTTCCTCCCCTCCCTCCCCTCCCGCCCCCGTCCCCTCCCCCTCTGTCCTGGACACCCCGTTCCCTGCACGCGTGGTCCCTGGAGTCCCATCCCCTGGGCACTGCACCCCACGGTGCCCGTCCACTGCAAGCTTTTCCCTGGTCCCTGACCCCCCAGCAGAAGCCCCTCTTGCCTCCCCAAAGTCCTGCTCTGCTCTGGGCCATGATTCCGGGCTGCGGGGAGCACAGGAAGGCCCTGCGCAGGCCATGGGCACTCCTGTCCCCTGAGGGCAGGTGGCCTGGGGTCCTGCTGGCCTTTGCAGCCAGAGCAGGGCCAGGACCCCCTCGGACAGAGCCGAGAGGAAGAGCGTGAGGAACGCAGTGGGGAGGCCCCAGGGAGTGACGCTCCCCCGCAGGCCCCTCTTTTGGGGAGACGCTGGGGTCGGGGGACGCTGCTGTCCACACTGCCACCGCCTGGGCCCGGGATGCCAGCAGGTCTCAGAGCCCAGGAGTAGCAGCCCCGGTGCAGGAAGCGAAAGGACCTGCTCCGCCCGTACCCGGGCCTGTTTGCAAACACGCGACCTTCCACGTCGCCCCAAATCCTGAGCCTCTGCCGCGGGATGGACCGTGAGACCTCACGCTCCGTGACACAGGCCGTCACAAAGGCCACCGAGCACGGGACGCATGTCCACGAAGTCCCCGGAGACACAGAAGGGATCGGTGTCGCCAGGGGCTGGGGAGGGGCTGCTTAAGGGGACGGGCCTCCTTTTGGGGTGAAGAGAACGGAATGAACTAAACGCCTCGAACTGCTCACTTTAAAGTTGCGAATTTTTGTGCATTTACCACACTTTACATCGCTCATCGTAGCACTGACTTAGCAAGAAATCCTGGGCGGGGAATTGCAACTCCGCAGAGATGCGTCTGTTTTGCCCGATGATTCCGGGACGGGGAGGGGCCCGCGTGGGGCAACAGGGGCCCGGACACCCCAACACGGACGGTGCCCAGACCAGTGCCTGGTCCCTCGCGTGTGACTCCCGTCCCCAGAGCAGCGAGCAGCGGAATCGACTGTGAGCATCGGGCACCTTTATTAAGGGGCTGTGAGCGGCCGCCCGCTCGTGCGCGGGTGCCCGGCGAGCCCCCCGATGCCGCCCTGCCCCTCCGGACGGGGGCGACGGCCGCAAGTGGGTCTCGGCTCAGCCGGCGAAGCAGTGGGGGGCGACTCCTCTCACCCCCAGGCCCGTGACCTGCAGAGGACGCAGAGATGCCATGGTCACCCCCCACGGAGCTGCCCAAACACGGCGTCCTGGGCTCGTCTAGGTGCCGCGAACCACACCTTGAAAACCTAATTTGCATGTGACCCCCAGGGCGCATGTGCGAATGTTTGTTCTCCAGGCGGATTGGTGAAAGGGCCCGTCCATCTGCGGACGAGGCCCGCTGCCCCGCCTTCCCAGAGTGTACGGTCAGCCCCCACCCACGGTCCCACGAAGAGCGGCGCAAAGGCCACCGCAGGGACCCTCCGTACAGAAACCTCGCTGGACCTTGAAGACGTGTCCGGCCTGAGGCTCCTGCAGCAGCTGCTCGGGGCCCAGGCCATCCGCCGCGGACGTCACGTACAGCTCCGTGTAGCTCGGGCCCCGCGAAACAGCAGAAGGTGACCCTGGACACTGGCATCTCCACGGTGCTCAGAAGCGCCCCTGTGAGCGAGTGCCAGGGTGACTCTTCCGTCAGGACTGCCCGCCTGACCCCCGGCCGACCCCCGGCCAACCCCGGCACCATCCGTGTCTCTGCGGCACCAAACCCACAGCTCCGCAGCCAGCCGGGCCCCTCCTGCTGCGGTGGCTCACAGTGTCCCCCAGCTCATGTCAGCTAGGGTCCCAGAACAGGACCGTGTGTGGGAATAGGGTCTCTGTACATGTAATTAAGGACCTCGAGATAAAGTCATCCTTGATTCACGTGGGCCCTAAATCCGATGACAGGTGTCCTCGTAAGAGACAGCAGAGGAGACACAGACACAGAGGAGAAGCCACGTGGAGACGGAGGCAGAGGCTGGAGTGACGCGGCCACAAGCCCAGGGACGCCTGGAGCCCCCAGGAGCTGGAAGAGGCAGGAAGGAGCCTCCCCTGGAGCCTGCGGAGGGAGCGCGGCCCCGAGACACCTGCGTCTCACACGCCTGGGCCCCGGGACTGGGGGAGGGTGAATCTCTGTTGTTCAAGCCCCAGTTTGTGGCCCGTTGCAACGGCAACCAGGGGACAATGACGCACTTGCCAAGTGCTGACATAGAACCTGGCAGTTTGTGTCATCTAGGAAAGAAAGAACCTAGTAGCCGGACCAGCATCTCTACAAACCCGGGGCTATGTGTCCTGGGCCCCGACTCCGGAAGCGAGAACACCGTGGACACAGTGGCCCCCAACGTGCACAAACCTCCATGGCCTGGCCGCGCCGGACACACCTGTCTCGGGGTCCAGCCGGATCACCCTGCCGCCGTTGATGCAGGCCACCCAGAGCTTGCCTGCCACGTCCACACACAGCCCGTCTGGCATGCCCTGCGCCGCTGGCAGCCGGAACAGCAGCCTCGGGTTTGCTGCAACGAGAGGACCGGGGTGGCACAGGGTGCCCGGCCCTGGTGGTGCCCACAGCGGGTGACTTCGGGCAGCCCACACTGCTGTCCCAGGTGCCCACAGCAGGGTGACCCTGGGAAGCCCATGTCCTGTCCCAGGTGCCCACAGCAGGGTGACCTTGGGGAGCCCACACTCCTGTGCCAGGTGCCCACAGTGGGTGACCTTGGGGAGTCCACACTCCTGTCCCAGGTGCCCACAGCAGGGTGACCTTGGGGAGCCCACACTCCTGTGCCAGGTGCCCAGCAGGGTGACCTCAGAGGAGCCCATGCCCCCTCCCGGGTGCCCACCAACATCTTGGATGCCCTGGTCCCCACCATCATCCAGGATGCCCTGGTCCCCAACAACAACTAGGTTGACCTGGTTTACAATGTGCAGGATGACCTTGTCCCCACCAACATCCAGCTTCACAGACTGGTCAGAAGAGATGGCCCCACCCCAGGGACCCCCCAGCTGTCTCCACCAGCCCAGCCTCCACCTGCAAAGGAGAGACAACTGGCCCGGGAGACAATTCTCCTATGTCCCTCCCTCTGGCCTGTGTCCCTGGACGCCCTATCGTCCCACTCACCCTGTGTGTCTGTTCTGCCTCCTTCCCCAGCCCTCACCCTTCATAACTCAGCCCCTCACACCTCATGTTAAATTGAAAGGTCTCCCACCCGTAGGGACTCAAAAGGACAAATACCTCCCCACTTGTGTTTTAAGTGGTGGAGACGGTGTCTGTCCTCTGTCCAGCCTCAGGGCTGTCCCCAGAGCACCCCCTGGCTGCCGCTGGTCCCCCACTGGCTGGGTGGGCATCTGGCTTGTGGGCCCTCGGCTGTGCGGTCCTCACACCCACCTGTGCCCACAGGTGAGACTCTGTGCAGGTGCCTCCAAGCCCTGCAGCCCTGACACTGCTCC